>NW_023637607.1:0-707020 GCF_015220235.1 Choloepus didactylus
TCTTTGTTTACTCATTGTTTGTTGGTCACTTAAGTGTCATCCACCTTTTGTAAGTAGTGAGTAATTCTGCTATGAACATTGGTGTCCAAATATCTCCTTGAGTCTGTGTTTTCAATTCTTTTGGTACATACTTAGAAGTGGGATTTCCAATTCATATAGTTACCTTATACTTAATTTTCTGAGGAAATAGCATATTAGTCCAATTTTTCCCCCAAGCTAAAAGTCATCTGATTAAGAAAATTAATGTTATTGCTTAGTTCCTCATTTTCATGATAAAATATTTTATGACCCAGGGATCAGTACATAGATATAGTTGGAAGGAAACAATTCTAACAGACCATGTACAACAGATTAGTCAAAGAAATGTAATCTGAAGTTGATTATGTAAGTTATTAGAAAACCATGTATGTTCATAATTTCAATAAAAATTGAAAAGTTGAGACTCACAGACAGATAATAGAAAAAAAAAGATACATAAGGGTATGCATTTTAGGAGTGTACCCCTGTAAAGTTCAAAGAGGGCAGAAATAACCTCTGCTGTTTCAAGTCTTCGAAGTGGTTACCCTGTGGCTTGGACAGACACTGTGCAAAGAGAATCCTCTTGGAACCTGGCCTTGATCTCTTTTCTTCTGGATTCTTGTTACAGGGATTATTTCATTTTAAAAACTTCGTTGAGACTATAATAAGACACTTTCTCATATCCATCTTAAAGTTCATTGAAGTGAATTTTTTTAGTCTACCTGGAACTGGTTAGGTTTGCCAGTTACTATGACAAATAGCCATGCAATGGGTTGGATTAAAAATAAAAATTTTATGGTTCTCAGTTTTGAATCTAGGAGAAGTACAAAATCACGGCATCAGCAAGGCAATACTGTTTACCCAAAGACTGTAATAATTTAGTCCTGGCTACCAGTGACCTTGGGGTTCCTTGGCTTGTACATTTGCTTCACATAACATGGTGGTATCTTCCACTTTCTATTCTGGGTTCCATTGACTTCTGGCTTTGTGCTTTGGGCTCATCCCTGCAGCTTTTTCTTACTCTGGGTTCCAGTGTCTTTATATGTCTGATGTTATTCTGATTATGCAGGAGTCCAGTACTCTAAATAAGGCACAACCTCATTCAGATGGATTGCACCTTTAAAATGATTTCCTCAATAGATCCTATTTACACTGGGTTCACACCTACTAGAAAGTGAATTAAGGGTAAGTACTTCTCTAAATTGGGGTCCATAATTAAATTGACCTCAGCCTACCATGCTATAAAAATACAGAAATTTTTCTTTGGGAGCCTTTACTATCACATGCCAATCTCTATATTCCTAGATTTACTGTAGGTAAACCCACACCTTTTCCCAGAGCAATTCTGTGGCCACTTGGATCATCAATACAGCATATGAGAAGCAAGAGTTTTCCTGTTTTGTTAATCAATGAACCAACTATGAAATGCCTGTACTCACTACATATCTGGGAAGGAAATGGTTATTTCTTCTTAGACAGGGAATGGTGAGCTGGAAGTGAGGGGGAAGGGATGTAATAGTTATATTTGAGGGAATAGTGGCATTCTGAAATAGAATTTCCATGGTTGCTTATTTTAAATATATAGTTTCTCTCACACCTTCTTCCCCAAGATTCATTCAGCTGCTGGGTCTGGAATTGGATGTGTTTGGTTTTGAAGCATTCCTATAAATTTACTGAATTGTAGTTTATACTTGTGGTAGACATTTTGCAGAGATGGCCCTAATTTCAACTTTTCTCTGAATCCATGTTTTGTTCAATTGGTCTCTGCAGGTCCTCCTATCTAGGGGTGGATATTTTAAACCACCTTTGATTCAGGGCTTGACTTCATGTCTCATTTATTTTAGCCAAGAGAATATGATGATAGTGAGTAGGTCTCAAGGATCCCTGAAGATTTTAGCCCATCTTTCATTATACCTTGAGCCTGCCATTTCAACAGCTCCAGTTAACCTGCTGGAAAAGGAGGGGATGACACACCAGAAAACAGTTTTCTCAGTAAATGCTACCCTCAACCAGCCTCTCTCCACAAAATACACAAATAGGTAAGAGGGTGCTGCTTGAAATAACAGAAACTTATCTGCTGACACACAGCAGAATACAGCTCCATGAAGCATTCTGAAGTGATCAGAACAAATCCAAACCATGCATGGTGGCATTAAGAAAAATATCACCTTAAAAAGTTTTGGGGAGATGGTGTTTTACACAGCCATAGGTAGTTGATACAATAACCCATGTGAACAGAGTTCAAGACAGCATAATCTGCTGCTAATTATTTTGGGGATTACTTCAGAAATTTAAACAGTGCATTCATTACCACCTACATTATATTTGTTTTCAGATAAGTGTAATAAAAATAGACAACTTTGATATTCCATTCTGTGTAAAGAGTAGATTTTAATAGACTTGCAGGATTGTTCAGGATTTACTTGTGTCCTGACTCAGAACACTCCATTCCCAGGAGAATGATAGGGAAGGATTTCAAGTTCCTGTCTAATTAAACTTTTGTCATTGTGTTATACGGAATTTATAATTTAAAGTCTATAAATTTGCATGATAGTGCCAATACATAAACTGTGCACTAACAAAAGCTTCAACATTTATGATAAATTTAGAAAAGGGTAGATGTTTTGATTACAGGAAAGGAAAGAAACATACATTTTCCATTAATAATATGAAACACATAACCTAGTCTTGAATCCATATGCATACAACATCTTGCATAAGGAAACCAAGAATTCTTAATTAATTTGTAGCAATAAATCATCTAAAACAATTCTGTCATTACTAATATGTTGAATGATTTAAAGTTTTCCTTTCACATATTTAATATCATAATTGACTCTAAGATAGGCTCTGATCCCAGAAATTTCAAACATTCCTACTTTTTGTTTCTGAGGCTTTGACCCCTGAAATCAAAGGACTTTTTTGACCCCACAACTAATAATATTTTATGGCTTTCCAGTAAGGAATCTTTTCAGAGCCCTCTTTATGTCTTTATTCCTCAAACTGTAGATGAAAGGGTTCAACATGGGTATCAACACAGTATACATCACTGATGCTGGTGCACTTGCATGTGCATTATGTGTCACAAAGGATCTTATATACACAGTTAAAACAGAACAGTAAAATAAGGAGACAACTGTGAGGTGAGACAAACAAGTGGAAAATGCTTTATATTTCCCCACAGCTGATGAAATTTCATGTATGGAGGAAACAATCTTAGAATATGAGAAAATGATGCCAATGAATGGCCCTCCACCCAGCAGTCCAGATAAAAGGTACATCACTATGTCATTGAGGAAAGTGTCGGAACAGGCAAGTTGGACAATCTGATTATATTCACAGAAAAAGTGGTGGATTTCCAAGGGTTGACAAAAGGAAAGCCGCAAAACAAGTGAGCTTTCTAAAATTGAATACAAGACACTTATAATCCAGGACCCCAAAATGAGCAAGACACAGAGCCAAGGGTTCATGGTGATCATGTAGTGCAGCGGGTAGCAGATGGCAACATAGCGGTCATAAGCCATCACGGTCAGGATGAGGTCCTCCAACCCTGCAAAGTGTAGGAAAAAGTACATCTGGGTGAGGCAGCCTACATAGGAAATGACTTTCCTCTGTGTCTGGATATTCACCAACATCTTTGGGATGGTGGTTGTGGTAAAACAGATGTCTACAAAGGACAAATTAGAGAGGAAGAAGTACATGGGTGTGTGGAGGTTGGAGTCAGTGATGGTGGCCAGGATGATGAGCAGGTTCCCAGAGATGGTGACCAGGTACATGCACAGGAAGACACCAAATAGGAAGGACTGCAATTCTGGTTTCTCTGATATTCCCAGAAGAAGAAATTCTAGAATTCGTGTTTCATTCCCTGTTTCCATGTAGTTGATGTGACTATTCAGAACTGGAGAAAGGACATGACTAGTTTTCAATCGGTCATTGCTAACCAATCAATAATTTACATTTTGCAGGCAAGATATTATTAATTCCTAGATTTTAATTATACACCTGGTTCCCTATCAGAAGATCCTTTGAGCAATCTCACAAAAAATTCCTGTCACACTTTCAGATAATTCTCCAAACTGTCATGCACTCTATTTTTTTTTATGAAAAATTCCTTCATTCATTGGAGGAGTGTTTATTTAGTTCTTACTATGTGCCAGCCAATGTTTAGCAAAGGGTGTACTGTGTGAAAATAAAATTGTCTACAATCTGCTCATGGAGTAGAATATAAGCAAATAAGCACACACTCTTGTAATTCCATATTAATACAAGTGCTGCAAGGAGAAGAGAGTAAGTTAAAGTAAAGAGAGAGAGTGTGTGTGAAGATGCCAGGCTATTTACCCTACCATGTTCAGGCAAAACCCTAATACAAGTTGATATTTGAACAAAGACTTCATATAAATGAAGGTTTGATCTCTTAGGATATCGTGAGAAGTGTGTACTTTTCAGAGGGAATGTCCAGGGCGAAGGCTCTAAGGAAAGGCAGTGTTTAGGATGTACAAGTTCAACAAGTACAAGTGTCACAGGGAGATGATAAGAGGGAGAGTGATATGAGATGATGTAAAGAAGGTTGAAAAGTGAGGAGGTCTCACTGATGCTGTAACTTAAAACACAGAGGGTTCCCTAACCATCTGTTGCACATCTTGCACTTTATTAATCAGTTACAAATATAGCCCCTGAAATTAATTGAGTTACTCCTAATTCCTAACTGATATGTTTGCATTTGGACTCTGTTTTATATGATGCAAATAGTGGAATTTATGAGCTTTGATATCACTACTTTTTGGACTGTCACACCCCAAGAAACACACACACACACAAACACACATCCCATAGGCACAGGACTCCCCAGCCTCCAGAAGCCCTGTTAATACCATCTTCTTCTCATGCACATCCACAGTCATCAGACCTAGAGTAAATACAATGCAAGTTGATGACATCAAATTATCTATTCTGAAAGCACCTAGAAATTGAAACATGATATTGAATTTGGCAAAACCCCAGTGGGCATGTAAACCAGAAGTTTAATTTTGATAGTCATTTACTTCCCTGTGTTTAAAGAAACAAAAATCGGCTTAAAAAGCAGAGAGACAGGATGATGAAATGGAATCAAGGGAACATCTAAGATATATGTGCAGGTCTTCACTGAGACTGTTTTGAAAGAAACCTACCTGGGTTCTGGTGACATTCCAACCATGATATATCCCCTTGATGACCAGAAAAAAATAATAAAAGAGCAAAAACAATTTACCCAAAGAAAAGTGATGAGATCTTTTCACAAAACCAAGACACTAAGCAGTTTGAACACCCCAAGAGTAAAATGAACATAGAAGAGAAAGGAATATTTCACAGAAGAAAATCTAATAAGTACAAAAAATGTTAGGAATTTTATGTGAAACAGTAGAAGACTTTTTAATGATATTAATACAAAACATTTGGAATCAGATAAACTTGCCTTTGAATCTTGAATGTACCAATTGTTTGCTGATAAACTTAGATACAAAGTGAAACATTCTAAATCTTAATACATTCACCAATACAGCATGGAATATAATATCCATCATCCTAAGAAGCTTGGCTGATGATCAATACTTGTGAAAATCTTCAAATAATTTCTTCCTACTAATCAATGGGTGGTTTTTACTGGTAATGAGATGATGCCAATTTTTTTTCTTTCAAATGTCTTTCTTTCCACACCTTGGGTGCCCAATTCCACGGTTCTATTTCACTTCCTCATCCCCTCTCCTAGCAATCACAGAATGATCTGATATTCACAGAGAGGCAAACATCGTCTCTATTACATGATGGATCATCAAATTCCATAATATACAATTCCTAGAGACAATCTGTGCCCTTATTATGATTTATCTTCATTCATATGATGTTTCTCTAAGAACTTTATGACATATACATGTTTAGAATTCTTTAAATTCTCCAACAAAATGTATGATCCAAGTTATCAGGGACTATAACTGCTTCATTTTCTTTTGTGTTTTAGGGAAGGCATGTGAAAAATTATGCATTTGTCAAACAAAAAATTTGAAGAATAGAAAATTTATGAAATGAAAAATTAGCAGTGGGAATGAAACTTTTACATACACAGTTATTTCAATACAACTGTATTGTACAAAATTGAAATCTAATTCTACATTCTGAATGAAAAGATGAAAAATAAGAATAATTTAATAATGTCAAAGTGGATTAATGATTAAGTAGAAAAGGACCTGGAAAGAAACTAATATACAAATACAGTTTAAAAATGCATGGAGGAAAAAGTAACAAAAGTTATAATTTCATCCCACAAAAAGATATATGGAGTCAAACATGCTTGTGAATTCAATGAAGGTGACATTCAATTTGTAAAGAAGAATTCTTCCCAGTACTCTAGAGGGTGATGCAACTTTTAGAAATAAATCTAATCAAATTAAGAAAAGACAGCATAATGTTAATAGAAATGTGGAAACAAGTTCACATTACATATAGAAGTGATTTATTAACTCAAAAGAAACAGAACTTTCTTTGAAAAGCAATGAGAGAAGCACAACATAGAACACTGATAGATTGAGCCACATAAGGTTTATTACCTTTCAAACATTCCTCCTCAATTACATATATACAGACATAAAAGAACAAATTTGAGAAAAACAAAATTGGTGGAAAACATGTAGTTCTTGTTTTGAAAGAATATATTTAGTAAGCAAGAATAAAAATACTCAAACCCTAGTATTCAAAAACCAAAACCTGAACAATTTGCAACGGTGAAAGTGAATGGCTAATGAACCAACTTGAATGTATCCTCACCAATAAAGGAACAATTGTCCAGTAAATGTTTTAGTATGCACTTTTCCAACATTAAAACATTATCATATTTCATGTGAAAATCCATTGAGATAAAGTATATCTCAGGTACTGATATTTCAACATGATATCTACCTGTGTTGAATTCAAACTTTCCCATCAAAACACAAGAATGTTCCAATGTATCCTAAATTTCTGAAAATAAAAAATAAATGTCTTCCCTTCACAGCACATGCCTCCACAGCTAATACCCCAATTTTCTCTGCTCATCCTAACTAAAAAGGTCCATGGACAGATCCTCTGGTTTTCTGATTCACTTTATCCATCACATTATTTATTCTAATTTGGTTTCCATTCTTATTATTTAATTGTTACTACTGACTCCCTGCATTGCTAATTCAATGGAATCATCCTTTTTAAAAACTGTAATAATTATAACATCCACCAATTAATTAAGCAAGCAGTAAAACAAGCAAAGAGCTCTCTCAATCTTGGGATAAACTCAACACTCAGAAGACCTCAGATAAAAGCTCTCAGTTTCCTTCCAATCTTTCCCTTTCTTCAGTATCTACCAGGCTCTCCAACTCACCATGATGGTTTCTCAGATAGGAAGGTCTCCAGACGGAAGTCTGAATTCCTCCCTGAGTATTTGGTGATGGAGACTGAAGCTTTATCCCCAAACAAGAAAGCAGGTAGGAGTCAGGCACCAATACCCCAGCCAGAGTTACAACCCAAAGGAAAAGCTATGTCGCATGTATCTTGAAGTTGCACAAGCTGAGGGACAGTCACGGAGAAGATACTTACAGCTTCCTTAGAGCTGATACTTAAGCATATTTGCTTCTTTGTACTCCAACTGCTGAACCACCACATCCCTTTGGGAAACTAGTCTAAGCAGAATTAAAGCGTTTCTTGCTGATTGTTCCCAAGAGACCAAGATATGAGATAGATGAATTTAGTATTCTTCTCTTCCTCCATGAATGCTTATTACTTCCATAGATCTAACCACCTAAAAGAGCATCCAATCCTGACAATATTACCAGTTATGCAATGTTTAATATAAATTTGAAAATATTTCTTCTTATTTTTCAAACTTTCAATTCAGTCTGTAAAAGATTTTTTCTCTTATATATAAATAAATGGTTAAGTTACCAAAAAAGTGGTTTACAAAAATGCTTTACTACTGCAGTCAGGTCTGGGCATGGAGATATTTTGAACCCTGCAATGCCAGTCACTGGAGTGCAGTCAGTTGGATGTCAGCTATGAAGCCTTTGCTGGTCTAGGGTGCACTCAAGTGAGATGGTGATGTTTTTCTCCACATTTCCTCTCATCCTACTACAGGCTACACTGGAGTTGTTCATAAGGCTGGGGCAGAGGTCCAAGGGAAAGCACGTTGAACCACCATGAGGAATCATGAGGACAACTGTCACTTCCACCTTTTCTCTTGGCCAAAAAAAATTAAACACTTTTAGTCCAGCTTCACTATGGGAAAGCCCCAGGTTGAGGGCTCAGTATACTAAATTGGTATTCCTCAATGTTTTTAAGAATATCAGTAATAACCCAGATGGGGAAGTACAACATTTCCACAGTTTTCCTCAGATCCTGAGGGGAGACCTCTGAATACATTACTTTTATTCTCTGCCCAAATTACTTTGGGATGAATCAGGATATCACCCTAACTTGTATAAACCTACCAGATCCCAATTCCTATTCAAAGTTCCATGTTTAAAAAACTGTACATGTTAAATTATTTAGCGTACCACAGAAAATATAGATCCTGCAACAAATAAACATCTCTTTTCTTGGTCTTGCACAGAAGTTGAAGATTTAAAGCACAATAAGTATTGTCCTTTACCCTTTGGCCTGATTTGCCTTATTTCCAACCAGACCTGCTTCATTCATAACTCTAATTGATGTCTGAACTCTTTTTCAGCTTTTTTATCAGCTGTCATATGAGGTAATACTAAGATTCAAAGCTGCTGAGCTCTAGCTCTGAGTTTCAGGTGTCACACAGATACCCAAAGTTCCAGACAATGACCAAGTTATACACAAAGAGCTATGCATCTCAGAATTGAAGTATAACCATTACAACTCAGGAACTGATAAGACTGCTCTAAGAGCTTAACATCTAGGGATCTTTATATTATGATTTCCTTGATAACCTGTGCTCTATGATTCAATTCTCAGAGTTTGCACATGATAGTCCATATTAGATGGGCATTATGATGTTTGTCTTTTCATTTCTGGCATATTTCACACAAAATGCTGTCCTCATAATCATCCATTCACCTAGTTGCATGACTCACAACTCCATTCTTTATAGCAGTTGCTCAAATTTCTATGGTACACATTCAAAAGTGTTCACCATTCTGTTCAATTGATGTACACTTAGTCTACCTCCACCCATTGCAAATTACAAATACTACCACCATAAGCATTGTAGAAATGTTCCTTCATGTCCCTGCTTTCAGAACTTGCAAGTTTATACAAAATAATGACATTGCAGGACTTTTTGTCACCCACAAACTTAACTTCTTGCAGAACTACCACACAGTCTTCCAGATAGGTTACACCATTCTACTTCCCCATCAACAGTGAATAGATACATCCCTCTCTCCATGTTTTCTCCAGCACTTGTATCCTTCCATTTATTTTTCCCTGCAGTTATATATAGAAAAATTCACATAACATACAGTCATCCAACTGTACAATCAGATGTTCAGAGTATCATCATATAGTTGTGCATTCATCACCACAATTAGTGCTTGAATATATTCATTACTCAAAAACTATTTTTAAAACAATTATAAAAACAAAAATAAAATAAAGTAAAATACAGAGGGTGTAGGCAAGATGGCAGAGTGGTGAGGTGTGGAATTTAGTTATTCCTCTAGAGCAGGTGGCAAATAGTCAGGAACTGTATGAAACAGCATTCTCAGTGTCTTCAGTGACCAGTCACACATCATTCACAAGCCTTGAATGGGTGGAAAAGTTGAGATTACAGCAAAATCTGTTTCCCCAGCCAGGTAGCTGGCACCCTCCATCCCAGACATGGCAGATGAAGTCAGAGCTGCCTCCCTGAGGTAAAAAGGAGCATTCTGTGCTGGGAGCAAGAAGGGGGACTCAACCTAGCCTCAACTGAAGAATTAATTAACAAATTAATTAAATTTTGAAGTTGGGAGTGTTCAGGTTGCTTGAGAAAGGCTGGAAGGGGGGTACATAGAAGCAGGCACCCAGTCAGACTCTCAGTTGGTACCTCCAAAAACACTTTTTTTTTAAACTTTTTCCCTCCATTTCTATTCTGGCTCTGTTGGAGGGTACCTATCTAGGTGAAAGAAATAATAGCCTAAAGCACACAATTTTAAGTACTCTACACTGAGACAGACAAAACTTGGTGGCTCGGAAAGGTAGCAAAATGGGATTTCTGTTTCTGCTTTTTTCTTTTCTTTTTTTTTTTTCCTTTTAAAATAATCTTCTAAATAGTTCTTTACAAAAGGCTTCAGTTATTTGTAACTGGCCTCTGGAACCAGGCAATAGCTGAGATAGGTCTGAAAGAAAAAGAAATGAACCTAGTGGGGGAGAAAGTTCTCTGAAGGACACAACTTCCCCAGGAAAATGCTGGCATGGCCCAGCTCAATTGGTAGCCCTCCTTCAAAGAGCTAACACCCCAGGGGCTGGAAAACAGAAACCAGCTTCAGTCAGCCATGCCCCAGACAGAGTCAGAGTCCATGGAGAAGTAAAGGCACCACAACTCTTTACACTGGTGTGGAGCTGCAGCCTGGCAGGCACCACTTGCTGGCAGGTTAGGAAAAGCACAGACACTAGAGGTCTTGCAGGATGGTCTCATTCTCCAGGACAGTCCATTTCCTCCTGCTGAGACATGGGATTCTCTGGACTGGTGTGTAGCTATAGAAGTAAAGATTTCTGGAAGCTTAAATGCTGAGGAGCAGGGGTGCTGCAGAGCATGTCCCTCTGGCCTCACACAAAGGTAAATATATAACATCTAGATAATAGAGGTCCATATAAATATATACATAAAACTTAGTGTCCCATATCCTTAGAAACAAAGCATCTGAAATAACACCAATAATGTCATGGGGGAGTCTTGCCTTGGAGACATGATGTCTGGCCAGCTTCAACTTCAGGATTTCACATAATTATGACAAATTTATTTTGGGTTTTAAAAGGGAAAGCCCATTTTGGATTTCATGAAGCCTTCACCTACAAGGTGAATGCATTTTGTATGGCTGATGAATACATTTTCAGGGTTCCCAGGGCTGCTGTAAAGTGAAAGGCTTCCCAGTGTGTTGCTTTTTAAATCCATAGATGCTGCTGCCCAACTGGTGATGTATTCTTATTCTTTCCCTCTTGTTCTATTTCTGTAATGTTTGAGTTGGCCATTTAATTCTAATCATTTAATTTCTTTCAATAATGTTTGAGTTAGACCTTTAATTCTAGTCACTTAATTTCTTTATTTCATTAATTTTCCTAATACTAATAAAATTAGCTTTTGAATTTTGAAAGTCATGTGAGAGCATCTATTTCTTTCAATCAAATCTGATCCTATGAATTAAGTAAACCTCATTGGAGTTGAACATTTCTGAGGAGATCCTCTCACAAAAATGTTACATAGAGGCAGGGCAAGAAACAGAAAAACAAGAGCTGAAAAATTCTGATGAAATAAATAGAAGCTAAGTTAGAGGTCTAGGATAAGTTGAAATGAACACCAAAGGGTAGAGAACAAAGAATATCAACAAGAAAACCCTAGGTAAAGAGTGAAAATGAGCTCCAGAAAAAGCTTATCAAGAAAATCAGATGCCCAGACTAAGATAATGAGTCATATTAGGAAACAGGAAAATATGGATGAGCTAAAGGAAAAAAACTGATAGCTCAACTGATATACAGGAGTTGAGACAACTAATTAGGAATGTTCAAAGAAATCTTCTCAGTCAATTCAAAAATCAATTCAGTGAACTGAAGGAAGATACTGTATGGACATAAAGAAAAATTCATAAGCTTGAAAAAACAAATGTCAGTATTTACACAAATGAAAGGCACAGTAGAGGGGATGAAAAACAAAATGCAGGGTACAATAGTAGATATGAACAGGTAAAAGAAAGGAACACTGAACTGGAAGACAAGACATTTGAATTCATACCCACAAAAGAGATGGGAAAAGAATGGAAAAATATGAGATGGGTCTTAGGGAGATGAATGACAACATGAAGCACATGAATATATGTGCTATGGGTGTCCCAGAAGGAGAAGAGAATGGAAAATGGGCAGAAAGTATAATAGAATAAATATTCAATGAAAATTTCCCAACCCTTTTGAAAGATAAAATCATGAATTGAAGAAGTAAAGCATACCCAGAAAAGAATAGATCCCAGAAGACCTTCTCCAAGACACTTACTGATCAAGTGGTCCAATATCAAAGGCGAAGAGAGAATTCTGAAAGCAGCTAGCAGAAAATGATCCATCACTTACAAGAGAAGCTAAATAAGACTTCATACAGATTTCTCCACAGAAACTATGGAGGTGAGAAGGCAGTGGTATGATATATTTAAGATGCTGAAAGAGAAAAACTGCCAAACCTGAATTCTATATTTAGCAATAACATTCTTCAAAAATGAGGGAGAGATTAAAATATTTTCAGACAATTAGACACTGAGAGAGTTTGTAAACAAGAGACCAGTGCTACAAGAAATACTAAAAGGAGTGCTAAAGGCTGATAGGAAAATAAAGAAGGGAGAGGTTTGGGAAGAGTGTAGAAATTAAGACTATCAGAAAGGGTAAAAGGAGAGAGAGAAAAAAACAAGAGATGACATGTGAAATACAAAAAACAAAATGATAGAAGAAAGTGCCAACCTTACAGTAATAACACTAAATGTTAATGGATTAAACTCCCAAAATATAAAGACATAGACTGGCAGAAAGGTTAAAAAAACAGTACTCAACTATAATCTATCTATAAGAAACTCACATTGGACCCAAGGACAAAAATAGGCTGAAAGTGAAAGGTTGGAAAAAGATATTTCAAGAAACAACAACCAGAAAAAGTGGGAGCAGCTATATCTATATCAGATAATTAAACTTCAAAAGTAAAACAGTTAAAAGAGACAAAGAAGGACACTATATATTAATAAAAGGGTCAATTCATAAAGACAATATAGAAATCATAAATACTTATGCACCAGGCCATAGTGCCCCAAAATACATGAGGGAAACACTGAGAAAAATGAAAAGAGAAGTAGATAGATCCACATTAATAGTGGGGTACTTCAATACATCACTCTCATCAATGAATAAAACATCTAGACAGAGGATCAATAAAAAATGTAGTTGTGGAATTGTATGATAAATGGACTAGACATAACAGACATTTATAGAACAATACACCCCACAACAGCAGGATATGCATTTTTCTCAAGGGCTCATGGAACATTCTCTAGGATAGACTACATGTTGTGTCACAAAGCATTACTCAACAAATTAAAAATATTGATATTATACAAAACACTTTCTCATATCATAAAGAAAGAAGTTGGAATTTAATAAAAGGCAGAAGTGCATAAAATTAACAAATATATGGAAGCTAAGCAATGCACCCTTCAAAAACCAGTGAGTAAAGAAGAAATTAAAGGAAATGGTAAATACCTCAAGGCTAGTGACAATGAAAACACAACATATAAAAACTCACATGATACTGCAATGACATTTCTGGGCAGGAAATTTATTGCACTAAACCCCTATATTAATAGAAAAAAAGAGAAAAATAGTTAATGAATTAAATGTTCACCTCAGGGAAATAGGGAATGAAAAGGAAACTATCCCCAAAGCAAACAGAAGGAAGAAATAACAAAGATTAAAGCACAAGTAAATGAAATTGAGAACAGGAAAACAATAGAATCAGCAAAACTTGAAGTTGGTACGTTGGTAAAATAAAAAAAAATTGATGGACTCTGACGTAGGGTAACCAGAAAAAAACTGGTGAGAGCAGATGCAAATAAATACAATCAGAAATGGGAAATGAGACAAAACTACTGATCATGGAAAAATAACTGTGATAATTAGAAGATACTGTGAGCAACAATATGCTAGGAAACTAGGTGACTTAGATGAAATGGACAGCTTCCCATAAAAGCATGAAAGCCAACATTATCTCGAGAAATAATAAAAAACCTCCACAAACCAATCACAAGTAAAGAGATTGAGCTAGTCATCACAAATCTCCCAAAAAAGGAAGCTGAGGATCAGATGGCTCCACATTTGAATTTAACCAAACATTCAAGAAAGAATAACTACCGATCTTGTCCAAACTCTTCCAAACAATTGAAGAGTAGGGAAAACTACTTAGTTAATTCTATGAAACCAACATCACCCTAATACCAAAGTCAGACAAAGATACTACAAAAGAAAAGTATATCATCAACAAATTACATGCAAGAAAATTATCATCAACAAATTACATGCAAGTCAAATCCAGCAGCACATTAAAAGATTTATAAACTACAACCAGGTGGGATTTATTCCAGGTATGCAATGATGATTCAACACAAGAAAATCAATTAATGTAATAAACCACATCAAAAATGAAAGGAAAAAAAAACACACGATCATCTTGATTGATGTAGAATAGGCATTTGACAAAATTCAACATCTTTTCTTAAAGAAAACATTTCAAAGGATAGGCACAGAAGGGAACTTTCTCAATATGATAAAGGCAATATATGAAAAATCCATTGCTAGCATCATACCCAATGATGAAAGACTGAAAGATTTTGCTCTAAGATCAGGAAAAAGACAGGGATGTCCACTGTCACCACTGTAATTCAACATTGTTCTGAAAGTTCCAGCTGGAGGAATTAGGCAAGTAAAAGAAATGAAAGTCAACCAAATTGGAGAGGAAGAAGTAAAACATTCACTGTTTGAAGACATCATGATTCCATATGTAGAAAATCCAGGAAAACTATGAGAGCTAATCAATGAATACAGGAAAGTTTCAGGCTACATAATCAACACACAAATGTCTGTAGTGTTCCTTTATACAAGTAATGTGCAACAAGAGGAGGAAATCAAGAAAAATATTCCATTTACAATAGCAATCAAAAGAATCAAGTATTCAGGAATAAACTTAACCAAGGCCATAAAAGAACTATATAGAGAAAACTAAAAGAAACTGCTAAAATAAATCAAACAGGACCTTAAAAAAATGGCAGACCATATTGTGTGAATAGAGTAGAAGACTAAATATACTTAAGATATCAATTCTACCTATACTGATTTATAGATTCAATGAAATACCAATTAAAATCACCACAACTTATGTTGCAGAAACAGAGAAGCAAATAACCAAATTTATTTGGGGGGCCAAGTTGCCCCAAATAGCCAAAAATATCCTGAGAAAGAAGAACACAGTGGGAGGTGTCACACTACCTGATTTTGAAAGATAGTACAAAGCTACAGTGGTGAAAACATCATGGTACTAGCATAAGGATAGATACACCAACCAATGGACTAGAACTGAGTAATCAGAAAGTGACCCTCACATCTATGCATAATTGGTTTTTGATAATGCTCTTGGGCCAAAGCAACTGGGACAGAGCAGCATCTTCTATAATTGGTGTTTGGAGAACCAGATATGCATTTCCAAAAGAGAGAAAGGGGACTCCTATATCACACCTTATACAAAAAAAACTAACTTGAAATGGGTCCAAGTCCTAAACATTAGTGCTAAGGCCATACAACACTTAGAAGAAAATGTAGGGCAATATCTTAAAGATCTATTAATAGGAGATGGTTTGCTAGACCTTACACCCAAACTGTGAGCAATGAAAGATTTGCCATATGACCAAGCTATTCCGTTATTAGGTATATATTCAGAGGAATTGAAAGTTAAGACATGAACAGACATTTGTAGATCAGTGTTTATAGCAGCATTATTCATGATTGCCAAGAGATGGAAGCAGCACAAATCCCATCAAGTTACAAGTGGATAAACTGTTGTATGTACACACAATGGAATATTAAGCAGCTGTATGAGGAACAAAGTCCTGGAACATATAATAATGTGGATTAACCTTGAGGATATTCTGTTGAGTGAAGTTAGCCAGAAACAAAAATACAAATACTGTATACTCTCGCTAGTATGAACTACATTAATGAGCAAACTTTGAAAGTTAAAAACTGATAACACAGGTTACCAGGAGATTGGAAGAGGGTAGAGATCAGGCAATTGATGTTGAAGGACTACAGGATATTCAAGAGGACTGATTGTATACATCCATAAATAGAGAGCATAATAATGTTTGATGGTAGCACAATACTGTATGTACACTGAACAAAGATGTCTGTAAGTAAAGCTAAAAGAAAAGGGCTAGACCCATGAATGACACTAGAGGTGAAGATAGAAGATAAAGACTGGATCTATATTACTTAGCAAAAGCTAGAGTTGTCAATGATTGTGACTAAATGTACAAATATAAAAATGTTTTTTATGGGGGAGAACAAATGAATGGTAACCATGAAAAGTGTTGCAAAAGGGTCATTATTGGGGAAAGTACAACCAAAGAAAAATAGAGACAATTGTCAACAGTAACACTATAAAATGCTTCCATTGCATGTAACAAAGGCAATATACCAAAACCAAACATGTATGAGAGGGTGATATGAGGGAGGGATATGGAATTCTTGGTAATGGTGCTGTCATCTGACCTTACTATTATATTGTATTGTATGATATTTTATTTTTCTTTTTTAATTGGTTTTTTTCTTTTTTTTTTTTTTTTTCATAGTAACCAATGTGTTCAAGTGCTGATTGTGGTGATACATGCACAACTATGTGATGATACCATGAATGGTGATTGTACACTAGGGATAATTTTATGGTATGTGAATATATCTCTATGAAATTATAGGAAAACATATAAATAAGGAGAAAAATCCTGGAGAAAATATGGAGAGAGTGATGCAGCTATTTACAGTTGGGTATGTAGAATGGTGTAGTCTTTCTGGAGGACAGTGTGGTGGTTCCACAAGAAACTAAGTATTTTGGTGTCAAAATGTTCTACAAACCCATTAAAGGGTATGTACTTGGAAGATCTGATAGCAGGGACATGAATGGACATTTGCATACTGGTGTTTATAGGGGCAGTATTCATGATTTGGAACAGGTGACACAATTGTAGGATGCTTACCAGCATCCCTGATATTTATTCATTATTGGTACCCCTCCCTCACTAGTTGACCAACCATAAATATCTCCAGACATTGCTGTACAGCAGAAGGGTACCAGAATCTCCAATGGTTGGGAACCACTGCCTGAAAGACTGAGAAATGGAAACATCTTTACAGGGTTCCAAACAATATTCCATCCCATGTATATTTTATAAGTTTAGGCAGGTACTTAGCTATTTTACCCTACTCATTTCTATGAATATGGTATTTGATCAAATATAGTACTGCTCTTATAGCATGGATTTTCATAAGAATTCATTAAGACCATCCCTTAGACATTTATGCTCGTATATTGCTGCATTAAAGATCTAAATATATTTCTTTTAATTAACAAAACTCTTATAAATGAAGGAGTAAATGGCTCCTCTTAACATACATTATAGGCAGGTCATTCATAACTGATTATAAAAATGCATCATTAAGCCAATGGCTGTAGTGATTATGGTTTCATATCCAAGGAGCCTTGTTCTCCACTTTGTTGAAAATAGAAAAACAATGTTCTTGAGAGAACAACAGTGGTTGCATCATCACACCAAGTCAATGCTTTGGATCTAAATGACTGGTGAGAATGGCTTCATTGCTTGTAGAGATGGTGAAAACTTTATCCTGAGAGAACCTAAGATGGCGGCTAGGTGAGACAGGGCAAAAAAACACCTCCATGAAAAATACTAGATAAAAGCCAGAAAGTGACCAAGAACACCAGTTCCAGTGATGCACCAGCCAGGCAATGTCTGCTAAATCCAAAGGGACTGTGCATTTGGTGAAACTGGGATTCTGCATTCTGAAATGAGTGAGTGAGCTGGCTGAAAGTACAGCAGCCATGCTACAGTGTGAGGAAAATGTGGGTTGGCATTTGGAGATGGACAATTTCTTTAGAAATAAAAACAGGGATTGGCTGCAGCTATGGCAGTGAGAACCACACAGTGGAGCACAGCAGGAGTGGGCTGTGCCAACTTCTCAGTATCTGTTGTGGAGGATAGCCCATGCTGATTTCCTCAGGGCCATGGGGACAGAGGGGAGCCAAAAGGAGAAAGAAATTGTGTCCCTTGAAGCCATCTCCCTGGTGGGCTGGAATGCTCCTGCTCAGGGCCAGAGCTAAAGCCCAGAGCTACACCAAGAAACCCAGTGTGATGGAGAGTGTCTCCCACAGCACCATGCACATGCCACAATATTGGCCATGGACAGTGGCCTTTAGTGCACCCACAGCTAAATGTACTGGAGCTGGGAAGGCAGAGCTGTGTGAAAAGAGGAAAATTAGCACACCCCATTCAACCATCTTTACAGTAGGCTGGGAATGCCCCTGCATGGCTGAGTGACCCAGGGCTTCCCTGGAGGGCTGGCATGCACTTCTGATGTGGCAAAACCTTCCCTCAGCAGAGGTCCTTGAAGACCATGGCTGGGAAGGGAGACCCACTCAATCCCAGGAACCCTATGCCAATACCAAGGACTTGTGGGTCAGCAGCAGAGACAATCTGCGGCAAGACTGAAATGAAGGCTTAGAATCTTGCAACAGCCTTAAATCTCTGGGAACACCTGGGAGGTTTGATTATTAAAGTTACCCTGCCTCCCTAACCAGCCAGACACACCCCACATTCAGGATGGACAGCACTAACAACACACCCAAACTTAATGCACAAATTGAAACCCACAAGAACCAGATCCCCACACTCCACAAAGACAAATTTGGGGAGAACTGACTTGAGAGGAATAGGTGACTCAAGGACACCATCTTCTGGCTAAAGTGTACACAACCAAGCTGTATAACTGACAAATACAAAAAATTGGAATTTTTCATATCTAGAAAGAACCCTATCAAGTAAAGCAAATGCCAAGAGGCCAAAAACAACAGAAAATTTTAAAGCATATGATAAAACCAGATGATATGGAGAACTCAAACCCAAACACCCAAATCAAAATGTCAGAAGAGACACAGTACTTGGCACAATTAATCAAAGAACTAAAGTCAAACAATGAGACATGGTACAGGATATAAAGGACATGAACAAGAACACGGCACAGGATATAAAGCACATAAAGTAGACCCTAGAAGAGCATAAAGAAGAACTTGCAAGAGTAAATAAAAAATAGAAGATATTAGGAAAATAAAAGAAACTGTTGGCCAAATTAAAAAGACTCTGGATACTCATAATACAAGATTAGAGGAGGTTGAAAAATGACTTAGCATCCTCGAAGACCACAGAATGGAAAATGAAAGAACAAAAGAAAGAATGGGGAAAAAATTGAAAAACTGAAATGGATCTCAGAGATATGATAGATAAAATAAAGTGTCTAAATTTAAGACCCATTGGTGTTCCAGAAGGGGAAGAGAAGGGTAAAGGTCTAGAAAGAGTAGTCAAAGAAATTGTTGGGGAAAACTTCCCAAACCTTCTACACAATATAAATACACAAAGCATAAATGCCCAGCAAACTCCAAATAGAATAAATCCAAATAAACCCACTCCAAGACATATTCTGATCAGCCTGTCAAATACTGAAGAGAAGGAGCAAGTTCTGAAAGCAAGAGAAAAGCAATTCACCACATACAAAGGAAACAACATAAGACTAAGTAGTGACTACTCCATAGCCACCATGGAGGTGAGAAGGCAGTGGCATGACATATTTAAAATTCTGAGAGAGAAAAAAACTTACAACAAAGAATACTTTATCCAGAAAACTCTCCTTCAAATTTGAGGGAGAGCTTAGATTTTTCACAGATAAACAAATGCCAATAAAAGTCCTGCCCTACTTCAGATTCTAAAGGGAGCCCTACTGACAGAAAAACAAAGAAAGGAGAGAGAGATATAGAGAAATTTAACAGACATACATAGGACATTACATCCCAAATCACCAGGACACACATTATTCTCTAGTGATCATGGATCTTTCTCCAGAATAGACCATATGCTGGGACATAAAACAAGCCTCAATAAATTAAAAAATATATAGAAAATATTCAAAGCACATTCTCTGACCACAGTGGAATACAAATAGAAGTCAATAACCATCAGAGACTTAGAAAATTCACAAACAACTGGAGGGTAAAAATGAGGGGAAGATGAAAAATTCCTGGATAATCAAAAGCTGAGGGACTTCATCACCAAAAGATCAGTCCTATAAGAAATGCTAAAGAGAATTGTGCAGGCTGAAAGGGAGGGACACTAAACAATTGACTAAAACCACATGAAGAAATAAAAATTTCCATGGGAAATATAAAAACCAATACTACTGTATTTCTTATTTTACCTCCACTATTTACTTCCCACAAAATCTAAAATACGTAAACTGTAATGATAAATTTGTGGTTTTGGACTCAATGTAAAATATGTAATTCCTGACAAGAACTACATAAAGGTGGGGGAATGGAGGAGTATAGGAACACAGCTTATGTGTCCTATTGCAGTTAATTTGGTATCAAAGAAAAACAAGATTGTTATAGATTTAAGATGTTAAATTTAAGCCCCATGGTAAACACAAAGAGAATATCAGAGAATATGACCAAAGAGTTGAAAAGTAGAGTAGGGGTTCCAAGAAGTGGGGGAAGGGGCAATGGGGAGTTAAGAAATGAGAGTAGGGGTTTTTGTTTGGGTGAAGGGAAACTTCTAGAAATGGATGGTCAGAAGGTGATAGCATTGCAACATTTTAAATGTGGTTAATCCCACCAATGGAATGCTAGGGAGGGGTGGAATAGGAAGATTTAGGCTATATACATCTTTCCACAATGGAAAAAAAAATAAGACAGTCTAAATAGATGACAATTAAATGCCAAGGGTGATTCTGGATGGGATCTGAGGTTGGAGGAGAGGAGGCTCAAAGGGACACTGATGGGACACAAGGAAAGAAAAAAAGGAAATACAGAATGTAAGCTTTATATCAATGTTGAATTCCTTGAACTTCTTAGCTGCGTTTAATGAGATTGCATAAAATAATGTTCTTGTCCATGGGAAAGGTATATGTGAATTATATTGTTTGTTCAAGATATGTGCAGCTTGCTCTCATATGTTCAGAGGACAGAGCAATAGATTATGGTGTTAGGGAGGGAGGGAGGGAGAGAGGGAGGGAAAGAAAGAGACAGTGGTGTGATAGGATCTTAAAGGTGATGGATCAGGGTATTGGGGCAGGGGAGTCAGGGTTTGATGGAGTTCTATGTATGGGGTTTGTACTGTTTTTACAACTGTTCCTGTAAGATTGAACTTATTTCAAAATAAAATTTATTATTAAAAAAAGCCAAAAAAAAAGCAAGGCAAGCAAAAATTTAGCATGGCCTGATTTTCTTGCAAACATTGAGGGCTGCCAATTTGGTGGGCTGAGGCCTCGATCTGGGGGCTTTCCTTTGTGAGGCTTGTTGCTGAAAAAGAGAGGCTAAGCCTACTTATAATTGTACCTAAGAGTCTCCCCAAGAGAGCCTCTGTTTCTCAGGTGTGGCCTCTCTCTCGCTAAGCCCACTCAGCAGGTGAACTCACTACCCTTCCCCCCTACATGGGACATGACTCCTGGGGGTGTGAGTCCCCCCAGCAACACGGGAAATGACTCCTGGGGATAAGTCTGGACCCAGCACTGTGGGACAGAGAAAATCTTCTTGACCAAAAGGGGAAGAGAGATGAAACAAAACAAGGTTCCAGTGGCTGAGAGATTTCAAATGGAGTCAAAAGTCACTGGGTGGGGTATTCTTATGCTCTGTATAGATATCACTTTTCAGTTTTTAGTTTGTTGGAATGGCTAGAGGGAAATACCTGAAGCTGTAGAACTCCAACCCAGTGACCTTGATTCTTGAAAACAATTGTGTAACAATGTAGCTTGCACAGTGTAACTATGATTGTGAGAACCTTGTGACTCGCACTCCCTTTATCCAGTGTGTGAAGAAATGAGTGGGAAAATGGGGACAATAATTAGATGAAGAGTAGGGTGGGATGGAGGGGATGGAAAGATTTGGGCATTCTTTTTGCTTTTATTTTTATCCTGGAGTAAGGAAAAAGTTCAAAAATTGATTCTGGTGATGAATGCACAACTGTATGATAGTGCTGTGAATGATTGTACACCATGGATGACTGTAGGGTGTGTGAATATATTTCAATTGAACTGTATTTTTTAAAAAAAGTAAATGAACAATGGAGTGGAAGAGGGGGATGGGATATCTTGGATGTTCTTTTTTATTTTAATTTTTTTTCTTTTGGAGTAATGAAAACATTCAAAGATTGATTGTGGTGATAAAAGCACAACTATATAATGATACTGTGAACAACTGACTGTACACTTTGGATGATTGTATGTTATGTGAATATATCTCAATAAAATTGCTTTAAAAAAAAAAAAGAGCCACAGAGACCCAGAGCAGAGCAGAGCAACTGAAAATGACATTTTGAAGAGCAACTGCAGCTAAGAGAGGATCAAACACCCCAAGAGCAACATTTTGGAGTATGCCATTTTGAAATGCAACCTGGGAGCAAGCAGAAGCCAGCCACATGTCTTCCCAGGTAACAGAGGTTTTCTGGATGCCAATGGTCTTTTTTCAGTGAAGGTACCCTTTGTTGATGCCTTACCTTGGACACTTTATGGTCTTAAGACTGTAACTTTGTAACTAAATAAACCCCTGTTATAAAAACCAAAAAAAACACAACAACATGGTATTAAAAAAAAACAAAAAGAAAACATGGTATTGGCATAAGGACAGACATGTAGACCAATGGAACTGAATTCAGAGTTCATATATGAGCCCTCAGTTCTATGGCCAACTGAATGCTGACCATGGTGGCAAGTCCACACAACTGGGAAAAAAGTCTCTTCAACAACTGTTGCTGGGAAAGCTGGATGTCCATAGGCAAAAGAATGAAGGTGGACTCCTACCTCACACAATATACAGAAATCAACTCAAAATGGATCAAATACCTAACTATAAGAACCAAAATAATAAAGCCCCTAAAAGAAGGCATAAAGAAACATCTTCAGGACCTTTTGTTAGGCAATGGTTTCTTAGACTTTGTACCCAAAGCATAAGCAAGAAAAGAAAAAATAAATAAATCAATGGGAAATCATAAAAATTTCAAACTTTCATGCATCAAAGGTTTTTATCATGAAAGTAAAAATCCTCCAGAAGGGGGGAAAGTATTTCAAAGCTACAGCTACATATCTGATAGAGGTTTAATATCCAGAAATTTTAAAATTCCTGTAACTCAACAGCAAAAAGACAACCCAGATTAAAAAGATCTGAATAGACTTTTCTCCAGAGAAAATATACATGAAAAGATGCTCAACATGATTAGCATCTCAACATAAAAACCTATGAGGTATTAGTCTCAGTGAATTTTTTTTCTCAAAAACAAAATAGGGTAATAATAAACCACCTTAATGCATTTTCTGTCAAGATAGGTCTTTGTGAGTTTTAAATATTCTGTCCAGATTCAAAGAAGTTGGTTTCTTCAGGAGTGGTTGGAATAAGAATTTCCTTGGAAATTACTTAATATTGATTTATTGGATTGTTTCACAGGAAATAAAAAACAGCTTCTGAGAGTGAGGACTTCACACTTAATTGGGTTGGAAAAGACCTGAAACTGCAAGGTTTTCCTTAGGAGGGAAAGGATATTTATGGCTTCCACCCCCTAGGTGTTGGATTTTAACCAAACTAGTCTTCCTTTGTAGCCTTTAATTTAGGAACCATTAGAAGAACCTATTAGAGCAGAAATATCAGGTTGAAAAATTAACACATCACAGGAGTTATTTAGAGCTCAACCTCTCATTACCTGAAAATGGAGAGCCCTCTGAATGGAATGCCTAAACTAAAGTTGTTGAAGTCAGATTCCTTGCAGCTTCAAAGTAGCTGTGTCTTTATTACAGGTGGTCTGGACTGAGGAAGGGGACAGCCACTCAGTCCGGAGTCACTAGGGTTCCATGGCCTGTCTTTTGAGACAACTGATGGCCCTAATCATGGGTTCTATGTTCTCCTCTGGGGGTGGTCTGTTTGTCACAGTGTGGACTGCCTGGAACACCCTCAGAAATATTTTCTATAACAAAAACAAACGTGCCATGTCTGTCACCAGGGACACACTGTCAACTGTGTAAACCACTCTGTGAGAGGCTGACTGAGGGAATCTTGTCCATTCACACTCGCTCTAAGTTATGGTCTTTGTTTTCTTCCCACATTCAGACTCAAATGTGATTCCTCTGGCTTTCTTTTTTGGTAGATACTGGTGACCATATCCTAGCACAGATCTTTAGGTCTGGGCTGCTGAGATGTCTTTTGACTAGGCTCAAAAGCAGGAGGTAGTCCTATAACTGATCATCCCTTAGCTGGGAGAGGAGGGGTTGGATTGGTTGGGAGAGAGTGTCTCAACTTCATTCCCAGTCCCTGCAGGGGAGTCTCAAGGTTGGAGGAAAGTCTATATTTATTTTTAATCCATCCCTAGCTTCCAAATTACTTGCTCTTTGCCAAATAATATATATATATATATATTCAACATATGTATATTTCAACAATGAAAGCATACACATGAACACATACACACACATAAACACATTACACATGCACAGATTCATGAAACTGTTGTTTGTGTATCCTTACTATGTGAAAGGCACTCTATTTGTTAATTTGTTCCACTCATTCTCTTCTAATTAATATTTACAAAATATAGTTTTGAACTTATATATATGTTCTAATATCAGGATGTAGAAAGCATGCCTCCAAAATTCCCTCTACATTTATTTTAGTATTCCTCTGTTTTTTCTCTTTCACTGGTAATTTCTGTGAAATCACATTCTTGCAACATTGAAACAGTATATATTTATTCAGTTCTATTAAAATCCATCAAAATTACCTAAGTGGGGATTGTAATGTATGTAGAATATTATCACATCTCTCAAAGTGCTCACAGTCGAGCAAGGAGAAAATTATCACATACAGCAAAAGCAACTCACAACCACAGTCCCTACTATCCAAGTTAAGTTCAAGAAATAAGCCATTGTCTTTCTGTGGAGATGTAAACAATAAAGTTCAGAAAGGAAATTTATCCAGGTTATCCTGAACCAGGAGTTTTTGCTTTCCGGAAGGATAAGGAGTAAAAAAAATAAGTCAAACAGTGATGGACACCTTGACCATAAGGACGCAGGCATATTTATTTTCCAAGTATTGGAATATAACATGCTGGTGAAGATGCAAGTCAAGCTCAATATCTTAGAGAAAACTTCAGGTGATAGCATGACGCAGAGAAAGGGAACACTGGCAGTTCTTCCACGGACAGCCAAGCTTCTGTTTCAAGGAAAGGAATGATGAGTTAATTCTCCTGTAGGGAGTAACAGAGGTTCCAAGTCATGGAATTTGATAATTGCCTTTTTAACATCAAACTATCTTTGGATTAATGTGAATATTGGGCTAGATGGTTTCCAGCATGCAGTTCTTGGGAGGAATGATAAAAGACCAAAATAAGGCAGTGGAATTTGGTAATTTGAAGTGTGGATGGAATGGAAATATTTGAGAGGTAGATGAAAATTCAGACCCATTTTCTCAGCAGAGCAAACTTAATAACAGGGAGGAACTATTCTAAGCTTTTCATATATATTGATTAATTCTATCAGGCATCTTTGCAGGATGTATCACTACTCCCACTTTTTTGGTGAAGATATATACCACTTGTTCTGGTTTGCTAAAGCTGCTGTTATGCAAAATACCAGAAATTGAATGGCTTTTATAAAGGATATTTAATAGGTTATAAATTTATGTTATAATGACATGAAAATGTTGGAATTAAGGCATCAACAAGAGGAAAACTTCCCTGAAGAAAGCCCAATGGCACCTGGAATATCTCCCAGATGGAAAGACAAGTGGCTGGTGTCTGCTGGTCCTTTACTCTTAGGTTTCATTTCAAAATGACTTTCTCCAATATATCTCTGGGCCTCTGTCTCTCTTAGCTTCTCATTTTTCTGCTTGGTGCACCTGGGATATCTCTCTCTAAGCATCTGGGAGTTCTCTCTTAGCTTCTTCAAGACAAACTCTGGGCTTTATCTCTTAGCTTAGCATCTCAAAACACCTTTCTGTCTGCATCTCCAAGCATCTGGGTCTGTGTCAGCCCTTAGCTTCTCCCAGAGGCAACACTGGATTACATATCTTAGCTTTTCTCCAAAATGTCTTTCTCAGCTTCTCTGTTCTCCTTCTTTCTGTGAGCTCTCTTAAAGTACTCCAGTGAACTAATCAGTAGATTGGTGGGGTCACAACTCCATGGAAATGATCTAACCAGAGGTCTCACCTATACTTGGATGGGTCACATTCCCATGGAAACTACCTCATCAAAAGTTATTCCCTAATCCAAAAACTAGGTGTGCCCCCAAAAGATTGCATTAAGGAACATGACTTTTGTATGGGACAAAACAGATTCAAATCAGAATACCACTATGCAGTTATTAGGGTATTAAGACCTGGAATGGTGCTCTTCCTATTAAATTCAAAGAACATAAATTGTTTGAATGATATGATGACCTCATATTGAAAACCATTTTGGTTGGATTCCAAAACTTTGTACTTAATATTATTTTTAAATTTTTCTCCTATTCCATGTAAAAATCCCAACATTGTGTTACTTGTTACATTTTCTTTTATGAATTGTTGATTTACTCCCTTTCCACATTTTACAGTTATGTATTCACTCTTTATAATGTCTTCATATTGTATGAACATATTAGTGATAGATATCATTGATTTGTCTTTTGATAAATTGATTTTTGGTCTTTATTAGTTTTTGTTGGCATTACAGAAATATAACCAGGATTAGAATACTTCCAGGAATGCAGAAAGTTTTTCTTCATCAGATTAACTCAGGGGTGACCTGAACTTACATAATTTTTTTCCCCTCAAGTTAAGTTCATTTCTCTATCTTTGTTTCTTGAGCAATTTTTAAAACATGGTTTTAAATACTTGGTATACAATGTCCATATAAAAACAGTCCCCTAGTTCAACTGAAATTTGTGGGTACCAATTCTAAATATTTTGTGCAGATGACCTGACTTTGTAATTTCATGTTGATTTCACTTCTGGCCAATCAGGGTTTTGGGTGATCAAAGCATGTCATTAAGATAATCCTGCAAAGCCATGTTGTGTTGTGTATGTGTGTGTCCATCTTTGTGCCTGCATGTGTGTTGTGTGTGTCAGTGTGTTTTGTTGTGTGCATGTGTACTTGTGTGTGAATGTGGTGTGCATTTGGCAGAGTGTGGAAGTGCTTGGAGAAGGATGGTCCGGGCTAAAGTTCTTCAATTTTTTTCTACAATACAGAAGCTGTAACACAAATATAAAGATGTATTTAAGTGAGGATTCATTTAATTCACAGGATGCATTTTCACCCTAATAATGTGCATGAGGTAGCACATGTGGATAAGAGATTCCCTAAGTCCTGAATTTTCAGCCACATTAAGGCAACCTCATTCTTTAAAATTCCTTGTCCCTTTCATCATCACTCTCCCTCTTGCTCCTTCATCTTGCCACGTAGGATTCTTTGTTGGTCTTGAATGTGTGCAATGAGACTTTTCCTCACGATATTCATACTTGCTGTATCCCTACTAAGAACACACTTTCCAGATATTTCCATGGTTCCTGCCCTCTCAACCTTGTGGTCTCTGTACAAATGTTCCATATTCTCCTTGTCTTGTCTCCAGAGGCAGTACAAAATAACATACCCAATCACTTTCTTCTTTTAACCTGATTTATTTTCATTTTAGCACTTGTCAACTTTTGACACGTTATATGATTCTTTTTTATATGCTTACATTCTTTCTCCATATTCTTTTTACTTTTTTGTTTCAACCCTGTAAAAACATTACTTAGATTTGTTTGGCACAAACTCAGACCTCAACATATATTCTTCAAATGAATGAATATATTGTTCATGAACTCTGTGGAATATTAATTTGTTTCTTGTTTCATTACTTTTTATATTTTGGAATACTAATTACTTGATTGGATGAATAAAAAACTGTCAGTGGGTCAGGATTTCCCAATAAAAGATGGCACTAGAAAACAACATAAGGGAACTAGATATATAAACCAAATACAGAAATGAATTTCTTGAGAGTAATGTGTAATCTATACAATTTCTGCTAGGTTGGTAATGCCAGGTTCTGTAAAACTTAGTCATATCCCTTCTCTCTTACCTGATAGTCATATCCTCCAAATACAGTGAGGAAATAAAACAAAAAAGCCAGAATTTATTCTTCTGGGATTTTCTGAGTAACCAGAAATATAACCCTTCATCTTCATGCTGTCCCTGTCCCTTTACCTGAACATTAACTTTGAGAATCTGCTTATCTTCTTGGCCAACATCACTGAACGCCATGTCCACACACCCATGTACTCCTTACTTGAAAATCTCTACTTTTGTGACATGATTTTCAGCTCTACGACTGTCCCAAAGTTGCTATTTAACATCCAGACACAGAGCAAAGTCATAATCTATTGAGACTGTCTCACCCAGATGTCCTTTTCCAGAGTCTTTGCAGGGTTGGACAACTTCCTCCTGACCACCTTGACCTATCAAGGCTTCATATCTATCTGTGAACCCCTACACTACATGGTCATCATGAAGCCCTAGATTTGTACTCTGCTAGTTCTTGGGACCTGCATTTCTTGTTACAATACTTAGTTCTGTTGCAGCTGTCCTTCTGTACACAAATGTAATCACATGGTTTTTCTGTGGACTTAAACAGATTGTCCCATTTTTCTGTTCTGACACCATCAATGACATACTGATATATTTGCAGCTGGGCTGCTGGGAGTGGTTCCCTAGCTGGTATCATTTTCTCTTACTGCAAGATTAATATCTTACATGCAATCTTGCCACTTCATGGGAAGTCTAAAGCATTTTCCACATCTGTATCTCAATCCTCAGTTCTCCTCATTTTGTTTTACAAGCCTCTATATGTAAATTACAACTGTTGCTTTACACAGCCCAATTTCAAGTGCAACAGCCTCAGTATTTTACATTGTGTTCACACATAAGTTGATATCTACATCTACAGTCTGAGGAATAAATACATAAAGATGAATCTGAAAATATTTTTAAATTATGCCATAAATAAATTGTTTGTCCTAGGGCAAAAGAAGTATTATAATTGCAGGGCTCAAAGACTCAGTGTAGAAATTGAAATACTTTGACCATTTACAAGAACTAGAACTTGCCATAGAAGCAGATATGACCTTAAATATGATAAATAACAATTTTAAATGAAGCATTGTATTCTTTAGAAAACAATTGTCTCGGTGTTTTAATCTACTTAATGAAGTAAGAAATCTTCAGTTGTATGTGTGAGAGTTTTTATGCATGGGTCTGCAGGACTCCCTTGCATGTTTTGTATGTTAGTGGAAAATAAATAAGAATCTTTCTGCTTATCAAAACAAATATTTTCTATTTCTCTAAATTTCACTATAAACATTGAGTGACTATCCTATGAATATACTATGCCATCCATTGCCTTATCTCCTTTAGGTTCAAAAATCTCTTCAATCCTCCTGATCAAATCATGCCTTTCAGAAGAGAAATTTCTCCATAGACTCACAAATATTTGCCCTATTTGTTTTTTTATTAGAATCACAAAATCAAAGTATTTATTTTGTTCTTTTACACATGACACTGTTAAAATATCCCTACTACAGCAATACTGCTCTCCAGGAGCTTACAATCTAAAACAGTCAACATTAATTGTAGACCCAGTGATTAAGGCATTGTATCAAATGCAAACTTTGTATCTTTCAATCTATCTTCTGAAAGAAGCTACTGGAGAGTGCAGGATTAAAATTAAATGACATGAAAGTGTACCTCCTGCCCCCAGTTCCTTATAAGGAGCCCCTTGTGGCTAGAACCCAAGACCAGTGCTCCACAGCCTAAAAAGGAGTTCCAGACAATTCTACCATATAAGTAGTGAAGAACCCTTAACATCTAATCCCCTCATGGGCCCAGTGAGGTTTCCCTTTAATGGGTAATCAGGATGGGTTGGGCTGTGTTCCTCCATCATTGACTGCAGACAGCACCTAAGATTCTGTAACTGTGGGGGTAGTACCATGCAAACCCTTTACCTAGCTTTACAGAAATTCCAGTGGGCCAATTGCCCCTTGAAACATGCTTAAGCAGGTTTTAGGACTTTTGTGTTGGTATCTATTTTCACTGTGTAGCAATGTCTACTGTATCAAGATGGCTAGGCAGATTTAAAAAACTAGACTGATGAGATAAGGAAACCACTGAAAGACAGAAAGGGAAAGGAGAACAAAATAAGGGGCCAAAGAAATGGGGATGGTGTATCCCAATAGATGTGAACAGGGAGGGACAAAAAGAAAAATTTGTGTCTAAAAGGAACAAAGAAGCCAGGCACTAAATTCCAAATGAACAGGGATTCAGAAATGAATGTTGATAAGATCATTCTATTGCCACACACCAAGAGCTCAGAAACAATGGAATTTAGTCTTTAAAATTTTCTCATTCACTGGCTTCATGCTTTGGCAATCTAGTCTAAAAATCTCTGAAATGCAAGTTTTTCATGATTTTCTCTATCCTGAAGACCTATCCCAAACCAATGTTTCTCTGTGAGTTTCAAATTCATAGCACTTTGTCTTAACAAGTCTTGAGTTTTCTTTACCTTACTACTAAGTCCTGTTTCTGGAAGGGTATCTTATGGCAGTTCAGGCCAAGTTTTCTAGAGAGTACCAGGGCCACTATTAGACATTGGCTCTTATTTAGCTTCCCATGGTTTTATTATTCCTTGTCTTCTGAGACAGTAATAGCCTCTACACCTTCATGTTGGACTTTCTGTGCCTGTCATTCATTCTCTTCATGCTTAGCTGAGCTAAGTAACAGCATTGCAAGGGGTGGAATGAGAGAAAAGCAAATCTCTAAATGTTGGTTCCTGAATTTGAACCTCTATCCAGTAGGCTCATATCACTTTCTTGGTTCAAAGCCATAGAAGTACACATTCATCACTCTCCCATATTTAACTTGCACTCATAGAGAAAGTAGAAACTGAAAAAGACAACAGAAGCTAACAGGATCACTGTGTTTTGTTTTCTTTGCCCTGAGGCACAACTGGAGTCTAGCACCAAGGAGGGCAGGATTTAATAGTCCAGCAAGGGAAGAATCACTATTCAGAGATAGTTTAGACTGGGAACAAGACTGCAGTGTACAATTATAACCACACAGAATAAAAGTCTAATGTGATTCTTTATTAAGAAGGAAGGTTTTGGCCACTTGTGATCTAATTAAGCCCCCAAGAGCAACAAAGATGGTCACATGGAGGATGAGGATCTGCCCAGTGTGGGCATGGATGTTGGGGGCTGAGGAAAGTCTGGCCATCAGCAGACCACACCTTCAGCCTCTCCAAGGAGAACAGCTGAGCTTTTGCTCTTTGGGCCAATGACCAGTTGGTTTACACTGCAGGTCACTGGTCCCTCTCTACTTCCAAGAAACTACAGATCTTTAAATAAGAAGGACCCATGTTTTCATGTGTGCTGATAAAATCTACTTTAGCTATATAGCCCTTTGAACACATGTGCTCGGGCACACATACACAGTTGGAGCTGAATAAATGTCTGTGGAATAGTTAAATAATTGACCAGAAGGATATAGTACTTGAGTTAAACCCAGAGATACCACATACCAATCAGAAAATTCAAACTCCCTGGGCCCAATATCAGGGAGCTCACCCCACCAGGTAAACTCTGTGCTGGTTTGAATGTATTATATCCCCCAGAAAAGGCCATATTCTTTGAGGTAATTCTGTGTGGGCAGACGTATCAGTGTTGATTAGATTGTAATTTGAGTGTTCCATGGAGATGTGTCTCACCCAAATGTAGGTGATAACTCTGATGAGATAATTTACTTGGAGGTGTGGCATCACCCATTCAGCATGGGTCTTGATTACTGGAGCACTATATATGAGCTCAGACAGAAGGAGCAGCTTGCCACATCCAAGAGAGGCACTTTGAAGAAAGCACAGGCACTCCAGATGAGATGGCCATTGAAATCAGACTCTTGCTCTGGAGAAGCTAAGAGCAAACAAACACCCCAAGAGCAACTGAGAGTGACATTTTGAAGAGGAGCTGCAGCCTAGAGAGGAACATCCTGGGAGAAAGCCATTTTGAAAACAGAACTTGTAGCAGATGACAGCCATGTTACTTCCCAGCTAACAGAGGTTTTCTGGACATCATTGACCATCCTCCATTGGCCTTCAGATTGTAACTTTGTAACCAAATAAATCCACTTTTATAAAAGCCACCCATCTCTGGTGTTTTGCATTCTGGCAGCATTAGCAAACTAGAACAAACTCTTGTAGTGTAAAGCAAAGATTGTCAAAGTGTGGTCCCTGACCATCAGCAGACCACCTGGGAACCTGTTAGAAATGCTAATTTGGGGGCTCTGGGGTTGAGGCCCAATAATCAGTGCCTTAACAATCCCTCCAGATGATTCTAATGCATGCCAGTTTGAAACCTGCTAGTTTAGAGGCAGACATGCAAACAGTCAATGGGAAAAAATGATTCAAGCTCTTTTGCTTCATTCAGCTGTGACAAAGCAAGGTACCAAATCAAAGTAATATGCCCATGGTTTTATTTTAAAATATCTATTTCTACTTTCTCAAATTGATTGTCTTTTTCCCTTTTGATTGACAAGTTCCTTCTAATCAAAATGTCAAGTGGGAGGACAAGGTGATGAGTCAGTGAAGAATGCACATTTCTGCCAGTTCCAGGCCTGTATTTAGTCTCAAACCATTCCTCTGCACACTCCAAAGATTTCAGTGCAACACATCACACATAAGGAAAGGCACCATGTATTTCCAACTCATTCAGTCCAAAAACTGGAACTTATTTCCTAACATTAAGTTTGTGTTCTGGATTTAGTTGAGCAAGAATTCTCCTAGCTACCATCAATCCTGGATGAAGTTAATAACTGCTTTCCATCACTGACCCAGAAAGAACTCTTCAAATCCCCATATTTTCTGTTAAATAAACAAAAGATTTAAAAACAGGAAGCAGGTGATCAAGTCATTGAAAATAAAGCTACCTGGGTTAGACAAGAACATATAAATTGGCTCTAAGATGATGGCAGAAGAGAGAACATCTCATGGATGGCTTCTCCTCAAGAGAAATGGGAATCCCAGCTAATGAGAAAAAACAAAACAAACAAAAAACAGCCTGGAGAGGTACCACTTTATCTCAGAGAGTGCACACTAAACCTCTGTTGAGTAGATGTGTATGTGTGCAGACAAGGAACAAGAAGGGATGACTGGAGTAGGAATCATGTTTTCCAGGCTTATCCTGCTTCCTGCTGCAATCAATAAGGCCACAACATATAGTCTGACATTAATGGCAGTGCTCAGTGATGTCCACCACCACTGCCTTCTTCCAGCTGAAGAGAAAGTAGCCCCTGCTGGCTCCCACTGCCACAGCAATGCAGAGGTACCCATTGAAGGTCATGAAGATGAGCATGGGGAAGTAGCTGATGACCACCTGGATAATATGCAGCACTGTTTGCAGGAGGTGAGGAAAGCTCAGCATCACCTAACCAACAGTTTTGTGTGTCTCCATAAGGATGGCTCCATTAGGCCCTGGGACAGGCATGGAATTGTAATGGATGCTGACCTGTGACTTGTGCAACAACCTCTCTCAGGCTATCTTGATTCCTTCATAGAACATTGCTAGTAAGAACACTGCCACAAAAGCTCTAGCCATTTCCCCAGCTGTATTGATCACCAAACCAGAAAATAGTATTTCCACTTTCTCAAAGCCAAAGTAGAAGGTCATAGGCATCATTATAATCATGTTGCCATTTCCTCCACCATGGGAGTGTGAGGCTGAAGATGTTGGGTGATGGTGAGAGGGTGACATGGTAATGTTGTGGTCCATAGAGCTCTTCCCTGTGTGGTGGGAATGATTCATTTTTCCACTGCTAAATTGAGTCCCACCACCAGTGTCTCCACACAGAAACTTAACCTGCAAGCTCCTCAAGGCTCCTCAGAAGACCCTGCAAACTCTGCCTGGTGTGATGTGTCCATGAACAACAGCAAGTACCCTATATGATTTGAAAATAAACATCCATGTGGGAGTGAAGTAAAATCTTATTGTGGTTTTGATTTGAATTTCCTAGTGGTTAATGATGTTGAGAATCTTTCCAAAATCCTATAGGTCATTTAAAAATTTTATTTACAGAAATGACTCTTAAAGTCCTTTACCCATTTTAAATTTGTCTTTGTCTCTTTTTTGTTGAATCCCAGAATTGTTAACATATTCTCGATACTAAACTCCTATTAGAGTTGTATTTTGCAACTATTTCCTCTCTGTAGGTCATCTTTGAAACTTCTTGGTAATATTCTTTGATGCACAAAGTTTTTAATATTGAGAAGATCCATTTGATCTATTTTTTCTTTTATACTTTCTTTTATTCTTTGATATCATATCCATCACTCAGTTATCAAATACAATGTCATAAACATTTACCCCTATGTATTCTCTAAGATGTGTATGGCTGTAGGTCTTATGTTGAATTCATGAACCATTCTGAGTAAATTGCTGTATGTTTGGAAGTGGGATCCTACAGCATTATTTTGCATGGGGAAATCCAGTTTTTCCAGTACCATTATTAAGGTGATATTCTATCTCCATTCAATGAACCTCACATCCTTGTAAATAGCCAATGGGCCAGAAATATATGGGTTTACTTCTTACCTTTCAATGCTATTCCATTGTGTTTAATGTCTCTCCTATGCTACTAATGTATGTTTTGATTTTTGGAGCTTTGTAATAAGTTTTGGATTTGGTAAGTATTTGATCTCCAGCTGTGTTCTTCCTTTTAAAATTATTTTGGCTAAGATGGGCCCCTTTCAATTGCATATGAATTTGTAGATGAGCTTTTTAATTTCTAAAGAAAAATAATGTTAGCTGAAAATTTGATAGGAATTTTATTGAATCTGTATAACACTTGTATAGTATTGACATCTTCCAGTTCATGAACAAGAGATATGCACCTTTCCTTTTATCTAGGTCTTCTTTAATTTCATTCAGTAGTGTTTTGAGATTTTTCAGTTTATTAGGCTTTCACCTCCTTGGTTAAATTTCTTCCTAGATATTTTATTTTTTGAGACTATTTTAAACTGAAATATTCTTTTGATTTAATTACAAAATGGGCAATACTGATGGTAGAAAAAAACTGATTTTTGTGTTGACCTTCACAACTGCATCTTTTCTGAATTCCATTATAAGTTCTAGTAGCTTTCTTGTATATTCCATCTAAGAAAGAGAGAGTTGGATTCTCCGTTTCACATTCTGGTGCTTTTATTTATTTTTCTTGTTGAATTGCTCTGGCTGGAACTTGTGAAACATTAATTAATATTAATTAATTAATATTAGTGCATCCTCATCTTGTTCCTGATCTCAAAAAGGAGGTTTCCAGTCTTTCACCATTATAATAGGATGTTGCCTTATATTCCCTATTTTCTCTGAGTTACTATCATGAAAAGATGATGACTAGTTTGAATACCTTTCCTGTATAAGTTGAGGTAATCATGTGTTTTTCTAATTCTTTTATTAATTGATGCATTATATTGATTGATTTTCTTATACTGAGCCATGCTTACATTTCTGGGAAAATAACAAATGGCCATTGTTTAAGTTAGCTAGAGCTGTCATTATGCAAATTACCAGAAATGGATTGGTTTTTATAATGAGGATACATTAGTACACAAATTTCAGTTCTAAGGCCATAAAAGTCTCCAAACTATGGCACCAACAAATGGATACCTTCACTGAGGAAAGGCCAATGGCATACAGAACACCTTTGTCAGCTGGGAAGGCATGTGGCTGCCATCTGCTGGCCCTTTTCTCCCAGGTTGTGTTGCTTTCAGCTCTTGATTCCAGTGGCTTTCTCTTTAAGCATCAGTGAATTCTCAATCAGCTTTTTTGGGGAAAATTCTGGGCTTCATCTCTTAGCTTAATATCTCCAAAGTTCTTCCTGTTTGCATCTCCAAGCATCTGGTTCTGTTTCAGTTCTTTGCTTCTACCAGGGAAAATTTGGATTACATACCTTAGCATGTCTCCAAAATGTCTCTGACTCCTTCTCTGTATGAGCTCTATTAAAAGACTCCAGTAAACTATTCAAGACCAACCCTCAGTGGGTAGGGTCACATCTCCACGGAAATAATCTAAAAGGTCCAACCCACAATTTGACTTGCATGGTGAAAATTTCAGCCCATTGATTGAATCCCCAACTACAAATGTTTTTCATCTTACCAGAGCTTTTCTTCTTTAGATTGTTACATCAACTTTGAAGAATGTACCAAGTAAATATTGACAGAAGCCCCAAGCTGCAGCTCCTACACCCTTAGAGGGAATTAGGCAGGCATTGGTTCAAGGGTCACTGGGTTCTAGTATCTTCACTCAGAGATGTGAAGATGCCATCTGAACACACAGCTTCACCTTGAACACCCAGGATCCTCCTATCACTGCCACTTAGAGTTCCTGAGTGTGAACTCAAAACAAGGGACATCATTGATGAGAGAGTCAAAGGGAAAATCCAACTGCCCACTTTTGCCACAGACCTTGTGGGGCTATCTGTAACTTCACATTTGACCAGGGAGTCAGAAAGCTCTTGTCACTGAGTTGGGTGTTCCATTTTTTTCTGGGTCATGTTTTCCTGCTGATTTATGCAGAATATTTGTATGTCAGGGCCAAGATCCCTGCCCCCTGCTCCCTAGAGTGGTGGTTACTGTGGTGAGGTCTTCAGCCCACAGTAAGGAACAATCCAGGAACATTGAAATCCATGATACTACTTCTTGAAGAGAGTTGTCTGAAGACACTGCTCATTACAATACACAGTGTTCTTTGAAAGAGAATGAGGGAGATAAGTTTTTTGCATTGATATATGGATGGGTCATGCTTCTACTAGGAAGATGGTTTGCTTAATTGTTATGGATACTGTGAAACTTGTAATCAATACTTGGGCCATTGATCACTTCCCCAATACACATGTTTTACTTTACCATATTAATTCTCTAATTCCCTGACTGTTCTTAGGCAGATATTGTTAATAACAGCTTTCCTTCTCTCAAGCATGAACATAGGTCATAGTGGATAACCTGGCTTCCCACAAGAGCATCACTGGATTGGATGGATTTGGTTCTACTGGAATGTCCTCCTCTGTACAATATGTGCAGGTGCTGCCTCTCAGCAGTGGAGGGACAACTTTCAGAATCTCAGTGAGGGTGCTTTTAGCCTGTACCTGGAGCCATACAGAGGGGAGAATTTACCATCTCTGGGGATCTGGACGCTGAATATTCAAAGCAAGATATTAAATATATTGTTTTTCTTTTTGTTCTATTCAGTCAGCAATTGTGTTCCCTGGAGGCCCAGGGGCCATAAAAAAAGGAAATATTTATATCTATTCTGTCCCCATTTATTTTGCTGTGGGCCAGATGCATATTCCTTTCCTATCAATGGAGCCATTCCTCCTGAAAATGACCTTACCCTGCTGATAAGCCCTCTCCTGCAGCGCATACCACAAGGACCACTACAGGAGCCTCTAAAGTGCTGTGAGCAACAGTGAGTCCCCATTCCAGACAGAGATTTGGCAATGTCCCATGTCCACACACAATTCATGCAGGATATCCCTGAACCTTCATGTTGAAATCTAGTGTAAACCCTGTGGATAGTCCCTAGAGAAAGTGGTTGGGTGCTGCATGTGAAAAGGGGTTAAAACAAACCAAATTCTAGTTAAAGAGAAAAAATCTTTCATGACATACATCTTCCAGGTAGAGTTATTCAGTCTTTGCATGTGGGATAAAGACATGCACAATTCAAACTCACATGACATTTTCATTTCTAGCTATAAACCCTGGTAGAATACTCAGAGCCTTCCTTCAACTTGTCAGAGAAAGTCTCAGCAGTCATTTTATGTAAAGGGATAGATGGCAAATATTTCAGTCTTCTAAAAACATATATTTTCTGTTTCAACCCCTTATCCCTGTGGCATACATGGACACAGCTGCAGACAATAGTACAGGCATGAGCTGATGGCTTGAATTAATTTCCTGTATCTGTTGTAGCAAATAATCACAAATTACGTGTATTAATATATCATTAATTTATAGTTTAATGCTTCTGGAGTCTCAAATTCAAAAATAAAGCTGTCCACAGGGACATGTCCCATCCAAATCCTGCTGGACTGAATCCTTTTTCACCTCTTCTGGATTCTACTGACTGTCAGCATTGAAGACTTGCCCCTAAATTACTCCAGCCACTGCTTCTGTGTTCACCTGGCCTTCTCCTCTTCCATCTGTATATCTCCACCATGTGTCCCTTAGTGAGACACCAGATGTTGGATTTATGACCCTCTTGGATAAGCCAGACTGATTATATCAATAGGTTTTATGAAGATTACAGGAAGAGGACATCCACCTTATATTTCCAAAAATCTTTTTTCCAAACAAGTTCACAATTATTTGTTCTCAAGGAGACATTAGGGTGTGGACATATCTTTGGAGGTTCCTTGAAAAACAATACTGTATGTTTCAAAAATGTTTGTACAAAAACATTCAGTAATAGACACCATCAATATGGTGATGTTAGACAGCTACTGAAAACATCTCCACAGACATTCAAGATAAAAAGGACAAATATCACTTGCTCCGAACTCTGGAGGAAGTAAAGAATGGAGAAAGATCCCTCAAATGTTGAATTGAAGTAAAAAATATCATTTAAGAAGTCTGCATCATGGACTGGCTAGTTCTCTTCCTTCCTTGGTCCCAGGCAACTCAGGGAGTACTCAGAGGCAGTGAACTGGATCCCTCCACCTTCCACCAAGAAAACAGACTATAAAATCTCTCACAGCAGTGAGATAGATCCCCACTTATTTCCAGACGCAGAAACCCAAGACCACAGGGAGTCATGGCTGGACAAAAGTTGCTGGGAAGGGAAGAATTCAAATGGGACCCAGGAGCATCTTCCAAAATGGAGGAAAGTAACAGCAATTAGCCAAGCAGAAACTGTCCAAATCAATTGTTTTGGGGACCCAGGTGACAGGGGAGGGTATTTCAATTCCCAGGTATGTGGGACACAAAGGGAGGGAGAGAAACTCTAATTCTGGCTATGGATCCTACTGCCATCCCCCACCCTTGAGGGAAGCAGCAATGGGTGGTCTGATCCTTGCCTAGGGGAATGAATGAAGGTGGAGCAGCTGTGGGAGTCTCCTTCTACAAATAAAGATGAGGACATAGCCCAACACTAGCCAGATTTTGGCCAATGAGTTGATAAAATAAGGTTCTGAAGTATCAGCCCCACCTGGTCAGACACTGCTGAACTCTAAAGAGAACAAAACTGGGCAGTAGAGAGAGTGCAGGGGCAATAACCAAGGCTTTGGGTACACTCTCCAGACACTACCTTAGGCCCATCAGAGCTAGTCTGCACCCCCTGCATAGGTACCCAGCTCTGTTTGGGTTAGGAAATATTGACAAGCCAAATGTCAAAACAGTACCCTAGCACTAACTCCAGCAAGAACTAAATCTTAGACAAGAGAGATAAACCAATCTTCAGAATAAACAGATAAGGATAATCAGATGACTAATATGAGCAAAAACTCAAAGGAGTTACTAAAACCCAGGAAGATATGGCCCAGTAAAGGGAACAAATTAAAAAGTCAGAAGACACACAGAATTTGCAACAACTAATAAAAGATGTTAATAAAAATCTCCTAAATCAATTTGAGGAGATTAAAGGAATGAAAAGTATTAATAAGTGTAACTAAAAGTATGAAAAAGCTAATAAAGAGATCTGACAAAGAAAAGTCAAAGATAAAATTATTGAAGTTAAGTACTGCCTTTACAGTAATAACATTGAATGTCAGTGGATTAAAATTCCCAATCAAAAGACACAGATTGGCAGAATGGATAAAAATGTATGATCTATCCATATGCATCTACAGAAGACTCATATTACACCCAAGGACACAAACAGCTTGAAAGTGAAAGGTTGGAGGAAGATATTACACACAAAGAGCAAGCAAAAATAGCTTGTATAGCTACATTTACTATTGGACAAAATAGACATTAAATGCAAAACTGTTATAAGAGACAAGAAGGACCCACTATATTAATAAAATGAAGAATGACCCAATATATTAATAAAATTTGTAATAAACCAAAAATAAATAACAATTGTAAATATTTATGCACCCAGCCTGGATGCCCCAAAATACATAAGGTAAACACAAGCAAAATTGAAGGGAGAAATAGACATTACCACAGTCATAGTTGGAGACTTCAATACATGACTCTAATCAATACATAGAACCTCCTGAAGAGCATCAATAAGAAACTGGGAACTTAAATGTTATGATAAATGAACTAAATCAATGAACACATACGTAACATTGAAACACAGAACAGCAGAATATACCTTCTCAAGTGCACAGGGATCATTCTCCAGGATAAACCATATGTTGGATCACAAGGCAAGTCTCAATAAATTTAGAAAGACTGAAATTATACAAAGCAATCTCTCTGAACATAATGGAAAGAAGCTGAAAATCACTAACGGAGAACTGGAAAATTTACAATTATATGGAAGTTAAACAACACACTTTTAAATAATCCATGGATCAATGTAGAAATTGGAAGGGAATAAGTATATGAGACAAATGAAAATGAGAACATTGGATATCAAAACTTATGGGATGCAGGATAGGCAGTGCTGAGAAGGAAATTTATAGCCTTATATGTCTATATTAAAAAGGAAGGAAGAGGGGGATGGAAGATGGTGGCGTAGAGAGGAGTGGAAGTTAGTTATTACCCCTGGAGCAACTAATAAACAACCAGGAACAAGTAGTAAATGATTGCAAATAACTGCTGGGGGACAACATTTACTGACCACACATTGTGCATCAATCTGGATTGGAAGGAATGCCTGAGATAACAGTGTGGAATCTGTGAGTAGAAACTGCAGACACAAGCCAGGAGCCCTCTCCCCCATTGCAGCCCAAACTGCAAAGCCTCGCTGTGGTAGAGAGCAGCACTCTATGAACAAGTGAATATATGCAGTTCAGCTCCAACTGGGGTTTTAATTGGCAACCATAGACCACTCAATGCAAGCTGCAAATCTCCAAAAAGCAGATGCTTCTTTTTTAATATTCATTTTATTGAGATATATTCACATACCATGCAGTAATACAAAATAAATCATAGATTTGATTGTTCGCAGTACCATTACATAGTTGTACATTCAGCATGAAAATCAATCCCTGACACCTTCATTACCACACACACACAAATAACAAGAATATTAAAGTGAAAAAGAGCAATTAAAATAAAAAAGAACACTGTGTGCATTTGTTTGTTTGTTTCCATTCCCCATTTTTCTACTCATCCATCCATAAACTAGACAAAGGGGAGTGTGGTCCTTATGGCTTTCCCAATCCCATTGTCACCCCTCATAAGCTACATTTTTATACAATCATCTTCAAGATTCATGGGTTCTGGGTTGTACTTTGATAGTTTCAGGTATCTATCACCAGCTACCCCAATTCATTAGAACCTAAAATGGTTTGTCTATATTGTGCATAAGAATGCCCACCAGAGTGACCTCCTGGCTCCTTTTGGAATCTCTCTGCCACCAAAGCTTATATTGTTCCCTATTATTTCCCCCTTTTCATCAAGAAGATGTTCTCCATCCCATGATGCCAGGTCTAGATTCACTCCCCTGGGTGTCTGATCCCACATACGGGGGAGGGCAGTGATTTCACCTGCCAAGTTGGCTTATCTAGAGAGAGTGCCACACCTGAGCAACAAAGAGGCATTTGGGAGGAGGCTCTTAGGCAAAACTATTTGTAGACCTAGCCTCTCCTTTGCAGCAACAGTCTTCCCAAGGGTAAGTCCTGTGGTAGAGGGCTCAACCCATCAAACCACCAGTTCCCTATGTCTGTGAGCACATTAGCAACCATTGAGGTGGGGCAGGCCAATACCCTTGCATTCTCCACCAGCTCTCCAAGGGGATTCTGCATATTTTTTTCCTTGTTTTTTTTTCTTTTTTTTTAATTAATGCTTTTTTTTAAATCAATTGTATAAAAAATAAAAAAAATTTAAAATTTAAAAACATACAATAAAAGAACATTTCAAAGGGGCCATAACAAGGGAGTAAGAAAAAGACAACTAACCTAAGATAACTACTTTACTTCCAACATGTTCCTACTCTACCCCAAGAAAGTAACCTAATATAGCAACATTTCTGTGAACTTGCTCCTACTATACCCATCAGAAATTAACAGACCATAGTCATTCCTGGGCATTCCCAGAAAGTTAAATTTACCCACAATAGCTTATCAGTTCTTATTGTATTATCATTTCCCCTTCCTTAATTGCTCTCTATCACTAGTTCCCCTACATTCTACATTATAAACCATTTGTTTTACATTTTTCAAAGTTCACATTAGTGGTAGCATATAATATTTCTCTTTTTTTGACTGGCTTGTTTCACTCAGCATTATGTCTTCAGGGTTCATCCATGTTGTCATATGTTTCACGAGATCGTTCCTTCTTACTGCCACGTAGTATTCCATTGTGTGTATATACCACATTTTATTTATCCACTCAACTGGTGAAGGACATTTGGGTTGTTTCCACCTCTTGGCAATTGTGAATAATGCTGCTATGAACATTGGCTTGCAGATATCTGTTCATGTCACTGCTTTCATATCTTCCAGGTATATGCCGAGAAGTGCAATCACTAGACTGAAGGGTAACTCTATATCTAGTTTTCTAAGGAACTGCCAGACTGACTTCCAAAGTGGCTGAACCATTATACAGTCTCACTGACAATGAGTAAGAGTTCCAATTTCTCCACATCCTCTCCAGCATTTGTAGTTTCCTGTTTGCTTAATGGCAGCCATTCTAACTGGTGTGAGATGGTATCTCATTGTGGTCTTAATTTGCATCTCTCTAATAGCTAGTGAAGCTGAACATTTTTTCATGTGTTTCTTGGCCATTTGTATTTCCTCTTCAGAGAACTGTCTTTTCAGATCTTTTGCCCATTTTATAATTGGGCTGTCTTTACTATCACCATTGAGTTTTAGGATTTCTTTATATATGCAAGTATCAGTCTTTTGTCAGATACATGGTTTCCAAAATTTTTTAACATTGAGTTGTCTGCCTCTTTACCTTTTTGAGAAATTCCTTTGAGGTACAGAAACTTCTAAGCTTGACGAGTTCCCATTTGTCTATTTTTCTTTTGTTGCTTGTGCTTTGGGTGTAAAGTCTAGGAAGTGACCACCAAATACAAGGTCTTGAAGATGTTTCCCTAAATTACCTTCTAGGAGTTTTTTGGTACTTTCTTTTAGATTGAGATCTTTGATCCATTTTGAGTTAATTTTTGTGTAGGGCATGAGGTAGGGGTGCTCTTTCATTATTTTGGATATGGGTATCCAACTCTTCCAGCCCCATTTGTTGAAAAGACTGTCATGTCCCAGTTCAGTGACTTTGGGGGCCTTATCAAAGATTAGTTGCCAATAGATCTAGGAGTCTATCTCCATATTCTCAATTCAATTCCATAGATCAATATGTCTATCTTTGTGCCAGTACCATGCTATTTTGACTACTGTGGCTTTATAAAACCTTGAAAGTCAGGGAGTGTAAGTCCTCCCACTTTGTTTTTGTTTTTTAGAGTGTCTTTAGCAATTCAAGGCATCTTCCCTTTCCAAATAAATTTGATTACTACCTTTTCCAAGTCTGCAAAGTAAGTTGTTGGAATTTTGATTGGGATTACATTGAATCTGTAGATGAGTTTGGGTAGATTGACATCTTAATGACATTTAGCCTTCCTATCCATGAACATGGAATATTTTTCCATCTTTTAAGGTCCCCTTCTATTTCTTTTAGTAGAGTTATGTAGTTTTCTTTGTATAGGTCTTTTACATCTTTGGTTAAGTTTATTTCTAGGTATTTGATTTTTTTCATTGCTATTAAAAATGGTATCTTTTTTTTGAGTATCTCTTCAGTTTGTTCATTTCTAGCATATAGAAACATTACTGACTAATGTGCATTAACCTGTATCCTGCTACTTTGCTAAATTTGCTTATTAGCTCTAGTAGATGTATCATTGATTTCTCAGGGTTTTCCAGACATAAGATCATATCATCTGCAAACAATGACAGTTTCACTTCTTCCTTTCTAATTTGGATGTCTTTTTTTTCTTTGTCTTGCTGGGTTGCCCTGGCTAGCACTTCCAGTGCAATGTTGAATAACAGTGGTGATAGCAGGCATCCTTGTCTTGTTCCTGATCTTAGAGGGAAGGCTTTTAGTCTCTCACCATTGAGTACTATGCTGGCTGTGGGTTTCTCATATACGCTCTTTATCATACTGTGGAAGTTTCCTTAAATACCTACCTTTAGAATTGTATTTATCAAAAAAGATGTTGGATTTTGTCATATGATTTTTCAGCATCTATTGAGATTACCATTTGATTTTCCCTTTCAATTTGTTAATGTGTTGTAATGCATTGATTTTCTTATGTTGAACTATCCTTGCATGCCTGGAATGAACCCCACTTGGTCATGGTGTATGATTTTTTTAATGTGTCTTTGGATTCGATTTGCAAGTATTTTGTTGAGAATTTTTGCATCTATATCCTTTAAGGAGATTGGCTGTTAGTTTTCCTTTTTTCTAGCATCTTTGCATGGTTTTGGTATTAGATTGATGTTAGCTTCATAATTTGAGTTAGGTACTGTTCCATTTTCTTTGATGTTTTGAAAGAGTTTAAATAAGATTGGTGTCAGTTCTTTTCGGAAATTTTGGTTGAATTCCCCTGTAAAGGCATCTGGCCATGGACATTTATTGTTGGGAAGCTTTTTGATGACTGATTGGATCTCTTTGCTTGTGATTGGTTGGTTGATGTCTTCCATTTCTTCTCTGGTCAGTCTAGGTTGTTCATATGTTTCCAGGAAATTGTCCATTTCCTCTACATTATCCAATTTGTTGGCATACAGTTGTTCATAGTATCATCTTATAATTTTTTAAATTTCTTTGGGATCCACAGTAATGTCACCTTTCTCATTCATTATTTTGTTTATAAGGGTCTTCTCTCTTTTTTATTTTGTCAGTCTACCTAGGGGCTTGTCAATCTTGTTAATCTTGTTGATCTCAAAGAACCAACTTTTGTTGTTATTTATCTGATTGCTTTTGTTCTCTGTCATTTATTTCTGCTTTAATACTCATAATTTCTTTTCTTCTACTTGGTTTAGTATTGGTTTGCTTTTCATTTTCTAGCTGCTTCAGTTGATCCATCAGTTCTTTGATTTTGGTTCTTTCTTCCTTTTTAATATATGCTTTTAGTGGAATAAATTTCCCCCTCAGTACCACTTTTGCTGCATGCCATATGTTTTGGTATGTTGTGTTCTCATTTTCATTTGTCTCTATATATTTAGCAATTTCTCTTGCTATTTCTTCTTTAACCCACTGATTGTTTAGGAGCATGTTGTTTAACCTCCAGGTATTTGTGAATTTTCCAAGTCTCTAATGGTTATTGAATACTAATTGTATTCCATTGTGGTCAGAGAAAGTGCTTTGAATAATTTCAATTGTTTTAAGTTTATTGAGGCTTGTTTTATGTCCCAGCATATGATCTATTCTGGAGAAGGTTCCATGAGCACTAGAGAAGAATGTGTACCCTGGTGATTTGGGATGTAATGTTCCATACATGTCTGTTAAATCCAATTCATTTATCAGATTGTTCACATTTTCAGTTTCCTTATTGGTCTGTCTGGCTGATCTATCTATAGGAGAAAGTGATGTGTTGAAGTCTACCACAATTATTGTGGAAACATCAATTGCTTCCTTTAATTTTGCCAGTGTTTCATGTATTTTGTGGCATCTTGATTGGGTGCATAAACATTTATGATTGTTATTTCTTCTTGTTGAATTGCCCCTTTCATTAGTATGTAGTGGCCTTCTATGTCTCACTTTTATGTGTCTCATAAAAAGTCTATTTTATCTGAGATCTGAGATTAATATTGCTACACCTGCTTTCTTTTGGCTGTAGCTTGCATGAAATATTTTTTCCATCTTTTCAGTATCAATTTCTTTGTGTCCCTGTGTCTAAGATGAGTCTCTTGTATGCAACATATTGATGGTTCATTTTTTTGATCCATTCTGCAAATCTATATCATATAATTGGGGAGTTTAATCCATTTTCATTCAATGTTATAATTGTGAAGGCATTTCTTGAATCAGCCATCTTGCCCTTTGGTTTATGTTTGTCATACATATTTTTTCCCTCTCTCTATTAACATTCTGTAATGTAGCCATACTGATTCTCTTTAGTACTGAACCTTTCTCCATGTCTCTCTCTCCTTTCTTTGTTTCTCTGTCTGTAAGGCTTCCTTTAATATCCCAAGAAGGGCAGGTCTCTTGTTAGCAAAATCTCTCAGCATTTGTTTGTCTGTGAAAAATTTGAGCTCTCCCTCAAATTTGAAGGAGAACTTTGCTGGATAAACTATTCTTGGTTGGAAATTTTTTCACTCACAATTTTAAATTTGTCATGCCACTGCCTTCTCAACTCCATGGTGGCTGCTGAGTAGTCATTACTTAGTCTTATGTTGTTTCCTTTGTATGTGGTGAATTGCTTTTCTCTTGCTGCTGTTGGAACCTGCTCCTTCTCTTCTGTATTTCACAGTGTGATCAGAATATGTCTCAGAGTGGGTTTATTTGGATTTATTCTATTTGTTGTTCACTAGGAATTTAGGATTTGTGTATTTATGGTGTTTAGAAGATTTGGAACATTTTCCCCAACAATTTCTTTGAATACTCTTCCTAGAACTTTACCCTTTTCTTCCACTTCTGGAACACCAAGGAATCTTATATTTGGACATTTTATATTATCTTTCATATCCCTGAGGTTCATTTTGATTTTTTCAATTTTTCCCCAATCTTTCTTTTGTTCTTTCATTTTCTGTTCTGTCATCTTCCAGGTCACTGATTCATTTTTCAACTTCATCTAGTCTTGTACTATGAGTATCCAGATTCTTTTTTATTTGGTCAACAGTTTCTTTAATTTCCATAAGATCGTCTTTTTTTTATTTACTCTTGCAATGTCTTCTTTATGCTATTCTAGGGTCTTCTTGATGTCCTTTATATCCTGTGCTGTGCTCTTCTTCATGTCCTTTATATCCTGTGCCATGGTCTTGTTGTTCATCTTTAGTTCTTTGATTAATTTCTCCAGGTACTGTCACCTATGATCTTTTGATTTGGGTGCTTGGGCTTGGGTTATTCATATTATCTGTTTTTTTCATATGCTTTAAAATTTTCTGTTGTTTTTGGCATCTTGGCATTTGCTTAACTTGATAGGGTTCTTTTAGGATTTGTAGACTGATTGAAATCCTTATCTCTAATTTGTCAGATCTACAGCTTCATGGAGTACACTTTAACCAGCAGGTGGCATCCATGACCCACCTGTTCCCATCAAGCCAGTTCTCCCCCACTTTGTCATTGTGTTGAGTGGGGGATTGAGTCTTGTGGGGTCCAGTTGGTGTACCAAGCTTGTGTGTGTAGTTGGTGTTGCCCACCCTGTATATGGGGTGTGTGTCTGGGCAGTCAGGGAGGGTGAATGGCTCTAACAAACAAATCTCCCTGGTGTTCCTTGAGTTTTAAAGCTGCTTCAATAGTCTAATCCTTCAGTTCCATCCTACCACAGTTTGTCTCTACCAATGACCCACAAGTCCTTGATATTGGCATATGGCCCCTGAGACTTTCAAGTGGGTCTCTCTTCCAGGCCATGCACCCCTAAGTCCTCTGTTAAGGGATGACTGTGCTATGTCAAAGGTGAATGTCATCCCCCAGGGCAGTTCTGGGCTGCAGGGCTGTGTAGGGAGGCTCCCAGTCTGCTGAAAATGTGGCTGAATGAGGCATGTAAATTCACACTGCTCCACCTTCCCAACTCTGGGACAACCAGCTGTGGGTGCAGGGAAGGCTAATGTCCATGTCTGATTTTGCATTGTGTGCATGTGTTATTGGAAGCACATCCTTCACACTGGGGTGTCTGGGGCAGCTCTGGGCTATGGGACCAGTGATGGGCAGGAGTGTTCCCTGTCTACCAGGATGATGGCTGTGAGAGGATGCCACCCTTTTCTTGGGAATTTGTGGTGTTTAGTGAGTTTTCTAAACCACCAGATTATTGCCTTTTGTCTCAGAGCTCTCTTAGTTCTGCTTTGTCTTGACCTGCCCAAATTGCAAGTGTTTGAGGCTTTCTGTATTGGGCTCCTTAGAGTAATTGTTTTAGAAAAAGACAAAAAGATAAAAAAGGCCATCCTCACAGATCTAATGGGTTATTGAAATGCTAAGAGACAAAGCAATTAGGACCATTAAGGAAAGATCCAGGGGTCAGACGAACTGGTTTTTCTTCTGGATTTGCATATGAGCCTGACTGCCTGAGATCTGCCTTCTCCTTTCTATGTTCACAGAACTCCAAAAAGCCTCTGCTTTTATTTTGGGGGTTTCTTGCTGTTTTTGCTATCCTTATCTCCTCTCCTCCAGGCTGGCTGCTCCCAGATTCTCTGGTGTCTGGTCTCAGTCTATCTATGATTGGAGTTTGGATCAGCAGAATGAGTTTCTGATAAGAGCCACAACTGCAGTTCTCTCTCCTCATTCCCAGTGCTGATGGCCCCTCCTCCCACAGGACTGAGCCTGGTAGGAAGGGACATGGGTTCCCTGGCCACAGAAACTTACAGTTTTTGCTGATCTCAGCAGTTCCACGTGTTCATGAGTGTTGTATGAATTATACCCAAAGTCAAATTGCTCTGTGGTGTCTGGTCCATGTAGTTCCTAGCTTTCTACCTACTTCTCTGGAGGAGTAACTAAAATGTACACATCACCACTCCACCATCTTGCCCCACCTCCAGACAGAGGCTTTTTGATGACTGACCTAGAAAAGCCAGGGGACTTCTCTTTCCTGGGAGGGGAGCCCAGAGGACCAGCTGCTATCTCTGGCTGATGGGTGAAACTGGGGGTCATGGACTGACCCTGAAAGGTGACTTTCTGTCCCTTTTTCTATCTCTTAACCTGAGCATCTTAGTGGAGGAAGCCTTGGCCATTTTGAATTTGCAGAGCTCAGACCCAGACAAGGGTGGAGATAGCAGATTCAGAAAGGCGAAGAATCTATTTAAATGCAAATGAAAACTCCCTGGGGGTGTATCTTCCATAAGACAAAAGAGGTGGTGCCCTTCTCTACTAACAGCCTTCCATTCAGAAACAGACCCCAGTGTCTGGGAGAAAACAATCAAGCCAGAAACAACTTATGCTGAGAATTAAAGAGGCCACACCTCATTTCACCAGTTGGGAGTTACAGGCTGACAGGTGCCACCTGTTGGGCAGGTAGGAAAAAGCAGTGGCTTGAGGTCTCACAGGTTGTGTCAGTCTTCTAAGACACATCCTCAGGGTAACCTGGTGCTGATTATTTCCTCCTCCTGGGACCTGTGCCAGTTCTGGTCTGGGAAAAACTGATTAAGTAACCAAGGAAACCAGATGCCTAGACAACAGGAAACTACAACCTACACCAAGAAAAAATAAGATATGACCCAGTCAAACAAATAAACTTACATTTCAGCTGAGATACAAGAATTTAAACAACTAATGCTAAATCAATTCAAAAGGTTTGAATTGCAGACAATGGCAGAGTTTGTGAACAAGACACCTGCTCTACAGGAAATACTAAAGGGAGCATTACAGACAGGAAAAGACAGGAGTGAGAGGTTTGGAGCACATTTTGGGTGATAGTAGCACAGAAATGTAAGTACACTGAACATAGATGACTGTTAGTATGGCTGAAAGAGGAAGGTTAGGAACATGTGAGATGCAGAAGGAGAAAAGGAAATATAAAGGCTGGGAATGTATAACTCAGTGAAACCTGGGGTGCTCAACAATTGTGATAAAATGTACAAATATGTTTTTTTATGAGAGAGAAAACATGAATGTCAACCTTGGAAGATGTTAAAAATAAATTGATATTAGGGGGAAATACAATCAATGCAAACTAGAGACTATAATAATCAGAAACATTTTAATATGCTTCCTTTAATGTAACAAAGGCAATATACCAAAGATAAATGCCTATAAGAGGTGGACATAAGGGAGGTTTATGGCACTCTTGGCATTGGTGATGCTGTCTGTCTCTTTATTCAAATTTAGCTTAATGCTATCTTTCCATTGGTTACTTTCTAGCTGTCATGTGTTTTTTCTTCTCTTTCTTTTTTCTTTTTCTTTTGTCTCTCTACCCCCTTTGACTCTTTCTCCTGCTTTGTGGAAGAAATGGAAACATCCTTATATAGATACGGGTGATGGTGGTGAAAGCAAACATACATGACTATACAAGGAACAATTGATTGTTTACTTAGGAAGGAATGTATGGTGTGTGAACAAAACTGTCTTAAAAATGGGTTGATGAAGAAAACTTGAGGGCACTATATTGCGTGAAATAAGTTGAGACACATAAGGACAAATATTGTGTGGCCCCATAGATATGAAATAATTATACTATGTAAACACATAGGACATATAAGTTACTGGGATGTAGAATGAGGCTAAATAATGGGGAGTGATTGCTTATTATGAGCAGAATGTTCAACTTGGTTGAAATTAAATGTTTAGAAATGGACAGAGATGATGGTAGCACATTGTGGGAATAACTAACAGTGCTGAATTGTGCCTGGATGTGGTAGAAAGGGAAGCTCAGAATCACATATGTCACCAGAAGGAAAGTTGGAGGTTAAAAGATGGGAATGTATAAAACAGTGAACCTTCTGGTAGGCAATGTCCATTATTAACTGTACAAATATTAAAAATCTCTTTCATGAACCAGAGCAAATGTATGACCATATAGCTAGAAGTTAGTAAAAGAGGGTCATATTTGGAAAAAAATATATCCACTGCAAACTATATACTACAGTTAGTAGTATTTTAATGTTCTTTCATCAACAGTAACAAATGTACTATACCAATACTATGGTCAACAATGGAGGGGGAATTGTTAGGTATGGGAGGATATGTGTTTCCTTTTTTTGTCTTTATTTCTTCTCTGGAATAATGAAAATGTTCTAAAAATTGAAAGAAAAATTAATTGTGTTGATGGATGCACAGCTGTATGATGGTACTGGGGCAATTGAGTGTACACTTTGGATCTTTGGATTATTTTATGGTATGTGAACAATCTCAATTAAAAATTTTAAAAAGGAAGGAAGAGCTAAAATCAAAGACCTAACTGAAAAACTGCAGAAATTTTAGAAAGTACCACAAAATAATCCCAAATAAAGAAGGAAATTAATAACAGATTAGAATGAACATAAATGAAATGGAGAACAAAAAACAATAGAGAGTATCAATAAAACCCACTTGTTTTGAGATAAGCAAAATCAATAAACCCTTATCTAGACTGAGTAAGACAAAAAAGGAAAGATTCAAATAAATAAAACCAGAAATGAGAGGGGGTCATTAACAAGGACCCTGGAGAAATAAATATGATCATAAGAGGTTACTATATAAAACTGTATGCCAACAAACCTTACAATTTAGATGAAATTGGCAATTTCCTAAACTCACATGAAAAACCTACACTGAAATCTAGAAGAAATAGACCTCAACAAACCAATCATAAGTAAAGTGATTGAACTGGTCACCAAAACCCTCCTGTTTCTGTTTGGTAAAACTGCCAGAATGCAATATAATAGAAATGAATTGTCTTTTACAATGGGGAGTTAATCACTTATGGGTTTACAGTTCTTAAGCTGTGAAAACATCCAAATTAGGGCATCCACAGGAATGTACCTTCACTGAAAACTGGTTAACAGTGATTTAGGGATCCCCTATCAGATACCAAGGCATGTAACAATGTCTGTTGGCCCTTCTCTCCTGGATTTCATTGCTACAACTTCTGGCTTCTACAACAGTGGCTTTTTCTCTGAACCTTTCTGGGTGTTTCTCTTTGAGGTTCACTTAATTTCAATTCTTAGCTTCTGTATGTGTTTAATACTCTTATAAAGGACCCAAGTAAGAGGATTAAGATCCATCTTGAATGAGGTGGGTTACATCTCAGTTGAAATAATCTAATGAATATTTCCCACTCACACTATGTCTACCCCCAAATGAATGGACTAAATTTAAGAACATAATTTTTGGGGGTTCACAAGAGATTCAAACTACCACACCTCCCATCAAAGAAAAGCCCAGGACCAGATGGCTTTCGGGTGAATTTTAACAATGATTCAAAGAAGTGGAATCATTCTTGCTCAAAGAATTCCAAAAACTTGAAGAAAAGAGTGCACTACTTAACTCATTCTATGAAGCCAAAACCACCGTAATACCAAAGCTTGACAAAGAAAATAAAACAACAGACCAATCTCTCTAAGGAATAAAGATTCAGAAATCCCTAACAAATTGAATCTAACAGCTCATTAAAAGAATTATGCATAATGACCTAGTGGGTTTTATTACAGGTAAAAGGATAATTCAACACAATAAAATCAATTATTGTAATACACCACATTAAAATCTTGACAGCAAAATACCACATCTTCATCTCAATTGAAACAGAAAAAGACTTCTGACAAAATTCAGCACCATTTATTGATAAAAACAGTTCAAACGGTAGGAGTTGAAGGAAACTTCCTGAACATGAAAAAGGACATACATGAAAAACCCACAGCTAACATTGTACTCAATGGGGAGAGACTGAAAGCTTTCCATCTAAGAGCAGGAAAAAGACAATGATGCCCATGAGATCCACTGTTATTCAAAATTGTGCCACAAATTCTAGGAAGAGTAATTAGGCAAGAAAAAGAAATCATAGAAATCGGAAAGTAAGCAGAACAACTTTCATGATCTGCAGAAGACTTGGCCTATATATAGAAATTCCTGAAAAAGTTAAGACAAATCTATTGGAGCTAATAATTGAGTTCAGCAAAGTGGAAGGACACAAGATCAACATGAAAAATCAGTGGTAATTCTATACACTAGTAATGAACTAGTTCAGGGGTAATAAAACAATTCCATATAAAATACCAATGAAAAGGATTGAATATCTAGGAATAAGCTTAACAAAGGATGTAAAGGCCCTGCACACAGAAAAGAGCAAACCATTGCTAAAAGAAATCAAAGGCCTAAATAGATGGGAACACATAGTGTGTTCATGGATTGGGAGGCTTAAATGTCATTAAGACATCAATTTGACCCAAATTAATCTGCAGAGTCAATTCATTTCCAATTAAAATTCAAACAGCCTACTTTGCATAAATGAGAAAGATAATTATCAAATTTATGTGGAAGTACAAAGGACCTCACGTTGCCAAAAATATCTTGAAAAAGAATGAAGTGGCAGAACTTATGGTTCCTGAAATTAAAGCATATTATAATGCTACTATAGTCAAAACAGAATGGTACTCACATAAATATAGACATATCAATGAATGGAATTGAAATGAGAGTTGAAAAGTCTTCAAAATTCACTCAACTGTGACAGAACATTCTCTTCAATAAATGCTTTTGGCAGAACAGGATATCCATATCCACAAGAATGAAAACAGACCCCTATCTCATATCCTATACAAAAATTGACAAGCAATGAAGGAAAAAAATAGGTAAAGTTGACCTCCTCAAAATAAAATATTCCTGTTCTTCCAAGGAATTTGTCAAAAGGGTGAAAAGTAGCTGAATTAATGAGAGAAAGTATTTGGAAAATGCATATCTGATAAGTGTTTGATAGCCATAGTACAAAAAGAAATCTTAAAACTCAACATTATAAAGACAGCCAGGCCAAATGAAAAATGGGCAAATTATATAAACAGATATTTTTCTATATAGCTAAAAAAATACTTGAAAAGGTGCTCAGCTTCAAGAGCTGTTAAGGAAATGCAAATAAAACCACAACATGATATCATTTCACCACTACTAAAATTATTGCTATTAGACAAACAGCAAGCTACAAGTGTTAGATAGGATGTTGAGAAATAGGAAAACTAATTCCCTGCTGGTGGGAATGTAAAATTGTACACCCACTGAAATGCCAAACACATCTGCAAATGTAGAATGGGCTTCATAGTGGTACTGCTCTTAACGGATTGTTCTAAGTATTCAATAAGACAATCCAATCAAGATACTAAGCAGTGACATGTTGCATTAAGTGATAGAAGTATACCTTTTTAATTAACAAACACTTTATAAATGAAGGAATAAATGGCATTTCTTAATTTGCATTAAAGGCAGGACATTCCAAATGGATAAGAAAAAGGCTCAATAAGTCAAGTGGTGCACTGCTTATTGTTTCACATTCCAGGAGCACTGTCCTCCACTATGTTGAAGAAAGCAACATTCTGGAAAGTAAAACAGAGGCTATACCCACAACTACTTCAGTGCATTGGAGATCCAAGAGGCTAGTGAGGATAGTTTATCAATCCTAAACTTGGGGAAAACTTTAATTCAAAATATGGGAAAGGTGCCAGAAGGTGAAACTTTTGCAAGGCAGCAGAATCCATGAGAAGGAGGAGTGATAAAACCTGGATTCACCTGATGAAACTTGGTCTGTTGGGAACAAAGAGTCAGCAGGAACAGTTTCCATTCTCTCCTAACTAGGTTTCCAAAGGGAAAAGATGGCTCAAGTGTGTAACAAGGAAATGTCCTAGGGAGGGGCTTAGAAAGAAATGTGCTGAGGAAGAAAGACAAATGTGCTGAAAGCTTAAAATGTCTCTTTTGCTGTCCCACATCCTGTGCAGTCTTGGGCTAGATGGCACATGGTTGCTTCCTTGGGATTCTAAGTTTGGCTAGGAATCTGATGTCTGACTCCTTCCTATGTCTCATTCGTCAACAGAGCTTCAGTCTCTACTCCAAATACCCAGGAAGAAATTCAGACTTCCACAGGGAGACTTTCTTCTCAGAGGTAACATGAGTTGAGATGGAGAGCACAGCAGGGACTTCAAGAAAGTGTCAGGGTAAATGGATTCCAAGAATTATCTGATATCATCAGACAGTCAATGCAGCACAGCCCTGAGCCAAGAGATCACCAAGCTTGTAGGCTCATTTGACTAATAAATTAGTGTATTTATTTGAAATATATTTAATAGTTGTTTCTCTATAAATGCATAGATACTTAGAAACTTCTGTGAAAACACACAGGCTAGCTAACAATGGCAGTGTAGTCTCTGCTCATTTGGATCTTACATTGTACTGGAGAAATCAGAGTTCAATGAAGTAAGTGCATGTGAGAAAATGTCCTCAGGGTTGCATGAGAGGAAAAAATGATAAATTCTAGTAATAGATAGTTGTGACCTGTGCAATTTTTAAAAGAATAGTCAAGGACTAGTTGCATGTTGCATGTGGTGCAGAAAAAGGACTGGGTTTTGTCCATCTTCCTCCACTGAAAGCCTGAGAAATGAGACATAATCAGATGTCAAAAGTGTAGAGAATGTCAAAACACCTATCAAAACCCAAAGCCAAGGAATAATATAGAAAAGAATGATGTGAAAAGTGAAAATAGGATATTGTTCACCTGCTGTGGGAACATACAAAAATTAGTACAATCTTACAAATATGGGATGTGTTTAGGAATAAGAGGTAGATCAGGGCAAGATTTAGTGACTCTGAAAAGGCAAGTGCAGCAAGAACATCTGCTTTGTCTGTTGCCCTGGAGTCAGAAGGAGAACGCAACACACCCATGCAGCCAAAAAAGAATCTCCAGAAATAATGTTGTGTGAATCCATACTATGTGTTTTCCCTCCTGATATATTTTATGGATCCCTATCATTCTACCCTAAATAGAAAGAAATATATCATTAATGAGAAACCAACACAGAATATGGAATTTATTCTTCTACCATCTTCTCCACATGATTTTAAACATCATACTGCTGCTTCTTATTCACTCATCATTAAAGTTTGCAGTGAAATCATATCCATTCACCCAATATATTTTTATTCATCTACTATTTTAACTCAGGCACCAAGTACACTAAGTATGTAGAACATTCTTATATCCCCCAAATCTTGCATAATGTAGCAGGGCAAATTATATAGAAGTCAGTAAAACCAAACACAGTCATAGACATTTCCATCCAAATTAAGTGCAGGAAAGAATATGTGGTTTCCTCTGTGAATGTGAAAATAAAATGTTCATAAAGAGATTATACCAGGCATCCCTGAATGAAGAGGCATAGTTTTCCTTGTATGAGGGAATGACAAATTCCAATTGTACCAACAGAGAAACACAGAGAGAGGGAAGCAGGTGTTTAAAATTGCTGAGCTTTGAGTTGATGGCATACTGGTGAAAGTGCCAGTGAAGCTCATTGTCATGGAGGCCATAGTCAAGGTCAAGGAGACCATGGTGTGTTGTGTGTGTCTCTATGTGTACAATGGTTGTACATGTGAACATGTCTCTGTGTGTGCTTGCAAGTGTTTGGTTTGGTTAGAGAAGGAGTAGCTTGGCTCATATTCCAAAATGTGTTCTTTATAATAGACTCTATAGGGAAAACCCAAAATTGAAAATTAAGAGCATATTCATTTCTAATTATGGGAATCCTAGGTATCAAATTTATAAAAGAGAATAAGTACATGTGGCTAAGGAACTCTTGTCCTGGAATTCCAGCAGCAGTGAGACCACTTCACTCTTCTCATTCTCAAACTTTCTCTCACATCATGTATCAGGTTCATTCTTGCTTTCTCTCTAGACCAAAATGGCTCCTTTTTGACCTTTGACATTGGAAAGAAGCCCTCTCCTGGGGTATTTGCCCTGGGTATTCTCTGATCTGGCCACACAATTTTCCAGTTTTCCTCATAATTGCTGACATTTCATCAGGAAAGCCTCTGTTAAAATATTAGTTTGCCATTGATCATGCTTTAACACTAGTAAAAAATAGCACCCCATTTCACTGTCTCTTTTCACCAGTACCTATTTTCCTTTTTATAAAAACTTACATTATACTATTATTGTTTACATTCTTCTCCCTCAACAAATTGTGGGTCTTCACTGTCTCAGCACTGTGTTCCCATTGACTCAACAGCACATGGTGTATATTTGACTCTTTCTAATTCTCTGAAATTGAGAAAAGCCTAACAGCAATTAGAAGTTCCAGCAAACTGGTTGCTTTTGGCAGATGGCAGCAGAAACGACTTGAGAGATGCTACTTGTGAAAATCAAAGAAATCAGCACTTCTGCTTTGGCTGTTCTTGCCAAAAAACTTTGTTTCTTACCATCCCATCTTCCTCCACCAAAAGCCTTAGAAATGAGACATAATCATTCATCAAAATGCAGAGAAAGTCAAAATAATTGCCAAATGTACTGTCTCACCTTGTCTTTTATATTATACCAGAAGACATGAAGGACAGAATTAAAACAGAAGACATGAAGGACAGTATAGATGAAGGACACTTTATGACACACAGTGGAGTGGTTCCTAAAATACACAATAAACAACTGGTCTCTAATATTACTTCTGAATTTCTTAGTTGTTGAAACCAACTGTGCCATTATATCCACACTCTCTTTGCCCTTCCATGGGCCTGACTTTTTCCCACTCTGTTTTCAGAAAAGAAAACTAAAGAAAAGCCTGAGTGTGAGCCAGGAAATCCAGGAAAATGCCACCTCCTAATTCAGGGGAGACTGGTACAATTGCTTTATGAAACTTTTGTTTTCACATCATCACAGGAAAATCATAACTTCTTTCCTGCCCCAGAAGAGTTGGAACTTGATGTCCCCTAATCAATCATATGCAAGAATAAAATATAGAAAAAAATTCATAAATGAAAAACATAAATTATGGCATTTCCATTAAATTTGCAATGCCAGTTTAGGATAAAATTAATCATATTCTTTTTCCTCCTAGTTTATCAGCTACATGGAACCCAGAAATAAAACTCCAATTTCAGAATTTTGCCTTCTGTGGTTTTAAGAGGAACCAGAATTGCAATCCTTCCTCTTTGGGTTGTTCCTGTCTGTTTTCCTGGTCACCATCTGTTGAACCTGCTCATCATCCTGACCACCATCATGAAAACTCCCACCTCCACATGCCCATGTACTTCTTCCTCTGCAACATATCCTTTTATCATATCTGTTTTATCTCCACCACCAATAAAGATGCTGGTGAATATTCAGAAACAGAGCAAAGTCATTTCTCACAACTGTTGCTTCACACAGATGTCATTTTGCATACTCTTTGCTGGTTTGGAGGAACTCCTCCTAGACATTATGGCCTATGAACACCACATGGCAATCTCACCCTCTGAAATACACAGTCACAATGAACCCAAAGCCCTGTGTCCTGCTGGTTATAGCATCCTGGTTAATGACTGCCTTGAATTCCTTGGTATAAAATTAAATGGTATGGAGGGCAGGGCAAGATGGCAGAGTGGTGAGGAGCAGAATTTCATCTCTCCCCTAGAGCAGCTGGCAATTACCCAAGAACTATATGAAACAGTGTTTTGGGGGTCTCCAGTAACCAGTCACACATCGAATGCAAGTTTGGAATTAGAGGAAAAGCTGAGATTGCAGCAAACATTGTAAGTTCCCCGGACCAGGGGTCTGGCGCCCCTCCCCACCCAGACCTCACAGACTGTCTTGCTGCCAGATCCCTGAAAGGGGGGAAAAAAAAACAAAACAGCAATCTGCTGAGGGCAAGAAGGGAGGCTCAAACCAGCCTCAACTGCAGAATTAATTAACAAATTAATTAACTAATTTTGGGAGCTGGGGTGCTAAAGAAGGGCTGGGTTCTGAGCAGTGGGGGCATGTAAAAGCGGGCACCCATGCCCAGAATCCAAAAAAGCCATTTTTTTTCCCTACATTTTGTCCCTTCTGGGTTCTCACTGATCCCTTATCTTTTTGCATTTCAATAGCCCCCAGCAGGGGTGGAACTGAAGCTGTTGGAGAGTAATTATCAGACAATACCCCAAAGCATATCTTTAAATGCTCTATTCTGACACTGACAAAACTTCCAGGCTGGGGAAAGACTTTTAAAAGAGACTTTTTTTTTTCTTTTTTCTTTTTCTTGTTTTTCTTTTCTATTTTTTTATTATTATTTTTTTAATCTAAAAGTAATATATGTGGTTATTTTCTATTGGAAAGACCAGGTTGAGGGACTACGCTGGACTTGGGGGGAGACAGAGTACCCACAGTGTCTTTGAGTTCCATATTCACTACTGAAGGTCTCCACCCTCGTCTTTAATTGGCAACTCAGGCTGACCAAGGAATCTACCTGGAGAGGCCCCAAAGAGGAGAGGGGAGAAGGGAATAGTGCCCCTGAGAGACAACTGGAGTTCTGAGGATTGGGAGAGTGGAGGGAGGTCCAGCTCAACTGGCAGTCCTCCTTTTGGGAACTCAGCCACACCCCCAACAGGATCAGAGTCACCAGGAGAATTAAAGTCTCCATACCTCCTTACACTGGTGGGGGAGCTGCAGGCTGGTAAGTGCCACTTGCTGGACAGGAGAGGAAAAGCACCAATTCCAAAGGCCTCACAGGAGGGTCTCATTCTCAGGAAAACTCCATGCCCTCCCAATGAGACCTGGGCCTCACTAGACTGGGAAAATCTGACTAGAGTTGACCATATATGAAGAGATCCACTCACAAAAAGGTTACATAGAGGCAGAGCAAGAAACAGGAAAAACAAGAGGGGAAAAATTCTGATCAACTAAATAGAACCTAAGTTAGAGGTCTAGAATAAGTTGAACTGAATAACAGAGGCCAGAGAACAAAGCCAACCAACAAGAAAACCACTAGGTAAAAGATAGAAAACAAGCTCCAAAATAAACTAATCAAGAAAATCAGATGCCTAGACAACTTAAGACAACAAGCCATACCAGGAAACATGAAAACATGGAACAAAGGAACAAACTAATAGCTCAGCTGAGATACAGGATAGGAGGCAACTAATGCTAAATAAATTCGATGAAATGAAGGAAGATATAGCAAAAGAGCTGAAGGATATAAAGAAGACACTGGATGACCGTAAGGAAGAATTCATAAACTTAAAAAAACAAATGGCAGAACTCATGGGAATGAAGGCCACAATGGAGGAGATGAAAAACACAATGGAGGGACACAACAGTAGATTTGAACAGGCAGAAGAAAGGATCAGTGAACTGGAAGACAGGACATTCGAATTCATACACAAGAAAGAACAGATGGTGAAAAAAATGGAAAAATATGAGAAGGGTTTTAGGGAGCTGTGTGACAACATGAAATGCACAAATATACGTGTTATGGGTATCCCAGAAGGAGAAGAGAGGGGAAAAGGGGCAGAAAGAGTAATAGAAGATATATTCACTGAAAATTCCCCAACTCTTATAAAAGACAGAAAATTAGAGATTCAAGAAGTACAATGTACCCCAAATAGAATAGATCCCAATAGACCTACTCCAAGACACTTGTCAGATTGTCCAATGTCAAAGACAAAGAGAGGATTCTGAAAGCAGCAAGAGAAAAGCAATCCATCACATACAAGGGAAGGTCAATAAGACTATGTACAGATTTCTCTGCAGAAACCATGGAGGCAAGAAGACAGTGGCATGATATATTTAAGATACTGAAAGAGAAAAACTGCCAACCAAGAATTCTATATCCAGCAAAACTTTCCTTCAAAAATGAGGGAGAGATTAAAACATTTTCAGACAAACAGACACTGAGAGAGTTTGTGAATAAGAGACCGGCACTGCAAGAAATAATAAAGGGAGTGCTACAGGCTGATAGGAAAAGACAGGAGAGAGAGAGTTGGAGAAGAGTGCAGAAATGAAGATTATCAGGAAAGGTAAACAGAGAGGAAAAAATAAGATATGACATACAAATTCCAAAAAACAAAATGGTAGTAGAAAGTACTGCCTTTACAGTAATAACACTAAACATAAATGGATTAAAATCCTCAATAAAAACACACAGACTGGCAGAATGGATTAAAAAACAGGACCCATCTATATGCTGTCTACAAGAAACTCACTTTAGACACAAGGGAAAAATAGACTGAAAGTGAAAGGTTGGAAAAAGATATTTCATACAAACAACAACCAGAAAAAAGCAGGAGTAGCTATATTAATATCAGACAAGTTAGACTTCAAACGTGAAACTATTGAGACAAAGAAGGACACTATATATTAATAAAAGGGTCAATTAATCAAGAAAACATAACAATCATAAATATTTATGCACCAAGCCAGAATGCCCCGAAATTCATGAGGCAAACACTGCGATCACTGAAAGGAGAAATAGATACCTCTACAATAATAGTTGGAGACTTCAATATACCACTCTCATCAATGGATAGAACATCTAGACAGAGATTCACTAAAGAAACAGAGATGTTGAATTTTATTATAAATTAACTACACTTGACAGACATTTATAGAACACTACATCCAACAACAGCAGGATACACTTTTTTCTCAAGTGCTCATGGAACATTCTCTAGGATAGACCGCATGTTGGGTCACAAAGCAAGTCTCAACAAATTTAAAAATATTGATACTATACAAAACACTTTCTCAGACCACAATGGAATGAAGTTGGAAATAAATAAAAGGCAGAAGGTCATAAAATTCACAAACATATGGAGGCTAAACAACACCCTCTTAGAAAACCAGTGGGTAAAGGAAGAAATTACAAGAGAAAGTGGTAAATACCTCGAGGCAAATGACAATGAAAACACAACTTATCAAAACTTATGGGATGCAGCAAAGGCGGTGCTGAGAGGGAAATTTATTGCCCTAAATGCCTATATCAAAAGAGAAGAGAGAGCAAAAATTGAAGAGTTAACTGCTCCCCTGGAGGAATTAGAGAAAGAACAGCAAACTAACCCCAAAGCAAGCAGAAGGGAAGAAATAACAAAGATTAGAGCAGAAATAAATGCAATTGAGTACAGGAAAATAGAGAAAGTCAACAAAACCAGAAGTTGGTTCTTTGAGAAAATCAATAAAATCGATGGACCACTGGCTAGGCTAACAGAAAAAAGAGAGAAGATGCAAATAAATTCAATCAGAAATGGGAAAGGAAATATAACTACTGACCCTGCAGAAATTAAGGAGACAATCAGAAGATATTATGAGCAACTATATGCTAATAAACTAGACAACTTAGATGAAATGGACAACTTCCTAGAAAAGCATAAACAACCAACATTAACTCAAGAAGAAATAGATGACCTCAACAAACCAAGCACAAGTAGAGAGATTGAGTCAGTCATCAAAAAGCTCCCAAAAAGGAAAAGCCCAGGACCAGATGGTTTCACATGTGAATTCTACCAAGCATTCAAGAATGAATTAGTACCAATCCTGCTCAAACTCTTCAAAAAAATTGAAGAAGAGGGAAAGCTACCTAACTCTTTCTATGAAGCCAACATCACCCTAATACCAAAACCAGACAAAGATACTATAAAAAAAGAAAATTATAGACCAATTTCTTTAATGAATATAGATGCAAAAATCCTCAAAAAAATACTCACAAATCGAATCCAGCAGCACATTAAAAGAATTCTACACCACGACTAGGTGGGATTTATTCCAGGTATGCAAGGCTGGTTCAACACAAGAAAATCAATTAATGTAATACACCACATCAATAAATGAAAGCAGAAGAACCACATGATCATCTCGATTGATGCAGAAAAGGCATTTGACAAAATTCAACATCCTTTCCTGATGAAAACACTTCAAAAGATAGGAATAGAACGGAACTTTTACAATATGATAAAGGCAATATATGAAAAACCCACAGCTAACATCACACTCAATGGGGAGAGACTGAAAGCTTTTCCTTTAAGATCAGGAACAAGACAGGGATGCCCACTATCACCATTGTTATTCAACATTGTACTGGAGTTCTAGCTAGAGCAATTAGGCTAGAAAAAGATATAAAAGGTATCCAAATTGGAGAGGAAGAAGTAAAACTTTCAGTATTTGCAGATGACATGATTCTGTATGTAGGAAATCCAGAAAAATCTACAACAAAGCTACTACAAATAGTCAATGAATAGAGCAAGGTAGCAGGCTACAAGATCAACAAGCAAAAATCTGTAGTGTTCCTATACACAAGTAATGTGCAACAAGAGGAGGAAATCAAGAAAAAAATCCCATTTACAATAGCAACCAAAAGAATCAAGTATTTAGGAATAAACTTAACCAAGGACACAAAAGATCTTTACATAGAAAACTATATGAAACTGTTAAAAGAAATTGAACAAGGCCTTAAAAAATGGAAGAACATGCCAAGTTCATGGATTGGAAGACTAAATATAGTTAAGATGGCAATTTTACCTAAACTGATTTACAGATTCAATGCAATACCAATTCAAATCCCATCAACTTACTTTAAAGACATAGAAAAACCAATAACTAAATTTACTTGGAAGGGTAAGGTGCCCCGAATAGCCAAAAATATCTTGAGAAAGAGGAATGAAGTGGGAGGTTTCACACTACCTGACTTTGAAGCATATTACAAAGCTACAGTGCTCAAAACAGCATGGTACTGGCATAAGGGCGGATATACTGATCAATGGAATCAAATCGAGTGTTCAGAAGTAGACCATCGCATCTACGGACAACTGATCTTTGATAAGGCAGTGAAGCCGAAGCAACTGGGAAAGAGCAGCCTGTTCAATAAATGGTGTTTGGAGAACTGGATTTCCATTTCCAAAAGAATGAAAGAGGATGTCCATCTCACACCTTATACCAAAATTAACTCAAAGTGGATCAAAGACCTAAACGCTAGCACCAAGACCATAAAACTCTTAGAAGAAAATGTAGGGCAATATCTTAAAGATCCTGTGATAGGAGGTGGTTTCTTGACCTCACACCCAAGGCACGAGCAACCAAAGAACAAGTAGACAAATGGGATCTCCTGAAAATTAAACACTTTTTTACATCAAAGGACTTTGTCAGAAAAGTAAAAAGGCAACCTACACAATGGGAGATGATATTTGGAAACCACATATCAGATAAGGGTTTAATATCCCGAATATATAAAGGAATCCTGCATCTCAATAACAGAAAGACAAACAATCCAATTAAAAAATGGGAAAAAGACATGAACAGACATTTTTTGGAAGAGGAAATACAAATGGCTCAAAAACATATGAAAATATGCTCAACTTCAGTGGCTATTAAGGAAATGCAAATCAAAACCACAATGAGATATCATCTCACACCTACCAGAATGGCCATTATCCAAAAAACAGAAAATGACAAGTGCTGGAGAGAATGTGGAGAAGGAGGCACACTTATTCATTGTTGGTGGGAATGTAGAATGGTGCAACCACTCTGGAAGACAGTGTGGAGGTTCCTCAGGAAGCTAAATATAGATTTGCCATATGACCCAGCTATTCCATTTCTAGGTATATACTTGGAGGAACTGAAACTTAAGACACAAACAGACATTTGTAAACCAATGTTTATTGCAGCATTATTCACAATTGCCAAGAGATGGAAACAGCCCAAATGTCCATCAAAGGACGAGTGGATAAACAAACTGTGGTATATACACATGATGGAATATTATGCAGCTGTAAGACAGAACAAAGACATGGATCATGTAATAATGTGGATGAACCTTGAGGACATTACGTTGAGTGAAGTTAGCCAGAAACAAAAGGACATATTCTGTATGGTCTCACTAATATGAACAGACATTAATGAACAAACTTTGGGAGTTAAAAGCTGACAACACAGGCGACCAGGGGATAGAAAGAGGGCAGAGAGCAGCCATTTGATGCTGATGGACTACAGAATGTTTAGGATTGATTGTATAGATCCAGAAATAGATAGCATAATACTGTGTGATGCTAGCATGGTATTGTAAGTGCACTGAACAAAGATGTCTGTGAGTAAAGCTGAAAGTGGTGGGATAGGAGAATGTATGACACCAGAGGTAAAGATAGATGATAAAGACTGGGACTGTACAATGTGGCAAAAACTGGAGTGGCCAATGACTCTTACTAAATATACAAATATAAAAATGTTTTTGCATGTGGGAAAGCAAATGAAGGTCAACCATGTAGAGAGTTGAAAAGGGGATGGTATTCAGGAAAAAACATAATCAAAGCAAACTGGAGTCTGTGGTCAACAGTAACATTGTAATATACCTCCATTAAATGTAACAAAGGCAACATGCCAATGCTAAATGTATATGAGAGGGGCATATAGGGGAGGAATATGGGATTCTTGGTAGTGGTGTTATTTGCTGTCCTTGCTAGTATATTGTATTGCATGACATGTTATTTTTCTTTTTATCATTTTTTTCTTGTAGTAATCAGTATGTTCAAGTACTGATTGTGGTGATAAATGTATGGGTTTATGATGATACCATGAACAACTGATTGTACACTGTGGATAAATGTATGGTATGTGAATATAACTCTATAAAATTGTAGGAAAATATATATATAGGAGTAAAAGTGTTGGAGAAAACATGGTGAGAGGGATGATGCCTCACGAATATGGACTAACTACAATGTGTAAACTCAGAATTGAATCTTAGAACATAGCCTAACGTGGACACAATAATTGTAATAGTCCCTAGATTGTAAGCTCTTACAGCAGTTAACTCTATCCCTGAATTGTAATGACTATCTCTAAACTTTGAGATGCTGATCCCCTAGCGTATAATCTGATTGGTCTCTGGAACAATGCATATCTCTGAGATACCTCAAACTCAGAGCTAGAGCTTGGCAGATATGAATGTCAATATTAGTGCATACAGCCACTGTAAAAAAAAAAAAAGCTGAAAAAGAACCCAGACTTCAATTAGTGATATGAATGAAGCAGGTCTGGTTAAGACCAGGGTAAGCCAGGCCAAAGGGTAAAGGTTGAAACTGATTGTGTTTTAAAAGTTCTACTTCCATATGAGACCAAGGGAAGAGATATCTATTTGGTACAGGATCTAAATTTTCTAAACGATACAACTCTATAGTCGATTCGTTCAAACACAATTGCATGGAACTTTGAATGGGAAGTGAGGTACGGTAGGTTAGTATAGGCTGGAGTGAAATAGTGACACATCCCAGAGTAATTTGGGCAGATAATAAAAAATATATTTACAGCCTCCCCGTCCCCAGCCCCGAGGATCTGGGGGAAGGTGTGGATGTGTTGGACATCCTCATCTGGACTGGTGTTGATGTTGTCACAAACATTGGGACTGGCGGTTTGATGTGCTGAGCCCTCGAGCATGGGACTTGCCCTTATGAAGCTTGTTACCGCAAAGGAGAGTCTAAACTTGCATGTAATTGTGCCTAAGAGTCTCCCCCTGAGTACCTCTTTGTTGCTCAGATGTGGCCCTCTCCCTCTCTAACTGAGCCATCTCAACAGGTGAACTCGCTGCCCTCCCCCCTACATGGGACCTGACTTCCAGGGTTGTAAATCTCCCTGGCAATGCAGAATATGACTCCCAGGAATGAATGTGGACCCAGCATCATGGGACTGAGAGTATCTTCTTGACCAAAAGGGGGAGGCAAAATGAGATGAAATAGTTTCAGTGGCTGAGGGATTTCAAATGGAGTCGAGAGGTCACTCTGGTGGACATTCTTATGCACTATATAGATAACACCTCTTAGGTTTTAATGTATTGGAATAGCTAGAAGTAAATACCTGAAACTACCAAACTCCAACCCAGCACTCTGGACTCCTGAAGACAATTATGCAATAATGTAGATTACAAGGGGTGACCCTGTGATTGTGAAAACTTTGTGGATCACACCCCCTTTATCTAGTGTATGGATGAGTAGAAAAATGGGGATAAAAACTAAAGGACAAATGGGGTGCGATGGGGGGATGATTTGGGTGTTCTTTTTTCACTTTTATTTTTTATTCTTGTTCTAATTCTTTCTGAATTAAGGAAAATGTTCAGAGATAGATTGTGGTGATGAACGCATAACTCTGTTTTCATACTGTGGACAGTGGATTGTATACCATGGATGATTGTATGGTGTGTGAATGTATTTCAATAAAACTGAATTTAATAAAAAAAATTAAATGATATGGGGTGAGATGATAATGTAAACAGTGGCTGAAAACTTTTCCCAGATATTCAGCAGAAAAGAAGGATAACCCTTACTTGTTCCAAACTCTGGAGGAGTGTGTGGATGGGAGAAGGACCTTACAGATGCCAAACTGAAAAAGAAGAGGGGTATTATATTGGATAACTTCATTCTTCATCAGCAGGTTCTCTCCATTCCCCTTCACTCAGTGTCACAAAGCATGGAAGGAACACAGAACCAGCAGTGAGGTATCTACTCACCTCCTACTAGGGACACAGTCTATAAAATCACTCACAGTAGTGAGACAGATAACCATTGTTTGGAGATCAGGCACATAGAGGAGGATATTTCAAGGCCCTGATCAATGATGGATGAAAAGCCTCAGAAAACCTGGGCAGAGAAACTTTCCAGGGCTCATTTGGAAAGTTCCCCCACCCTTGAGGATCATAGTAACAGGATGTCCAAAACTTGCCTGTAGCATGGCTGAAAACTGTGGAATCTGGGGGAGTCTTCTGCCTCAAGAGACTGGGGGTCACAGCTCACATTAAGTCATAATTTACCCAGCAAAATGAGGATGTAGTAAACTTGAAACTTCAGCCCTTCCACATCAGAAAATGGTGCAAGGAGGCAATTCAGCCCCAGTCAACAACACTAAGCTGGGCTCTGAGAGTTAATTCAGCCCCACCCAGCCAGACACTGTTGGGCTCCAAGAGGTAACTCAGCCATACCCAACAAGAATCAGTCAGGCTGTAAATAATTCAGCCCCACCCAACCAGACTCAGCCAGGTACCAGGTAGTCACTCAGCCAAACCCAGCAAGTCTCAGCTGAGCTCCAAGAGGTAGTTCAGCCTTCCTTTGTGTGCTAGGTTGAATGTATTGTGTCCCCCAAATGCCATTATCTTTTATGTAGTCTTGTGGGGCAGACATTTTGGTGCTGATCAGATTTGCTTAGAATGTGCCCCACCCAGCTGTGGGTGATGAATCTGATGAGATATTCTCATGGGGGCATGGCCCCATCCATTCAGGGTGGGCCTTGATCAGTGGAGCAATATAAATGAGCTGACTCAAAGAGAAGGAACTCAGTGCAGCTGTGAGTGACATTTTGAAGAGGAGCAAGCTTGCTAGAGAGGAACATCCTGGAAGAAAGCCATTTTGAAGCCAGAACTTTGGAGCAGACACCAGCCACGTGACTTCCCAGCTAACAGGGGTTTTCCAGACACCATTGGCCATCCTCCAGTGAAGATACCTGGTTACTGATGTGTTACCTTGGACACTTTATGGCCTTAAGACTGTAACAGTGTAGCCAAATAAACCCCCTTTTTATAAAAGCCAATCCATCTCTGGTGTTTTGCATTCCAGCAGCATTAGCAAACTAGAACAGATTTTGGTACCGGAAGTGGGGTACTCTTGCTGCTGAGTTTGCAAATACCAAACATGTTGGAATGGCTTTTTAAATGGATAATAGGGAGTTTCTGGAAGAATTGCAAGGAGCTTGATAGAAAAGGCCTAAACTGCTTTGAATAGACTGTTTGTGGAAATATGGACTCTAAAGATACTTCTGACAAGGACTTGAACAGAAATAATGAATGTGTTCTTGTGAACTGGAAGAAAGGTGATCCTTGTTTTAAAGTGGCAGAGAATTTGGCAAAAGTGAGTCCTGGTGTTGGATGGAAGGAAGAATTTGAAAGTGACAACCTGGAATACTTAGCTGAGGAGATCTCTAGACTGCATGTGGAGGATGTACCCTGGCTTCTCCTTGCAGCTTATAGTAAAATGCGAGCAGAGAGAGATAAACTTAGAACCAAACTCTTGAGTTCAAAGAAACCAGAAGCTGATGGCTTGGAAAATTATGAGCTTCCAGGGGGTGGAATCCCAGAAGCTACAGCCCAACATGAGGATGTTACCAAACATGGAACCCAGCTGCCATTTCAGTACAAGCCAATATTGGAGATGGAATTATTCAGAAAGGATTTGTGGAAAGTCCTATTGTCTTACAGCTTTGACCCCTGCATGCTTCATGTGAAGCCAACAGAATTTCTGTGAGATCTTTACAGACAGAGCCATCACCAGTCCGGACTGGAGAAGATAGACAAGGAACAAACTGAAGGAAAAATTTCTTCAAAGACAGAGCCATGGAGGTTGAGGTCTGGAGTCAAGAGGTCTTGGGCTGGGAGAGTGGAGCAGCCCACACACATGGAAAGGGTGAGTTTGCCCTGGAGGTTGAGGGTGGGCCTTCTGCCTTGATGCTCAGGAAATGTTCTGCCACCCCAAGCCCCAAAGAGGGTGGAGCACATTCCCAGGGAATTTGGGAGAGCCTGGATGCCACCACACTGTTCTGAAGGGGTTGAGTCTGTGCCCCAGAGATGGAAGGGAATCCAGGAGCTGCCCTGATGCTTGGGGAGGGTGGGGCTGACAAGGTGGTCTCCCCAATGTGTGGATATGTTGGAGCACTCACCCAAGTGTTTGGAGAGGAAAGGGCTGCCACAACGGCCCTTAGGAAGGATTAGGCTCACGCTCTCTCAAGCCCCAAGGATGCAACCTCATTTTCTAAATGACTCTCAGACTTTAAAATCTAATGGAGTTTGTCCTGCAGGTTTTAAGAAATGTTTTGCTCCTGTTAACCCTGTTTTCCTTATGCTTTCTCCTTATGGCAATGGGAATGTTTATCCTATGAATGTCCCTCCTTTGTATATTGGAAGCATATAACTTGTTTCAAGTCCATAGATCCAAAGCTAAAGGAGAATTATGCCTTAGGACCCACCACACCTGTAATTGATTTTGATAGGATCTTGTACTTAACTTTTGTTACTGAAATGATTTAAGTTTTTGTGATATTGTGATGGAATGAATGTATTTTGTACTTGGAAAGATAATGTCATTTTGGGGTCCAGGGGATGGAATGTGCCAGTTTGATTGTATTGTGTCTCCAGATGCCATTATCTTTGATGTAGCCTTGTGGGGCAGATGTTTTGGTGTTGATTAGATTTGCTTGGAATGCACCCCATCCAGCTGTGGGTGATGACTCTGATGAGATATTCCTGTGGAGGCATGGCCCCACCCATTCAGGGTTGGCCTTGATCAGTGGAGCCATATAAATGAGCTGGCTCAAAGAGAAGGAACTCAGTGCAGCTGTGAGTGATGTTTTGAAGAGGAGCAAGCTTGCTAGAGAGGAAAATCCTGGGAGAAAGCCATTTTGAAACCAGAACTTTGGAGCAGATGCCAGCCACATGCCTTCCCAGCTAACAGAGGTTTTCTGGATACCATTGGCCATCCTCCAGTGAAGGTACCCAATTACTGATGTGTTACCTTGGACACTTTATGGCCTTAAGACTGTAACTGTGTAGCCAAATAAACCCCCTTGTTATAAAAGCCAATCCATCTCTGGTGTTTTGCATTCCAGCAGCACTAGCAAACTAGAACACCTTGTCAGACACCCTCAGATTCAGAAGGTAAACACCTCCTGTGGACAATTAAGTCACCAAACAGCACCATCTGCTGGGCAGAACTGAAAAGGACAAGGGGAATTTAGGACTTCTTAGAACCAATCCAGACTTTATCCCAGGCCCAGTAGAGCTGTTTGCCACCACCTGCACAGGAAACCAGCCCTGTTTAAGTTGAAAAATGTGGATTATGCATCAGTGAAAGCAGTGCTCTAAAAGAAACCCAGGGCTTGCTGGCTGGCAGAAAAATGGGACACCACTGGGAATCAGCAGACTTGTTTTGCCAACACATACAGAATTGCTGTGGTACCCGGTACCTACTCTCCAGAAGCAGGCTGCCCTGGACACCTTGTTATAGGTGAAGACAGGGAAACAGAGCTTATCTTAAAACCCACCACCAAGATAGACATTTAGACATGGCAAGAACCAGATCAACAAGGGTTAAAATTCTGATCAGTTAAACAGAAGCTATAGTAGAAGTCTACAATAAGTTGAACTGAAAACAAAGAACAGATAGAAAACAAAGGCAATCAACAAAAAACCCAAAGTAAAAGAGTGAAAACAACCTCTAGAATAAACTAAGGAATCCAGATGCCTAGACACCAAGAAAAATTGAGTCATATTAGAAAAAATGAAGATATGGCCCAATCAAAGGAAAATACTAAAAATTCAAATGAGGTACAGAAGTTGAAACAACTAATTAAAGATGTTCAAGCAAACATGCAAAAGCAATTCAAAAATCAAATCAATGACTTGAGGGAAGAAATGGCAAAAGAATTGAAAATATAAAGAAGACATTGCACAAATATAAGGAAGAAACCAAAAGTCTGAAAATACAAATGGCAGAAATTATGGTAATGCAGGGCAAAACAGAAGAGATGAAAAACAAAATGGAGACTTACAACACCAGATTTGAAGAGGCAAAAGACAGGATTAGTGAAGTAGAATACAGAATGTCTGAAATCCTACACACAAAGGAACAGATAGGAAAAGAATGGAAAAATATGAGCACAGTCTCAGGGAATTGAATGACAACATGAACCACACAAATATTCATGGCATAGGTGTCTCAGAACAAGAAGAGGAGGGAAAGGGTCAGAAAGAGTACTGGAGGAAATAATCACTAAAATTTTCCCTTCTTTTATGAAAGATATTACAGATCCAAGAAGCAAAGAATACCCCCAATGGAACAGACCCAAATGCATATACTACTAATCAGATTGTCAAATGTCAAAGACAGAGAATTGTGAATACAGGAAGAGAAAAAATGATCCATCACATAGAAGACCAGCTTGATAAGATTATGTGTATTTCCCAGCAGAAGCCATAGAGCTGAGAAGGCAGTGGTATGAAATATTTATGATACTGAAAATGCAAAACTACCAATCATGAATTCTACATCCAGCAACACTGTCCTGCAAAAATGAGGGAAATTTTAAAATATTTTCAGAAAAACAGACACTGAGAGAGTTTGTGAATAAGAGACCTGTTGTACAAGAAATAATAAAGGGGGCACTACAGGCTGATAGGAAAAGACAAGAGGAGGTATGAACAACAGTGTAGAAATGAAGACTATCAAGAAGTGTGAAAGGAAAGAGAAAAAAGAATAAGATATGACATATAAAATCCAAAAGACATAATGGTTGAAGTACTGCCTTGAAATTAATAGCATTAACTTTTAATTGATTAAACTCCCCAATAAAAAGACATAGACTAGCAGAATGGATTAAAAAACAGGACCCATCCATTTGCTGTCTATGAGAGATTCATTTAAGACTCAGGGGAAAAAAAGTTCAGTGTTCATGGTGGGTGGCTATCCAGCTTTAGTCTCTGGCTTCCCTTTGGGAAGCAAAGCCATGGTGCAACAGGGCATCCAAAATATTCTAGTTATCTGGGAGGGAACCTTATTTGTGGTCACATTTAAGTACAGTATCTGAAGTAATCTTTAATAAGTGGTCATAATCAATGGTTTCTTCAAATGTCTGAAGCAATGCAAACAAGTGGAAGAAGCAGAATTATCTCAATACTTTGAAAACTGTTAATGTTGACTGTTGTATCTATTAGTTATGGCTCCATAAAAAGACATCCCAAAATAAATGGCTTAAAATATGATTTTATAACTTTATGGGAATCTCTGGTTTGCCATCCTTTTGATCCTTCTGGCTCCTTATGAGACTGTGGTCAGTTTTGTTTGGCTTGAGAGTCTTTGATCTTCTTTGTTAAACCCTCTCACTCTTGGTCACACAGTTTATTCTAGGCAGGACTACAGTGGCTTTAACAGAGACAACTGGCATCTCACCTTAGAGCAGGCTAACTTGGACTCGTAAACTTGGTTCAGACAGGATTTCAAGAGTGAGCATCAGAAACACACGAAGACTTCCTGAGCCACACTGTCAATTTTGCTGTACTCTATGGGATAAAGCATATAGAGCATCTTCATTCCCACACTGATTCAGGGTGGATAAATAGATTTCATATTTTGATGATTGGATCTGCATAGTATTACTTCGAAAGATTTGGATACAGAGAAATTTGGAAGACTTGTACCATCTTAGCAATCATCCAAGTGCTGGCATGCATTTCAATATCATGAAATTTTATTTTGATATTTCAAGGACTAAGCCTTAAAGCCTGACTTTTTCCAATACTTCCATGTCCAATTGAATGAATTACTTGTTGAAGAAAATGAGAGTTAAAGTATATGTTTAATGAGAAACTATGGTAATTCCACTCTAGAACATCAAATCTTTCCCAGATGCCAATATTCTCTATGTGCCCCTCATCTCCAGCTCCCTATTCCTAGGTTAAAGACGAATACATTTCTTTTCTTTCCAGATACAGCACTTAGTTCAGGGATATGATGTTTGGCTTATTAATTAGGAGAACTAAATAATTCTTGCTTCACTCTTGGCATCTTAATATCCTCAAATCTATTTTTCTTTGATCATCTTGCAATCTAGCTTATGCATAAAGGTTTCTATCTATTGCTGGTAGCTGGAATTGTTGGAACCTATTGGGAGATAAAACATTTGAAAAGCAAATGGACAATAGAGAATTAGGAACTGAAAAGGAAGGGAATATTGAGGCATCAGTTCCATTTTACCAGTAGGACTTGCCCCCTTCCTAAATGTGAGGATTCAGCAGAGATGGGGGTCTCAGCACACTACATGGTTACCAGCAGCAAAGACTTGGACTTATGTTGTATTATCTCAGCCAGCTTTATGTGCATTTGAACATGTTTCATGGTCACTTTCCAAAGTCATGCAGAAAATATATTTCTTACACTTCATGAGTCTCCTTTGCCTTGTTCTTGGATTTTTCCCTACATTGCTAAGTCTCCTATGATGTGTATAATTTTTAAAGTATTTTCTTCCAGTGTAGCAGTCATTAAAGTATGATATTATGAAATATTTTCTATTACCATAAAGTAGACATGTGTATAATCATTATTAGAGCCCCACATAAGCCTTTTTAGAAGTAGTATAATTGAAAACTTCTAAAGTAAGAATAGTGAATTTAGTTAGGGATGGTAGTCAGCTTCAGTCAAAGAAGCACAAACAAAAATAGTACTTACAATGATAAAGCTTTATTAATCCACACATCTCATGGCTAGTACAGCAGCTCAATGATCTTGCTAGGGACTAGGTATTCATGAAATTTCCTCATTACTTCATGTTCATTCTCATGGTAAAATAATATGGGCTGCACCTGCAGAACCACAATCCATATCTCAGCGGAAGACTTGGAGAAGATTTAAGACTGTAGTACAGATGGAATGTCAGATGGATCTTTGAGAAAGATTAAAGTATAACAAACTTATTTTGACAAATTCCATAGCAGAAACTCAGTGAATTTTCAAAAACTAATAACTCCATGTACCTAGAACCCAGTATACAAAATAGAACATGATCAGCCCCAGAAGTTCCCTGTGTACTTTAATCTTATCACCACTCACTTCTCCAGGGTCATTACTATCCATGATTATAAGAGTATAGAACACATTTTTGTCTTTTACTTTTATGTGAGTCTGTCTATATATAAGCTATCACAAAATTTCCCATTTTATTCATTTTAATGCATAAACTTCAGCATTACTGATTATATTCACAATTTGATTTTGTATAAATGGAAACAAATAATGTATGTTCTTTTGTGTCTGGCTACTTTAACACATTATATAGTGAGACTGTCTTTTATATTGGAAATTACATGTTTAGGTGGAAGCTCCACCTATCTTAGTTCCACCATGTCACCAAATGCACATTCAAGTGCAACAGCTTCCATGATATATGCCATGGTCAGGCCCATGCTGAACCCCTTCATCTACATTCTTAGGAATAAAGAAATGAATATGGTTCTAAAAAGATTCTTTGGGAGGAAAATCATAGAAACATCATTCATTCTGGTGCAGAGAAGGTCTTTGTGATTGCAGGGCTCAAAGCCTCAGAGCCAGAACTTGTGATTCTCTGATCAGTTCATGGAATAAGAACCTGACCTGGATTCAAATATGTCCTTAAATATGATGAAGCAAAAACTTTAACTCATACACTGAATTACCATAGAAAGTATTGTGTTTGATAATAAACATCTACTCATTGAAGTAAGAAATCTTGGTGCCCCTATGCAATGGGATTTATACACTGAGGTGCAGGACTGGGTTGCATGTTTTACATTCCTTTATTTGATGATATCTGTGACTCTTTACATTTCTTTAAAAAATACCTATGCTTTCTATAAATTTTGTCCTAAATAATAAAGGTTATGTGTGTGCATTCACATATTTGCTATCATCCGTTGTGTAATCTTCTTACATACATTTAACATTAATACAAATTTAGAAAATTTATTACACAAAAACTATATCATAAATATTGAGCTTGCTGAATGTTTACAAAATTAATACCCTGTAAAAGCAGAATGCTAGAAATTTCTGTATGTTTGCTCTTTTCTGGGCACCTTCCCCATTTTCAGAAAACTACCCTTCTTATGCTAACTTATACTGAAGTGTGATAATTTGTGTAATTTATATGAATCAATTATAAGTATATATCATTTTATGAAACCTTATTTCTGTCATTTTATCCATTTGTTCAGATAATGTGTTAGGCCAACCATGGTCACTGGTACATAATAATCCTTTAGATTAATAATATATTTATGTATCCTACCTTACTGTTGGCGAGAATTTGGTTAGTTTACATTTGGGGGCTATCACTGATAATGTTCTCTTCAACATCATGGTTCATGTCTTCTTTGAATTCTTATATATGATGGGAGAGGGTAGGGATAATGAGTATCCATGGTAAAATAAAGTTAAACGCTATTGTAACTGGAGGTCCTAGATGACGAGTAAGGGAACCTGTATTAATCAAGGTCCTCAAGGGAAAGAGAACCATCAGGATTTAAGATTTGGGGTACTTGAAAATGATTAAGCATCAATCCACCAATGACAGAAACACCAGTGTGTAGTGTTTCTCAGAAGATTGGAAAAATAAGACAGAATCCCAGGCATTGAATTAGTGAGTGAGCAAAGGACAGGTCAGGAGTTGAGAGAATGGAAGGTAGTCAATAAAGAATCCCCACCCAGACCTGGAGACTTTGAGTATTGAGTATTGACTTTGAGATTTTGAGTATTGAGCTCTTCCTATCTTTGCCTTTATCTGTCTTCTGGGACTTACATGTCACCAAAGTCTTCTCTGTGTACATACCAGTGTTTCTCAAATTTTCTTCAAGTATTGCCTCCTAAGGAGCCATTTTAGGATTTTTTTAGCAATCACCTTCTTTTTTCCCATTGGACCATTTAATACAGAAACTCAGCTCAATTACTTGTTCTTTAATATGTTTATAAATGATTATAATGTCTTAGAATTTTTGTCCACTCTCAAAATGTCTCTTTACTTCTACCTTCCTTTGCCTCTGACCAATTCTGGCCTTAGTTAATTCTGAGTCCATTAGTTCACTGTCTCCTAAACTTTGCTGTGTGAAAAAGCCACCTGTCAATACTGTAAAACACCAAGTTCAATTTGGCAGGGGTGGGATGGGGCCCTGGAGTCAGAATTTCTGATGAGCTGCCAGGAGAGTTTGATGTTGCTGATCAATGGACCACATATGGGATGGTGACACATCAGAGTGTGGTGGGATTTGTTACTATCATAGTCACAGGTCAATGGAGAAAAACTTTTCCCAGAGGTGCTGGGATATCCTGTGAGCAAATTCATTAGTGTGTAGGATGATCTCCAGAAGGCAACATGACTCCACCTCATGATATGTTACATACAGGAGCTTTCTGAGTAAATAGATAATGTTTTTAGTGGAAATGGATCCTTGTTATAGCTCAGATTACTGAACTGTTACTTATATATTTCTTTGTAGGTGAAGATAGCTTTCCCCTCCAAGCAGTCCTCATTTATGCATAAAAGCATCTGTAGTTTCATTTTCAGGCTCCTATATGGCAGGGTTCTGGATTTTTGGTTATTTTTGTAGCTCTTTCTTGGATGTCTTCTAATTTCTTTTATTTCATACAACTTATTTTGTTTTATTTTATTTTGAAATAAATTCAGTTATAGGAACAGTTGCAAAAACAATACAAACCCCATACACAGAATTCCAGCATACCCTGACCCACCTCCCCTGGTACCCCAATCAACCAACTTTAACATGCTGTCACACTGCTATTTCTTTCCCTCCCTCCCTCCATATCTATCTTCCATCATCTATTGCTCTGTCTTCTGAACATTTGAGAGATAGCTGCAGACATCCTTGAACAAACACTATAATTCACATATACAATTCCCATGAACAAGAATATTCTTTTATGCAATCCCATTAAATGCAGCTAAGATGTACAAGAAATTCAGCATTGCTACAAAGCTTACATTCTATATTTCCTTTTTTTTCTCCTTATGTCTCAACTGTGTCCTTTTGAGCCTCCTGCCCTCCATCCTCAGATCCCACCCAGGGTCATTCTTGGCATTCAATTGTCATCTATTTAGACTGTCTTTTTGTTTTTTTCCTCAATTGTGGAAACATATATACAGCCTGAATCTTCCCATTCCACCCCTTCCCTAGCATTCCATTAGTAGGATTAATCACATTTAGAATGTTTTAATGCTATCTCTTTCCCACCATCCATTACTAGAAATTTCCCTTCACCTCAAACAGCAACCCTACGCTCATTTCTTAACTCCCCATTGCCCCTTCCCCCAATTCTCTTAACCCATACTCTACTTTTCATCTCTATGGTTATATTCTCTGATAATTACTTTGTGTTTACTGTGGGGCTTAAAATTAACCTCTTAAATCCATAACAATCTTGTTTTCCTTTGATACCAACTCAACTTCAATAGGACACATAAACCACATTCCTATACTCCTCCATTCCCCCACCTTTATATAGTTCTTGTCAAAAATTACATATTTTACATTGAGTTCAAAACCACTAATTTGTCATTAGGGTTTGTATATTTTATATCATGTAGGAAGTAAATAGTGGAGCTACAATTCAAAAATTATTGACTTCTATTTGTATTCCATTGTGGTCAGAGAATGTGCTTTGAATATATTCAATTTTTTTTTTAATTTATTGAGGCTTGTTTTATGTCCCGGCATATGGTCCATTCTGGAGAAAGATCTGTGAACACTAGAGAAAAATGAGTGTCCTGGTGATTTGGGATGTAAGGTTCTATATATGTCTGTTAAAATTCTCTATATCTCTTTCTCTTTTCTTTGTTTCTCTATCAGTAGGGCTCCCTTTAGTATCTGAAGTAGGGCAGATCTTTTACTGTAAAACTCTCTCAGAATTTGATTGTCTGTGAAAAATTTAAGCTCTCCCTCAAATTTGAAGGAGAGTTTTGATGGATAAAGTATGCTTGGTTGGAAATTTTTCTCTCTCAGGATTTTAAATATGTCATGCCACTGCCTTCTCACCTCCATGGTGGCTGCTGAGTAGTCACTACTTAGTCTTATGTTGTTTCCTTTGTATGTGGTGAATTGCTTTTCTCTTGCTGCTTTCAGAACTTGCTCCTTCTCTTCAGTATTTGAGAGTCTGATCAGAATATGTCTCAGAGTGGGTTTATTTGGATTTATTCTATTTGGAGTTTGCTGGGCATTTATGATTTGTGCATTTGTATTGTGTAGAAGGTTGGGGAAGTTTTCCCCAAAAATTTCTTTGAATACTCTTTCTAGACCTTTACCCTTCTCTTCTCCTTCTGGGACACCAATGAGTCTTAAATTTGGATGTTTTATTTTATCTATCATATCCCTGAGATCCATTTCAATTTTTTCAATTTTTTTTCTCCATTCCTTGTTTTTATCTTTCATTTTCTGTTCTGTGGACTTCTGGGACACTAAGTCATTGTTCAACTTCCTCTAATCTTGTACTATGAGTATCCAGAGTCTTTTCAATTTGGCCAACAATTTCTTTTATTTCTATAAGATGTTCTATTTTTTATTTACTCTTGCATTGTCTTCTTTATGCTCTTCTAGGGTCTTCTTTATGTACCTTATATCCTGTGCCATGGTTTTCTTCATGTCCTTTATATCCTTTGCCATGTTCTCAATCCTTGATTGTAGTTCTTTGATTAATTGTGCCAAGTACTGTGTCTCTTCTGATATTTTGATTTGAGTGTTTGGGATTGGGTTCTCCATATCATCTGGTTTTATCATATGCATTAAGATTTTCCGTTGTTTTTTGCCTCTTGGCATTTCCTTTGCTTGATAGGGTTCTTTCAAGTTGTAAAATAAAATACTAATCTAATTTTTCAAAAATACAAGTTGGTGGCATACACTTTCTCTAACTAACCAACAGATGGTGTCGGCGAGTCATCTATACCCCTCAAGTCAGTTCTCCTCAACTTTGTCCTTGTGGTGTGTGGGGAAATGATTCTTGTGGGATTCAGTTGGTGGACTCAGTTTGGGTGTGTTGCTGGAGCCATCTACCCTGAATGTGGGGCATGTGTCCAGGTGGCTAGAGAGGCAGGGCAGCTTTAATATTCAAACCTCCCAGGTGTTCCCAGAGATTCAAGGTCACACAAGGGTCTAAGCTTTCATTTCAGTTCTGCCCCAGACCCTCTCTGTCACTGACCCACAAACAGCTGGCATTGATGTAGCATCCCTGGGTTTTCTGAGTGGGCCCCCCTTCTCAGCTGTGATCTTCCAGGACCTCTGCTGAGGGAAGGCTGTGCTACATCAGAAATTCATGCCATTCCTCAAGAGAAGCCCTGGGCTGCTGGGCTGTGCAGAGGTGCTCTCAGCCTGATGCAAAGATGGCTGAATGGGGTGTCTTAACCCCCCCTCTTCACACAGTTCCTCCTTCCCAGCTTGGGACAACTGGTGCAGCTCTGGGCTGTGGACATGGCCCTGGGCAGGAGTGTCTCCAGCCCACTAGGGAGCCAGCTGCAAGCAGCAGGGTTTCTTTCTCCTTCTGGATCTCCCCTCCACTCCCCTGGCCCTGGGGGAATCTGCAGCAGGCTATCCTCTGAGGCAGACACCAAGCTGCCAGCTCAGTCCACTCCTGCCATGCTTCAGTGCATGGTTCCCACTGTCACAACTGCAGCCACTCCTGGGTTTTTCCCTTTTTTTAAAGAACCAGTCCATCTCCAAATGCCAACCCCCAGCTTCCCCACACTGCAGCACAGCCACAGGTCTTTCAGCCAGCTTACTCACTCATTTCAGAATGCAGACACCCAGTTTCACCAAGTGTACTGCCCCTGTGGTTCTAGCAGACCTTGTCCAGCTGGTGCATCACTGAAACCAGTATTCTGGGTCACCTTCTGGTTTTTATCTAGTATTTTTCACAGAGGTGTTTTTTTTGCCCTGTCTCACCTAGCTGCCATCTTAGGTTCTCCTCTCCATACAATTTTGACTGATTACCCCTGTGAGTGAAAGCATTACCCGTAGTTTCCTCAGCATGATGGTGGTGACTTGTCTTCTAATTTCTTATGGCATTTGTTAAGGTACGGTAATTATCAAGGAAAAATGCAACATTCCCAGCATGATCATTACAAAACAATGTCAAATCCTACCATTATGATCACATGCAGCACTTTTGTATTAGTGGTCCATCCTTAAAGAAATCTAAAATGTATCAGAACAGTGAATCCAGTTAGGGTTGAGATCCAGCTGCAAGTAACAGGTGAAAAGAGAGAGGATTAAAAGCTTGGGGGTTTATTTATCCAAACATCAGAGGTCTAGTATTAGGGAGTCCAGGGTTATTATGGCAACTCCATAACACTGTTAAGAATTCCAATATTCTTTTGATTTACTTAACATGTGTTTTTCATCCTCATTGTGACCAATTAGCTTTTGAACCTCATACATTGAATCCACATCCCAGTAAGAAAGACAGAGAGCATATTTAGGCATGTAGCATAAAGAGAAGTGCTGGATGGGTCTTTTCCAAAATTCCCTTTTTGGAAGTAAAGCCTGTATATGGTAAAGTGACACATCATAAACTCAATGAATTTTTGAAAAAAAAATGAATACAGTCCACCTAGCCAGAACCTAGACAAAAAAGCAGAATATGACCATCCAAGGAGGCTCTTTGTCCCTCCCAGTCTCAGGGCAACCTATATTAGAATATTAACATATATTTTTGTTTCTGAACTTTATGTAAGTGGAATCATACAATGCATATTCCTATTTGTACGTCTTTTCCTGAGAATTATTTTTGTCAATATTTTTTCTATTTTAATATTGGAATACACCTGTTTTGCTACCAACTCACATCACAGATGGAAGAATACATCTCTCTGGCAAAACAATACAGCATATGGTAAGATAGGCAGAATAATGGGCATCCAATGATAGCCATGTAACCTGATATGGATGTATTGTGTCCCACAAAATGCCATTTTCTTCAATGCAATCTTGTGGGGGCAGATGTATTGTTGATTAGGTTGGAACCTATTGATTGTTTCATGGGGATGTGACTCAATCAACTGTGTGCAAGGCCTTTGATTGGATAGTTTTCATGGAGATGTTACCCCACCCATTCTGAGTGGGTATTAAATCACTGGACTCATAAAACAGAGCTGACAAAGAGGAGAAGGAATGCAGAGCTGCAGCCTAGAGAAACATTTTGAAGATGGCCATTGAAAGCTGTTGCTGACATTTTGGAGAATGCCATTTTGCAATGCAACCCTGGGAGCAAGCAGATGCCAACCACATGCCTTCCCAGCTAACAGAGTTTTCTGGATGCCAATGGCCTTTCTCCAGTGAAGTTACCTTACCTTGGACACTTTATGGCCTTAAGACTAACTTTTAATGAAATAACCAACCTTTATCAAAGCCAATCCATTTCTTGTATTTTGCAAAATGACAGCATTAGCAAACAGGAACACCATGTAATAATGCCTGGAACCTCAGAATATGTTATGTTCCATGTCATAGTGGAACGAGTTAGCATATGGCATTAAAGTTGTAATCATCTGTAGATAGTGAGATTTTCTTCCATTATTAGGCTCAGATCAAAATGTAAAAGAGTAAAGCAGAACAGTGGGTGTCAGAGTGATGCTTTGTGAGAAGAATCAATGGTGCATTGCCGGGTTTGAAGTTGGAAGAGTTCCTTGAGCCATGGAATCTGGGCAGCTTCTAAGAAGCTGGAAAAGCAAGAAAAACAGATCTTCTCATAGAGCCTCCAGTAAAGGACACAGCCTTACAAACACCATGACTTTGGCCAGGTGAGGAAAGTTTTGGAATTTTGTCTTCCAGGACTAAAAAGTATTAAGCATTTGTTGTTTTTGTCACTTATTTTGTGGTAATCCATTACATAAAAATGGGAACAAATGCACATGATAACCCCTGTAATCCTGGCAGTCACTGTGAGATTTATGATTAAGCTTAGAATATTACCTTCCCCTAAAAATATCAGTTTTCAGTTCTTAACAAAATTCGCAGGTGTAAGAATGTTAGCCATTTTTACCACAAAAATATTATGGGATGATAAATTTTACAAATATGGATAAAGAGGGAGTATTTGTCCACTCATCATTAAAATGGGTAATAAAGCCATGCTGATCAAACTTTGTAAAGTTGGGTTAACTTTAAAAGAATATATCAAAGCAGCAGATTGATAAAAAATAAATCCTGTAAAATAAAAGTGAGTATATTACAAAACTGAGATCAAAACTCCAACCCAGTATCCTTGACTCTTGAAGATAACTGTATAACAATGTAGATTACTAGGGGTGACAGTGTGGTTGTGAAAACTTTTTGGATCACACTCCCTTTATTCAGTGTATGGATGGATGTGTAGATAAATGGGGACAAAAACTAAATGAAAAATGGGGTGGGATGTGGGGGATGATTTGGGTGTTCTTTTTATTTCTATTTTTCATTCTTATTCTGATTCTTTCTGGTGTAAGGAAAATGTTCAAAAATAGATTGGGGTGATGAATGCACAACTATATGATGGTACTGTGAGCAGTTGATTGTATACCATGGATGATTGTATGGTATGTCAATATATCTCAATAAAACTGAATTAAAAAAAAATCCTTGAGGAAAGGAAGGATCCAAAAACAAATGGTTCTTGTACAACTGATCACTTGTTGAAAGCAAATAAATTTAGATTCATATCAACAACAATTATGATATAAATTGAAGTTGGAGGGAAGACAAATATATCACAATACTTCTGTAAAAAATTATAGATTAACTCTCTAAGCCTAAAATGAGGTAAAAGAAACACAAATGGATAAAACTGAGAATGTAAATTAGTCCTCAAGTCCACTGAGACCTTCATGTCAAAAGCACAAAGAATATAAGTGATAAATGAAAAAGAAAGAATATATTTAAAACATATTTCATATTACAGAGCATAGTAATATAGATGTAGAAAACATTGTTTTAAATAAGAATAAAACATGCTAAGAAGTAAAAGATTCAAAGGATGGGAGCAAATAATTCAAACAGAAGAAATACCAAAAAACTTAGAAACATGAAAGCAGGCTTAACTTTAGTAATATCAATGAGAATAAAAACAAAATATCCAGAAAATCTAATTTCCAGGTAACCAATTTGATAAATAAATTGCAAATACCCAGAGGTGGTGAGGTGATATTAGAATATGAAAAGAGTAAATTACCAATGGAAGTTGACTTGACCAATTAGGGTCTTGCTCTTTTTTCTGGTTTGCTTTGGGGTTTCATCCACCAGAGACAGAACATTCCTTTATGGAGCATCCTTTGAGGTTTAACTATTTTTTAACTATTATTATTATCATTTTGTGATGCCTAAGGGTATGATCTCACTTTAGATAGCCTGTGCTTGAGCCCTGATTCTGCCTTTTGACTCCCTCTGTAACTTGTACTTGTTACTTAATTTATGTAAGTTCTTCCTTCCTTATTTGTAACAAAAAAAAATGATACTGATCACATCAAAGAGTTACAAAAATTAAACAAGACAATATGTATAAAAAGCTTAAACAGTGTTAACCACAGAGACTTTTGTCATTTTTATTCAATGATTTTGATGTTTTTTTCCAGCTGAAAGGGTTTCTTTGTTTCAGTATTTGTATTTTTCAGGTCCAGATTCCACTGTATATTTAAGCATCCACCCATCTATTTGTCACTCCATTCAACAAATATTATCCGAGCATGAATTCATACAAGGTCTGTAATAGACATCACAACTACAAAGACAGGTATTATACAGGCCTGAAATATAGAAATATATGTTGGGATGAGTAGAAAAATTCAGTAAAGTAGATGAGACTGAAAAAAAAATGACCCAGATGATGAGCAGGGAAATCATTAGTGGATTTCATTCTCATAATGTCAGTGTTCATCTTTATAAATGAGTTACCAGGGCAAAATTTTAAAAATTGGCATACACAGCAGCAATTCAGAGGATAAACATAAAATGCGTACTATGAATTGTATTTATATATATTTGAATGTGGTTAAAAAGGGAAATTTTAGGTTGCACATCTGCTATAAGAATAACATTTAAAAATCAACATATGTCTGTTCAACACAAGAGAAACCCAATGTAAACCATGGACTATGGTTTAAACTGCTATTAAAATTCACTAAACATAATCCATTTGCCAGACTGAAGCCAGGTGTTAATAATAAGGCAGGTGTATGGGACATTTTATTTTCTGCATGATTTTTCAGTAAACCTACTTCTTCTGTAATATAAAAGGGTGAAAAACTTCATAATGAAAGAAATTATTTGGAAACCATATAAATGTTAAGGGTTTAATATCCAGAATATAACAAGAACACTTACAATTCAACAACAAAAAGACAACAATGCAATAAAAAAAAATGGGGAAAGGATGTGAATAGACATTTCCCCAAAGAAGATATAAAAATGGCCAATAACAGTTCCTTAGAAAACTAGATACAGAGTTACCCTTCAATCCAGCGATTGCACTTCTCAGTATATACCCGGAAGATTGGAAAGCAGTGACATGAACAGATATCTGCACGCCAATGTTCATAGCAGCGTTATTCACAATTGCCAAGAGATGGAAACAACCCAAATGCCCTTCAACAGATGAGTGGATAAATAAAATGTGGTATATACACACGATGGAATACTACACAGCAGTAAGAAGGAATGATCTCGTGAACCATATGACAACATAGATGAACCTTGAAGACATAATGCTGAGCGAAATAAGCCAGGCACAAAAAGAGAAATATTATATGCTACCATTAATGTGAACTTTGAAAAATGTAAAACAAATGGTTTATAATGTAGAATGTAGGGGAACTAGCAATAGAGAGCAATTAAGGAAGGGGGAACAATAATCCAAGAAGAACAGATAAGCTATTGTGGGTAAATTTAACATTCTGGGAATGCCCAGGAATGACTATGGTCTGTTAATTTCTGATGGGTATAATAGGAACAAGTTCACAGAAACATTGCTATATTAGGTAACTTTCTTGGGGTAGAGTAGGAACATGTTGGAAGTAAAGTAGTTATCTTAGGTTATTTGTCTTTTTCTTACTCCCTTGTTATGGTCTCTTTGAAATGTTCTTTTATTGTATGTTTTTTTTTAATTATTCTTTTTTTCTCTCTTTTATTTTTCATACAGTTGATTTAAAAAAAAAGTTTAAAAAAACAAGGAAAAAAATATGTAGAGCCCCCTTGAGGAGCCTGTGGAGAATGCAGGGGTAATGGCCTACCCCACCTCGATGGTTGCTAACATGACCACAGACATAGGAGACTGGTGGTTTGATGGGTTGAGCCCTCTACCACAGGATTTACCCTTGGGAAGACTGTTGCTGCAAAGGAGAGGCTAGGCCTCCCTATAATTGTGACTAAGAGCCTCCTCCCGAATGCCTCTTTGTTGCTCAGATGTGGCACTCTCTCTCTACCTAAGCCAACCTGAAAGGTGAAATCACTGCCCTCCCCCCTATGTGGGATCAGACACCCAGGGTAGTGAATCTCCCTGGCAACGTGGAATATGACTCCTGGGGAGGAATGTAGACCTGGCATCGTGGGATGGAGAATATCTTCTTGACCAAAAGGGGGACATGAAAGGAAATGAAATAAGCTTCAGTGGCAGAGAGATTCCAAAAAGGAGCCAAGAGGTCACTCTGGTGGGCACTCTTATGCACAATTTAGACAACTCTTTTTAGGTTCTAATGAATTAGGGTAGCTGGTGGTAGATACCTGAAACTATCAAACTACAACCCAGAAGCCATGAATCTCAAAGACAATTGTATAAAAATGTTGCTTATGTGGGGTGATGATGGGATTGGGAAAGCCATAAGGACCACACTTCCCTTTGTCTAGTTTATGGATGGATGAGTAGAAAAATAGGGGAAGGAAACAAACAAACAGACAGACAAAGGCACCCAGTGTTCTTTTTTACTTTAATTGCTCTTTTTCACTTTAATTATTATTCTTGTTATTTTTGTGTGTGTGCTAATGAAGGTGTCAGGGATTGATTTAGGTGATGAATGTACAACTATGTAATGGTACTGTGAACAATCGAATGTATGATTTGTTTTGTATGACTGCATGGTATGTGAATATATCTCAATAAAATGAAGATTTAAAAAAATTTAAATTAAATACTTAAATAAAAAAATGGCCAATATGCACGTGAAAATATGCTCAACATCATTAGTCATTGGGGATAAAGTACAAATACATGCTAAAATGTTGATGAAACTTGGATACATTATGCTAAAAGAAAGAAGCCAGACACAAAAGGTCAAATATTGTATGATTTCATTTATATGAAATATCCAGAATAGATAAATACATATAAACAGAATGCAGCTTGGTGGTTTCCAGGGTACTTGGAGAGGGGAGAATGGGGTTTGGCTGATTAATGGACTTGGGGTTTCTTTTTGGACAATGAGACTATTTTGGAACTAGGTAGAAGTTCTGGTTGCACTGCATTTTGAATGTCCTAAATGTTTTAAAATGTAACCACTTTAAATGGTCACTGTTAGGTGATATGACTTTCACCTCAATGTTCTGATACATGATCCTACATGGATAAATCTTGAAGACATCATTCTGAGTGAAATAATACAGGTACATAAGAGAAATATTGATAACCATGCTAAAGTGAAATGCCTGGAAATAGCAAATTCATGGATAAGAGTGTAGATTTCAGTTTACCAAGAGACTGGGGCAAAAGGAATGGAAAATCATTGCTTAAAGTTTATAGATTTTCTGTTTGAAATGATGAAAAGTTTAGTTAATGCTTCTTGAGAGAGCAATATTATGAATACATTTCTTACTAGTAAATTGCACAGTTAGAAGGGATTAGAATGAGAATTTTTGAGTCATATTTATGCTTCTACAATAAAAAGTTTAAAATATATGAATATTAGACTTATTTTTAGTTTTGAAAAATATAATATATCTATTAACAAAATAAATTGAGGGTCATTTAAGGATGTGGGGGAAATTAATTGAGATATTCCTTATAAGGTATATGGTACACAAAACTTTCTAAATGTATTTCTTATAACCAGTAATGATTTTATAAATGAAGGAATAAATTTCAGATCTTAAATTGTGTTACAAGCATAATATTCCTAATTGTTTGGAATAGCATTATTACCTAAAGAGCTGGAGCATCCATGGTTTTATGTCAAATGAATACAGTTCTCCACTATGTTGAAGAGGAGAATAGCAAATTCTGATGAGAACTACTAGGACTGTATCCTCAGCTCATGACAGTGTTTTGGATAAATAAGAGACCTGGTCAAGCTGGATCCCTCAGTGATAAATTTTGGAGTAAACATTAGGTCAATGGATGGGGTAAATTGCTAACAGTTTAGAAGTATTAAAGACAGGAGAGTTCATGGAAGAGGATTAATAAAATGTGGATTCATCAGACTTCTAAGCTGGCATCTATGGAACACAGAATCAGAAGAAAAATTTTCATTCTGTCCAGACCAGTGGGCCAAAGGGAAATGATTGCTCAGGGGTTGGAGTAAAAAGAGGGAACTGTGTCTCCTGAGCAGATATTGGGAAACTGTAAATATCTCCTCTGCTGCAGTCCCTTATCTTGTTTAATCTTGGCCTGGATAGCACAAGTTTTTTCCTTTTGGGTTCCTCAGTATGGTAAGAGGACTGATGCCTGACTCTTTCCTGCTATCTTGTATGGGATTAGAGCTTCCTTCCCCATTATCAAACACCCAGGGAGAAATTTGGAATTCTACCCAAAGATCTTCTCACAGGTTCCATTCAGACAAGTTTGTGAGTCCAGGGGATCCTAAAGGAAATTGTCAGGGTGAGTGGAAGCCAAGTATATTTACTTGAGGTTATCTGAGAGGCAGTCCAACCCTGCAAAGAGCTGAGAAAACTCTGCTCTTGTTTTCCCACTTGCTTAATGAAGGAATACTTTTATTTATTATGTTAAAAGGAAATGCCCATGTAAGTCAGCAATGCAGGGTTCATTGCAGATAACTAAGAGATGGGAATGCAGAACTATTTAGAAAAGAGAATGGCAGGGATAAAGCAGTTCTAGCAGGAGCAGAATATCTGTCCAAGGAACTTTATAGTTAGCTGGGAATAGGAATGAGGTATTAGAAATGTCAGAATGTTTAGTAAAGTGAGGGCAATACATTTTACAATTAAGAGGTATATTTAAGAATGTGTCTATATTGATGGGTGTAGTCATTTGAAGCTATTACTTTCAACCTGAAAAGTTCATGTTCTTTTAATCCATTCCTGTTTGTTAGGTCTATTGTGGGTTGGACCTGTTGATTGGGTTATTTCAATTGTGGAGTGCTCCAGAGTGGGTTTTAATCCACTTACTGGAGTACTTTATAAGAGGATAAAAGCTACAGAGAAGCTAAGACACTGAAACTCAGAGAAGCACACAAAAAAAGACAAAGAAGCCGAGAAAGGAAGGCACAGATGGAGGAGGCAGAAGAAGAATGGAATGAAACTCAAGAGAGAAGGACTAGCAGATGCCACCGTGTGCCTGGCCATGTGACAGAGGAGTCCTGGTGGCTAGCAGTCTTTCTTCAGGAAGAAGGTATCATCCTGTTGATGCCTTAATTGAACATTTTTCATAGCCTTAGTACTGTAAGTTTGTAAGTTAATACATCATCATTGTAAAAGCCAACTCAATTCTGGTATATCAAATTTTATCAGTTGACCAATAATATATAGTACATCTGAAATTCAAGATCAGGTTCATTTGATATGGAAATTTTTCATTTAATATCATTTAAAAAGACTTTAAATGTTTCACATAAAAATTCCCCCAATTTTGTGTGCTTGCTATATTTTCAATTGTGAGATGTTTGTTTATTCTCTTTCCTCATTTTACTATTTGCATATTTAATCTATAAAGCATCCTGCCATTGTAAAATGACATACCTGCCTTTGCCTTTAGAAAGTTGCTCTTTGTTGTTTTATTTTTTCAGGGCATAAGGGGATATAACTGGATTTGGAATCCCAGCAGACCCAAGGAAGTTTTCTTCATCACAGTCTCTCAGGGAATACCTAGGTTAATATCTTTCCTTTACCTTCAAGATCTTTTAATTCCTCCCTCTCTTATTATTGAGCAGATATTTGTTTCATTAACACAGGATAGAAAGTGGACATAAAATGGAACACAGTGCCTAACATTCAAGTGAGGCTTGCCAGCTGGAATTTCAGAGTCTCATTCCTAAATGTTTGGGGAGTAGAAAAACTGATGTCAGTTTGAGATTGTGTTAACTCCTGGACACACTGGTGTAAATCTGAGTGAGAATAGCATGGCATCATCTTGGTCCTATGATGCCAATTTGTGCATTGGTGTGTGTGTTTTTGTGTGTGCATGTGTGTACTTGATGGGTTGTGAGTAGTCCTCAGAGCAGGCATATCTGAGATAATGTATTCCAATGGGTGTCTCCTATTATACAGGGTCTGGATGTAACCCTACAAAAGGAAATATGTTTAGTTCCATTTCATTTGGTGGGATTGTTTTGCAACCAAATTAATGAAGTGTAAGAGATACCACAGATGGACAAATGATTCCCTGTGTTGTGAAGTTTCATCAGAAATGAGGCCACCTCACTCTTAAACCTTCTCTGAAACCATCTCTCTTCACTTTCCCTCTTACTCATCCCATGTCCCACTGACAACCTTGTTCACCTTGAACATCTGAAACAAGTTATTGTATAAGGTCATTGTCCTGGATGTTCTCCTGCTGGGCACAAACTTCCTCTTAAATCATCATGACCCCCACATTCTCTTCTTTGAGGTCCCTCTTAAAATTTCACATTATATATGGGAATTTCTTGAAAACCAAGTGAAAATAACACCCTCCTTTCACTCTCAGTTTTACTTCTTTCTTTGCCTTGCAGCACACGCAACCAGATGATTTGTAATGTGACTAAATTTTATTTGCATATATTCTTTGTCTTCAGAATGTGGGTCTTCCATGTTGCAGTACTGTAGACTTTTTGCCTAGAAAATGCCTGGCACTTAGTCACAGCTCAATGTATATTCCACAAATGAATGAGCTTCTCATAAAATCTGTTGAATTCATGAATGCTTGGAGAAAGCCGGAGTGTTGGAGAGGAATTTGTAATCAGAGATGGCACTAGAAATACTGTAAAGAGTATGATATCAATAAAAATAGTACAGAGAATAAGATTTTCACTGTAATATACAATTTATGGCATTTCTGTTTGGTTAGTGGGCCTGTTTATGTGAAACTAGCCAAGTTCCTTTTCTATTTCCCATTAGTCATATCAGCCACATGGAACCTGGAGTTGAAACACAAATTTCAGAATTACTTCTGGGATTTTGAGAGGATCCAGAATTGCAGCCCTTCATATTTGGGGTGTTTCTGTCCATATACCTGGTCACCTTGTCTGGGCATCTGCCCATCATCCTGGCCATCATCTCAGACTCCCACACCCACATGGCCTTAGACAAAGAGATAAATATTTTTGGAACCTAGAAGAAAGGAGATCCTTGATTCAAAGTGTTAGAAAACTCAGCAAAATTGAGTCCTGATGTTGGACAGAAGTCAGAATTTGAGATTGAAGAGCTCTGATATGTAGCTGAGGACATTTCCCAGCTAAATATGGTAAGTGCAACCTTGCTTCTCATTGTAGTTTATAGTAAAATCCAAGAGGTAAGGTATAAATCCTGCCCCTCATCACAAAAAAATAGCAAGAAACAGAAATTGATGGCTTGGAAAATTCAGAGCTTTTGTAAAATGAATCCCCAGAGAATAGTGCCCCATGTGTTCAGAATTTAACTGAACATGGATCCAGTCAGCCATTTCAGTGCATGTCAGGATTGGAAGTGCAATTATCCATGAAGAATCCCTGGAAAGTTATTTTGTCTAATCCTTTGGATCCTTGTGTACTATGTGTGAAACTGACAAGATTTTGTGTGATCTGTATGAAGAGGACCACTGCCAGCCTGGACTAAAAGGAACAGATCAAAAGAAAAATGACTTCAAAGGCAGAACCATAGAAGCTATGGTCTGAACAGGAAACATGTTCTCAGGCCAAGAGAGTGGACCCACCCAAGTGTGTGAAAAGTTTGAATCTGCCCCAGTGCTCAGAGAGGGCAGACTTTCCATCCCCTTGTTCAGGAAGAGATTTCCCACACCAGTTTTGGCAAATGCCAGAGAGACTGTGGAGAATCTGGCTACCATTCCAATGTTTGTTGAGCATGGAACCAAGATTCTGGCCACCAACCTAATGCTTGAGGAGGGTTGAATCTTCATCCCAGTATTCAGGGAGAAGAGAACCCCAGCATTCAGGGATAGCATGGGCACTGTACATGTAGTTGAAAATGGTGGGGTTCCTGTACCATCAGGTTTGGAGGAAAAAAATGTCATTGCAAATATGAGTCAGACTTTGAAACCTAATGTAGTGTGCCATGCAGGGTTTTGGAATTGATTGGGAACCATGACCCCTATTTTCCAATTTCTCCCTATAGGAATGGGAATGTTTTAGCTATGACTATTTCTCCACTGTATATTGGAAGGAAAAAACTTGTTCTCACAGCTCCATGGATTGAAGGGAATTGTGCCCCAGGACAGACCACACCTATAAATGATTTTGATGAGACTTTGCATTTAGTATTGTTACTGAAGTTACTTAAGGCTTTTGGGATATTGTGATGGAATTACTGTATCTTGATTATGCAAAGAACATGTTATTCTGGGGCCCAGAGGGTGGAGTCTGGTTGTTTGAAACTGCATGTATCCCATAAAAGCATATTCTTAAAGTTAATCCATTCCTGTGGAGGTGGAACCATTGTAAGTAGGGTATTGTGATAAAGCTACTATGGTTAAGGTGCGGCCCACCTCATTCAGGCTGGGTCTTAATCCTCTTATAGGAGTCCTTTTTAAACAGGATTAGTACAGAAAAACAAACCACAGAAACAAGAAAATGAAATCAACAAAACCTGGAAGAGAAAGGAGAGACCAGCAGATATTGCCCAATCCCTTGTCATGTGACAGATGAGTCCTTTACAGACAGAGTTGGTTTTCAGGAAGAAAGCATCACTTTGATGATGCCTTGATTTGGACATTTTTCTCAGCCTCAAAACTGTAGGCTTGTAAGATAATAAATTCCCCTTGTTAAAGCTGACTGATTATATGGTATCTAGTTTCACTACCCTAGCAAATTAAAACATACAGCAATCTGAATTTAACTTGAATTCCATGGTGGTCCTAAAGGCTGTCTTAAAATAGCTGAATAATGCTGAAATTAAGGATGAGTGGATCATTCTGAATGTCTTTGCTCTGTTTGTATTCATTACTGTATTAGCAACTGATGCCTGATGAACCCATAAATGAATGCTTAAGTTAATGTGTTTAGTATTTCATGGGAGGTTATGCAGTGGCATTGTTTTGACATCTGCAGGCCCTAATGAGTGTGTAGTTAACTTTGTTGTCACCTGGGGAGACTGTGATGATGCTGGCTGTCGGAAATAAAGCGGTGCCTGTAAGGGAATAAAACGCTCTCTCGGTTCTGGAGGAGAAAAGAATTTATTTACAATCTTGCAAGATGGGGCGTCCAGCCAAACACGCGGGAGGCTGGCGCGCCAGAGGAAGAGAATGGCGATGTTTAAATCCCCTACTCCTAATTCGCAAGTCCCTCCCCTGTTTCCCCATTGACTGGGTACTACAGAGGTTACAGCCTATCCGAGAACACTAACTAATTCATCTTTTGAGATTTTAATTTGTACAGCCAATCCCAGAGAGCCAACTAGCTCATTATTGAGATTTTGAACTGATTAGCCAATGCCCCCCCAAATTTTTATTTTTTGCTGTGAGTTCCCGCCTCTGATACTACCTCATGTCTCTTTACATCAGGCAGATTCTCTCTTCTCTTTGTCTGGGGCTTGTTTAAACTGGTTTTGCCTCCATTTCCCTTATTCCATGCTGTCTCTATGTGAAAACGAAACTTATTCCTTTCTTACAGATTCCCTCCTCTTTCTTTTTTAAACACTTTTAGTTTTCACATTTTAGATTCTCAAATTTGCTAAGGGCTTTTTCAAATTCCTCATCATACGGATCTTTCTTATTTTTGATTCTAGTGGTTTTGATGGGTTTTTGAACTAGCCTTTGAGCACACAGGATTATGTAGCACCCAGCTGTTATAAACATTTTGGCTGGAATGATAAGGAAAATTAAAATAGATGTTGCAATTCCTTTCCATTTCTCGAACCAATTTTCCAACCATTCTATGAGTGGGTTGTTAATGCTAGAATTCTTTTCTAGTTTCTGAAATAAGGCTGTTAAGCCTTGTAGGGCTTTGGTGATAGTTCCATTAGGCGCGGTATTATAGGGGATGAATGTGCGACAATTTCCCCCAACTATAGCACAGATGCCTCCTTTTTCAGCTAGCATCATGTCTAGGGCCATTCTGTTTTCCCATGCCATTCGGCTAGTGGCATCTAACTGTTCTGCTATTTCTTTAATGACATCCCTGGTATAGTTGATAAATTTTAGCTGATGATTGACATTTTTATTGATGGTGACCCACCAGAATAAGGACGATTTAAATTCTGCAGCTACTTGATTTTTAGCTTTAAACTCATTAGGAACTTTCTGGGGAACCCCTATACTATCTACAAACATTTTTTTATTGAAGGAACTAGGTACACTTTGTACATTTTTCTTTTCTCCTTTGCCTTGGGTTGGTACTTTTTTATTACTTTCAAATGCCAGGGTAAATGAGATAGCCAATTGAACCAGAGCACAGGTTCCTCCCCACCTTTCAGGTAGTGTTGGCCAGAGGATGCCCTTCCCACAGTACCACCAGAGGTCTGCTCGGGGTATAGTTAGGCTGGAGAAGTTGCCAGTACTATCCTTGCTCACATTTCACACCTGTGTACACAAAGCCATGGTACCAAGATCCTGGAGCCCTTCTTCCCATCTGGAGAGACAGGCAGAGTGGTTTCCGGGACCGAGGTGAGACGCTGGTATGGCTTTGACACTTCCCTTCTGGACTGGAGGGAAAAGGGAGGACAACGTACTACAACTTTCACCAGGAGTAGCATTTTGAAAGAGGAGTGTTATACATTTAAACTCCCTTTCATGCTTTTTCATCCCCAAGGGGAAGGGCATAATCTGAACAGTGGGTTGTTTGGTTGTACAAGCAAACAGTTACTTCTGTTTAGACTCTGGATGGTATGTTTGCCCCATTCTACCCAGGCATTTGTATTTCCATAACCTGTCTCTATTTCTGTGGTTTGCTTTAAGTCTTTGGTCTTAAGTGTTCTAATGACCTTGGGGTCAATTTGAACTGGAGAGTTAAATTCCAGCCAAGTTTCCCTTAATGGTTTTTCCTCCAACCTGGGTAAGACCCATCCCTCATACTGTGTGGTCCACCAAGCAGTGTCCCAAGAATAACAGGGGTTAGGTGTCTCATAAGTTATACTCTCAAATGTTCGCCCCCCAACAATCTTGCTTTCTATTTGAACAGTCTGCTTACATAAATGCTTATATTCCTCACTCAGTTGTTGCTGACGTTTTAGATTTTTACAGCTCATTACTTGACAAACATCAAATTGTACAGTTTGAGACTTTAAGCCTTTGACTACACTTATAACCAGCTTAGCAGAACCTGTTACTCCTTGAATATAGAACATTATGATCAGTATAAGCAATTTCATCATTAAGCTATACACAGAGCACAATGCAAACATAGGGTTTAATTCAGCCCTTCCTCCCTCCTAGTATGTTCTTTCAACTGTTGCCTATTTAAAGTGATCCTTAGGGGATCTGAGGTAGGAGTCACTTTCCAGGATTCAGGTTGAGTTGCTGGATACTTATCGTCTGGTTCAGGCACCGGTCCCTTCACTCGTGTGTAATGAGTCCAGCCTCTTTCTGCCGTTCGGACTGCCGTCTCAGTTGTCAGCAAGACCTGATAGGGTCCTTCCCAGATCGGTTGAAGTTTGGATTCTTTCCACGACCGGATCAGAACCCAGCTGCCAGGCTGATGTCGATGGGCAGCAAATTCAAGAGGCGGGGTCTGAGCCAGCAGTCCACGGTGCCTGAGAGATGATAAAGTAGAAGACAAGGCCAGTATATAATTCTTAAGAAAAAGATCTTTTGTGTCTAGGGAGGGGAGCTGTCCAGTCCACCTGGGGAAAGGCAAACCAAAAAGCATTACATAAGGGGAAATTCCCAGTTCTTTTCTAGGGGCAGTCCTGATTCTTAGTAGAGCTATAGGTAAGCACTTGATCCAAGGTAACTTTGTTTCCAAAACTAATTTAGAAAGATGTTTCTTTATGGTTTGATTCATTCTTTCCACTCTCCCAGAGGATGGTGGATGCCAGGGAGTGTGGAAGTCCCAAGTGACACCCAGGCTTCTCATGACATTTTGCAACACACGGGAGGTAAAGTGACTGCCATTATCAGAGTCTATATTTTCCACTAACCCATAACGGGGAATGATTTGTTCAAGGATAACTTTAGAAGTTCCCAATGCTGTAGCTGAGGATAGAGGGTAGGCTTCCACCCATCCAGTGAGGTGGTCGACAATTACCAAAATATATTTTAAACGACCGATTGGTGGCATTTCAGTATAATCAACTTGAATGCTCTGGAATGGTCTCAGGCCCGGCTCTCTTCCCCCTTGTACCTGTTTTCTTAAAACCTTTTTATTAATTTTTTGACAAATTATGCACCGCTCACAGATTTGTTTAGCAACTGTATAAAGGCCTACACATCCAAATTGTCTAAGTACTACATCACACATGGCTTGTACCCCCCAATGACTCCCCTGGTATAGGACTGCTAATATCTCCCTCATTATTTGTTTATTTAACATTTGTCTGCCATCTGGGAGAAACCATTTCCCCTGATCATTTAAGGTTGCTCCTAACTGTTTCAACTCTTTTACTTCTTTGGCAGAGAATGTAGGGACCCCAAATTCCTTAGGGATAGAGGGTATTAGGATCATTATTTTTAAAGGGGGGTAGAGAGAGGCCTCCTTAGCCTTTTCATCAGCCAACCTATTGCCTTTTGCCTCAAAAGTAGGTCCCTTCTGGTGTCCATTTATATGCACCACTGATATTTCTCTAGGTAAGAGTAGATTGGTTAATACTTGTTTCACCAATTCCCCATGAACCAGTTCTTTTCCTTTGCTATTGATTAATCCCCTTTCTTCCCAGATCTTTCCAAAGGTGTGGACTACCCCAAAGGCATACTTAGAGTCAGTGTATATTGTACCATCCTTTCCTTCTAATAATTTGAGGGCTTGATTTAGTGCATACAATTCACAAGTTTGAGCTGACCACTTATTGGGCAATCGGCTAGCTTCTTTTACTTCACAAGTTATCCCATCCACAACTGCATAGCCATTGTGCCTTTCTCCTTCTAGGACTTTGGAGGATCCATCTATGAACAGTCTTTCCCCCGAGTGCAGGGGAAGATCCCTTAGGTCAGGTCGGACTCGAGTTTGGTATTCAATTAGGTCGAAACAGTCATGCTCAGGGGTCTCTACTTGCTCAGGCCCCTTCCAGAGGAAGGAGGCCGGGTTTAGGCTATGATCTGTTGTTAAGACCAAATCATCTTTTTCCATTAGGATTGCTTCATATTTTAAGATTCGAGAATCAGTTAACCATTTCCCTGCCCTTTGAGACAGAATAGTTCTCACTTGATGAGGAGTACTAACTACTAATGCCCCTCCAAAGGTTAATTTCCTGCTTTCTTCTACTAAAAGGGCAGTTGCTGCAATGGCTTGAACACACCCAGGCCACCCCCTAGAGACTGGATCTAAAACCTTCGAAAGGAAAGCCACCGGCCTTCTTTGGCCTCCCCAGATTTGGGTTAGGACCCCCAAAGCTGTTCCCTTATCTACTGTAACAAACAGGTGAAAGGGTTTTTCGAGGGAAGGAAGTGCTAGAACAGGAGCTTGCACCAGTGCCTGCTTGAGTTCATTTAATGCCTTTATTTCCACTTCCTCCCATTCTATCTTGTCAGGCTCTTCCTCTAGTAATTTTTGGTATAGCTCTTTAGTTCGAGATGCAAAAGAATCTATCCACAATCTACAGTACCCTACCAATCCCAGGAATTTTCTTAGCTCTCTTTTTGTTTGAGGAAGAGGCAACTCTACTATGGCCTGGATTCTTTCTGGATGGATTTTTCTTTTTCCTTCACTTATGAGGTGGCCTAGGTACTTAACTTCCCTTGCTACAAATTGCAGTTTACTTTTAGATACCCTTAATCCTTGTTCCCCTAAAAAGTTCAGTAGATTTTTCGTAGCTTGAGCCACCACTTGCCTTTCTTTACCTGATATTAATAGATCATCTACATATTGCAGAAGGGTGATTTCAGGTGGGACTGGAAATTTTTCCAGTACCCTCTCTAACTCTTGCCCAAAGAGATTGGGGGACTCCGTGAAACCCTGAGGTAAGACCGTCCATCTGTATTGCTGCTTTCGCCCATTGAAGGGATCTTCCCACTCAAAGGCAAACAGGTCTCTACTTTCTGGATCAAGGGGACAGGCCCAGAAGGCATCCTTTAAATCTACTACACTAAACCACTTATGATGGAAGGGAATTTTACTCAGGAGAGTGTAAGGATTAGGAACTACAGGGTGTCGAACCTGGACAATTTTATTAATGGCCCTTAGATCCTGCACCATTCTCCAGCTACCATCTGGTTTCTGAATGGGGAGAATGGGAGTATTAAAAGAGGACATACAGGTTTCCAAGAGTCCATCCCGAAGGAGACCCTCAATGATGGGTTGGAGTCCCTGTCTTCCTTTAAGAGGAATAGGATATTGTTTCTGGCACACGACCTCCCCTTCCTTTTTTAACTTGATTTTAATTGGGGGAATTTGCAACCCTCCCCTGTTTCCTTCTTTTACCCATACCTCCTCCTTAATGTCTCTTTCATCTTCTTCAGTGAGCAGGGCCAAAACCTCAATCCGTCCATTCCTTACCTCTAAATCCAGTCCCATAGGTATTATTAGGTCTCTTCCTAATAAATTACTCCCAGCTTCTGGGATGTGCAACAAGGGAGCTATGATTTGATTATTTTCCCAACAAATGTTAGTAGGTTCAAGAATGGGAACTTTAAATCCCTCCCCTTTTACCCCTGTGACGGTGAGGGAACTGCCAGAGAGCCTGGCCCCCTTTGGAAGATGATTTACAGAGGAGCAAGCTGCTCCAGTGTCTACCAAGAATGTAATTTCCTCTTGATATGGGCCCACCTTTAAATTTACTAAAGGCTCCCGGTGGGCTTCTGAGATGAGGAGCCTCTGACTCTCCTAGTCTTCAAAATTCATTAGCGGTATAACTCGACCCTCCTTCTGTAAGTCTGGGCACTCCCTTTTGAAATGGCCAGGCTTTTCACAATGATAACACCCTGCAGAGTTCTGCATTTTCCTTGCTCCTTTTTTTAAATCAGCCCAGCCCCCTCCCCTATCTCGCCTCTGTCTGCATCCCCCATTTCCTGTTTCTAATCTTTTCTTGACCAAGTGGTCAACAGTGGCTATCATGACTTTAGCCTGCTGCTTTTGTTTTTCGTCCTCCCTTCTTACAAATACTTTCTGTGCTTCCCTTAATAACTCCTCCAATGGCTTATTCATCCATCCATCTATTTTCTGAATCTTTTTCCGAATATCAGGCCAAGATCCCTTCACATAGCTGAACTTTAACATTCCCTGGGCTACAGGGTCATCAGGGTTCATACCTGAATATTTCCTTACTTGTTCTCTCAATCTTTGTAGATAAGCAGAGGGAGACTCATCTTTCTCTTGATTTACCTCAAAGGCCTTATCCAAATTTTGAGATTTGGGTACCACCAATTTTATTCCCTCTACAATGAGGTCTCTGAGATCCTTCATTTGTGCCCTATCCTCTTTATCATTATTATCCCAATCAGGGTCAGTATTTGGAAATTTTTGCTCTGCTGCCATCACCCCTTGCCCTGGCGGGTGTTGCCTTTCCCATTCTTTAATAGCAGCCCCTCTTATCATTCCTCTCTCCTCTTTTGTAAAGAGGATGTTTAATATGGACATAAGTTCAGACCACGTGTATAGGCTAGAGCCTAGGAACTGATCTATTTGCTCAGCCAGCCCCATTGGGTCCTCTATTAGCAATTTCATCTCCTTCTTAAAATTTCTTACTTCTGCACTCATTAATGGGGCATTTACATACCCGACTTCCTTTGGCCCCATAGGCACCTCCCTCAAGGGGTAAAGGGATTTAACGGGGTGATGTTCCCTTACTCTCTTTCCTTCAAGAGTTTTTGGAAATGGAAAATTCTGTACATCCTTTTTGCACTGTATTAATTCTTTCCTCAACCATTGATGGGTCATATCTGGTGGGGCAGTTGGCGCCGATGGGCCTCCTGATTCCCCTGGAACCTGTGCGGACCTTATTAGGTCCTCAGACTCTAACAATCTCTGCCCTGGGGGAGGAGGGGAATAGTAGGGAGGAGGAAGGCTTAATAAGGGGTCCCAGGGTTTAGATTCTACCAACTCATCTTCCAAGTTTGGGTTTTTATCTTTCACAAGGTAAAGGGGAGTTTTTTTGTTCTTTAGCCAGCACGTGGCATAATCAGACTCCTCCTTAGAAAAGGGTTTCTTCTCATTAACATAAATTACAAGGTTGGCACAGAGCCAGTCCTCCTCTGACCCATACTTTGGCCAGAATACGTCTGGTGGTGAAATGCTTTCTTCAGTCCAAATGTAACAACAGTATTTAATCATTTTCTTTTTGTCCTTTCCCTTGGTCCGATCGCTATCGGTCCAATATTTTAACATCCTACCTAGTGGGCTATCTGGAGGGATGTCCCCGAGGGACTCTATAGGTGCCCCCTTTTCTTCTTCCCCGGCCGGCCAACTGCCTCTATTTCCCATCCTGAGTCTTGTCTGGGCTTCTTTCTCTCAGTTCCTTTCGCTTCGTCTGTCTCTGGCCCTTTCCCTCGCGGGAGAAGGGAACCGCAGATTGAGACTCCGCACTCGCTTCGTGCAGTATGTCGCACGTCTCAGTCACACACAAGCAGCTCCAGACTCATCAGGAATTCCCGACCACCAAGGCAATATATTACTTTCCTTACCTTGGTCCGTGCACGGAGTTGCCTGGTCAAACAGAGGCAAGCCCTTTCCCCCTTTTCTCATCCACAACCGGCAGATCCAAGCGTCTGGTCTCAGGCCCTTTAGCTGCCAGAGATGGGCCCCCAATGGCGGAGTCCGAGACCGCTCAATCAGCGGGGCGCGCCTTCCCTTTGTCCACCTCGGGGGTCCCCCTCTGAAGCTTCGGATCCCGGACGAGCCCCCAAGTTGTCGGAAATAAAGTGGTACCTGTAAGGGAATAAACGCTCTCTCGGTTCTGGAGGAGAAAAGAATTTATTTACAATCTTGCAAGATGGGGCGTCCAGCCAAACACGCGGAAGGCTGGCGCGCCAGAGGAAGACAGTGGCGATCTTTAAATCTCCTACTCCTAATTCGCAAGTCCCTCCCCTGTTTCCCCATTGACTGGGTACTACAGAGGTTACAGCCTATCCAAGAACACTAACTAATTCATCTTTTGAGATTTTAATTTGTACAGCCAATCCCAGAGAGCCAACTAGCTCATTATTGAGATTTTGAACTGATTAGCCAATGCCCCCCCAAATTTTTATTTTTTGCTGTGAGTTCCCGCCTCTGATACTACCTCATGTCTCTTTACATCAGGCAGATTCTCTCTTCTCTTTGTCTGGGGCTTGTTTAAACTGGTTTTGCCTCCATTTCCCTTATTCCATGCTGTCTCTATGTGAAAACGAAACTTATTCCTTTCTTACACTGGCTTGGGTCACTTACATATTGGGCCCTTGGTGAGCTCTAGGATAACCCGACTGGCCTTTAACTCACATGTCCTTTCATCCTCTAGCAGGCCAGCCTATAGTTGTTGATATGAAAGACTCAGGGTTCCAAGTACCAGAGAAGAGAAGTGCCAAGGCCCCTTGTGGAACTTTTCCTTACAGCATAAACTCTTGGCCAAAGGAAACAAAAGACTTTAAGTACTTCCCACAATCAAAATGTATGAAGAGAACACAGAATCACATTGGAAAGATATGGATCCTGAGAAATGTATTCAAATTTGCCAAGGTTGCTATGATGGAAACATCAGGCTGGTCAGCTTAAACAATAGGAATTTTTTGGTCTGAGTCTTGGAAGATAGATTTCCAAAATTATGGACTCACTTTCTCCCCAAGTCTGTAACATTCTACTGCCAGCTTGCCACAATCCTCAGAGTTCATTTGTTTGCATCTCAGCATTTGTCACATAACTATCTGTTTTATATCTGGTTTCTTCTGATTTATGACTTCTATTGACTGTGCCTGCATTTCCTCTGCTTATGAAGATTCCACAAATATGGACTAAGGATTGCCCTGATTCATTTTCGCTTCATCTAAAGAAGATATTCAGAGATCTTATTTGCAAATGAGTCCCTACATAAACTAATAGTAAAATATTCAATTGTCCCATTTACATAATTTCATATTTGGGGAGGATTTGACTCTTTCACCCCAGCTAGAAAATCTGGACCATCTCTGCCAAAGATTTAATCTATGTATAAATTTCAATTTGAAAATGTTTTATTGTCAGCTTTTAATATTCAAGACTTGAATGATGATGCTTTTCACTTTCTCCATCATCATCTGAATGAATGTCTTGGTGAAGAAAGTGAGAATCAAACCATATGGGAATATACAAATTTCTACTTCCTGTACTGTTTCAGGGCAGTATCTATACTAAGGAATCTGAAAATGAAGATGCTGACTCTTTATCTCTATGTAGGGCTCAGACAGCTGTGGAGACTTGCCATTCTCATATACCACCTGATGCTTTCTGTTCTGATAGTGAGGAATCAGTTATTCCATCTGATATTGAAGCTTACTTAACAGAACATTTACCCAAAAACACTCATGTACAATTTCCAAATGATAGTGGAAAGCTCTTACTATAACAACTGGAACAGATGATCCATAATCTTCAAGTCCTATATTACAGAATTGTAACTGAAGGAAAAGCAAAGCAGTCCCTAGCAAGAAAAGGAAAATTGAGAGAGAGTCATGCAGAGCCTGGTAAAAGTTGTGAGTATTTTTTTAGAAAGCCTTTCAAACCTTCTTAGATATAGATAACATGTAACTTTCTTGCCCTCTCTGTAAAAAGAAAACAGCATTGGGCTGTAGTTGCTTCAATCATAAATAAATCATAAGTACTGTATCAAGACTGAATACAGTTTTTATCAAATGTATGCTTATCAACATGATGTAATTAAACTAATTATAGAGTGAAATATAAAATTTAATGTTAGTTATAAGAAGTTTTCCACCTAAATTTTAGATTTAATATAAATAAAAGTGTTCTATATTACTCATACAGAAGTCACAGCTCAATTAGTAGAAATATTTTCAGTAAAATATCACAGATATTGAAGGTTAAGTTCTAACCTCTGATAATGCTGTGAATACCCTTCTTAGATTTTGGTGGAGATTAATGTCTTAGTCAAAAATTCCCCTGATTGAGGTTGAAACCTTTGTCAAAATCTCTCTATGTAATCTGTGATTTAGATTAAAAGGAAATCTTATCCCATATCCAGCTGCATCTGGAGAGGCAGGAGTTCCTAGACTTGGGAATGTATGAATTTATTTTTGATATGTAAACTTGATCCTTTTACCTTAAATGCTCTTTTAATAAATATGTATTGAACTTGAAAACTTATCTGGAGTGCTCTCTTTACTTTTAAATTATTTTCTGTCCCAATACTCTTAATTGAGTGGGAAGTTGTTTGAAGCCCATACCAAATGAGCCATGACCTGATGAGACTTAGGCCTTGTCTAACTGTGATCACAGATTTGAAGTTTAAGAGATGAACCTGGGGAATCCAAGATGGCAGATTAGGAAAGGAAGAGCAAAATTCTCCTCTGTGAAAAACACTAGATAAAAGATAGAAAGTGCTCCAGAATATCTGTTCCAGGGTTCCACTGGCTGGGAAAAAGTCTTCTACATTCACACTGACTGTGCACTTTGAGAAACAAAGAAATTGTATTTGTTACTGTGTGAGTGTTTGAGGCTACTGGGGAAATGGTAGCCAAGCTTCACCACAGTGGGGAGAAACCTGGAGACAGTATTTGGAAGTGGGTTGGTTTAAAAATCCAGAAAGTGTCTGGGGAGCTGGCAGTGACAGTCATAGTCAAGCATGGCGGGGAGTGACTTACATGTCCTGGGCACCTGCCTCAGCATCTGGCATAGGTGATAGCCCTTTGCACACCCACAGCTAACAGTTTCCAAATCAGGAGTAGGCTGCTGTAGCAGGCAGAGGACCATGGAAGTTGGTAGTTTCCATGCCCCATTGAGCCATCTTTGAAGTGGACTGGGAGATATCACTTTGCAGTGCCATGGCCAAGAGCATCCTTAGAGATCTTGCTTACCTGTGATGGCCCACAGAGTGTATAGCCTAGAGGCAGGAATGCTGCACAGAAGTGCCAAGAACCCTACACCAATCCTAGGGACATGTAGGACCATGACAGGAAGTGTAGGGAACCTGAGGTGAGGGGTAAGACACCTGCTACAGCCCAGGGGTATTCCAATCACAGCTCCAGGAATGGCTGGGAGTACTAAATCTTAAAGCCCCATATTCCCTGCAAAGCTGCAAAGGGCACAACCCCCACACTTTGGGAGGGAAGTCCCAACTACTCATGGAAAACTGGTGAACAGATTGGGCCTCTACAAGGTTTGGACCCCCACTTGCTGCATAGATGAAATTGAGATGAAATGGCTTGAGGGTAAGGGGTGGTTATTAAGTATCATCTGCTGGCATGTCAGGGAAAGTGCACTCCACCAAGCTGTAGCTCTGTCAAGTTATAGATAATTGTGTAAATAAGCCTGTGTATTCTAAAACAACACTATCACGAAGAGCAAAGGCCAAGAGGTCAAAAACAACAGAATAATTCAAACATATGAAGAGACCAGAAGATACGGATAATCCAAATACTAAAATCAATAAAACCAGAGAATAAACAGAACTTGGAGCAATTAATCAAAGGAACCACAAACACCAATATCATGGCTCAGGATATAAAGGACATCAAGAAGACCATAGAATATCATAAAGAAAAAATTTCAAGAGTAAATTTAAAAATAGAGGAGCTTAGGGAAAGAAAATAAATTGTTGATCAAATTAAAAAGATTCTAACGAATTATAGCAGCAGATTAGGTGAAGTAGAGGAATAAATAAGCAAACTTGAAGAAAGTGTTTGGAGAGTGAAAGCCCAAAAGTATGAATGGTGAAAAATAAAAAATAAATGAAATGGATCACATGGAAATGCTGGACAACATGAAGGACACAAATATAAGGATAAAAGGTGTTCCAGAAGGGGAAGAGAAGCGTAAAAGTCTAGGAAGAGTACTCAAAGATATTGCTGAGGAAAACTTCCTAACCCTTCTAAATAACATATATACACAAATCATAGATGCCCAAGAACTTCAAACAGAATAAATCCAAATAAACTCACTCTATTATATATGATCAGATTGTCAAATGTTGAAGAGAAGGAACAAGTTCTGAAAGCGGAAAGAGAGAAATAATTCACCACATACAAAGGAAACTACCTAAGACTGAGTAGTGACTACACAGCAGCCATGAAGGAGGTGAAAAGGCAGCTGTATGACATGTTCAAAATTCTGAAAGAGAAAATTTGCAAGCCAAGAATTCTTAATCCAGCAAAGCTCTCCTACAAATTTGAGGGACAGCTTAAAATCTTCACAGAAAACAAATGATGACAGAATTGCTAACAAGAGAACAACCCTACAAGTAAAACTAAGGGGAGCCATATCAGCAGAGAAAAAAAGAAAGGAGAGAGACAGATCTGGAGAGAGGCTCTGAACTAAAGAGTTTTAGTAAGGGTATGTTAAAGAAAATAAAGAGAGAGTGAGGAAAAATATATCTGACAATAAAAATCAAATGATATGATGGCTGATTCAAGATCTGACTTTACAGTAATAACAATGAATGTGAATGGATTACACCCCCAATTGGAAGATACATATTGACAGAATGGATTCAGAAATATTAACCATCCATGTGTTGCTCAGAAGAGACTTGTCTTAGACCCAAAGATGCAAAGCAATTGAAAATAAAAGGATGGAAATGATATTCCATGTGAGCTAAAACCAAAAGAAAGTAGGAGTAACAATATTAATCTCAGATAAAATAGATTTTAAATGCAAGGATGTCATAAGAGAAAATGAATGTCATTATATAGTAATAAAAGGTACAATACAATAAGAAGAAATAACAAGGATGAATTTCTATGCACCCAATCAACATGCCATAAAGTACATGAGACAAACATTGGGAAAATTGAAGAAAGCAATATATTTTTCCACAATAATTGTGGAAGATTTCAATACATCACTACCTCCAATACAGAGATCAACCAGAGGACCAATAAGGGAATTGAAAATTAAACAATATGATAAGTGTATTTGAATTAACAGAGGAATGTAGAACATTACATCCTGAATCACCATGGTACACATTCTTCTCTAGTGCTCATGGAACTTTCTCCAGAATAGATCACAATTCTGGGCCATAAATCAGCCTGAAAAAATTTTAAAAATTGAAATTATTCAAAGCACATTCTCTGATGACAATGGAATACAATTAGAAGCCAATAAACATTAAAGTTTTAGAACATTCACAAATATCTGCAGGTAAAAAAAGCACACTCCTAAACAATCAGTGGGTTAAAGAGTAAATAGCAAGAGAACTGCTAAATATCTAGATATGAATGAAAAGAGGAGCACATCATATCAAAACTTATGGGATGCAGTGAAGGCAGCAATGAGGGGGAAATTTATAGCTCTAAATAACACATTAAAAAGGAAGAAATAGCAAAAATCAAAGAACAAAAGGAACAACTGAGGAAGGTAGAAAATGAACAGTAAGCTAATCATGAAGAAAGTAGAAGAAAATAACAAGGGTTAAGCAGAAATAAGTGACATACAAAACATAAAAGCAATAGAGAGAATAAATAAACCCTAAAGTTTGTTGAGAAGATCAACCAGATTGACAAGCCCCTAGCTAGACTGACAAAATCAGAAAGAGAGAAGACCCAAATAAACAAAATAATAAATGAGAGAGGCACCATTAGTGTGCATCACAAAGAAATTAATAAAATTATAAGAGAATTCTGTGAAGATCAGTACACCAAAATACAAGATAAAGTAGAGGAAATGTACAATATCCTGGAAACACATGAACAACCTATACTGACCATAGAAGACAACAACAAACCAATCACAAGCAAAGAGATCCAATAAGTCATCAAAAACTTCCCAAAAATAAATGCCTGGGGCCAGATGGCTTCACAGGGGAATTCTATCAAACCTTCCAAAAAGAATTAACACCAATCTTACTTAAATTGTTTGAAAAAAATTTGAAGAAAATGGAACACTACTTAACTCATTTTATGAAGGTAACATCAGTCTAATACCAAAACCAGTCAAATATACTACGAGAAAGGGAAACTACAGAACAATCTCTCTCATAAATATAGATGCAAAAATTCTCAACAAAATGCCTGCTAATTGAATACAAAGACATCTTAAAAAATCATACAGCATGATCAAGTTGGGTTCATTCCAGGCATGCAAGGATGGTGAAACATAAGAAACTCAATAAATGTAATTTGTAATTATGTAACTTTGAAGTAAACAAATCAAAAGGAAAGAATAAAATGATCATCTCAATAGATGCTAAAAGTCATTAGACATAATCCAGTACACTTTATAGATAAAAATACACTTCAAAAGTTAGGAATTGAAGGAAACCTCCTCAATAAGATAAAGGGCATACATGAAAAACCCACACCCTGCAGAGTATTCAATGGCAAGTGACTGAAAGCCTCCCCTCTAAGATCAGCAATGAGACAAAGATGCCTTTGGTCACCACTGTTATTCAACACTGTGCTAAAAGTGACTGCCAGAGTGGCTGAGAGATTTCAAATGGAGTCGAGAGGTCACTCTGGTGGACATTCTTATGCACTACAGAGATAACACCTCTTAGGTTTTAATGTATTGGAATAGCTAGAAGTAAATACCTGAAACTACCAAACTCCAACCCAGCAGTCTGGACTCCTGAAGACAATTATATAATAATGTAGATTACAAGGGGTGACAGTGTGATTGTGAAGACCTTGTGGATCACACCCCCTTTATCTAGTGTATGGATGAGTAGAAAAATGGGGATAAAAACTAAAGGACAAATGGGGTGGGATGGGGGATGATTTGGGTGTTCTTTTTTCACTTTTATTTTTTATTCTTGTTCTGGTTCTTTCTGATGTAAGGAAAATGTTCAGAGATAGATTGCAGTGATGAACACATAACTATGTTATCATACTGTGGACAGTGGATTGTATATCATGGATGATTGTATGGTGTGTGAATGTATTTCAATAAAACTGAATTTAATAAAAAAAAAAAAGTGACTGCCAGAGCAATCCAGCAAGACAAAGAAACAAAAGGCATCCAAATTGGAAAGGAAGAAGTAAAACTGTCATTAATTGCAGATGATATGATCTTACCAAGAAATTGTTAAGAAAGCTACTTGAGTTAATATACAAATTTAGCAAACTAGCAGTATACAAGATTAATGTTCATAAGTCAGTAATGTTCCTATAAACTAGAAATGACCTAACTTAAGAGACACTCAAGAAAAGGATTCCATTATCAATAGCAACAAAAACCAAGTACCTAGGAATAAACTTAACTGAGGATATGAAAGATCTATATACAGGAAATCACATAACTTTACTAAAAGAAGTAGAAGTGGACCTAAAAAGATGGAAAAATATTCCATATTCATGGACAGGAAGGCTAAATGTGATTAAGATGTGAATTCTAACCAAACTCATCTACAGATTCAATGCAGTTCCAATCAAAATTCCAGTAACCTACTTTGCAGACTTGGAGAAGCTAGTAATCCAATTTATTTGGAAGGGGAAGATACCTTGAATTATTAAAAACATTCTAAAAAAGAAAACATAGTGAGAGAGATTGCACTTCCTGATTTTGAAACTTACCATAAAGCCACAAGGTCAAAACAGCATGGTGTTGGTTCAAAGATAGACATATTGATCAATTGAATTAAAACTGAGAATTCACAAATAGATACCCATATCTACAGTCGACTGATCTTTGATAAGATCCCCAAACCCACTAAACTGGGACATAACAGTCTGTTCACCAGTGGAGCTGGGGGAACTTGATATCCATATCCAAAAGAATAAAAAAGGACCCCCCTCACACCCTTACACAAAAATTCACTCAAAGTGAATCAAAGACCTCAACATAAGAGACAGTACAATAAAACTCCTAGAAGATAAAGTAGGGAAACATCTTCTAGACCATGTATTATGTGGTTGCTTCTTGGACCTTACACCCAAAGCATAAGCAATGAAAGAAAAAATAGATAAATGGCAATCCTAAAAATTAAAACCTTCTGTACCTCAAAAGAATTTGATAAAAAGGTGAAGAGGCAGACAACTCAGTTGTAAAAATAATTGTAAACCATGTATCTGAAAAAATACTGGTGTCTTGCCTATATAAACTAATTCCACAACTCAACTACAATAGTACAAAAGACCCAGTTATAAAATGGGCAAAAGAAATGAAAAGACATTTCTCTGAAGATGAAATACAAATGGCAAGAAAGACATGAAAAATGTTCATCTTCAACTGGCTATTAGGGAGATAAAAATTAAGACCACAATCAGATATCATCTCACTAAAATTAGAATGGCTGCCATTAAGTAACAAGAAACTACAAAAGCTGGAAGGGATGTGGAGAAATGAGAACACTTATTCATTGAGGGTGGGACTGTATAATTGTATAGCCACTCAGTAGGACAGTCTAGTGGTTCATTAGAAAACTAGATATTGAATGCTCTAGTTTGCTAATGCTGCCAGGATGCAAAACACCAGAAATGGACTGGCTTTTATAAAGGGGGTTTATATGGTTACACAGTTACAATCTTAAGGCCATAAAGTGTCCAAGGTAATGCATCAACAATCATGTACCTTCACTGCAGGATGGCCAATGGCATCTGGAAACCTCTGTTAGCTGGTAAGGCATGTGGCTGCCCTCTGCTCCAAGTTCTGGTTTCAAAATAGTTTTCTCCTAGGATGTTCCTCTCTAGGCTGCAACTCCTCTTCAAAATGTCACTCTCAGTTGCTCTTGGGGCATTTGTCCTCTCTGAGCTTCTCCACAGCAGAGTCAGGTTTCAATGGCCTTCTTCAAACTGTCTCTCATCTGCAGCTACTCTCTCAGCTTCTGTACATTCTTCAGTGTCCCACTTGGCTGTGGCAAGCCTACTTCTTTTGTCTGAGCTTATATAGTGATCCAGTAAACTAATCAAGGCCCATGCTGAACGGGTGGGGCACATCTCCATGGAAATTTTCCAATCAGAGTTATCACCCACAGTTAGGTGGGGTACATTTCTATGGAAACAACCAAATCCAAATTTTCCAGCTTAATCCCTACTAAAATATCTGCCACCAAAAGATGGCATCAGAGAACATGGCTTTTTCTGGGGACATAATACATCCAAATGGGTACATTGAGTTACACTTCAATCTGGCAATTTCACTTCTTGATAAATACCCAGAAGATCTGAAGGCAGTGACATGAACAGATACTTGCACACTGATATTCATAGCAGCACTATTCACAATTGTTGATAGATGGAAACAATCCAAATGTCCTTCAACTGATGAGTAGATAAACAAAATGTGGTATATGCACATGATGGAATACTATGCAGCAGTAAGAAAGAATGAGATCATGAAACATGTGACAGCATGGATGAACCTTGAAGACATAATGCTGCATGAAATAAGCCAGGCACAGAAAGAGAAATATTGTATCTTGCCACTAATGTGAACTCTGTGAAAAATGTAAAATAAATGTTTGTGTTGTAGAATTCAGGGGACATAGTGATAGATAGCAACTTCTGAAGAGGGAATGATAATCTAATAAGAACAGATCAGTTATGGAGGGTAAACTTAATGCTATGGGAATGCTCAGGAATGACTATGGTTTGTTAATTTTTGGTGATATGTTAGGAACATTTTGGAAGCAATTTTAGGTTGTTTTCCTTATTCATTTGTTTTAGTTTTGGTTGAACTGTTGTTTGTTTGCTTTTTAATTTTTTGATAAAGTTAAAAAATGAGATGGACCTGTGAGAATTGGTGTCCAATGTGGGGCTTGAGGAAAAAATAATTTTTATTCTATATATTTTACCTTACTTAATGTATCCCTAGGGAATTTAGGCTAAAACTAAAAATTCAAATGTTGCAGGATTACAAGTTTTAATATTGTTATCATCAGCTAGGAGTCCACAGCATCAAGACATCCTTACTCTAAAAGTTGATGCAGCACCTTGGGGAGTAGGCAGCAGGTATAGTAGGATTTAAATTAATTGTCAGTATGGAAACTTACAGCCCCAGAAGAAGGACTCCCCACTGCCCATTAGGGGAAGTCCAGCAAGCAGCTGCAGCAGCAAAGAACATTCACAGCCCTGGGTCCCAGAAACAACTTTCACAAAACATTCCTCTGCCTTAATCTGCCTCAGTGGTGGTAAAGAAGGTGGCAGGGAGAGGAAAAATAGGAGGGCCATATGCCCAGCTTTGCTCATACCAGCTGCTAAACATGGGCAAGTGCAAGTGGTGGCTGCCATTTGGGACCCCACCAGGGGAAGAGATAGTAATCAATTTTGTGGTGGCCAAGATCCATCACTGGCTGGTCACTGTGAGATCTGACCTGACCAGCACACCTGAAGAGTATCTGTCTCTGGGAAGTGAGGTCATCTTTGGGATCTGAGGAACATTTGTGTCAGAGGAGCACTGAGTGCTATGACTTCAAAGCAGTGCAGTTCCTGATAGTGGACATGTAAGAAAGACAGCAGGTAGCATCTTTCCCTGAATTCCTTACAGTGAGCAGATAAGGAACCAAGGGAAGACAGCCCATGGGTGTGCACAGTCTCAGAGATAATTTCCTTGCCCCAGGCCCCAGAAGACAAAGATGTTCCTGCTTGTCTACACACTTTTGTGGCTCCAAAATTTCTGCACACAGCCCTGCTAAATGATAAACAACAGATACTCCCAAAATATGATTTAACTTCATATACAGCAGTATATGGGTCAACTATTAAAAATCCTAATCCTCAGAAGAAACATTCTGCTGATATGGGAATAGTGAAAGGTAAACTTCATCCTAATTTTTCCAGTATTAAAAAACAGAGATTTCCCTTGGGAGATCATAATGCACAATATACAGAAAAATGTACCCTAGAATTTGCTATCAAAGATGCTATCATGGACAAAGGGCTAATTTTGTTCAGTACAGACTGCATATATTTAGCTAAATGATTTAATGAAGAATTGAATGTTTGGATATCCAATGGATTTGTTAATAATAGAAAGAAACCATTGTAACATATAAGTGAATGGAAAGTTATTTCTAATTGTTGGTAGAATAAACCCAGTCTCCAAGTGGTACGTGAAACCGGGCACCAGAAACAAGGTACTTCTATACATACTAAAGGTAAATTTTAGCAGACCAATTGGTGTTACAAGGCACTCATATGGTAGGAATGGTTAAAGAAATGCCACACCTGGACAAGGAGCTGGATCGGGTCTTAGACTCAAAGAGTCCAAACCCTAAGGTTATACTGTAAATTGTATGCATTTTTGGAAAACAATGTTATTATTGAATGAGATGAATGGATAATTCCCCTGGTATGGGAGCATGAAGATCTTGGCTCAAATGGTCCAAAATATATTTGAGACCATTCATGGAAGATGGGAATCCATTGTAATTAATTTAAAAAATAAATATTGTTGGCCCAGTATGTTGAAAACTCTTAAGTATATTGTTGCTAATTGTGAGATATGCCATGGTAATTAATGCATCCTCTTAAATTCCTATGCCTCCAAAAATAATTATTCATCCTGGAAAATCTTTTCAAAAATTTCATGTGGATTATATTAGTCCTTTACCCTCATTTCATGGTTATGAACATATTATTGTTGTTGATGCTGGGACTGAATATCATTGGTTATTCCTATCCAAGGCCCAAGAAGCTAATGCAACTGTTAAAGTTCTCAACATTGTATCAGGTTCTGCAATTCCTAAGGTGCTGCATTGGGATCAAAGATCAGCATTCACTTCTGCCACCCTGTGGAAATGGGGTAAGGACATAATTACACAGTTGGAGTTAAGTATCCCTTACCTCCCCAAAGTAGCTGAAAGGTGGAAAGAAAATATGATGAAATAAAATGGATCTTAACTAAACTGCTTAATGTTTGGCCTCAGAAGTGGTATCCACTTCTCCCTTTTGTTCAACTTTCCATCAATAACATACGTTCATCATGAATTCATCAAACACCTATGAGTTAATGTTTGGTGTGATTCCAATTTTTCTTTTGCAAATATTGAATGATAGTGATTTGTCTATGGAGGAACAATTGTCTTTACTACAGGGAATGAGGGAGGAGTTTATACCTGCTGCAACCTCTTCCTCCACTCTGATTGCCCATTTCATCCAGAAGAGGATACAGAAGCATACTTCTCTATATCCATGATTAGTAAAGCCTGCTAAAATACTTATGGTATTTGATGAGCATGCTGTTGAGATTTGGACCTTCTTGGCCAATGACAAAAAATTAGCACTGATAATTTGAAGGCCTCTGCTCATTATGGAAATATATACACCAGTCCTCAATCTTCAGGATTAGATGATTTGGAATAAGGAAAAAGATATTGAATTGTTTATGGGGAGATACCCCTATATTAATCTAGAGGATCCAGGATAGGTAACCCACTGCATAAGTGAGATTCAGATATTTTTGAATAAATTGTATGCCACTTCTACATGAATATTTTCTTGTCTCCTGTGTGGACTGATAGTTATTGGACATATCCTAGGGTTTATTCTATCAGCAACTTTAGAAGGCAATGGAAAAATGCTATATATCATCATGGCCTAATAATCTCTTGGAATTTCACTAGTGTCACACCCATGACTGCTACTCCTGTAACTTTTCTACAATATCATTGAGAACAATGAGCTATCCATCCTGCACCTAGGAATGTTCATTTAAAGATACTTAGTCCTCAACAAGGTTAGGTTTTGTGACTCATTCCCCAAACCTATCATTCATAACAATGAACTTTGTGTGTCTCACAAATCCTCTTGACATATACCCCTAGTTTCACACAAGATAACCAGATATATATCATCCAAGGACAAAATATTTTGACTCACTTAATTAATGGTAAATTTGCCCAATTACAAGAGATTGTCTTGCCTTTTACTTTGCCTCTAGATCAGCCATGCCCTCAGGAACAAAGTCAACCCAAAAAGGTGTTTTCATGAACATGGACATTGTTATTTAGTAGATTATGGCTCAGACAGGACTTGGCCCACTCCTGAAGTTATCCAAGATCATTGCCTCATACCTCAATCACAATACAGCAGCATCTCTGATACTATCAGAGTTAATGCCTGGAAGTATTATATTCAACCACAGATAATGAGACCAAAAAAATGGACTATTGAAGATCAAAATTATACATGTACTAGGTAGAGTAAGCCTGGAGGAAATGCTACATATAAACAGTCTATCTATTTTTCCACCAATATTCATGATAGTTTGGGTCAGATCACAAGAATTACTGTCAAACAAGAAGAAGATTTAAATAAAAATGTTTCCAATGTTTAAAAGTGGTATAACTGACCTAATGTAAGATTATCCCCTGCCAGGGAGAAGAGTAATAGTTCTAATGGAAAATCTTTAGACAGTTTATTCAAGACTTTCAATATTACCCAATTTTGTAGTCATCCAGGGTTAATTTATTTCCTAAATAGCATACATACTATGTATTCCTTTTGGGAAGGAGATTGTGGACCTTTTCAAAAGAATATAAATATAATATTACCTGAATGTGTTAACTTTACTAAAGCTAATAATATTCATCCTTATGCATGTCAATTTTGGAGAAAATTTCCTGACCCAAAAAATGTACAAGAGGAACAAGTTAATATGGATAAGAATCACAGTTTTCCCTGGAAAACTTCTGCCTCTAATATACAAAATGAACTGTCTCCAAAATTAGACAGGATTGGATACAATTGGCATATTCTAAAATGTTTCCTGTATCCATATGTAAGAAGGAAAAGAAAATTGTAGAGCTTAAATATAAGATATATTCACTATTCCAGAATGCATGATGGAAGTCAAAGCACATCACAAAGAGAATGTGGTTAACTAGTTGAATGAAATTTTTATTACTCAAATAGAGAATCTTAGTATTAATATCAACAGACTTCCATCTGAAGATAAGATATAGGGATTGGTTAATGAATTCAATAGGTCTAACACACAAATTAAATGTATACAAAAAGAAGGAAATCCTTGCCCCTCAAAATGGGACAAAGAAGCTGCATTAACAATCAAAAACTCCAGAAAGTAAGACTTTTGATGGCTAATTCAGTAGCAATTACATGTAAACTTTCCAAATTAAATGAACATAGAATGGCTGATGGGTTACTTGTTAAAAGATAATATGGTGACCCTTATGGAAGCCATAGTAGACTAAACTTAACATATAGATGAATTGACTAGTTATTTTGATATAGTCCTATATACAAAATTTTTGAATACTTTCCACAGAAGGGAGAATAGACTGGAAAATACTAAATGGGACACAGATTAATGAAGGTATTAGTTTTCCTCAACATGGCATGCAAGTAGTTATCTGAACAACATATAGCACTATATATGATATAAAGAAATCCTACTCCTCTCCAATCAAAAGTATCTAGGAAATGGGGTTTATTAGCAAAAAATTCTGCCTAGCAAAAAGTACTACACAAATTGGTAAGTGTTGAACATTGGACACCTATTAAAAACAGTAACTTACCCAATCATTAAAATACATCAGTCTTGACGGTCAGAACATGGCAGCATAGAGAGGAGTGGAATCTAGTTAGTCCCCCTGGAACAGCTAATAAACAACCAGGAACAACTAGTAAATAACCTGAAATAACTGCTGGGGGACAAACGTGACTGTCCACACATCATACACCAACCTGGATTGGGCAGAATGCCTGAGATCACAGCATAAACTCTGTAAGTAAAAACTGTGGACCCAAGGTGAGTGCCCCTTCCCCACAGAGACCAAACTGCCAAGCCTTGCTGTGCTAGAGAGCAGGACTATAACTCAGCAGGAATATAACTCAGTGAAGATCCAACTGAGGTTTTAATTAATAAATGTTGACTACTCAATACTAGCTACCAATCCCCAACAAGCATACAGAGGCTTTTGGTGATGACTGAATTTGGAGAGCCAGAGGACCTCACTGGGAGGAAGGGGGAACCCAGAGGACCAGGTGCTATCTCTAGCCAATGGATGAAATTGAGGGTGAACACGGACTGCCCCTGAAAGGCGGCTTTCTGCCCCTTCTATGGCTCAGTGGATGAAGTCTCAGCCATTTTCAGTTCCCAGAACTCTCAGAGAAACTATCTGAATGCAAATGATATCTCCCCAGGGGGTTTATCTTCCATAAAAGGAAAAAAGTGTGGCCAAGCTCTACTACACTCCTTGCATTCAGATCCAGACCCCAGAGCCTGGGGAAAGTAGCCATGGGCCACACCTCCTTACATCAGTTGGGAGTGACGGGCTGACAGGCACCATCTGCTGTGCAGTAAAGCACAGTGGTTTGAGGCCTCAAAGTGTGTATCAGTCTTCTAATGCACACCCTCAGGGACACCTGATACTATTTCACCCTTCTGAAACCTGAGCCCCTTCTGGACTGGAAAAACCTGATTGGGTTAACTAAGGACAACTAGACAATAGAAAACTATCACCTAAACTAAGAAAAATGAAGTTATGGCCCAGTCAAAGGGACAAAATTACACTCCAACTTAGATACAGAAATTGAAACAACTTATGCTAAATCAATTCAAAAAGTTTAGGGAAGGTATGGCAAAAGAGATGAACCATATAATGAAAACATTGTGCCTATATAGGGTAGAAATCTAAAGTTCAAAAAAACAACTGGCAGAATCTGTGGAATTGGAAAGCACAGCACAAGACATGAAAGACACAATGGAGACATACAAAAGCTGATCTCAAGTTGCAGAAGAAAACACTTAGGAACTGCAGAACAAGACACCTGAAAGCCTACACATAAAAGAGCAGACAGAAAAGAATGGGAAAATATGAGCAACATCTCCAGGAATTGAAAGGCAATGTGAAATGCAAGGACGTATGTGTCATGAGTGTACCAGAAGAAGAAGAGAAGAGAAAAGGGGCATAAGCAATAAAAGAGGAAACAATAAATGAAAATTTCCCATCTCTTATGAAAAACATAAAATTACAGATCCAAGAAGTACTGCATACCCCAAACAGAGAAGATCTGAATAGGCCTTCCCCAAGACACTTAACAATCAGATTATCAAATGTCAGAGATAAAAAGAGAATCCTGAAAACAGCAAGAGAAAAGTGATCCATCACATACAAAGGAAGCTTGATAGGGCTATGTGCAGATTTCTTAAAAGAAACCGTGGAGGCAAGAAGAAAGTGGTGTGATATATTTATGATACTGAGAGATAAAGACCACCAACCAAGAACCCTATATCCAGCAAAACTGTCCTTCAAATGTAAGGGAGAGCTTATTCTCTGACAAACAGACAATGACAGAGATTGTGAACAGGATACCTGCTTTACAGGAAACACTAAATGGAGCACTATAGACAGAAAGGAAAAGACAGGAGTGAGAGTTTTGGAACACAATTTTGGGAGATAGTAGCACAGCCATATAAGTACACTGAACAAAGATGACTGTGAGTACAGTTGAAAGAGGAATGTTGGGAGCATGTGGGACACCAGGAGGAAAGAGGAAAGATAAAGACTGGGACTTTATAACTCAGTGAATCCTCAGGTGCTCAATGATTGTGATAAAAGGTACAAATACTCTTTTCCATAAGGGAGAACAAATGAATGTCAACATTGCATGGTGTTAAAAATAGGGTGGAATTGGGGGAAATACAATCAATGTAAACTAGAGACAATAATTAACAGAAACATATTATGCTCCCTTTAATGTAACAAATGCAATATACCAAAGCTAAATACATATGGGGGGTATAGGGGAGGGTTAAGAGATTTTTGACTTTGTTGATATTGTCTGACTCTTTGTCCTACTTTGGTTTAATGTTGTCTTTCCTTTTGTCTCTTCCTGGCTGTCATGTTTGTTTTTTTTTTTCTTTTTTGTTTTGTGTCTCCACCTTCTTTGACTCTTTCTCCCACTTTGTGGAATAATGGAGATGTCCTTATAGAGATATTGGTGATGGTGAATACATAACTATGTGACTAGACAGGGAACAACTGATTGTTTACTTAGGACAGAATGTATGGTGTATGAACAAAACTGGCTTAAAAATGGGTTGACGAAGAAAGCTTGGGACATTATATTGAGTGAAATCAGACAAACACGTAAGAACAATTATTTCATGGCCTCATTAATATTAACTAATTTTAAAATATAAACTCATAGACATGAAATATAATTTATCAGGATATAGAACAGGGCTTAAAAAAGGGAGTGGTTTCTTATTAGGAGCAGAATGTTCAACTAGGGTGAACTTAAGTATTTGGAAGTGGACAGAGGCGATGGTAGCACATTGTAAGGATGACTAACAGTGCTGAATGGTGTGTGAATGTGGTGTAAAGGGTCAGCTCAGAGTCATGTATGTCAGCAGAAGGAAAATTGGAGGATAAAGATGGGAATGCAAAAAGCAGTGAATCTTGTGATGGACAATATCTGTGATTAACAGTACAAATATTAGGAATCTGTCTCATGAACTAGAGCAAATATATGACACTATAACTAGAAGTTAATAATAGAGGGACATATAGGAAAAATATACCTATTGCTATATATATATATACACATATATATATATACACATATTGCTTTTATTCATATTTTAACTTTCTTCAATCAATTGTAGCAAATGTACCCTGCCAGTACTATGAATCAATATTGGAGGGGGTAGTTAAGGGCATGGGAGAATTTGAGTTTCCTTTTATTTTACTTCATTTCATTTCTGGAGTAGTGAAAGTGTTCTAAAAATTGAAGATAAATAATTGTGATGGATGCACAGCTGTATGATGGCACCATGGGCAATTGATTAGGGTTTGGGGGACTACTTTTGACCTGGATTCATCATACAGTGGCCATTTTTGATATCTAGCTGAGTCCTGTATATGAGTCTTTTTTCAGCAATTGATTTGTGTTTATTTCCTCAGTATTATGAATCCTGTAATTGATCCACCCTTCCTTCATTATTCTACCTGCTATAGGACACAGAGCAAAATGTGTGACTCCAACTTAGTATTTAGGTAGATATTTATAATACATTAAAATTATATAAAATATTTGGGGCAAGAGAGGTAGGAGTTAAAACATAGGAGCTAGGTAGGGGTATCACATGCAGAATCTGTTCCCTGAAGTGAAGACTAGATTTTATTCTGGCCAAAATTAGGATATATTTGAGGGTATTGAGTGGAGGAATCATTAATCATATTTATAAGGGATCATTTCTGTTCTTAAGGGATAATTACCCATGGGAGGAGAATGATTTAGGGATGTATTGTGAACACAGCATTGACAAGTGTAGCTGAAGGATTTGTTGTAGTGTCAAAAACAACTCAAATATATTGATATGAAAAATTAAAAAAATGGAGGTTTGCCATTTACAGTGATGTGTGAAGACTAAGAGAGGAGGTTTCTGGAAAATACAGGACTGTGGTTAGGGCATGTCAAGTCTGATATAACTAACAATAATCCAAATGGAGAGGTCTAGGAGTCAGTTTTATCTGAGTCTGGGGAACTTCTGTTTGAGGTTAGACATTTTGGAGTCTTGCACCTAGGGAAATGCTTTTAAATATATGAGCCAACAAGAAATCTCCTAGAATGTGAGAACAGAAAGGGAAAAAGAGAGGTTTGAACTCTGGAACACTCCAGTATTAAGAATTCAAGAAGATGAGGAATGGCCAAAAGAAGGAGAAGAAATTGTCAGTGAGATATTAGGAAATCCAAGGAAGCAAGAAAGAGATGGTAGTGTTCCAGAAATCAAAGGAACGAAGAGTTTAAATAAGGATGATGAATTCCACTCAAATAAACTAAAATATCAAAAAAGATTAAAAATGAATATTGATGTTGCTATTGTTTTGATGAAAAGCAGAGCAGAGATAGGGATAAAATCTAGAGGAAATAGAAGGGTTAAGAAAATATTTTTAAATGGGAAAAAGGCATGTAGAATAATTTATTATTTATGTCATTTATTATTTATAATAATAATGCAGTGATTCTTTAGAGAGAGAAAATGTGATGATGCAGAATATGGAAGATTGCTGACAATGTATCTTTGGGTGGTGGAGAAAGGATGGATTTACATAAATTGGCTTTCACAGAATCAAATTCTTTAGAGTAAGAGCTGGAAAGGTGGAGAGTTTGTGTATATTGATGGTGGACAGGTTGTTGTGATTGCTGTCTGTTGAAATTCTCTTCATAATTCTTAAGATTTCTCAGTGATGTAGGACACAACAGCATAAGCTGAAGATGATGATGGGTAAGCAGGTTTTGAGGTTTTAAGAGACAGAAGATATGAAATAGTTATCTAAGAGGGAGAAAATATTCATGGGCTAGGAAAATAGACTGTGGCAGAATGAAGGACCTCTGAGGGTTTGTGGTCATAAATTTCCAATTAGCCCAGTGTAGTGGGTTTTTTTTTTTCAGCTACTTTAGAGAAAACTGATGGAGGTCCAGAGAATGGATATAATTGGTCTCATCTAGTGAGGTGTTTCTGCCATGAGGTAAAGTAATGGGAGAGAGAGCAAGGAAGTTAATGATCATCATTGTCCATGGAAAGAAGCTGGGGATGAAAAAGGGAAGGGGAAGAAATGGAAGAAGGGAGAAAGAAGAAAGAAGAAAGTAAGGAAGAGAGGAAGGATGGATAAAACATAAGGAGGAAGGCATGAAATTATGCATTTGAGTGATGTGCATTGGAGTCCCTGGGGTGGATGACACTTTGTAAGAGAGGATTGATTGGATTGTATCAAGACCTTGAACCCTAATTCTAATATTCTATTCTCTTATCACAGTGTTCCATCTGTTCTATTTATCTATCTCCCTACTTTTGTGTCCATGAGAATTCTGGCCTCTTAAACCCTCCTTTATGCCCTTCCATCAGAAGGATTATAGTTTTCCTTTCCCTTCAGCCCATACACTGGGATTGGATATCCACCCATCTTGTTATCCCATACTTTGTCAATTTACCATCAAATTAATTGATTCCTACTTAGTAGATATGCTTGATCTTTTCTCAACATTTGCCTCTGTAGGTGCCAGCCTGTCTGCTGAGATTTTACTTTCTTTTCTCCATTTATTTAGGTTGTCCCTTTCTGTGCTCATGATGAATCCTAACCCCTATGCTTTAAACACCACTACTCTCCATATTTGGAAATTTTCCATCTACTTTTTTCTAACCTGGATTCCACTTTAAACACCAGAATAACCTGTAACTGTTCATATGTCAAGTAAACTATGAATAACCAAATCCTATATTCATTAACTTAATTATTCTCACATTTGACTTCTAAACATTTGTTCCATGAAATTCTTTACACTTGTCAGTCAAATGCTCCAAATTTCTATAGCCTGCAAACACCCTAGTATTTTCTTCTTGTATGCCTTCAGTAACCACTGCTTAATATGTTCCATATGGCTTCTAATCCCCCCACACACAAACACACACATATCCCTGCATTCAGAAACATACACACACACACACACACACACACTGAGATCATGGGCTTGAAGATTAGCTACAGTGTGAGAATCACCTTCAGTGCTTGTCAGTACACACCTGTAGTTTTAGGTCCACAATAGTATACCATATTTAGAAGTAACAACTGCAGACCAAAGTTAATATGTCAGACATCAGAAGAACAAGAAATTATGGATGAAGGAACTCTTCTTATATTTAAAAGTGTACTGAAGACTCATGGAGATGGAGACAGAAACAAGAGGTGTCATTAAAGTTGACAGGTGTTTCCATGGAAGGAGATTAAAAACTAACCTATTTCTTCCAAATAACTACATAGATCATGGATGTTGCAGAGAAGGTGCTATTGACTGAGAGTAAAGAATGAGCTTTCCTACAGTAGGATGGATAGTCCATCACTTTTACTCTCATCACATGTCCCCCTATTGCTGATAACACTCCATTTGCTTTTATTTGTTTTTATTTATTGCAATGCATAAAACCTCAAGTGCTGCCTTGACCTATTGGTAAACCACTAGACCCAAACACCCAGCCATGAGCTCACATGCTCTTGTCTTATATATCTCTGACTCCACAGGAAAGTCCCTTCTCCTAGCTGGGGCCACTATAAGCTGAATAAACTGCACTTCATCCAATCCTCATCACATTGTGTCTTGCTTAATTGCCATCTCATGGATTTTTTGAAAAAATCATTATATCTCAGTAAGTGGGGGGCACCCCACCCTCCTGACCCTACAAAGCCTTCCTCAAGCACTGCTGCTGGCTTACTCCAAGGGCATCTCCCACGCAGTGCTACATGATGGGTGGTGTCCTTCTCTCTATGTCTATTGATGTGTTACTAAAAAAAATGCTCTCCATCTCATCTCTCCAGTCTCAGGTTTTGTCAGTTTATCATCATACTATTTTTAGGGAGGGGATCCCACCTTCACCAAGAAGGACAATAGGAGGTGAGCAGAACATGGTACCTGACTGTGAAGTCATTATCTCACAACAAAGTCTTTGCATCAGGGAATTACTTGTAATCCACATGAAGCTTATTGACAAAATAGCTGAGAGATTTTGTAGCTCCAGAATTTATTCATTTAGTTAACTTACTCAGCATTTGTAGAGATGAGCTAAGATTCATTCATTCTCCAGAAGTTGCTGAACTTTCTTTCACTACAGAGATTTTGTTAAGTAGAACACATATGAAGATTTTTAAAAAGGCATGGAAAAAATTGCCAGAGAAATTACTATTTATTTCTTTGGGGATAATTTGTTCTTTGATTTACTATCTCATACCCAGAAAAAAACCTTCCAGTCAACAGTATTAATCATTGGAATGTAGTTAAGAGGAGAATTTCATGTTATCACTAGGGAAATTTTGGGTGCCCTTCTGTGCTTAAAAATATAAATTTAAAACACAAGAAAAGAGAGGACAGTAGTTTGAGGACTCATAAGCTTTTTCTGCAAAAGGCCAGAATATAAATGTTTTATGTTTTGCAGGCTATATTGTCTCTGGTATTTATGCAACTTTGTCTTTGTAATGGGAAGCCAAATGAACAGGTGTTGATGTTTCAATAAAATATTATTTACAAATAAAGTGAAGGGTTTGATTGGACCTGTTGGTTATAGTTTGCACTTGAATTGAGTCCTGTTGAAATGATGTCTTCAAATGGTCAGAATTGTGCCACCATAAATAATACAGATTCCAAAAATATATGAGAATAAAGTGAACTTTGGATACATCCAAGACCTATGAGAAAGTCTGTCAATTGTTGCAGCCTTGCTACCCATGGCAATCCTCCAAAAACTACATCATTTGCAGAGCAGCCTCCTCAGGGCCCTCTTCATTTCCCTGTTCCTCAGGCTGTAGATGAAGGGGTTCAGCATGGGAGTGACTACAGTGTACATCACTGAGGTCACTAGACATGTTCTGGAGGATGGTGAACCAGCAGAGCTCAGGTAGACCCCAAGGCCAGTGCCATAGAACAAGGAGACAACTGACAGGTGAGACCCACATGTGGAAAATGCTTTATACTTCCCTTCAGCTGAAGAAATTTTCAGAATGGAGGAGACAATCTTAGAATAAGACCATAATATTCCAGTTAAAGGAATCAAAGCCAGAATGCAAGTTTCAGTGTACATCACTATGTAATTGAAGAGGGTGTCAGAACAGGCAACCTTCTGGACTTCAGAAGGATCACAATAAAAGTATGGGATTTCTGTGTGTGGGCAGAAAGTGAGCCTCAACAGGGTCAAAGTTTGGATCATGGAGACAATGAAACTGAGGAACCAGGACCCCAGAATCAGCAGTGCACAGAGCCAGGGGTTCATGATGTTGGTATAGTTCAGGGGATGACAGATGGCCACAAATCGGTCATAGGCCATTTCAGTCAGGAGTAAACTGTCCAGGCATCCAAAAACAACAAAGAAGTAAATCTGAGTGAGGCAGCCTGCATAGGTGATAACTTTATTCTGTGTCTGGATGTTTACCAGCATTTTTGGGACAGTGGTGGAGGCAAACCCGAAGTCAGCAAAGGACAAGTTGGAGAGGAAGAAGTACATGGGTGTGTGGAGGTGGGAGTCTGAGATGATTGCCAGTATGATGAACAGGTTCCCGGAGAAAATGACCAGGTACATGTACAGGAACAGCCCAAAGAGAATGAATTGAATGAATGTCTTCTCTGAAAATCCCAGGAGGAGGAATTCTGAAACACTTGTTTGATTTTCTGATTCCATGTGGATAATACACCTGTCAGGTTACAGACAAAAGCAAGAATAAATAATCAACAAACAGACAATACCAAAATGTGTTTGGCTTTCATTGGAAATTAAGAAATGAATAAAATACTTATTTTGTGTAATTATCTTCAGTTGGGCAAGATGATAACATGTTACAATATTTTGCCTATGTCAACTTTCTAAAATTCTGTTTTATTAGAAATCCTGTCAGACATTACACTTTTATAAAGATATTTTATTGCATCTTACAAGGTGTTTAAAAATATAATAGAGAAAGCTGCATGGCATTATTATTCTGTTTCCTAATGCTATCCTCCATCCATTTTAGCTTTTTGGGAATTGGGAAAAATATGCCAAATTTTAAGTAAATTGCTATTACATTTTTAATTTCATTAAGAATGATCCTTTCCATTCATTTGGAAAAGATTATTATTTTTACAGTTTTCAATGTGTTCCTTCAAATATGCAGTATATTTAATCTTGTTTTTAATCTTTCCATAGAGCTTAAAATATCAAATAAAAATTAATATAGACACTATGCATTAGGTAAATCGTTGTTTGTGATCAAGATTCAGTGTTTGTTTATGATCAAGATTCAGTGTTTTTAAACATTCATATGCTCACATGACACATAGTTTTAAAAATGTTTACAATATAATTATAAAAAGTACAACTAAATATACCATTATTAGCTTCCAAAGCAGGTGCTAACAAATAACATAAATGCAAGAATAACTAATGAAATCATCAAAAGAAAACTACAGAGTTTATAAATGCCAATTATCTTAGAAAAACAAACTTCTGGCTTGTGGAATCTAAAAAACAATGGGAAATGATGAAGCAAGAGTGAAGATTTATAGAAGGGCTATGATTATACACAGGGAGGATATTTTCATTATTATTTGTAATAGATATAATCATCTGTCTTCTATGTGAACATGTTGGAAAACCTTGATGTACCTAAGTTATTTTTGGTAAAACATAATTAATCATATTTGATCTAAAATAAAGTGGAATTTTCCATAATCAGTAAAGTAAATGACTAATCAACAGTAGTTGCCTTTGCAGAGCACCCTGCTGGGATCCCCTGGGGCAGACCAAAGAAATTTCTTTTAAACTCACAGAGGAAATAACAATACTTTCTAGAGCCACTCTCCACTAACAGTAGTCAGAGGGTTTATACTATTCATAAGAAAATAAAAATAGATTGGTCAATGTAGGAATGGCAAATGAGCTTACAAATGATAACTGACAATTGAAAACCCTGACAGATATAAACTCTTAAGTTAAAAAACTAATGCATGATGTTGGCATGTGAATATCAGCAGATCATAACAAAATAATTAGCTTTAATATCTACAGCACTGATCAGTTAGGACTAAGAATAGAAAAAAGGATTCTAGTCAGAATACTAACAAGGAGAATATTCAAATACCAGTAACATTTTTAGTCTATACTCATTGGAAAGAAGGCCATTTTCCTTGCCCATCGAACAGTGAATCTTTTCATGCATTCTATAATGGCCTCATCTTACAACCCTATGATGTATGCAGTGATTTTATTATACTCATTTTACAGATGAACGATTGTGTGCAGTGAATAAATGTTGAATGAATAAATGGTGATATAAATAAATGATTGAATGTGTGAGTTCTCACTTGTTTGGAAGGGAGATTGAGACATGGCAAAGAGAAGAGAATGGATGTTTGAGGCAAAGTAAAGAGAAACTGAAGAGGAAGTAAATATTGTGACCTTGAATTTGTGAAAGAACAAGCCCAGAGTTGAAAGGCAATGGGGGAGGCGGGGCAAGATGGCAGACTGGTGAGCTGTAAGTTTTAGTTACTCCTCCAGGAAAGTAGGTAAAAAGCCAGGAACTGCGTGGACTGGACACCACAGAGCAATCTGTCTTTGGGCATACTTCATACAACACTCATGAAAACGTGGAACTGCTGAGATCAGCGAAATCTGTAAGTTTTTGCGGCCAGGGGACCCGCGCCCCTCCCTGCCAGGCTCAGTCCCGGGGGAGGAGGGGCTGTCAGCTCCGGGAAGGAGAAGGGAGAACTGCAGTGGCTGCTCTTATCGGAAACTCATTCTACTGATTCAAACTCCAACCATAGATAGACTGAGACCAGACACCAGAGAATCTGCGAGCAGCCAGCCCAGCAGAGAGGAGACAGGCATAGAAAAAAAACAACACGAAAAACTCCAAAATAAAAGCAGAGGATTTTTGGAGTTCTGGTGAACACAGAAAGGGGAAGGGCGGAGCTCAGGCCTTGAGGCACATATGCAAATCCCGAAGCAAAGCTGATCTCTCTGCCCTGTGGACCTTTCCTTAATGGCCCTGGTTGCTTTGTCTATTAGCATTTCAATAACCCATTAGATCTCTGAGGAGGGCCGTTTTTTTTTTTGTTTTTTTTGTTTTTTTTGTTTTTTTTTTAAAATCCTTTTTTCTTTTAATAAAACAATTACTCTAAGAAGCCCAATACAGAAAGCTTCAAAGAATTGCAATTTGGGCACGTCAAGACAAGAGAAGAACTAAGAGAGCTCTGAGAAAAAAGGCAATAATCCAGTGGCTGAGAAAATTCACTAAACAACACAACTTCCCAAGAAAAGGGGGGTGTCCGCTCACAGCCACCATCCTGGTGGACAGGAAACACTCCTGCCCATCGCCAGCCCCATAGCCCAGAGCTGCCCCAGACAACCCAGTGTGACGGAAGGGCTTCAAATAACAGGCACACACCACAAAACTGGGCGTGGACATTAGCCTTCCCTGCAACCTCAGCTGAATGTCCCAGAGCTGGGAAGGTGGAGCAGTGTGAATTAACAAAGCCCCATTCAGCCATCATTTGAGCAGACTGGGAGCCTCCCTACACAGCCCAGCAGCCCAGAACTGCCCTGTGGGGACGGCACTCACCTGTGACATAGCACAGTCATCCCTCAACAGAGGAACCGGGGTGCACAGCCTGGAAGAGGGGCCCACTTGCAAGTCTCAGGAGCCATACGCCAATACCAAAGACTTGTGGGTCAGTGGCAGAGACAAACTGTGGCAGGACTGAACTGAAGGATTAGACTATTGCAGCAGCTTTAAAACTCTAGGATCATCAGGGAGATTTGATTGTTAGGGCCACCCCCCCTCCCCGACTGCCCAGAAACAAGCCCCACATACAGGGCGGGCAACACCAACTACACACGCAAGCTTGGTACACCAATTGGGCCCCACAAGACTCACTCCCCCACTCACCAAAAAGGCTAAGCAGGGGAGAACTGGCTTGTGGAGAACAGGTGGCTCGTGGATGCCACCTGCTGGTTAGTTAGAGAAAGTGTACTCCACGAAGCTGTAGATCTGACAAATTAGAGATAAGGACTTCAATAGGTCTACAAACCCTAAAAGAACCCTATCAAGTTCAGCAAATGCCACGAGGCCAAAAACAACAGAAAATTATAAAGCATATGAAAAAACCAGACGATATGGATAACCCAAGCCCAAGCACCCAAATCAAAAGACCAGAAGAGACACAGCACCTAGAGCAGCTACTCAAAGAACTAAAGATGAACAATGAGACCATAGTACGGGATATGAAGGAAATCAAGAAGACCCTAGAAGAGCATAAAGAAGACATTGCAAGACTAAATAAAAAAATGGATGATCTTATGGAAATTAAAGAAACTGTTGACCAAATTAAAAAGATTCTGGACACTCATACTACAAGACTAGAGGAAGTTGAACAACGAATCAGTGACCTGGAAGATGACAGAATGGAAAATGAAAGCATAAAAGAAAGAATGGGGAAAAAAATTGAAAAACTCGAAATGGACCTCAGGGATATGATAGATAATATGAAACGTCCGAATATAAGACTCATTGGTGTCCCAGAAGGGGAAGAAAAGGGTAAAGGTCTAGGAAGAGTATTCAAAGAAATTATTGGGGAAAACTTCCCAAATCTTCTAAACAACATAAATACACAAATCATAAATGCTCAGCGAACTCCAAATAGAATAAATCCAAAAAAACCCACTCCGAGACATATACTGATCACACTGTCAAACATAGAAGAGAAGGAGCAAGTTCTGAAAGCAGCAAGAGAAAAGCAATTCACCACATACAAAGGAAACAGCATAAGACTAAGTAGTGACTACTCAGCAGCCACCATGGAGGCAAGAAGGCAGTGGCACGATATATTTAAAATTCTGAGTGAGAGGAATTTCCAGCCAAGAATACTTTATCCAGCAAAGCTCTCCTTCAAATTTGAGGGAGAGCTTAAATTTTTCACAGACAAAGAAATGCTGAGAGAATTTGCTAACAAGAGACCTGCCCTACTGGAGATACTAAAGGGAGCCCTACAGACAGAGAAACAAAGACAGGACAGAGAGACTTGGAGAAAGGTTCAGTACTAAAGAGATTCGGTATGGGTACAATAAAGGATATTAATAGAGAGAGGGAAAAATATGGCAAACATAAACCAAAGGATAAGATGGCCGATTCAAGAAATGCCTTCACGGTTTTAACGTTGAATGTAAATGGATTAAACTCCCCAATTAAAAGATATAGATTCGCAGAATGGATCAAAAAAAATGAACCATCAATATGTTGCATACAAGAGACTCAGACACAGGGACACAAAGAAACTGAAAGTGAAAGGATGGAAAAAAATATTTCATGCAAGCTACAGCCAAAAGAAAGCAGGTGTAGCAATATTAATCTCAGATAAAATAGACTTCAAATGCAGGGATGTTTTGAGAGACAAAGAAGGCCACTACATACTAATAAAAGGGGCAATTCAGCAAGAAGAAATAACAATCGTAAATGTCTATGCACCCAATCAAGGTGCCACAAAATACATGAGAGAAACATTGGCAAAACTAAAGGAAGCAATTGATGTTTCCACAATAATTGTGGGAGACTTCAACACATCACTCTCTCTTATAGATAGATCAACCAGACAGAAGACCAATAAGGAAATTGAAAACCTAAACAATCTGATAAATGAATTAGATTTAACAGACATCTACAGGACATTACATCCCAAATCACCAGGATACACATACTTTTCTAGTGCTCACGGAACTTTCTCCAGAATAGATCATATGCTGGGACATAAAACAAGCCTCAATAAATTTAAAAAGATTGAAATTATTCAAAGCACATTCTCTGACCACAATGGAATACAATTAGAAGTCAATAACCATCAGAGACTTAGAAAATTCACAAATACCTGGAGGTTAAACAACACACTCCTAAACAATCAGTGGGTTAAAGAAGAAATAGCAAGAGAAATTGCTAAATATATAGAGACGAATGAAAATGAGAACACAACATACCAAAACCTATGGGATGCAGCAAAAGCAGTGCTAAGGGGGAAATTTATAGCACTAAACAGCATATATTAAAAAGGAAGAAAGAGCCAAAATCAAAGAACTAATGGATCAACTGAAGAAGCTAGAAAATGAACAGCAAACCAATCCTAAACCAAGTAGAAGAAAAGAAATAACAAGGATTAAAGCAGAAATAAATGACATAGAGAACAAAAAAACAATAGAGAGGATAAATATCACCAAAAGTTGGTTCTTTGAGAAGATCAACAAGATTGACAAGCACCTAGCTAGACTGACAAAATCAAAAAGAGAGAAGACCCATATAAACAAAATAATGAATGAAAAAGGTGACATAACTGCAGATCCTGAAGAAATTAAAAAAATTATAAGAGGATATTATGAACAACTGTATGGCAACAAACTGGATAATGTAGAAGAAATGGACAATTTCCTGGAAACATATGAACAACCTAGACTGACCAGAGAAGAAATAGAAGACCTCAACCAACCCATCACAAGCAAAGAGATCCAATCAGTCATCAAAAATCTTCCCACAAATAAATGCCCAGGGCCAGACGGCTTCACAGGGGAATTCTACCAAACTTTCCAGAAAGAACTGACACCAATCTTACTCAAACTCTTTCAAAACATTGAAAAAAATGGAACACTACCTAACTCATTTTATGAAGCTAACATCAATCTAATACCAAAACCAGGCAAAGATGCTACAAAAAAGGAAAACTACCGGCCAATCTCCCTAATGAATATAGATGCAAAAATCCTCAACAAAATACTTGCAAATCGAATCCAAAGACACATTAAAAAAATCATACACCATGACCAAGTGGGGTTCATTCCAGGCATGCAAGGATGGTTCAACATAAGAAAAACAATCAATGTATTACAACACATTAAAAACTTGAAAGGGAAAAATCAATTGATCATCTCAATAGATGCTGAAAAAGCATTTGACAAAATCCAGCATCCCTTTTTGATAAAAACACTTCAAAAGGTAGGAATTGAAGGAAACTTCCTCAACATGATAAAGAGCATATATGAAAAACCCACAGCCAGCATAGTACTCAATGGTGAGAGACTGAAAGCCTTCCCTCTAAGATCAGGAACAAGACAAGGATGCCTGCTGTCACCACTGTTATTCAACATTGTGCTGGAAGTGCTAGCCAGGGCAATCCGGCAAGACAAAGAAATAAAAGGCATCCAAATTGGAAAAGAAGAAGTAAAACTGTCATTGTTTGCAGACGATATGATCTTATATCTAGAAAACCCTGAGAAATCGACGATACAGCTACTAGAGCTAATAAACAAATTTAGCAAAGTAGCGGGATACAAGATTAATGCACATAAGTCAGTAATTTTTCTATATGCTAAAAATGAACAAACTGAAGAGACACTCAAGGAAAAGATACCATTTTCAATAGGAACTAAAAAAATCAAGTACCTAGGAATAAACTTAACCAAAGATGTAAAAGACCTATACAAAGAAAACTACATAACTCTACTAAAAGAAATAGAAGGAGACCTTAAAAGATGGAAAAATATTCCATGTTCATGGATAGGAAGGCTAAATGTCACTAAGATGTCAATTCTACCCAAACTCATCTACAGATTCAATGCAATCCCAATCAAAATTCCAACAACCTACTTTGCAGACTTGGAAAAGCTAGTTATCAAATTTATTTGGAAAGGGAAGATGCCTCGAATTGCTAAAGACACTCTAAAAAAGAAAAACGAAGTGGGAGGACTTACACTCTCTGACTTTGAAGCTTATTATAAAGCCACAGTTGCCAAAACAGCATGGTACTGGCACAAAGATAGACATATAGATCAATGGAATCGAATTGAGAATTCAGAGATAGACCCTCAGATCTATGGCCGACTGATCTTTGATAAGGCCCCCAAAGTCACCGAACTGAGCCATAATGGTCTTTTCAACAAATGGGGCTGGGAGAGTTGGATATCCATATCCAAAAGAATGAAAGAGGACCTCTACCTCACCCCCTACACAAAAATTAACTCAAAATGGACCAAAGATCTCAATATAAAAGAAAGTACCATAAAACTCCTAGAAGATAATGTAGGAAAACATCTTCAAGACCTTGTATTAGGAGGCCACTTCCTAGACTTTACACCCAAAGCACAAGCAACAAAAGAGAAAATAGATAAATGGGAACTCCTCAAGTTTAGAAGTTTCTGCACCTCAAAGGAATTTCTCAAAAAGGTAAAGAGGCAGCCAACTCAATGGGAAAAAATTTTTGGAAACCATGTATCTGACAAAAGACTGATATCTTGCATATACAAAGAAATCCTACAACTCAATGACAATAGTACAGACAGCCCAATTATAAAATGGGCAAAAAATATGAAAAGACAGTTCTCTGAAGAGGAAATACAAATGGCCAAGAAACACATGAAAAAATGTTCAGCTTCACTAGCTATTAGAGAGATGCAAATTAAGACCACAATGAGATACCATCTAACACCGGTTAGATTGGCTGCCATTAAACAAACAGGAAACTACAAATGCTGGAGGGGATGTGGAGAAATTGGAACTCTTATTCATTGTTGGTGGGACTGTATAATGGTTCAGCCGCTCTGGAAGTCAGTCTGGCAGTTCCTTAGAAAACTAGATATAGAGGTACCATTCGATCCATCAATTGCACTTCTCGGTATGTACCCGGAAGATCGGAAAGCAGTGACACGAACAGATATCTGCACGCCAATGTTCATAGCAGCATTATTCACAATTGCCAAGAGATGGAAACAACCCAAACGTCCTTCAACAGATGAGTGGATAAATAAAATGTGGTATATACACACGATGGAATACTACGCGGCAGTAAGAAGGAACGATCTGGTGAAACATATGACAACATGGATGAACCTTGAAGACATAATGCTGAGCGAAATAAGCCAGGCACAAAAAGAGAAATATTATATGCTACCACTAATGTGAACTTTGAAAAATGTAAAACAAATGGTTTATTATGTAGAATGTAAGGGAACTAGCAGTAGAGAGCAATTAAGGAAGGGGGAACAATAATCCAAGAAGAACAGATAAGCTATTTAACGTTCTGGGGATGCCCAGAAATGACTATGGTCTGTTAATTTCTGATGGATGTAGTACGAACAAGTTCACTGAAATGTTGCTATATTATGTAACTTTCTTGGGGTAAAGTAGGAACATGTTGGAAGTTAAGCAGTTATCTTAGGTTAGTTGTCTTTTTCTTACTCCCTTGTTATGGTCTCTTTGAAATGTTCTTTTATTGTATGTTTGTTTTCTTTTTAACTTTTTTTTCATACAGTTGATTTAAAAAAGAAGGGAAAGTTAAAAAAAAAAATAAAAGAAAAAAGACAAACAAGGAAAAAAAAAAAAAGACGTAGTGCCCCCTTGAGGAGCCTGTGGAGAATGCAGGGGTATTCGCCTACCCCACCTCCATGGTTGCTAACATGACCACAGACATAGGGGACTGGTGGTTTGATGGGTTGAGCCCTCTACCATAAGTTTTACCCTTGGGAAGACGGTTGCTGCAAAGGAGAGGCTAGGCCTCCCTGTATTTGTGCCTAAGAGTCTCCTCCTGAATGCCTCTTTGTTGCTCAGATGTGGCCCTCTCTCTCTGGCTAAGCCAACTTGAAAGGTGAAATCACTGCCCTCCCCCCTACGTGGGATCAGACACCCAGGGAAGTGAATCTCCCTGGCAACGTGGAATATGACTCCCGGGGAGGAATGTAGACCCGGCATCGTGGGATGGAGAACATCTTCTTGACCAAAAGGGGGATGTGAAAGGAAATGAAATAAGCTTCAGTGGCAGAGAGATTCCAAAACGAGCCGAGAGATCACTCTGGAGGGCACTCTTACGCACACTTTAGACAACCTTTTTTAGGTTCTAAAGAATTGGGGTAGCTGGTGGTGGATACCTGAAACTATTAAACTACAACCCAGAAGCCATGAATCTCGAAGACAGTTGTATAAAAATGTAGCTTATGAGGGGTGACAATGGGATTGGGAAAGCCATAAGGACCACACTCCACTTTGTCTAGTTTATGGATGGATGTGTAGAAAAGTAGGGGAAGGAAACAAACAGACAAAGGTACCCAGTGTTCTTTTTTACTTCAATTGCTCTTTTTCACTCTAATTATTATTCTTGTTATTTTTGTGTGTGTGCTAATGAAGGTGTCAGGGATTGATTTAGGTGATGAATGTACAACTATGTAATGGTACTGTAAACAATCGAAAGTACAATTTGTTTTGTATGACTGCGTGGTATACGAATATATCTCAATAAAATGATGATTAAAAAAAAAAAAAAAGAAAGGCAATGGAATGCAGTGATGGCAAAATGACCACCCAGAACTAGAGATTTAAAGGGCGTAGGATTCTTAGGACATGTGCCTCTCCCTTCTCTTTGTCTTTCTCTGTCTTTGGGGAGTTACTGCTCCTCACATCCTCCTCTCCCTCTCCCCCTCTCTTTTCAAAATGGGAATGGGAGAGTGCAGACATGTTTAGCTACCCTCATGTGACACACCTCAGGGGCACAAGTGAGTTTATTATCAGTCTGGGAAGGGAAGGCTGTAGATAAAGGTCATAGGGTGATATTTGCAGTCTTGGGTTTCAGCAGTTGAATTCTCATGTCCCATAGTGCTCCTATAGTCTTTGAGCCCTTTACCTTACAGGGAGCTAGTGGTACAAAAAACACAGGTATTTGTTTACTCACTATATCACATGGTACAATTTGTGCCCAGTGATTGAATCCCAAACTTCAGGACATCTTCTTGCAAGAGCTTTCCTTTCATATATTGTGATATTCACTGTGAAGAATTCTTTAGGCAAATATTGATAGAGACCCTGAACTGTAGATTTTCCAAACCCAGAGAGAATTAGGCAGCCATTGGTTCAAGTGTCATTGGGCCCCAGTACCTTCACCTAGAGATGTGGTGATGCCATGTGAACAAACCCAGCCTCACCTAGAACAACCAGGAGCATCCCACCATGGTCACTTAGATCTCTTGAAGGTGGACAAAAAACAAGGGAAATCATTGCTTCACCACAGACATCATGGGGGTATCTCCAACTCCATATACAAGCACCTTCATAATCTGGTAATTCTGTGTTCAGGTTACAACTTTAGGGAAGGGAAAGTTTATTTATGCAACTCATATATGACTGCTGCTTAAAAGTCATGCCTTCCATTGAATTATGCATAGGCAAACCCTTTAAACAAATCCAAATGCAAATCAAATAAGGGTCATATGGTGACTTATTAACTGAATCCACAAAAATCATGTAAATGATAGAAGAAACTGTTTTCAAATTTTATTGGTTCAGTTTTCATGTCTTCACTACCAGGGATTCAGAAGGCTCTTGTCACTGAGCTGGGAGTTGCACTTTTACCTGTTGGGTCATTGTTTCCTGCTGATTTATGCAGAATACTGGGATGTCAGGGCAATGATATAGTGTCCCTGCCCCCTGCCTCCTAGAGGAGGTTCTTGTGGGTGAGGTCTTCAGCTCAGTTAGAAACAGTTCAAGAAATTGAAATTTGTGGTGGGTTTTCTTGAAATAAATGAACTGATGACATTGCTCATGACATCACATAGTGTGCCCTTTTCAAGATTATAAGGGAGATGTCTGTTTTTTGAATTGATGTATGGAAAGGTCATACGTCTATTAGGAAAATGGCCTGTTTTAATACTATGGATACTAGGAAACTTGAAGTCAGTTACTTTGCCAGTGATTGATTTCCCAGTATACTTGTTCTCCTCTTCCTTATAAACTCACTCTTCACCTCTATTCCTAGGAAAATGTGAATAAAAGCTTTCCTTCTCCAAAACCTCCATGAACACAGGACTTACCAGAAAATCTGGATGCCCCCAGCAGCATCACTAGATGGTTTTGGCTCTGCTGGAATTCCCTTATCTGGAAACTGTGTGTAGGAAAGGCAGAGTGATGGTGTGAGGTGCTAGCTTTCTGCAGTGGAAGGACATTTTACTGAGCCCCAGTGAGGGTGCTCTTAGCCTTGCCTGTTGCCCTGTGGATGAGAGAATTTACCTTCTCTGGAAATCCAGAGGCTGAATTCTCAGAGTGCCTCATTAAATTTATTGTTTTATTTTTTACTCTATTCACTCAGTAATTGTGTTACCTGGAGACCCAGGGGCAATAAGTAAAAGGAAATATTTATGCCTGCTCTCTCCCCATGGTTTCAGTTTCTGGCACCAGATGCATACACATTCCCTAATTAGTGGAGCCAGTACTCCTGAAAAAGTCCTCCCTTAGGTGATATACCATCTCCTGTAGGGATCACATAAGGGCCACTCATGGGTCTCTAAGCTGTTGTATGTGAAACTGAGTCCCCAAGCCTGACTCAGAGATGTGGCAATGTCTTCTGACCACTCTGAACTCACAAAGGATCCCCCTTGAAACTTCATCCTGACATCTAGTGTACACTCTGCAAATGGGCACTAGAGAAAATGGATCATTATTCCATTTGAGTAGGAGTTAAAACAGTCTCAATTCTGTTTAGAGAAAGAACTCTCACAGCTCATGTCCCCCAGGTCCAGTTCCTCAGTTTTTGCATGTGGGATAAACACATACACAATTCAAAGTCACTGGGAAGATTTTTCTGTCTATAAACCAGGTCGAATATTCAGAGCAAATGTGGTAGATAGTAAATATTTTAGGCTTTAAAAACACGTTACTGATGACTGTGATTATGGATGAAAGGAACATTAAGTTCATGTATGACAGAAGGAGGAAAGATAGAACATAAAGACTGGGAATTATAACTCAGTAAAACATAGAGAGGTCAATCATGGTGATTAAATGTACAGATACAAAAATGTTTTAACATAAGGAAAAAATTGCGCATCAACTTTGCAAGGTGTTGAAAATGGAGTGGTTTCAGGAGATGAATACAATCAATGCAAATTAGAGTCTATAGTTAACAGTAACATTGTAATATGCTTCTATTAATTGTAACAAAGGCAATATATCACAGCTAAATGTCTGTAAGAGCTGGATAAAAGGGAGAGGTATGGGAATCCTGGTGGTGGTCTTGTTATCTGTTCTTTTTATTTTATTTTTTTCTTTTCTCATTTTTATTCATCATTTTTTATCTTTTTCTTGTTTTCTTTCCTTTATCTCCCCTTCCTCTTTCTTTGCAGAAGAAATGGAAACATCCTCATATAAATTGTGGTGGGGAATGCTTATCTATGTGATTATACTACGATCAATTGATTATTTGCTACCTAGGGTGAATTGTATGGTGTGTTAATAAAACTATTTAAACAATAAACAGATACAAGTGCTGAAGCCATGTGTGGATAGGGTTGTACCTAATCACTGTTTGTGGGGAAGTTGAATGGTGCAGCTTATGTAGAGGGCAGTGTGGTGGTCCCACAAGAATCTAAGTGTGGGATTGCTACATCATCCTGTAACCACTTTATCAGATATATACTGGAAGAACTGAGAGAAGGGACATGAATGGACATTTAACACTGGTGTTTATGGTTGCAGTATTCACAGATCACAATGGATGGATGTGGCCTAAGGGTACATTGATGAATAGAATATCAAACTGTGGTGTATGCATACAAATGAATATTGAGCAGCTGCAGGAAGGGATGAAGTTGTGAGATATGCAAGTAGGTGAATGGAACTTGAGGACGGTATGTAGAGTGAAATAAACCAGAAATGTACAGGCAAATATTATAAAACCTCACAAATATGGAGTAACTGTAATGAACAAATGCTGAGAATTTAAGCTAAGTGCATACATTATCAGAAGTACCCTTACAGTAAAGGTTCATAGGTTGTAAGCTCTTATGGCAGATACATCTATTCCTGAGTTGTAAAGGTTATTTACAAATTCTGAGAGGCTGACTTCTGGTTTATAATATGATCAGTCCCTGGAACCTCAGGTATCAGTGTGACACCTGAGACTCAGAGCCAGAGTTTGGCAGTTATAAATGTTAGCATTACCCCAAGCAGCAAATGTTAAAGAGGGTGAAAAAGAATTCAGACATCAATTAGAGATATGAATGAAATGAAATTGGTTAGGACTGAGGTAATCAGAGTGAAAGGTGAAGACAATATTGACAGTGTTTTAAAACTTCAACATCTATGTGAGACCAAATGAAGAGATGTTGATTCAGTGCAAAATCTGTATTTTCTGTAGCACACTATATAATTTAACTTATATGGTCAGTTTATTCAAATACCATAATTATATTGAACTTTGAGTAGGGAATGAGCTGTGGTTGGTTCGTACAGCATAGTGTGAAGCCCTGATGCATCCCAGAGTAATTTTGGTAGAGTATAAAATGCATTTTCAAAGCCCCCTTGATGAACTGGGGTAAAATGGAAAATGTTAAACTTCCCCACCTGTGGAATTGCTGATATTCTAACAAGCCATGGAGACTACCAATTTAGAAGACCAAGCCCTTGATTTGGGGCTTGCCCTTATGTAACTAGTTACTGCATAAGAGGGACATGACTCCTAGGGGTGTAAATCTCCCTGGCAATCTGGGACAGGACTCCCATGGATGTGCCAAGATCCAGCATCCTGGGATTGATAAAGCTTTCTTAACCAAAAGTGTGAAGGAGAATCAAACAAAATAAAATTTCAGATGCTGAGAGATTTCAAATGGAGTCAAGAGATAATTCTGGAGATTATTCTTTAGTGATATATACATTAATTTTTAGTGTATTGGAATAGCTAGAAGAAAATAACTGAAACTGTTGAATTGCTACTTTTAGCCTTGCTTCTTGAAGATGATGGTATTGCTATATAGCTTACATGATGTGACCATGTGATGTGAAAATCTTGTGTCCAGTGTGTGGACAGATGAATAGGAAAATGGGGTCAAAAATAAAATCAATAATGGAGGGATTGGGATGTTTTGGATGTTCTTTTATGCTCTAAATTTTATTCTTATTTGCATTTTTTGGAGAAATGAAAATGCTCAATAATTGATTGTGCTTAACACACAACTATATAATGGTACTGTGAACAATTAATTGTACACTTTGGATCACTGTATAGTATGTGAATATATCTCAATGAAGTTAAATTAAAAAATCCATGTTCTCTTTTTCAACCATTTTATCCCTCTGTTTTATGTGAATGCAGCTGTAGTCATCAGTACAGGCTTGAGGGGGTTCTTTTTTTTAATGCCCTGTGTTCCTATAACAAGTAATCACAAATGGGTGACTTAAAACAACAGTAATTTATTATTTAACATTTCTGGAGGCACAAATACTAAAATCAGGTGTCCACAGGGCCATGCTTCATCTGCAGTCTGCTGGACTGAAACCTTCTTCACCTTTTCTGGATTCTACTGATAGTTGGAGATCATGGACTTGTGGCTGCATCACTCCAGTTTCTGCTTCTGTATTCTCCTAGACTTCTCCTCTTCCTTCTTTGCATCTACCCTATGTTTCCCTTAGGAGGATGCTTGATGTTAGATTTAGGATCCATTTGGATAAGCTGGGATAATTTTATAAAAATATCCTTCACGTTTTATCTGCAAAGAACTTTTTCCAAATAAGTTCTCAATTATTAGTTCTCAATGGGGCATTAGGAGGCACACATATCTTTTGGGTCCCAGTGAAGACCATATAATGTGTTGGAATAAAATTTTGTACAAAACGGGCTGGAAGAGGGAGACGGCCAATGGGCTGTAGATGGCTGACCCCTGACTTAGAAAGTATAATCAGCCATAAGGGCTGGTATATCACAGAGGACACTGTAAAATTAAAAGTAGAAATCACATACTTCCTTTCCTCTAGCAGTTACATCATGCAAGCCCTGCCACAACTCACCAGCCCAAAATCATTTAATTGTCAGACCCTACACCTGCTGACCCTCCTCCTCGCAGCATTACTGCTCCCTGTGCTCCCAAGTGCTTCACACCTGAGCTCCAGGGAGGGTGAATGGAGACCTAACCAAGTGCTGTCTTCTGGTTTTGAACTAATAGGTAAAATAGCCTAAGAAGCAATTCCCTTGCTAATATTTCTTGGTATAACACTTTGGGACCCCTTAAAGGGTGTAAGGGGGAGGATCACTGTGATTACATTATGGCCACACTGCTCAGCCCTGTGACTAAGGGAGAGACTTAGAATCTTTGAGCTGTTTCCTTATCTAGAGATAAGAATAAAATCATGTCTACCTCATAAGGTAACAGTAGATAATCAGTGTTGATATGCAGATTTGAGCTGTACCTGGAACATATCAGCATATGCTAAGTTGCCTGCTCTTTCCGATCTATGGGTGCAGGTACACACTTTCCCACTTACTGGTGCAGAGGGTTCAGCTGCTGCTGTAGGATATTGGACAGCTCTTTGCATGTGGTGATTCAACTGGGTGGGGTCTCTGATCCTGCTGTCTTATCCATGGGCAGCAGTGTCAGCTTTTCCCACTGAAATGCTTGAGGCTAAAGAGAGCATTGAGAATGTTCAAGGCCGCCTAGGGTCTTGGCTCAGAAATGGCCTGCTGGAACCTCCACCCACATAGCACTAGAGAAAGAAGAAAACATGGACCCAGACATTGTCATGGTATGAACCAGTGTGCATTGTAGAGAATGAATAACCGTCTCCACAATGTTTGCATACTTTATTAGCACCTGTTACTTATGTATTACTTTTAGTATAATCATAGCCACTTATATTTGATATAAAGTTTCTAGTCCCTTTTGACAATTCCACAGTTTCCCTCTCTATGTTAATGCTGGCTACTCTCAATAGGAAAGTGAAGTGTATTGGCTTCCTAATGCTGTGTTACCAACAACCCTACAATGCAGAGACTTAATCAACAATCACTTATGTCCTTGTCAGTGGGTGGATTTTATAATCTTGGCTGAGATCTTCATGTATTTTTTGTCATTTCTGCTCTTCCAGACATTGCTCACTCATATTTTCATGGCTCAGCTGACTGAGGACTTGCTAGGGTTGCCATGCCTGGGAAGCAGGTTGCCAAGAGTGAGAGGGAGCACACATGCTTCATGAAGTCTGGGTTGTGAAATGGCATATTGCTCTTCCTCCTTTTGAGCAAAGCATATCACAAGGCCACACCCATTCACACATAGTGGACAGAGCCAAAAGTCACAGAGCAAATGTTGTAGGTATGGGGAGGAGTGAAATATTTTGCTCATATTAGAATATTGGGGACATAGAAAGCATAGAAAAGTCACCTAGGAAAGTGAAAACACAAGTGGACCTGAAAAGATTCTTTATGTGGGCAACATCAGCAGCTTCCATGGTTTGGGATCATGGATTTACAATTAATCCAGTCAGTGTGGTTGTGAGTTCTTTTCCAGCTACTTTGAAGGGCATGGATGAAGGCACAGAGAATGTGGAGAATTGGAAATTGGCAGTTTAGAGTTTCTGCTAGGAGAGTACAGAGAAGGGAGAGGGGCAAGGAAGGTGACAGTTTAAGGAATAGTCTGGTTATCACTCACCATGGATAGTAGCTTTGATGAAATAAAGACGGTATTAGGGGTGGAGGAAGGGAAAGAAGGGAGAAGGAAAGGAAGGGGATGAACAAAGGAAACCAGAAGTAAGGAAAGAAGGAAGGATGAGAGAAAGGAAGAAAATAAGAAAGTTAGAAAAACACGTGTAGACAAACAGGAGGAAAAGAATGAATGTCTGAAAGAAGGAAAGAAGAGCATAACAGGGGTGCATGAAAAATGCTTTGGAATCCCAGAGTGGTGGCAAGATCTTGGAAAGAAGGTCATTGAAACTTATCATCTTTCTGCATCCTAAGCTACAGTATCCTATGCTCTTTACAGAGCCTGCAACAGTTGTCTTTCAATCTCTAGACTCTGCTTTCTGTAGAATGTGGCCTCTCCTTTTTCCTCATTCCATTCTCTCTTCCTGGTTTCTTCAACTTCTTTTCCAACTCACACATTTGGAAAGACATCCATTGTAATCTCCAAATGCTAATCATACTGGCTAACTATTAAATTATTTCTTTTCTCCCTAAAAGGTATGCTTAACAAGTTTCCCAATATCCCTCTTCATGGAACTATACTGTGTGTCTGCTGAGATATTACTCCCATTTCTCCATCTCTTAGAGTGATCTGTCCTTTCTTCTGGTCAATTTGGATATGAATTCCAATGCTTCAGAAACCATTGTTCCCACCAACATATTTGGAAATGGTCAACCTTTATTTGTTCTTCCTATCTTGCTTCTACCTTTAACAACACAACAGTCTGTAACCATCCACATCACTAAAGAGGTACTAATTGTGAATACACATTGCTATTTATTTAACTATTGTGTGGCATTTCACTTCTGATGTTTCTTTCACAAAGTTCTATTTCCTTTGACTCATTGTCCCCACTTTCCCTATCCTTCAATAAACAATCTGGAATTTATCATTATACACTTTCACTTATTAATATTATTATGTGTCACGTGGCTTTTGAATACACTCACACACAAACTCATACCATGCACACCCATATACAGACTAACAAGCACAGATGTGCACTACAATCTTGGCCTGCAGATTATCCAAAGTGTAGGGAATTATTGAAGGCTTATCAATACATACCTAGAGTGTTAAATTCCACTCATATCCAAAAATTTAGAAGAAAGGGCAATAGACCAGAGGGAATATGGAGGACATTAGTGGAAGTGGAAATTAGAAATCAATCGAATTTTCCTTTCTATAGAGCAGAGAAGGCTAATGAATTTGGAAACAGGAACAACAGCTATAATTGAATGCTGATGAGTTATAATGTGGGAGATGATGAAAACTAATCTATTCCTTCAAAGAACTTCACAGACCATGGCTGTTATAGTGAAGCCAATTTTGACACAGAATGAAGAACGTTCTTTAGTGCTGGCAACTGTGCTTCACTGCACTAGGCTGTGTCATCATTTCTTCTCCATTACAGCTGGAAGAACCACATGTATAATAGAGTTGTTACCAATAATTTTATGCTCACAAAATAGTGAGGCATTTCAATGTCTGCACAGAAAGATGTCATCACACAACAAATTTTCAGGAATGTTGAAGAGCCAAGTAATGAGAAGGAACTGGGAAAAGAGCTGGGGGTTCAATGTCACTGTGTAGAGCAGGTGGTGACAGATGCCAGGATGCCATCGTAGGTCATCATGGTGAGTGGCAAATTGTTCAAACATAAAAAATATTTTTTAAAAAGTGTATCTGGCTTTTGTATTCAACATAGGAAATATTGGATTTTCAATAGCATCATAGGGACAACCTGGAGATGAATTAGTTGAAATGAAAACTTGGACAGAAAGAAGTCCATCAACATGTGGAGGTGTAATTCTGAGATGATGGCCAGGATGGTGTGCAGGTTCCCCATGATGATGACCAGGCACATGGAAATGAACAGACCAAAGAGAATGGACTGCCTCTCTGGCTTCTCAGAATTGCCGTGCAAAGAAATTCTGGGAGCCCTGGTGGTTTCCTGATTCCATGTAAAAGTAGTGCCTGTCAGGCATGATGTAGAAGCAACAATAAATTAAGCACCAATATCCAAGTTGATCCATGTGGTAGCATGTATCAGAAATTTATTTCTTATTTTTTATCTTTGTATTATTTCATTGTGTGGATACAGCATGTTTCATTAATCCATTTGTTTTTGGTTGGACTTGACTTTTTTCTATCACTGAATATTAAACACATTCATAGAAAAAGAAAATAGATTAGGTTATGTGGCTGGGGAGAGGGAGATGGGGAGTTATTGATTAATAGTAAAAGTTTCTCTTTGGAGTGATGAAAATTTTAGTATTGGAAGGTGACAATAGTAGCACAACATTGTAAAAGTAATTGATGTCACAGAATTGTTCTGTACACTTAAATATGGTTAAAATATCAAATTGTTCATGATATATATATGTATTTATGTGTGTGTGTGTTACCACGATAATAACTAATTAAATTTAGTGAGTCAAAATAAGACAAATCTAACAACCATCTTAGAAAGATTTTACTTGAACCCCATATATTTTTTAGATAATTGTGGGATGTTTAGAAGCATCCCTAGTCTCTACCCACTGGATGCTATTGGTATCCCTCTCTTGCCTGTCAAGAAAGCACAAATATCTACAGGTATTAACAAATAGCTCCAGGGGCTAGATTCCCCCATGAATGAGAACCACTGACTGAGTTATTGGAAACAACTTTAGAGTTCCCAAAAAATGTCCCCAAACTTATTTGGTTAGTGATATTAAGCAGTTACTTAATCCTTGAATCCCACACATTTCTGCAGCTAGAAAGAGCTTCATAGTAGTATTCATCTTATAGAATTGATTTTTATAAGAATCAAATGAGACAATCTCTATCAAAGTGTTAAGTGTGGGTAATGTTGCATAAAGAGATAAAATATATCTCCTTTAATTAACAAACACTTATAAATAAAGACTGAATGGCCATCTAAACTTGCTTTACAGGGAAGACATTCCAAATAGATGAGAAAAAAGCATCAGAAGAAAAAATAAGCCAAGTCAATGGGCACTGATTACTGTTTCACATCTCAGGAGCACCGTTCTCCACATTGTTGAAGAAAAAGCAACATTCTGGAAAGAAAACAGGGGCATATCTGCACCCTAAGTCAATGCATTCAAGATTCAAGGGACTAGTAAGGATGGCTTCATCACCAGTCCTAAACATGGTACAAACTTTAGTCCAAAGGTTGGAAAATGTGATAGAAGGGGAGATATAGGAAAGGCAGTAGAATCCATGAGAAGGAGTAGCAACAAAAACTGGATTCACCTGATGCAACCTGGTTTCTTGGGAAAAAAATTGTGAGCAGAAACCTTTTCTGATCTTCTCCGACCAGTACCCCAAAGGAAAATAATGGCTCAGGGATGAAGGAACAAGGAAATATGCTAATGAGGGACAAAGAGAGAAATATGTGTTAGGTCAGAGTCATTCAGGAATCCACACAACACAGTGAGTCATGGTTTAAGTAGAGAGTTTAAGGTTTATTAGAGGAAGAAAGCAGGTGGGAACCAGCAGAAAAGAAAGAGAGAAAGAGAATGGCTCTGGCTCTCTATCTGAGAGCAGCATTTTTTAAAGGAAAAACCCACATTGGGTGTTCGGGGGGAAGGGTGCCTGCTGAGTGTGTTCTGTGCCTGGATTGGGTGTGTGCTTATCAATTTCTGGGCTGATTGGTTGCTAGCATTCTGAGCATTATTCTTTGAAATGTAGCTGTGTTATCTATGTGGAGGAAGCAGGCCTTTTGGCTTATTTGTTGTTGTTCATCTTATGGACCTCTCTGATCTTGTCTTATCTGCCTTTTGGGGTCTAGGTGCCACTGTGACTGGGATTTCTAAAACAGCCTTCAACCCTTAGTTTATGGTGCACCTGGTATTTACGAGTTAAGCAGCAGGGCCCCTGGATCAGTCATTCCTTCTATATGTTAGATTCTTTTTTCTGGGGTCTGACAATATGCTAATGAGGAACAGATGGAAATGTGCTGAAGAGCAACTAAAGGAAAGCTAAACATCTCCTCTTCTGCTCTCCATCATCCTGTGCACTCTTAGGCTACATGGATTGTGGTTGTCTCTTTGAGATCCCAAGTTTGGCTGAGGGACTGATGTGTGACAACTTCAAGTTGTCTTTTCTGGGAAAAACCTTTCAGTCTCCACTACAACCACCAAGGAAGGAATTCACATGGGACCTTATTCTCAGAGATTTCTTCCAGGTGACTTAGGGAGAAAGTAGATGATGAAGGAAAATGTCAGGGACAATAGACTCCAAGAATTTTTATCTGAGGTCATTTGACTGTCAACCTTTCATAGCCCAGAGATGAGAGATCACTCAGTTTGATTTCTTGTTTAACTAACAAATTAATGTATTTCTTTACAATATGCTTAAAATGTGTTCTATGAAATGCACAGATATTCATAAATCTCTGTGGAAACACACAGGTGGACAAGGCTGGTGTGGTCTCTGCTCCTTTGGATTTTACAATATACTGGAGAACTCAGAGTTCAATGAAATAAGTGCATGTGAAAAAATGTCCTTAGGGTTACATCATAGAAAGTAATATAAATTTGAGTAATAGTCATGGCTTGTGCAGTTTTTTATAGCGAATGATCTGAGAAGCCCTATGCATATTGTGTGAGTACAGATTGAGGACTACATTTTTTCCATTGGATTGTCAAAAAACAGATGAAACCAAAATCTCAAGAATAATAAAGTAAAGAATGCCATGAAAAGAAAGCAAAAAAAAAGGAAACTCCTTCTTCTGCTTTGGGGATCACATAAAATTCAGCACCGTCTAAGAAATTTGGGACAGGCACAGGAATAACAGGTAGATCAGGGCTTGAAGTGGAGCTTATGACAGGTCATGCACCCCAAGAACACCTGATCTGTGTCCCTTGAGTAGGAGGAGCCTCAGCTACCAGGCTGGCTCCCTGTTCTGTCTCCACCCTTGCTCTTGTGTTTGACTCTCCTTTTGTTGGACCTTCCCCTCTCAGTAGGGTTTGACCTTACTTTTAAACACTTTTTGCCTTTAATGAAATGATTTCCAAAAATTGTCCAGAGTAAGAAAGTTTATTACATTGTGATCTGCAATGCACTTTTGTGCACACACACATATGCACAACTCTCACATACACAACATACACATGCAAGATGCACATACAATATGCACACAGCATGCACACAGATACACACACACTCCCACCCTAAAAGAACTTGTGGAAATAATTTTGCATGTACTCATGCTAGGTGTTTCCCCCTCTGAGATATTCTATGGATCTCTATTATTCTATCCTAATTAGGAAGAAATATATCATTTTGACTCATTAATGAGAAAGCAACTCAGTATATGGAATTTACGTTTATAGCATCTTCTCCAAACCATTTTCAGCATTTCCCTGCTTCTTCTCTTTCATTCACCACTGAAATTTACAGTGAAACCACTATATTTTATTGGTTTAAACAATATATATTGATTCTTCTACTATTTAACACAGCCACAAACTGAACTAAGTGTGTTGAACTTTGCTATATCCCCCAAAGCATTCACAGTGCAGAAGGGAAAAAGAAATGGAATCCAGTAAAAACAAAATACTGCCATAGACCCTTCCTTCCAAATTAAGTGCAGGAAAGAAGATGTCATCTTCCTGAGGGGACAAAATGTAAAAAACTAAACTAAAATAATAATAATAGAAGGCTATATGGGGAAAATATAGCTATTGAAAATTATGGACTATAGTTAACAGTAATATCAATGTCTTTCATCAAAAGCAACAAATTTATTACTCCAATACTATGGGTCAAAAGTAGGGGTGAATAAGGGGTATGGAAGAATTTGAATTTTATAATTTTTCTTATTTATATTCTAGGGTAATGAAAATGTTCTAAAATCGGTCATGTGGATGCATGCACAACTATTTGATGATACTGTGAGGCAGTGATTGTATACTTTGGATGGTTGGTGGGGTATGTGACAATATCTCAATAAAATTGAAAAAAAATTTAAAAAATTAAGAACTAGAGAAGTGTTCACAGAGAAATTACTTCTGGCATCCCTGAATGAGGCACTGGAGTTATCCTGATGAGAGGGAGTAACCAAATCAAATTGCACCAGAAGGAAAAACCCTGACAGTGGGAAGCAGATGTGTAAAGGTGCTGCTCTTTGAGTCTATGGCATGCTGATGAAGGTGCCAGTCAAGTTCAAAGTTATGGATGCCATGTCCAAGGTCAAGGAGGCCCTGGTGTGTTGTGTGCACATGCATACAGTATGTGCTTTTTCTGTGCTGTATGCTTTGAGTACATGAATATGTGTTTGTATGTGTTTGGTGTTCACAGAGCTGGGGTATCTTGGCTCATATTCCAAAATGTGTTTTTATAGCACAAATTCCACATTGTAAATCCATAAATGGAAATAAAGAATAATTCATTTATATTTGTGAGTATCCTTAGAGACCAAGTTAACAAAGAATAAGTTCAACATGTGGTTAAGGGACTCTGTCCTGAATTCCCAGCAGCAGCGAGGCTACCTCATTCTCAAACCTTCTCTGACACCATCTCTTATCTGTCTCCTTGCTCTCTCCTGACCACAATGGCTCCTTGTTGACCTTGAGAGTTTGAAACAAGCCCTCTCCTAGAGCATTTGCCATTGACATTCTCTAATCTGGTCACAGAATTCTCCAGGTTTCTTCAAGTTTCTTGACATGTCATCAGTGTTGCCTCTGTAAAAATGTGACCTTATCTGCTAATCTGTTTCAACAATAGTAAAAATGGCACCCTCAAATCACTGTCTACTTTTTTTTTTCTTACCAGCTCCTACTTTCATTTTTAAGAAGTTACATGTTGTGTTACAGGGTTATTTATTTATTTGCATTCTTGTCTATCATCAGATTGTATCTCAGTGCTGTGTTCCCATTGTCTAGACAGTGCCTGACATATTTTTGACTTACTTTGTAATTACCTGAAATCAAGAAAAGGCTGAGTGAGACAGGAAATATCAATCAGAGTTGGTGCTAGAAGTCCTCTAAACTAAGTGACCACATGCAAAAACGAAATATAGAAATAAATTTCCTGAATACAAAATAGAAATTATAGCCATCCCAGGTTTGGATATTTGTCATGTTTATTTTCTTTCCTCTTAGTTATATCAGCCACATGGAATCTGGGAAATGAAACTTAATTTCAGAATTTCTTCTTCTGGAGTTTTCAGAGGAACCAGAATTGCAACCCTTCCTCTTTGGTCTCTTCCTGTCCATGTACCTGGTCACTGCTCTAAGAACCTGCTCATCATCCTACCCACCATTACTGACTCCCACTTCCACAACTCCATGTACTTCTTCCTCTCCAACCTGTCTTTTTCTGACATCTTTTTATCTCCACAACCATCCCAAAGATTCTGGTGAATCTTCAGACAGAGGGAAAAATAATGTCTTATGCAGTCTATATTACCCAGATGTATTTTTTTCTTACTCTTTGCAGCTCTAGAAAATTATCTCTTGACCATGATGGCCTATGACTGCTTTATGGCTGTCTATCACCCCCTGCACTACACAGTCATCATGAACCCCTGGCTCTCTGTCATTCTGGTTCTGTGGTCCTGGATCACTGAATTCCTTGTTACACAGCTTAAGGATGTTGCAGCTCTCCTTTTGTACACACTTGTAAATCCCTCACATTTTCTGTGAATTTAATCAGATGGTCAATCTTGCTTTCTGACACCTTCATCAATGACACAGTGATTATATTGCAACTGGGCTGCTGGGTATGGGTACAATTGCTGGAATCCTTTTGCCTTACTCAAAGGTTGTTTCCTCCATGCTTTCAATCTCATTAGCTCAGGGGAAGTATAAAGAATTTTGCACCTGTGTGTCTCACCTGTCAGTGGTCTCCTTATTTTATTCCACAAGCTTAGGAGTGCACTTTAGTTCTGGTGCTGCACACATTCAAATGCAGTGGCCTAAGTTATGTACACCATGACACCCCCATACTGAGCCCATTTATCTGGAGTCTGAGGAATAGAGATATAAAAGTGGCTCTACAAATTCTTTGGATTGAAGTTTTAAAATCATTATTAATTATGCCTATGTGGATATACTTTTGATTTCGCATTTCAAAAACAGATCCAGAAGTGATGATCCTTTGATTAAAACATGGGGTAGTAGAAAATGTCTCTTTTTATTTATGTCACAGAATTTCAATGTGTTTGACTTTTAGCAACTTCTTTTATTAAGCCATCTCTATCTCTTGCATTGTAAACATTTTTCCCTTTGTCCTTTTTCCCAATTTTCATATTTTTTTCAAACATGGTTGAGAAAAACTTGGAAATTACAATGGATTGCAAGAATGGATTTCTTAAAGACTATTTTTCTCCACTGACATTTAAAATCACAATCAAGTTTTTCCTATTTTTATTGAAAAACTAGTAGTGGGCTGTCCTACACTTATGGAAAATATACTCATGTCATCAATTCTGTTTATAAAATCCTCATGTAAAAACACCACAGCTTCTCACAATTGTGTCTGCCATCCCATTGCATATTTTTACCTTAAAATATCTTTGTAGCAATGCCAACTTTTACATATAGGTGCTCTTTATAGCTGGTAATCTGGTTTTATTCTTTCTTGTTAATATCCTGTTTTCTTCTTTAGCTCATTGTCACAATGTTTATGATGGATGGTCTCTGATTTAGGATATTACTAGATAATTGTTTGCCTAATCTATTTCTTTCAGTGTGATTCTAAAAGGAGACAAATTTTACAAATATATATGAGATGACCATACCATCACAGAAAATCCTAAAAATGAAGAAAAATTTTCAATTCTGCACAGCTTTACTAAAGAAAGATTTATTTTTATGACATGGTTGTCCTCATTGAAGTATGAATTTTGGTGCATACATATAAGGTGTTATCTTCATTGGCATTAAGGTTGTTTTGCATATTCTATGTAATTTTATTTGCTCATATTTCCACTTCTGCTTGACTACACCCATTGCTGCCTACAAATGTGATTGCTTCCATTTCTCTCAGCAAACTGTATGCCATTTTCCTAAATTTAAAGGCATGAAAGGGCAGGTGAGTGACCCAATTTTGTATTTACTCTATTATTCCTTTATCTCATTTATTGTCAAAATATTCTTCAATCTTTATGACCAAAGAGGGTTGATACAAATATTTAGATTCCTGGCCAAAAATACTTCTGTCAATGGAGAGACATTATTCATAGTCACCAGTTATACCTGTGCCAACATGCGTATCCTTCCTAAATCTCCTATTTATTTGGAAGGGATCCTTATTTGTGGTCACTTTTAAATACAATTATCTGAAGAAAATTTTAATAAGTGGTGATCATCAATGCAGTCTTCAAATATCTGAAGGAATGCAAACAATAGGAAGCAGCAGAATTATCTCAATCCCCTCATAACTGTTAATGTTGACTGTTGTCAGTAAGCTATTGCTCCATAGCATGGTATTGCAAAACTAAAAGGTTTAAGATGCTGATTTTATTACACTACAGGATCCCGTGGTTTGGAGTTTTTTTTGAGCTCTTCTGTATACTCAAGAGTCTGTCTTCAGTTAGAGTTGGTTGGGGCTGGTCTGATCTTGGTTAAGCTCTCTCAGTCTTCATCTCAGTCTTCATGGCATGATTTTCTGTAGTCTCATCTACAGTGACTTTAACTGGCACATGGCCACTCCTCCAAATGTCCCCTCTTACCAGCCAGCATGCTAGCTTGGACTTGTCCCATGGCTGATATAGGGTTCCAGGAGTGAGCATCAGAAAAAAAAGGCTCCTGATGTAAATAGTCAATTGCATTATGCAAAATTGGACAAAATACATAAAGCATCCTCATGTTCACCCTTATTCAAAGATTGATAAATAGACTCAACTTCTTCATGAGTGGAGCTGCATAATCATATTGCAAAAATATGGATGCAGAGTAGGTTGGAACCCTGTTACTATCTTAGCAGTTAGTCTACCCATGGGTATACATTTCAATATAATTAGGTTTATTGTGATATTTCAAAGAATAAGCCTTGAAGGATGTCTTTTTCCAACCGTGCTCTCAGCAAATGAATAAATTTCTTGGAGGATAATGTGAGAGTTAAATTACATGTTCAATTAGAAGCTATACAAATTCTACTCTAAAATGACTAGGCTCTCCCAGATGTAAAACTCTTTACCTGCCCCTCATCTCCAGCTCACCATATCTAGTTTAGAATGAAAAATCCTATTTCTCTCCCAATCCATCACTAAGTCCAGGGATCTCATGTATGGCCCATTGATGAACAGAGCTAAAAGCTTCTTGTTTCGTGGTTGACATCTTGATGTCTTCATGCCTATATTTCCTTTCATTTGGTCAACTTGCTACCTAACGTATACATTAGGATTTTATTCTATTACTGGTAGCCAGCAATTCTGGACCACTTGGAAGGTAAGACTTTTGAAATTCAAATAGACAGTGGAGAAATAAAAATTGGAAAAGACTGGGAGTTTTGAGATATTATGTAAATTTTCCTAGCAGAACTTATACACTTCCTCAATGTTAGGATTGTACAGAGATGGGGATCTCAGTATATACATGGTTATCAGCTGAAAAGTCATGAAGTGATGTTGTAGTATCTGAGCCAGCTTTATATGCATTTGAACATAGGTTTCATGGCCACTCTTTCTAAAATTATTCAGAAAAATTCTTTCCTATTCTTCATGAGTCCCCCTGTTCCATGTTATTGGATTTTCCCTATATTGCTGACTGTCCTCTGAGATCTTATAATTTTTAAAGGAATTTCTTCCAGTGTATCATCATCAAAAGATGAATTTCTTAAATATTAGTGTATTATCATAAGGTAGTCATGTATAAAATCATGTTTGGAGCCCCATGCAAGCCTGTTATAAGTGGTACAACTGAAAAATTTAAATTATTTCAAGAATAGTGAATTTAGTTAGAGATATCAGTTAGCTCCAATAAGAGTCTAAACCAGAGGGAGTTGGGGTGAGATGGTGTCATATGAAGGTGTAGAATTAAGTTGGTCATCTAGAGAAACTAGTAAATAGCCAGGAACCATCTGGAGCAACAGTTTGGGGGACATCCATGACTGACACACATGGAATGGGCAGAAGAACTGAAATCACAGGACAGAACTGTAAGTGGAGCCCCCAAACCTCAAGGCCTGTTTTCCTACCCCATTGCCATGACAAGCTGTTTTGGAAACTTTGCTGTGGAAAAAGAAGCATTCTCTAATAGCAGCAAAGGAAGGTAACTCAATAAATCTCCAATTGTGGTTTCAATTAACAAATTTGGACTACTGAATACAAGCTTTAAGCATAGATATACCTGGAATAAACAAGAAAATTATACTGAGGTCTCTTCCAGCAGAGAGAAGATATGAATTATGGGAAAAAATAAAAACATATACTTTTGGAGCTGGCAGAGCTCAGAAAAGGGCTGTGACCCAATAAAAGTGGCACACAGAACTGGGTAACAGCTCTGGCTCATGACCTGCAAAACTTGGTTGCTGGGGACTGGCACTGAAAAGGGAATTTTTCTTTCATTTTTTTCTTAAAAATACTATTTTTAGTATCTCTATAGAGAAAGACTCAGGAATTCAACTTTCTGCACTGACCCAGGCAAGGGTGTATGTAAGATAAGTCTGAGAGACAAAGTAAGGAGCCAAGTGAAGGAGATAATTTCCAAAAGGGCATATCTTCCCTAAGAAAAGGGGCAGCAGGTCCCAGCTCAAGTGGAGATCCTCTTTCAGAGAATTCATACCACAGGGGTAGGAAAAAGAAACAGAAAGAGCTAAAGATTGTCTGCAAACTCAACCTCTATCACAAGCAGGCGCCTTTCAGAGACAGGGGCTCTTAAGGATTAAAGGCATCACACAACTTTATATCAGTGGAGAGCTGTGGGCTTAGAAGTGCCACCTGCTAGGCAGGATATAAAAACCACAGACTCTAGAGGATGCACAGGAAATTCTGAGGGTTTCAACATCAGGAAAACTTGATGCTGATTGCACCCTCCACTTGGGGTGCAATGTTGTGTATGGTCTAGTAAAATATGTTTGGGGTCAATCATATCTGGGTAGAAGATTCCTTAAAAAAAGTTTCCATAAAGGCAGGGCAAGAACCAGACTAACAAGAGCTGAAACATTCTGATCATTTAAACAGGAGCTATGCTAGAATTCTAGGAGAAGTTGAACTGAACGCCAAAGAACAGATAACAAACAAACCCAACCAACAGGAAAACCTTAGGTTAAAGTGTAAACACAACCTGTAGAATAAACTAATCAAGGAAACCAGATGCCTAGACAACAACAAATTTATGAGTCACAATAAGAAAAATGAAGACATGGCCCAGACAAAGGAAAAAACTTGCAAATCCAAATGAGATGCAAGAGTTGAAATAACAAATTAAAAATGTTCAAACAAACATGCTATATCAATTCAGATATCAAATCAGTGATGGGCAGATATGGCAAAAGAGATGAAGGATATAAAGAAGACATAGAGTGAACAAAAGGAAGAATTTGAAAGTTTGAAAAATGCAGAACTTATGGGAATGAAAGGCAAAATAGAAGAGATGGAAAACACAATGGAGACTTATAACAGCAGATTTCAAGAGGGAGATTAAAGGATTCATGAACTAGAGAACAGGACATCTGAAATCCTACATCCAGGAGAATGGGTAGGGGAACACAATGGAAAAATATGAGCAGGTTCTCAGGGAACTGGATGACGACCTGAAGCACATGAATATATATGTCATGGGTGACTCAGAAAGAGAAGGAAGGAAAAAGAGGCAGAATGAATAATGAAGGGAATAATCACTGAAAATTTCCCGTCTCTTATGAAAGACATGAAGTTAGAGATTCAAGAAGTGCAGTGTATCCTAAACCAAACAGATCTAAATAGGCCTACTCCAAGACACTAATCAAATTGCTAAATAACAAAGACAAGATAACAATTCTGAATGTAGCAAGAGAAAAATGATGCATCATATAAAATGGTTGTTCAATATGACAATGTGTGGATTTCCCTGCAGTAACCAAGTGATATGATATAATTAAGATCCTGAATGAGAAAAACTGAAAGCCAAGAATTCTGTATCAAGCCAAAATGTCCTTCAAAAATGAGGTAGAATTTTAAATATTTTCAGACAGACACTGAGAGTTTGTGAACAACAGACTTGCTTTACAAGAAATACTAAAGGAAGCAGTATAGGTAGATAGGGAAAACAAGAGAGAGACAATTTGAAAAGCATGTAGCCATGATGACTACCAGGAAGGGTAAAAGGAGAGAGATGGGGGCAGAAGATACAACATATAAAATCCTAAAGAGAAAAATTGTAGATCAATTTATTTCCTTTACAGTAATAACATTAAAAGTTGGTAGCTTAAATTTCCAAATCAAAAGGCACAGACTTGAAGAATGAATCAAAAATGGGACTCAACTTTATGCTGTCTATAAGAAACTCACTTTAGACCCAAGAAAAAGAACAGGTTGAAAACAAAAAGTGCAAAAATATGTTTCACCCAAACAACAACCAGAAAACAGTGGGGATAGCTATACTAATATCAGAAAAATTGGAATCAAATGTAAAACAATTAGAAGACTCAAAGAAGGATGTTATGCATTAATAAAAGGGGCAATTCATCAAAAAGGTATGAGAATCATAAATATTTATAAACTGAGTCAGTGTGCCTCAAAATACATGAGGGCACATACTGCAACACTGAAGGGAGAAGTAGAGAGTTCTACAGTAATAGTTTGAGACTTAATGCCTCACTCTCATCAATGCATAGAACATCTAGATAGAGTATCAAGAAAGGAACAGAGATTTTGAATAGTACAATCAATGAACTACACTTGACAGTTAATTACAGAATACTCCATGCCACACCATCAGTGCACACATTTTTCTCATGAGCTCATGTAACATTTTCCAGGATAGACCACATGCTGGGTCCAAAGCAAGATTCAATAAATTTAAAAAGCTTGACATTATACAAAACACTTTCTTGGATCATAATGGAATGAAGTTGGTAATCAATAACAAGTGAAAGGCTAGAAAATTCACAAAATTCACAAACGTATGGAGGTTAAACAACACAATCTTAACCAGTGGATCAAGGAAGAAATTAGAAGAGAAGTCAGAAAATATCTTGAGGCGAATGGCAATGAAAACACTACATATCAAAACTTATGGAATGAAACAAAGGCAGTACTGAGAGAGAAATATATTGTCATAATGCCTGTATTAATAAAATAAGAAAGAGCAAAATTGAGGCATTAGCTTTCACCTGGAGGAAATAGAGAAAGAAGAACAAACCAACTCCAAAGCAAACAGAAGGATATATATAACAAAGATTATTGCAGAAATTATGAAATTGAGTACATAAAATCAATAGAAAGAATCAACAAAACCTGAAGCAGGTTCTTTGAGAAAAACAGTAAAATTGATTGATCCTTAGCTAGTGTTACAAACAAACAGGTTTCAAATATATAAAATCAGAAACAGGAGAGGGGACCTAATTACTGACCCTGCAGAAATAAAGGAGATAATGACAGGTTACAATAAGTAACAATATAATAATAAACTAGACAACATAAGTGAAGTAGGCAACTTCCTAGAAAAGCATGAGGTATCAACATTGACTCAAGAAGAAATAAATGACCTTAACAAACCATCACAAGTAAAGAGATTGAGTCAGTCATCACAAAGCTCCCAAAAAAGAAAAGTCCAGGTATAAATGGCTTCATGTGTGGATTCTACAAGAAATTCAAGAAAGAACTAATACCAAATCCTGCTCAAATTCTTCAAAAAAATTGAGGAGGAGAGAAAGTTACTTAACTCATTCTATGAAGCCAACATCACCCTAATACCAAAGCCTGACAAAGAAACTACAAGAAAAGAAAATTACAGACAAATCTATTTAATGAATATAGATGCAAAAAATCCTGAAAAAATAGTCACAGATCAAATCCACTAGCACATTAAAATAATTATGCAACATTATCAAGTGTGCTTTGCATTACAGGTATGTCATGATGTTCAACACAAGAAAATCAATTAATGTAACACATTACATCAGTAAATCAAAGGGGAAAAGCACATGATCATCTCAATTGATACAGAAAAAGCATTTGACAAAATTCAACACCTTCCTTGATGAGAACACTTTAAATGATAGGAATAGAAGGAAATTTCCTCAACATGATAAAGGCAATACATGAAAAACCCAAACTCATTATACTCAATGGGGAAAGACTGAAAGCTTTCCCTCTAAGAAAAGTAACAAGACAAAGATGACCATTGTTACCCATTATTCAACTTTGTGCTAGAAATCCTAGCTAAAGCAAGTAGGCAAGAAAAAGAAATAAAAGGCTACCAAATTAGAAAGTAACAAGTAAAGCTTTCACTGTTTGCAGAATGGCATGATCCCATATGTGGAAAATCCCAAAAAATCTACAACAAAACTACTAGAGATAATAAATGCGTACACAAAAGTGACAGGCTTCAAGATCAACACAGAAAAATTGGTAGTGTTTCTATACATTAATAATGAGTGATATAAGGAGGAAATCAAGAAAAAAGAATCCCATTTTCAATACCAACCAAAATAATTAACTATTTAGGAATAAATTTAACCAAGGCCACAAAAGACCTATACACATACAACTTCACAAAATTGCTAAAAGTAATCAAAGAAGAACCTAAATAAATGGAAATGTATACTGTGTTCATGGATTGGAAGATAAATATAATTAAAATATCAATTCCAAACATATTTATTTATAGATTCCTTGCAATACCATTTAAAATCCCAACTTATTTTGTAGAAATAGCAAACCAATAACCAAATTTATTTGGAAGGGCTGCATGCACCAAATAGCTAAAAATATCTTGAGAAAAAGGAATGAAATGAGGTCTAACATAACCTAACTTTAAAACATATTACAAAGCTACATTAGGCAAAATAGCATGGTACAGTCATAAAAGTAGACATACTGAGCAATGGAATTGAATTGACTGTTTTGAGATAGACCCCTTCATCTACTGACAATTGATCTTTGATAAGGAGTCAAGCCAAACAACTGGTACAGAGCAGCCTCTTCAACAAATGATGCTTGGAGTTAGGATTTCCATACCAAAAAAAAAAAAAAAAAAAAAAAAAATGAAAGACAGACCCTATCTCACACCTTATACAAAAATTAAATTAAAATGTATCAAATACCTAAACATTAGAACTAAGAACATAAAACTTTTAGATGAAAAATAAGAAATTATCTTAAAGATCTTGTGGTAGGAGGTGGTTTCCTAGATCTTACACACAAAGCACTAGTAATGAAAGAAGAAATAGATAAATGGGATCTCCTCAAAACTGAACATTTTTGTGCATCAAAGGACTTTTAAAAAAAGAATAAAAAGGGAGCCTACACAAGGGGAGCCAATATTTGGAAATGACATGTCAAATAAGAGTTTAATATACAAAATATACAAAAAGATCCTACAACTCAACTATAAAAAGGTAAAGAAAACTAAAAATTTGGCAAGAGACATAGACAGACACTTTTCTGATGTGGAAATACAAATGTCTCAAAAACATATGGGAAGATTCTCAGCTTCACTGGCTATTAGGCATATGCAAATCTGAACAACAATGAGATATCACTGCACACATACTATAATGGCCTTGATTAAAAAAAGAAAACTACAAATGCTGGAGTGGATATTGAGAAATAAGCACACTTTTTCACTATTGCTGGGAATCTAGAGTTGTGCAACCACTCTGGAAGGCAGTGTGGCAGTCCTTCAGGAAGCTAAGCATAGAATTGCCATATGATCCAGCAATCCCTTTACTAGATATATATTCAGAGTAACTGAAGGTAGCGAACTGAAAGGACATTTTAGCACTGATATTCATAATGGCACTATTCACAATTGTTAAAAGTTGGAAGCTACCCAAGTGTCCATCAACAGATGAAGAGATAAACAAAGTGTGGCATATACATGCAATTGAATTGCATTCAATCCTATAAAGGGAGGAAGTTCTGAAATGGTCACCAACATGGATGACATCACTTTAAGGGAAATAAACTATACATAAAAGGCTAAAAATTGAATTAACTTATTGATATGACATAATTAGGATAAGCAAATTTATAAAGACAGAATCTGATATATAGTTTTGCAGAGGATGTGCTGGGGGTATGAAACAGGGATTTAAGGCTTAAAATGCACAGAGTGCATTTGGGGTGATAGAAAAATTAGGTATTAGATTGTGGTGATGGCAGTACATCACTGTGAACATAATTGACAGTTCTGAGATATGTACCTGAATTTGGTTAAAATGGTAACTCTTAGTTGTTACATATGTTACAAGAATATAAAGTTGAAGTAAATTCATAGAACTGCACAACACAATGAACTCTAAGTGAAATCACAAACTTTATTTAATAGAAAATTATAAAAATGTGCTTTCATCTGTTGTAACAAATGTAGCACATCAATGAAACTTGTTAATGATAGGAAGGTGTATAAGAATCCCTTCTTGTCACCATAACTGTTTTGTAAACCCACAGTTCTCTGATAGATACAAAGGGAAGAAAAGAAATAATGCAAAGCAGGACTTTGAAAGAATTCTCAGTGAGCACTTATGGTTTGTGTAATTTAAATATTAGGAACTGTGTAGATTAGGAGAGTCTTTGTATTCTGCCAAGTGGAAAAAAATTCATCTAGTTCAGTAGGCTAGAAGTTCTTTAGTATTTTATAATATTGAAACAACAAAAAGCTATTAGAAAACCATTTTAATTTTGAACCAGAAGAGTTTGAAGGTGAGAAAGTTCCAAGACTAAATCTTAAGGCATTTCCGTATTGCCCCATAGGGACAGAATCACCCCTGATTGAGATCCACTGGCTGAGAGACTGAGGACTGGAAACATTTTTACAGGGTTCCAAATAATGTCCCAACCCTTGCCTCAGTCAAAACTTTAGTCATATATTTAAACTTTGAACCCAACCCATTTGTGCAAATGTAGAATTTGCTCCATAATAGTACTGCCATTTTAGAATGGAACTTTGTATGAATTCAATGAGAAAATCCCCAAAACATTATAAGCTCAGGTAATGTTGCATAAAGACATCAAATATGTTTCTCTTAATTAGTTAATGTTTTTAAATAAAGGATCAATGTAACCTCCTAATTTGCATTACAGGCAGGTCACTTCTAATTGACTGGAAGAAAACGTAGTTTGGCCAAGGGGTACACTGCCTATGGTTTCATATCCAAATTGTCCTGTTCTCCACTTTGTTGAGAGAGGAAAGCAATGCTCTGGAGAGAACAACACAGCCCATATCTTCATGTGAAGTCAATTCTTGATGATCCAAGGGACAAGTGAGGGTGCATTCATAGACATAGACATGGTGAAAATTTTAATTCAAAGGATGGGAAAGGTGTTAGAAAGTCAGAGCTGCACAAGGCATCATAATCCATGAAGAGGAGGAGTGAAAAGCTGGATTCACCTTGTGCAACCTGGTCTCTTGGGAACAGAGTCAGCAGCGATAATTTCCACTGTCTCCTCACCAGTGTCCCAAAGGGCAATGATGGCTCAGGGGTGAAGCAAAAAGGAAATGTGTTAATGAGTGTGCCGGTTTGAATGTATTGTGTCCCCCAAATGCCATTATCTTTGTGGTCTTGTGTGGGGCAGACGTTTTGGTGATGGTTGGATTTGCTTGGAATGTGCCCACCCAGCTGTCGGTGATGATTTCAATGAGATGTTCCCATGGAGGCGTGGCCCCGCCCATTCGGGGTGGGCCTTGATCAGTGGAGCCATATAGATGAGCTGACTCAAAGAGAGGAAAAGAGAGTGCAGCTGGGAGTGATGTTTTGAAGAGAAGCAAGCTTGCTAGAAAGGAACGTCCTGGGAGAAAGCCGTTTTGAGGCCGGAGCTTTGGAGCAGATGCCAGCTGCCTTCCTAGCTAGCAGAGGTTTTCCGGACTCCATTGGCCATCCTCCGGTGAAAGTACCCAATTGCTGAGGTGTTACCTTGGACGTTTTGTGGCCTTAAGACTGTAACTGTGTAGTGAAATAAACCCCCATTTTATAAAAGCCTATCCATCTCTGGTGTTTTGCATTCTCCAGCATTAGCAAACTAGGACAATGAGGGTCTGTGTTTATTTGAATCTCTATGTACCCCAGAAGGCTATGTTCTTTTAATCCATTCCTATGGTGTAGACCTTTTGATTATGCTATTTCCATTGAGGTGTTCCCCAGGGTGTGTCTTAATTCTCTTTACTGAAGTCCATTATAAAAGGATAAAAGACACAGAGAAACAAGCCCCAGAAAGAAGCAATGAGAGACAGAAGCTAAAAGAGAGAAACACACAGAAGCTCAGAGAGGAAGCCACAAAAGCCAGAAGCTGGAATCAAGGTAACCCAGGAGAGAAGGGAGAGACCAGTAGACATTCCATGTACCTTCATATGTGGCAGAAGTGTACTGAATGCTGACCACCTGTCTTTGTGGAGAAGATATCATACTGTTGATTCCTTAATTTGGACATTTTTCATGATCTCAGAACTGTAAACTTGCAAGGTCATAAATTCGCATTGCAAATGCCAACACATTTCTGGTGTATAGGATCTCATCTGTTTTCACAAACCAGAACAGAGAGAGAGGTAAATGAGGGAATGAGTAGCTAAAGGAAAGCTCTAAAAAACCCTGTTACTGTTCCTCATCCTATGCAAGGGAACATGACTTAACTTTTGGATCCTACATCTGTCTGGGGGATAACTGACCCCTTTCTACTATTTGATCTGGAGACAGAGGTTCAGTCTCCATTACCAACCATCCAGGAAGGAATTTGGACTTTCACACAGAGACATTCCTCCAAGAGGTACCATTCAGGTCAGTTGGAGACTGCAGTAGAGGATGCAGAAAATGTCAGAGAATGGGCACCAAGAGTTTTCATCTAAGTTTACCAGAGGTCAATGCAGTACAGGCCAGAGAGTAGAGATCACCCAGCTTTTTGCTTCTGTATTATTCACAGACTTTCAGCAACCTCTGTGAAAACATACAGGTGAACAAAACCAGAGTAGTATCTGCTCCTTTGGATTTTACTGGAGAAGCCAGAGTACATTTGAAATAAGTGCATGTGACATACTGTAATCAGGTATACATCAGAAAAAGCAAGGACACATCAGAGTAATCAATAGTCATGACAAGTGCAGGTATTTATAGTGAATGGTCTGGGAATTACTTTGCGTATTGTATGAGGTACAGAACCAGGCTAGGGTGTCCTCATTGGATTGTCAAAAACCAGGTCAACACATAAAATATTGGAATTAATTTTGTGAATGCAAAATAGAAATTATAGCATTTCCATTGGACCAGCAATGTTTGAATGTGTGAAAATTTTTAATATTTTTTATCTCTTTCTTCCTAGATACATCATCAACATGGAACGAGAAAACAACACACAAGTTTCAGAATTTCTTCTTCTGGGGTTTTCAGAGACACAAGAATTTCAACCCTTCCTCTTTGGGCTGTTCCTGTCCATGTATCTGGCAACTGTCTTTGGGAACCTTCTCATCATCCTGGCCACCATCGCTGACTCCCACCTCCACACACCCATGTATTTCTTCCTCTCCAACCTGTCCTTTGCTGACATGTGTTTTATCTCCACCACTATCCCAAAGATGTTGGTGAATATTCAGACACAGAACAAAGTCATTTCCTATGCAGGCTGCATCAGTCAAATGTTCTTTTTCATGCTCTTTGCAGCATTGGAGGACTTCCTCCTGACTGTGATGGCCTATGACCGTTTTGTGGCCATCTGTCACCCACTCCACTACATGGTCACCATGAACCCCCAGCATTGTGTTCTGATGGTTTTGGGGTCTTGGATAATGACTGCCTTGAATTCCTCATTGCAAAGCTCAATGGTGTTGCAGCTCTCCTTTTGTGCACATTTGGAAATCTCCCACTTTTTCTGTGAACTTAATCAGATGGTCCACCTTGCCTGTTCAGACACTTTCATCAATGACATAGTGATTTATTTTGCAACTGGGCTGCTGGGTGTCGGTCCACTTGCTGGGATCCTTTTGTCTTACTCTAAGATTGTTTCCTCCATTTGTGCAATCTCATCAGCTCAGGGGAAGTATAAAGCATTTTCTACCTGTGTGTCTCACCTCTCAGTGGTCTCCTTATTTTATTGTACAAGTCTTTGGGTATACTTTAGTTCTGCTGGTACGTACAACACATATTCAAATGCACCAGCCTCAGTGATATATGCTGTGGTCACCCCTATGCTAAACCCTTTTATCTACAGTCTTAAAAATAAAGATATAAAAAGGGCTCTTAAAATATTCTTTAGAAAGAATCTATAAGAGCTTCATCTGTGCTGCAGCTGAGAAAGTGCCTGTAATTTCTGGGCTCTTAATATTTCTGTTTTTTTTTTCAAAGTGTTTCTATGTGTTTGATTTTAATAAACATCAGGTATTAAGCCTTCTCTGTATCTTGCATAATTAACATGTTATCCTTTTGTGACTTACCCATATTTCCTATGTTTTTCTCAGTCTTGGATGAGAAAAAACTTGGAAATTCCAAATAGCCCTAAATTTTAGATTTTGGATAATATTTTATTGTTGATTGACTTTTATAATCACAGGCAAATTATTCCTTTGTTTTAATGAAAGGGTGGAGGCAACTTTTCCAACTCCTGTTGAAAAAAACCCATGTCATTTAAGTCTATAATAGTTTAATGCAAAAGACACTGCAGGTTTTCACTATTGTGTCTGTCATCCCATTGCATATCTTTACTTTAACAGATCTTTCTACTAATGTCTACTTTCACATACTGATCCTTCATATAGCAGGTCATCAATTTTTATCCTCCTTATGAAGGTCCTGTTGTCCACTTCAGAACATTGTCCTCAGTGCTTATCATGGTTAATACCTGCATAGGATACTAAAGGCAAAGCCATTTGCCCAATATATATTTTCAAGGGGAGTCTAGAAGGCAAATTTACAAAAATATGATATGATAAGGCCATCCCACCATGTGTGATTTTAAAAATGGTGAAGTAAAATATTCACTTATGCATTGCTTTACTAAAGAATGATTTCTTTTTCATGATGTGAGTGTCCTCATTGAAGTATGGAATCTTGGTGAACACATGTAAAGGTGTATGTTCTTTGGTGTGCAGGAAATTTCTTTGTGTTCTATGTTATTTTGTTGCTCATATTACCACCGCTGCTTGACAGTTTCCCATGACATCTACAAATGTGATTGCCTTTGTTCCTCTATGCATACTTTCTGTCCTTTCTATAGATATCATAAAAACACAAAAAGGCAGGTGAGTGAATAATCTTTGTATTTGTTCTATCATCCTTTTATCTCACTTATCAATTTTTATTTCAGTCCTTATGGTCAAAGGAACATTAATGCAGGAATTTAGATTCCTGCCCACAAAATACCTCTGGTAATGGAAGTTTCTGATTCAGGGTCACAGGTTATGCCTGACAAACACATATGTGTATCCAAACTCTCCTTGTTGTCTGGCAGGGAATTTACCTGTGGTCAGTTTTAAGGACAGTTATCAGAAATAAACTTTAATAAGTGGTGACATCAAGGCTGTCTTCAAATGTATGAAGGATGAAAACAATCAGAAGTGACAGTTTTCTCTCAATATCCTTATATCTGTTAATGTTGACTGTTGTTTCACTTAGTTATTGCTCTGTAACAAGTCATCTTCAGATAAGTGGATTAAGATAGTGATTTTACCACTTTATTGTAGTCTATGGTTTTCTTTCATTGGTTTACAGTTTAACATATACATTAAGGTTTCTATTCAATTACTGGAGACTGGACTGATGGATTATGTTGAGAGATTAGACATTGGATATGCAATTAGATAATAGAGAATTAAGAATTGTATGGGGAAAGGAGTTTTGAGGTATTAGTTCCATTTTCCTGGCAGATCATGTGCCGTTCCAAAATGTGAGAATTGAACAGAGTTGGGGGGGCTCAGCATTCTAGATAATTATGAGCAGGAAAGGCATGGATTGATGTTGTAGAATCTCAGCCAAATTTATTTGCCTCTGAACATAGATTTCATGGCCAATCTTTCTTAAAATTAGGCAGAAAATATGGTTCTTTCTCTCATGGGTCCCCTGTGCCATGCTCTTGGAGATTCCTTGTGTATTATTAACTCCCCAATAAGGTCTTATAATTTAAAAGATTTTCTTTCATTGTAGCAGTCATTGAGGGATAAAATTCTGAAACATTTCTGTATTATCATAAAGTAAATGGAGATATAATCATTCTTGAATACATGCAAGTGTTTTATAAGTGGTATAATTGGAAAGCTTATAAACTATGTCATGATAGGGAATTTAATTAGAGACAGCAGTCAGCTTCAGTAAAAGAAGCCCCCAAAACAGCACCTTTCAGAATTAAAGTTTCATTAATTCTTACATCTCAGATTTAGGTTAGATTGTCCAGGGATAGTACAGCAGCTCAATGGCCTTGCAGGGGACTTGTTCATAAACCTTTCTCTTTACTTGGTTTTCAATCCATGTTCACAGAATATGGGCTGCTCCTGGCTTCATGGGAATCCATATTATCAGCCAAGAAAACAGGGAGAAGAATCAAGAGCATAGTACTAGTTGAGTTCCAGATGTATGGTGTGAAAACTGAAGTATAACAACCATATTTTGACAAATTCCATATAATAGGCTCAGTGAATTTTCATAAAATAATAACTCCATATACCCAGAACCCAGATTAAGAAATAGAACATGACCATCCCCAGAAGTCCCTGCATGCCCGCATCTAATCACCCTCCCTTCCCCATGGTCATCACTATCCACAATTCTAATAGCATTGAATAGTTTTGTCTTTTACTTTATATGATTCTGACCATCTATCAACTATCTATCTATGAAATCTTTCCATTTTAGTCATTTTAATCCATGTACTTCAGTGTTACTAATTATATTCCTAATTTGACTTTGTATAAATGGAACCCTATAATGTATGTTATTTTGTGTCTGGATTATTTTGAACAACCTTAAATGGTGAGGCTTTTTTTAATTAGGAAAGTATAAGTTTAGATAGAAGTGCCACCTAAGACTTTGGCTTACATATCTTTAGTCAAAATAGGTTCACACTGTGTGGTAGGTAGAATAATGGCCTTCCAAAGATGTCCACATTCTAATTCCAGAAACCTGTGAATAAGGTAAACTACCTGTCCAGTGAGAATAAGAACAGCAGGCAGAATTAAAGTTGATCATCAACTGATCTTAATTAAGGAGATTATCTCTGTGGGCCTAATGTAATCTCAATGGGCCTTAAATGTTGAGGGGGAAGACAGAAAAGTCTTTTGCCAGAGGGATGTACTATGAGGAAAAAATGACTGTTCTTTACTAGCTTTGAAGATGGAAAGTTACATTGATCTAAGGAATTCTCTAGAATCTGGAAAATGCAAGGAAAACAGGTATTTCCTTAGAACATTTACCATGTATCCCATCACTTTTGATACAGTGACTTTACACCAATTCAAACCTCTTTGGATTTTTCAAAAACAGAACTGACAGATAATATTTGTGTTGTTTTGAACCACTAATTTGTGATTTTTTCTTATAGCAGAGACAGAAAACTAATAAATGTTGTAAATTGAAGATTGTTAATTTAACTGTATATTATCTCACTTACAAAATTGGAATTCTGCTTTTAAAGATAAAGCCCACAGGTAAACTGGAAATGAAACTCATCCATGTTTTAACTAAAGAATAATTGAACAAGATAACTTTTAAAAGAGGAATAAACAAGGGATATTTGACCTATTCTTTGTTAAAATGTGTAATTAGGCTGTGCTTATCACATTGGGAAATTGTAATAGGTGTAAAAACATGTATTAATGCCTCAGCTTAATCACAAACTATTCTTTTCAATGAATGAATTATTAGATAAAACGTGGTTTTAAATGCAGTAAGTAAATGAAGGATGTGGAAATAAATGGGGTTGGGGCAATTAATTATTTGTTGAAGCCCAAATAATGCTTACATTCATATATTAACACTAGTTACCATAAAAACTGATGATAAAAAGTTCTAAAATACCATAAGATTTCTGGATTAAATATAGCTTATTTTCTGAGTTTAAGCTGAGATGGGGAAAGCACAAAACAAATAAGTAGGAAGATATTTGATGGAATTGTATCCATTAAGAAAATGTACATCCAAACTTTATAAAGAAAATAAAGCACTTCAGTTCACCACTTCCATCAAATTCTAATAAAAGAGTTTAAATCATAGATGCAGAATTTCTTAGAACAAAAAATAATATTTTTTTCCAAAAAATGACTCAGAAATTGGAAGAAGCTCTTGAAAATTATGACAGTGCTTAATGATGAGACATCAGATCATAGACTTGTTTCAGTTTGAAGATAGTTTCCCCAGCAGAATGAAAAATGCTATCAAAGACCTAATACAAACTATCCATGTGGTAAAAGAATGGTTTTGTGGTAAAAGAATGTTTTTGTGTTAAAACAAAGCCTAGCTGATTATATAATTATGTAGGAAAGAAACAAAAAATATTGTAATGAACTAGGAATAGTACCACACATTGTAACTAAATTATACCAGGTATGCCTATAATAGAATTGGAGCATTTGGAATAATGTTGACATTATTTGCATTATGGCTTTTCAAATTATGAGTATTTTTTCATACTTTGTAGATGTCAAAACCCATGGAGAGTCTCAAAGAAGATGGCTGGACAAAAGCCTGCTGCAGATACTTTTTTACTCTCATAGATTAGGCTTATATAAATTCAGACTATTCTCTGCTTACAAACTCCAAATAGAGCAGCTATGTCACTCTGTGCCTTTAGACTCTTTGTTTACATTTCTTCCCTTCTTTAAAAATTTTAAGTAAGCTACAATGTTTATGAATGAAAGCATGAAAGGCCAGTGTATATAATGACAAATTGATGGTGTCCTCATATTTGCTGAGGGTGGGGGGTGGGGAGCAGCTGTCATCAGTTTGCACAGCAAGAGTTATCTCCTGACAAAATGCTGGCAAGAGCAAAGAAGTGGGACTTGATGGTTATCTTGGATTTGGCTTTCAAGGGAGGACATGATGCCACTCTATTCCCTTAGATGATACAGTAGCATAAGCCTCTTCACTCAAGTGAAAACTTGGGTTGAAAATTTAAGAAAACATGTCCTACACAATGGAGAAGAGGAGTCTGATTAATCAGGGGATACATGAAGTAGAGAATCAGTAACCATACGCACTTGATTTTAGTCCTTAGAGGTTTTGGTTTTGCTTTTTATTAACTTGATTTTAATATTCAATCTATTTTTAATGAATCCATACTGTTAACTTATTGAGACTCTACTGTAATTCACTCCTTTAATGAATTAAAGACTTTTCAGGATGTCTGTAAAATTCAGTGCTTTCTGTAATGAAAAGCAGTGTTCTTTGGTCTAAGAACAACCCAGAAATAATTTCTAATGTTCTAAATACTGAATGAAAAAATTATTTATTTATACTGGGATTAAAAAAAGTATTGTCAGGACCCCAGGTTATTTGACCTTAAAATTATTTTACTGTCTTCTTTTATTACTATAAGGGAAATACAAATGGCTAATTAATACCAAAATACATTCAAAACCAGCTTAATTTAAAAAGCACAAATAGACTCTGGCTTGAAATGCCAAAATCTCAATGCTTTTATAGTTGGTGAGCTAAATGATGTGATCCATGAGAATACAAATTTAAAAACTATCACTGAAAAGTTAAAGTATCCACTGTTTTGATGAAGTCAATATATGCTGCCTCAGAAATTGCTCAGTAATTAATTGGAAACCCAGAAGTAAAGAGGAGAGTTAGTCATGTTGGTGAGACACATAGATTAGGTTAGTTTGTGGATAGTCAAAAGCAAACAAGTTATTGAAATAAATACTCAACAGCACATTTAATTTCTAAAAAATAACCACATATGGTCATAACTTAGGGCCAGATTTGATACCATGTGGCTTTATCTTCACTACAAATAATGGAACTGTAACCAAACACATTGTCCTCTAAAAAATAGCTTTCTCTTCTTGATTGCAAAGTACCATTCTATAAAGAAAACCCATATGCATTAAATGTTATTTTTATTTCATGAGTTTGATGACTATAGCATTTAATTTTAAATTGGAGTCTGTAATGGATGAATAAGCCTAATAGTTTTCAAATAACTTGAAAATCAATTTTATTTGACTTTGATGGTGTTTGAGGTTTTTTTTAAGAATATCACTCAACATGTGCAATTGTAGCATGGAAATTATTTGAGGTCTTGTATTATTGTGCTTTAACTAGTGTGGAAAGAGCTTAAATTATAAAAACTAAAGATTAAAGTATAAGAAAGTATAAGCTCATGCTGCCTACTTCTAAGGGAAACTTGGTCATGACAACATCAGGTTATAAAACCACTGATTCATAAGGGATTCAAATCAATTTTTTGAGGTAGAACACCAGAATAATTACTCTTCCTTTTCATCTTAGATCTTTATTACTCAAATGCTGTTCATCCTATTGGAGCATTTCAGTACACATAAATGCTGTAATGTTAATAGCAAAGAGAAAAGCCATTATGAGTTGTATGCTGCTCATCATGACCAGGATGGAACAGTTTTTAAAATAAAAAATATGCCCTACAAAAAAAGAAAAACAAATGAAAAATTAGGGAAAACAATAAGAACAGACTGTATAGTACAAAGTGTAATGATGTAGAAGAAAAATATTGCATAGAAACATTTTGGAATAACAATTATGAAAGATGAGAACAAACATTTCAGAAAGAATAAGCACAAATCATGAACATGAAAAAAAGGCTCACCTTCATAACAGTGAAAGAAACTCATCTTAAAATATTCTGGAACTCTACTTTCCCCAATATAAATTTGTCAAATAAAATACAACCTGTAGTGGTGAGAAGGTAATAAAGCAGGAACTTGTTAACTGTCAATAAAGTATGAGTTATCCCAGAAAGATACAAATGCTGGAGAAGATGTGGAGAGAGATACACCTATCCACTCTTGGAAGGGAAGTAGAATGTTCAGCTCCTCTGGAAGGCTGTGTGGTGGTTCCACAGGAGGCTAAGTATAGAGTTGTCATATGGTCCTGCAACCCTGTTATTAGGTATATACTTGAAAGAACTGAAAGCAGGGACATGAATAGGCATTTGCACAGTAGTTTTTATGGTGGCATTATTCATGATTTGCAATGGATGAGGGTGGCCTGAGCATACATCAATGGGTGAATGGAAGGAAGAACTGCAGTGAGTACCAGGGAATATTTATTGAGCTGCTACAAGAAGGAAAGAAGTTGTGAGGAATGAATTAGTTGAACGAAACATGAGGACACTACATTGAATGAAATAAGCCAGAAATGGACAAATATTGTATGGTCTTACTAATATAAACCAACTGTAATAAGTAAGTGCTGGTAATTGAATTTGAAGGCATAGGCTATCAGGAGATAGAACATGGGCAGAGATTGGGGAATCAACAATAAGTGCAGTGTTCAATACAGCTTATTGTAAAGATTCCTAGATTGTATTCAACAATGCAAGAGAACAGAATATTTAATAAGGCTTATTGTAAGGGGTCCTAGATTGTAAGCTCTTGCAGCAGCACATCTATTCATGAGTTTTAACTGTTATTTAAGAAATGTTTATTTGGTACAAAATTTATATTCTCTGTATCACACTATGTAATTTCACCTGCAATGTCAGTTTATTTAAACAGCATAATTTCATGGACCCTAAAATAGGGAATAAGTCTTGTAATTATCTACAGGTTTATGTAATACCCCAATACATCCCATAATGTTTTGTACAGAAAATAAAAGATATATGCAAAGTCCACTTGAGGGACTGGGGGGTGGGTAATGTGAAAATATTAAACTTCCCCACCTGGGGAATTCCTGATATTCTAGCAAGCATTAGGGATTCCAAAATTAATAAGTCAAGCCCTCAATCTTGGGACTTGCCCTTATGAAACATAGTCCTGCAAAGGAGCAGCTAATCCTATTTAAAATTTTGCCTAAGAGTCACACTCAGAGAACTTCTTTGCTACTCAGATACGGTCTCTCCCTCAAAGTCATAAACACACTACATGTTTCCCAGGGGTGCAAGCCTACCTGGCAGTGTGGGAGATGACTCCCAGGGATGAGCCTGGCCATGATATGTTAGGATTGAGAATGCATTCTTGAACAAAAGGGGGAAAAGAATTGAAACAAATAAAGCTCCAGGGGTTAAGATATTTCAAATAGTCAGGAGGTCATTCAGAGGTTAATCTCATGCATTATATAGATATTCCATTTTGTTTCTGTTGTATTAAAGTAGCTAGAAGGAAACACCTAAATCTGTTGGACTGTAATCCAGTAAACATGATTCTTTATAATGATTGTATAAATATATAGCTTTTATTGTGTGACCATGTGATTGTGAAAACTGTGTGACTGATACTTTATCCACTATATGGGCAGATGAGTAATAAAATAATGTAAAATATATATATTAATGGTGTAAGGGGTTTGTGGTGTTTTGGGTGTTCTTTTTTTTAACTTTACTTGGGAGTAATGAAAATGAACTAAACTTGATTGTAGTGATGAATGAATGCACAAATGTGTGATGATAATGTTAGTAATTGTATACTCTGGATGGATTTTATGGTGTTTGAATATATCTCAATAAAATTGCCATAAAAATGTGTGTTGTCTAAGAAAATGCTTAATGCTGAGAGGTACAAATTAGTGTTTCAATTATTTGTAAGAATGAAACCCCAAGAGATGGAAAATTCCTTGTTCAGCAGCCATTTTTCAGAAGTGGGAGTTTATGTTGTAAGAACTCTGGTCTCCTTTGAGGTTTCTCTGTTTTTACAATAATGTTTGATGGGGTCAATGTCACATGGCCTCTAAGAAAGTAATTTCAGTGTAGATATGTCAGGCTTGAATTTATCTCTGCCTTTTCACCAATCTGATATTGAACTAGATACTAAAGTACTGAAAGATCTAACCACCTCAAATGTAACTAGAGAAATATGAAACTAATCATGTAAAAGACATCACAGAAATCAAATTACATGATTTATCTGAGATGCTTAACTAGGGATGGAAAATAGGGAGTGCTATCCTCAGTATTCAATGACTTTGAGGATTTTTTTAGACCAAAGGCTTTTATTAATTCCATAAATTTTTATTTTAGAGGCAGACATTAACTCTAATTTAACTACCCAGGCAGGGCAGATGATGGCATAGAGAGGGTTAAAATTTAGTTAGTCTTCTAGAGCAACAAGTAAATACCAGGAAAAACTAGTGAATAATCTGGCACAACTGCTGGAGGAATTCCTGATTGCTCACATATTGTACACCAGCAGGGAATGGGTGGAATGGCTGAGATTGCAGCATAGAACTGAAGTCAAGCTCCACAGTCTGTGGCTGGTGACCCTTCCCTCGCCAGCACAGCAGGCTGAGCTGCAAAACTTTGCTGTGGGAGAAAGAAACAGTCCCTTCCATGAGCAGGGAAATTGAGCTAAATCAAGTTCCAACTGTGGTATTTCAATTAATAATTGCAGACTGCTGAATACAGTTTACATGCACAGATAAACCCCTACCAATCAGGAAAGTACACTGAGGTCATTCTCAGTGAAGAGGAGGAGGGGCTGATGGAAGGAAAATTACAGAGGCTTTTGGAGACAGCTGAGCTTAGAATACTGGAAAATGACTGTGTCCCAAGAAAAAGAGCAGAGTACCGGGTACTGTCTCTGGCTGACAGTTGAAACTGTGGTCTGGGGACTGGCTCTGAAAAGGAGCTTTCTCACTTTCTTCTTTTTTTCTTTCAATCTAAGCAGCTCATTAGAGATAGCCTCAGGCATTTTCAATTCTGAGCACTTACCCAGGCAAGGGTGGAGTTAACAGAGTCAGAGAGACAAAGGAGGAATTCATGTGTGGAAGATAACTCCCTAGAGGGTGTATCTTCCTTAAGAAAAGGGGAACAGGGCCCAGCTCAAATGGCTGCCCTCCCTCAGAGTATGCAGACACCAGGGCCTGGGGGAAAACAAACAAACCAACCATAAAAATCCATATATTTTTAAACAAAAGTGATTAAATCTTCTGGGTAATGCATTAATAAATAATCCTTTTACTCCAATATTTATATGTATTTCAGTCCCAAACAGTGAATCTTTGATATGTCAAACCATCAGGGAGTCATAAATATGGGAGTCAGGTATTGATTCTCTTCTCCCCTGCCAGAACTGAAAAGTGTTTTCCTTTTAATATCTGCTTTAATCCCAGATGAGAAAATGGAAGGAAAACCATGGATTCTATTCCTTGGGAATTGATGATTCCATCTGTGGATTTGCTGAATAAGCCAGTGGGTTGCAGAAACCTTAGATGTGAACAATTTGGATTATAGGGGTTATATGAGTAGTTATTACTTTTAAACCAAGTTTGGAAATCCAATATTTGGAAATAGCAGATTTCCAATACTGGAAAGAGAAGATGGGGTCACATGTGGAAAAATTGTAGCATAAATTTTACTAGACTCCTTCAGGTGTATTTAAAACATATTTGCTTAACAATGAGTGTTTATTTGATTGTTTATGTTTTTTCTATTGGAAAAACATATGTAAGACATTAATGGAAATATGGAATATGATTTGTTGAAACTCATATAATTTCCTGCCATGTACGTATGATACAGAAATTATCAGTTGCATGAATGGAGACATGCTCAGGAATTTTCAAAGGATTGTTGAAGTAACAATGAAAATGAATTTCAACCACCAGCAATATTATGTATCAGTTAAACCAGAATTTAATCAGGTATCTTTAATATAAAGAGGGTGAAAAATTCTTAATATTGTTGCAAACTAAAATGTCTTGAGGTACTATTAGTAGCATGATACTATTTACTTAAGTTTTCAAGAGAACCATTTACTAGCTCATGAATAAATTTGAAAATTATGGGAACATTGTTAGGTACATATCCAAACAACTTATTACATTGTTTGCTTTAGAGTGAAAGATGTGCAAGGGAAAGGAATCATTCAGGGATAGCAAGACAAGACAAATGTTATTGGTGATAATTATCTGTGCTGCTTTGAACCACTGTCCAGTGACCTTTACTTTTAGTCTGAAGCAGTCACTTTACCAGTGCTCGTAGGGCAAGTGTAGTGGTGATGGTGCCCCTTAGCTTTTGTTAATCTGAGAATATCTTCATCTCACTCTCATTTTTGAGAAATAGTCTCTCAAGGTATAAAATTCTTGGCTGGAGGTTGTATTCCTTCAGTTCTTTAAGTACTGTAACTCACTCCATTCTTGCCTACATGGTTTATAATGAGAAATATGCACTCAATCTAATATGGACTCCTTTTAAGTAACAGGTTGCTTTTCTCTTACAGCTTTCAGAACTCTCTCCTTGTCCTTGCTTATGATAGTGTAATCAATATATGATGGGGTATTTTTTCCTTCATGTTTATCCTGTTTGGTTTTCTCCGAGCTTCTTGGAGTGTGTATTTATGACCTTTGCTAAGTTTGGAAATTTCTGTGTCCTTAATATTTTGACAGTTGCTTCTGCCACTCTCTCCCTTTCTTCTCCTTCTAGGATTCCCACAATGTGTACACTGGTGTGCTTGATGGTGTCCCTTAGCTGTCTTAGACTATTTTCACCTTTAATCTTTCTTTTGTATTCCTGGTTCTCCGTCTGACTTACTTCAAGTGTTTTGACTTAAACTTCACTGATTCTTTTTTCTACTCACTTCATTTCACTCTTGAAACTCTTCTGGGTATTTTTCTTCAATTATCGTGATCTTCAACTCCAATTTCTCAATTCCTTTTTACAAGGTCTGTATCTTTACTTCCACTCTCATATTTTCATTCACTGTTTTCCTGATATGCTGTAGTTCTTTCTCTGTACTTCCTTCAACTCCTTGAGCATTTTTAAAATCAATTTCTAAAAGTGCTTGTTTAGTACATCCACATTCTCATCTACTTGATTGGTGTTTTCTGTACTTTTTTTCCTCTTCCACTGGATGGGTCAACATTTTCTTTTTCACTGTTTGTCTTTACTCTTTTTTTGCACACTGTACATTTTACTATGTTAAAACCTTAACTCTGGGATATAATCCCTGGAATATCTGTTTCCTGGTTTTATTACCAGCTCATCAATGATAAAACAGTGGTTCCCTTGAACTTCAGCCCTCCTATCAGGACGTTCTGCCAAATGTGAATATGGTGTGCAGGGTCTACCCTGTCTTACTGGGCCCCTATCTTGTCTTGAGACTTTGATTGCTTTTGTTTTGAAATTCCCCTATTCACAGGAGTTTGTCCCCTCTGATTCACAAGGAAGAAAGCTCACTCTCCTAGATATCTGAAGATGGCAGGCCTTTGTTCCAAACTGTCTACCTCTGTAGTATTTGACACTTCTTTCATAGTCTCATACCACTTTTTCCTGAGAAAATTCTGAGAGGACAGTCACTCCAGGGAGGACTTTCCCAATTCTCTTTCCAAGTCAAAACAGGCCCAGCCACCCACAAAGGGGCACAGAATGGCTCCAAAGTGCCCTAAGACAAGTATTCAGAAGAGAACCAAAAGCTTTTCCAATGTAAATATTTCTTGGTTTGCCCAGCAAATGCAGGCCTGAGGAAGTGATGCATCATTAAATCTCTGCAAGGCATGTTGAAACAAAGCCTGCCACCACCTGTGTACAGAGCTGGTTGAAAGAATAGTCGCAATCAGAGCTGGGACGCTGTCATATGGAGTACATATGCACTGGCTTAAAGAGACTCATTCCTGCTATTGTGCTATTAGTAGCAGGATATTATTTATATAAATTATTGAGGAAACTATTTATGGGTTTATGAATCAATAGCAAAATTATATAAACATAGTCATGTTCATATCAAGCATCTTTGGGATGATGGCAGATGTGACACGGTTGTCAGAATAAGACAGATGGGAGAGGAAGAAGTAAATGGGCATATGGAGGTAGGAGTCAGTTGTGGTTGCCAGGATGATGAGCAGGTTCCCAAAGATGGTGGCCATTACATGGACAGGAATAGCCAAGAGGATGGGTTGTAATTCTGGATCCTCTGAAAATCCCAGAAGGAAATTTGAAGTTTATGTATAATTTCCTTATTCTATGAGATTGACATACCTAAAATGGTTATCAAGAGAAAAAATTACAAATCCTCATAAACATGGACATTTATGACCTTGTGGAGATTTTGTAATTGATATTTTGTAGTCAAGAAATTAATTTCCATATTTTATTCATTGATCTGGTCACTTTAGGGATCCTTTGTACCATTTCTATTAGGAATTAAGTTACTACCATAATTTTTCCCATTCACTCTTTAGAGGAATGTATATTGAATTTTGACTATGTACAAGACAGTCTAGACAATGAATTTAGAATGCTGAAAACAAAAGTTCCTAAAAACTGTAATAAAAATACATATAAGCAAATTAATAAGATTATATAGTATGCCATAAGATGACAAATGCTAAAAGGAAATGAAAGTATGTAAAGTAGGAGAAAGTTAAGTGGGGATGCTACATGTACTGGATGTCCACAAAAGTTCAGCCTGACAAGTTGATGTTTGAACAAAGTTCTCAAGGTCTAGTCCGTGAGAGCCACAGAGTTTTCTGGGCCCAATAGAGGGAATGGACATTGTAGAGGTCTTGACTAAGGGGCTTGTTTAAGATGTTCAAGGCCCAAAATGAATACACTCTGTTCAGGTCAATGAGCAAGGGGAAGAGAGATAATAGACACTATCAATGAATATAGGAGAATGAGGTGTCCTGTTTTTTGTTGAGAATTCAAGACATGGGGAATCACTTGTCCACGTATTATGCCTTTTGCACTGTATTAATTTGGTTAAAAAGTGTCCCATGAATTGAGTAAAATTCTTCCTTCTTTCCATCTCTGTTTTCATTCTTGCCCCTATATTAAAAGAAAACTTTTAGAATATATGAGCCCAGGTATCTCTGCTCTGATGACTGCTCAGTGGAAACAGGAGTGGCAACACTCACTATCACTCCTAGTGATCCATTAGGTAAATTTTTGCTTCCTGTCCCTGCAAGCTTAAGCTCTGCTGGTCTACAAGTCTTTGTTCCAAAAGGAGGTGTGCTTCCACCAGGAAACACAATAATCCCATTGAACTGGAAGTTAAGACTGCCACCTGATCACATTGGGCTTCTTATGACTGAATCAACAGGCCAGGAAGGGGATTACTGTACTGGCTGGGGTGATTGATCCTGACTATCAAGGGGAAATAGAACTGCAACTACACAGTGGAAGTAAAGAAGAGTCTCCCTGGAATACAGGAGATACCCTAGGGCATCTCTTAGTACTTCCATGCCCTGTGATTAAAGTCAATGAAGAATTGCAACAACTCAATCCACACAGGACTACAAATGACCAAGAAACTTCAGGAATGAAGGTTTGGGTCACCACACCAGGCAAAGAACCATGGCCAGCTGAAGTGGTTGCTGAGGGTAAAGGGAACATGGAATGGGTAGTGGAAGAAGGTAGTGATAAATATGAAGTATGGACATATGACCAGTTACAGAAATAAGGATTATGATGGCATGAATATTTCCTCCTTGTTTTGTTATGATCATGTTTGTATTTGTAAAGCAAATATCTTTTCTTTCTTCTCTGTCTCATCCCCTTATCATATGGCATAAGCTGTATTCATTTTGCTGTATTCAAGCTAAAGGAAATAAATTTTAAGAGTTAATGTTACCCAAGGACTTGCACTCTATTCTGGAGAGATTTAGTGCATTTCCAGTTGTACACTGCACAGTGGAGTATTGTTAGGTGAAATATATGTCTGTTATTGTTCTCTTCTTAGAGATAAAGTATGGCTTTGGGTGATGTGTATAACTGCCAAGTTGACAAGGGTTGTACTGTGATGGTTAGTTTCATGTGTCAACTTGGCCAGGTGATGGTACCCAGCCCTCTGGTCAAGAAAGCACTGACCTAACCATTGCTTTTGAGGATGTTTGTGACTGGTTAATAAATCAACAGGCTGGTTTATTAAATCATCAGTCAATTGGCTGCAGCTGTGACTGATGAAGTCAATGAAGGGCGTGTCTTCCACTATGAGGGAACGCAGTTTGCTGGATTTAATCCAATCAACCAGTTGAAGACTTTTAAGTGAGACAGATAGAGGACCTTCGCTTCTTCTTTGGCTGCCCAGCAAAGCATTTCCTGAGGAGTTTGTCAAAGTTGCCAGTTCATTTCCTGAGGAGATCATCAAACATCTTCATTGGAGTTGCTAGTTTGCATCTTGCCCTATGGAATTTGGACTTGTGCATACCCACAGTTACGTGAGACACTTTTATAAGTCTTATGTTCACAGATATTGCTCATTGATTCTGTTTCCCTAGAGAACCCTAACTAATACAGAGCCTAATGTCCTGATATCTGATGAGGCCTATGTTGTGGAAGCATCTATGATAACCCCCTATCCCCTGCCTCCTGGTGTTCAAGTCCTTTCCTATATCCATCCCATTGAGTGTGTGCAGGACACAGTGGCTCACCTCCAATGATTACAGTGTGGCAAATGAAATGGCATGTGACTTCTGTAAGTACAGTTCTAAAATAATTCAAATTCCATATTTGGGCATTTTGGCATCCTGATTGTATGCTCAGATGAAAGCCAACTGCCATGTTGTGATTTACCCAACCAAAGATCCATGTGGTGAAGTATTCAGGAAATCCTTTGGCCAATAACCCACAAGAAACTGAATCATGCTAACAGTTTTCATATAACACCTTAATATTAACACCTTGTATTAATATTGTATATTTATTACAATTCAGAAAAGAACATTTTTACACTTGTACTGTTAACCCCAGTTCATCATCTACAACAGGGTTCACTGTTATCCAGTCACATGTTTTAACTTCTAACTTTTATTCTCATAATACACATGATGCAACACATTCCCCTTCGACTACATTCACATACAAAATTAACTTTAATAAGATCTTTCCATCTATTCAGGGCCCCTTACACTTCCCAATAAATTTGATCCTTTTTTTCAAATTATGCAAAGTGGGCTCTTGGAATTTTGATTGTGTCTACTGCTACTGACACCTCTACACAAATACAAAATCTCCTGGGTTTTGGAATCTCTAGACAGGAGTCCCTTTAATCCAGGTGTGATCTCCTCCTATCCTCAATAGTCTTGAACTTATGATGCACTCTTCCACTAGGACCTCTTTTGGAAAAAGGGTGTCTGCTTTCCAACCCCCAGTCCTCCCAGCCAAGCAGGCAGAACTGTGCAGAGCCAGGACATGACCCATTTGATATGGGCTGGATCATGTCATAGTAACTCAATTAACTTTTTCATACTTGGATTGAAGAGGAGACCCTTTGACAAGTTTCTGTGTTGTAGCTTTAACTCTTCCTTCTCCCATTTCCCTCAGTGATGCCAAAACTTGTTTTGGGGTCCCATTTCAGAAAATAAGTGACCAGGTGGAAAGGTGCCTATAACACTCAGATATCTTCCCCACCATGACCAGGAATGGCCTGGGCCCTTGTACAACTTAATAATCAAATGATAAGAAAGTTTAACATATAATTATCATATGACCCAGCAATGTCAATCTAAAAGAATTGGTATACATCTAAAAGAATCGAAAGCAGGGCCTCATAAAGATATTTGTACACCAATATACATAGCAGCATTATTCACAATTTTCAAAAGAAAGAAACAACTTAAGTGTCCATCAATAGGTGAATAGACAAAAAAATTATGGTCTATTCATACAATGGGAAATTATTCAGGCATTTGAAGGAATGAAGTTCTGACTCATGCTACAACAAAGATAAAATTTGAATATATTATTTTAAGTGAAACAAGCCAGCAACCAAGAGACAAAGATTATATGATCTTGCCTCTATGAACTACCTAGAATAAGCAAATTCAAAGAGGCAGAAAGCAGACTTTAGGTCTCCAGGGTCTAAGGCCCAGTAGAAGGCCAACAGCTGTTTCTCAAATGGAGAATAGTCATCTGCAGAGGATGGTAAAGCTTTACTCCAAAATCCTAAGGGCCTGCATTGTGACTCTCCTATAGGAGCCTGCCAAAGTCTCCAAACAGCATCTCTATTTGCCAGTGACACTTCAAGCACCATTGGGTCAGTGGGATCATATGGTCGAAACAGCAGAGCAGCTTGCACAGCAGCCTGCACCTGTCACAGAGCCTCATCTTGTTCTGGTCCCCACACAAAACTAGAAGCTTTCCTGGTCACTCAGTAAATGCGTCACATTGATTGGAAAGCAGACAACCTTTTTCCAAAAGAGGTCCTAGTGGAAGAGTGCATAATAAGGTCTAAGGCCTGCTACTGGGCCTTAGACCCTGGAGACCTAAAGTCTGCTTTCTGCCTCTTTGAGTTTGCTTATTCTAGGTAGTTCATAGAGGTAAGATCATAAAATCTTTGTCTCTTGGTTGCTGGCTTATTTCACTCAAAATGAGCACACCCAAATTAGGATTATGTTGTCTCCAAAATCCAAAGAGGCCAACTAAGCATTGTGCCTCTTTTTTGGTCATTGGAAGGGCCAGATGCAACAGCTTATCCTTCACCTTAGAAGGGATGTCTCAACAGGCCCCACACCACTGGACTCCTAGAAATTTTACTGAGCTGGAAGACCCCTGTATTTTTGTTGGATTTATCTCCCATCCTCTGCCATGCAAATACCTTACCAAAAAATCTACAGTAGTTGCTACTTCTTGCTTGTTAGGTCCAATCAACATGATATCATCAATATAATGGACCAGTGTGATGTCTTGTGGGAGGGAGAAATGATCAAGATCCCTGCAGATAATATTATGACATAGGGCTGAAGAGTTGATATACCCTTGAGGTAGCACAGTGAATGTAAACTTCTGGCTTTGCCAGCTGAATGCAAACTGTTCCTGGTGTTCCTTACTAACAGCAATCAAGAAAAAAGCATCTGCCAAATCAGTGCCTGCATAACAGATACCAGGGGATGTGTTGATTTGCTCAAGCAATGATACCACATCTGGAACAGCAGCTGCAATTGGAGTCACCACCTGGTTAAGCTTGCAATAATCCTCTGTAATCCTCCAAAACCCATCTGTTTTCTGCACAGGCCAAATAGGAGACTTGAATGGGGATGTGGTGGGAATCACCACCCCTGCATCCTTCAAGTCTTTAACAGTAGCATTAATCTCTGCAATCCCTCCAGGAATCTGGTATTGCTTCTGGTTTACTATTTTGCTAGGCAGGGGCAGTTCTAGTGGCTTCCACTTGGCCTTTCCCTCCATAATAGTCCTCACTCCAGGAGTCAGGGAACCAATGTGAGGATTCTGCCAGTTGCTAAGTATGTCTATCCCAATTATGCATTCTGGCACTGGGGAAATAAACATAGAATGGGTATAGGAACCCACTGGACCCACTGGATGATGGACCTGAGCTAAAACTTCATCAATCACCTGACCTGCATAAGCCCTAACTCTGACTGGTGGAACAGAGTGATGTTTTGAGTCTCCTGGAATTAATGTCACTTCTGAGCCAGTGTCTATAATAATAATAATATCCAAAATATCTGATCATTTCCTTTTCCCCAATGCACAATTACCCTGGTAAAATGCCATAGGTTCCCCTGGTGAAGGCTGGGAGAAAGATTAACAGTATAAATTTTTGGCAGTGTAACAGGGTCCTTCCCAAGGATATCCAGCCTTCCCCTCATTCAAGGAACTCTGGATCTGTGAACTGCCTCAAGTCTGGGAATTGGTTAAGGGGCCATGACTTCGTGTTTTTGGAATTCAAGGGAGACTTTTGTTCACTTGACCTAGAATTCTTCTGCTTATATAGTTCAAACAAGAATTTAGTCAATTGGCCATCTATTTTTCTACTTGGTACTCCATGATCTACTAGCCAATACCATAAATCTCAGTGAGTCATATTACTTGGATTGCTGCTTTGAGCCTGTTTTCCATTATGGGAGTCATGCCCACCTTGTCTGTGGTGATTAACTGTAGCCACTTGGCTTCTGCCAACTCCAGATCTGATAATCCCTATTGTGTTTAAGGATTCCAGCTCAGTGACAGCAGTTCCTACAGTAACACCTGACCTACAGAGAAGGGTGACTACAGAGCTTTTCAGAGATGATGGAGCTAGTCTCACAAATTTATTCCTCACAGTCCTGGTAAAAGTTGCGTCCTCTGGACATACCAGGGGTGTGTGAGCAGGTCTTTGATGATAAATCCACTTTAACATTCCAATCTCTCTAAGCTTTCAAATCTCCTCCTCATTATACCAGGGCAGTTCTGGCATTTCAACCTCTTGTAGTGCCAGCCACCTTTTGATCCATGTTTCAGCCAACCACCAAAACAAACTGTTAATGCCCTTTCTAACTCCTTGAGCTACATTTGAATGCAGAATCTCTGCTTAGTGGCCCCATATCGGTAAATTCAGCCTGATCCAACCTTATATTCCTTCCACCATTATCCCACACCCTTAATATCCATTTCCACAAATATTCCCCTAGTTTCTGTCTGTATAAGTTGGAAAACTCATACACTTCTTTTGGAGTGTAGCATTCTTCCTCATGGGTCACACTTCATACTTCACCCTTTAGGGCCTGTTGGGACTTGAGTCTAGTTATAGGTCTTGAAGTAAAGACTGGTGGTGTGGGTGGGCCATGAAAAGAATTAGATATATCCCTCAGGCCATTTACCTCAGGACATTCTGTTGCATTTTTATCTCATAAAACAAGAGTAATCTCTCCAGACAGAGGAGTGAGGGCTGCTTCCTCAGTATGCTTAACTGAACAGGTTCCCTTTTACTGAGAATGTGTTTTCTTCAAACTTCATGTTCACAAATCTTGAAGTCTTTCTAAAAACTGTTTTTTACTTATTTTTAGTAGCTGTGCTAGTTTGAATCTGTTATGTACCCCATAAAATACTATGTTCTTATAATCTACTTTTTGGAGGCAGACATATCGTGGATGGGATCTTTTGATTAGCTTGATTCCATGAATATGTGACCCCAAAAACTGTGAGTGGGCCTTTTTATTAGATTATTTCCATGGAGAAGTGGCCCCACCAATTCAAGGTGAGTCTTAATTATAGTTTACTGAAGCCTTGCATGGAGCTTAGTGACAGAGAGAGAATGAGCTCAGAGCTGACACAGACCCAGATCCTTGGATATTTTGACAGAAAGACATTTGGAGATGTTAAGCTAACAGATGAAGCCCAGAGTTTCCCTAGAGAAACTACAATATGCAATCCAGAGTTTTCCCCTGGTAGAAACAAGAAAGAACCCACCAAAGCTGAGAAAGAAGCCCAGAGACACTTTGGGAAAACCAATGAAACCAAAAGGCAAACATGGGAGAGAATGTTCAACAGAGCCAGCCATGTGTTTTCCCATGTGACAGAGGAACAAAATATGCAATCAGCCTTTCCTCAGAGAAGGTATCTGCCTCTTGATGTCTTAATTTGGACATTTCCATAGCCTTAGAATGATAAATTTGTAACCTAATAAATGTCCATTGAAAAAGCCAATCAATTTCTGGTATATAGCATTTTGGCAGGTTTAGCAAATTGGAAGAGTAGTTGTTAGTAGATCTTCCTAGTGAGGAACTCTGAGATTGGTTTGTAAATTACTGATTAGAAGAAAATTTAAATATGCATACCAAATTAGAATTGCTATGGACAACAGTATGTCATTTACAAGCAGATAGATAAAAGTTGGAGAGTACATTTTCTAGAGAACAAGAGACCTAATGGCAGATATGTACGGATGGATTAAAGGGGTGAGGCTATGCACTGAGTTTTCGAATGCTGGTGCTGTAGTGAGTAGAAGGCATCATGCTGAGAGCTGCTGCCAAAGCTCAGTGTAGAGAATGGCTTAAGAAAACCAAATATAGCTGGGCTTCTACAGCATTTTATTTTTCTAGCTGCAAAAGTAAATACCATATGATAGATTGATTTACACCAGTAATTTATTGACTCAGAATTCTAGAAGACTTGCCTCTACCTGGGTCAGTTTTCTTGCTGGTTAGAAGCTTTGGATTTCCATGATTTTTCCACTAAATTTTAATTCACAGGGAAATGCCTTCTCCTTTCTCCTCTGGGTTACATTGACTTCCAGCATCTGTTTGCTCCCCATGGCTGTTATTTCCATCTGATTGTTACTTTACTTACATAGGATCCTGGTGATTCAAGCTGAAGCCCAACTTGATTCAGATGGGCCATGGCTTACCTGAAGTTACATATTGAATAGATTTCATTTAAAATAGGTTTACATCTACCAGAATGTAGACCAAGAACAAAAACTTATGCCAAATTTGGGTAAACAATTTAATTCATTACATACAGTAAAAATAGAGATTTGCTTTTGATTTTCACAATTCCCCCTCAAAAGATGCAAATGCTTGAAGTAAGAGGAGGCTACTACATGTATTCTTTGCCTATTTAGAAGTCTTATTGTTGAATTTTGATGCACATTTTTATCATTGTGTTATTCAAGGAATTTACCCAAACACATTCATTATAAAATATCTATTATTCTTGCACATTTTGGATAGTGTACAATACATCCTTCTGAATGAACCTAATCATTAAAAGCAAACAAACAATATATTTCTACCCACAGGATTTTTCATATTTTTGTATAGGAGGAAAATATCTTTATATTTTTATATAGGAAGGAAAATGCTGGATGTAAGGGTCTCAAAGTATCTTCACATTATTCAACCAACTCACAGATTAAGTAACTAAGTCAGAAGGGTAACAATCAATGGTTGTGCTTCCATTTGCTCATTTTTGATTAAAGCAGGTATATAAAGCAAAATACTCTTCAGCTCTGATGATGGGAAAAGAGAATCACTATGTAGGGCTCATACTTCTGATTCATTGGAGTAGTGCTATTTAGAAATACTCAATAATAGTTTAGAATTTAAGCATATGAATCATTGGAAAAAATTAATCATCTGCTTAAAATTATATAGAAGTAGAAGCCAATCTTAATTCAAGAAATATGGACATGGAATGACTTTAAATCCTAAATTGTGTCTCAGTCAATAAGAAAAGATCAAATTTCCTTTTCCCTTCTTCCACTTTCTTTTTCCATCTGCCCTGTTTAAGAAATTTTTGCCTTCAAAGTTGAAAATATTTTCCAATTGTGTTTATTTTAAGATTTTACAGATAGAACTACAATATGGCTGATATTGATGAGTTCCATATGTGACCAATTTATTTCTGTATTTGCCATCTGGTGCCTTTTCTTTTCTTTTTTTTTTCCTTTTGCTGTATCCACACTACTGTGACTTTAAAAAGCTTGAAACCAGTAGAATTAGTATTCTAATTCCATTTTTTGTCCTCCAGTTTGTCTTAGTTGTGCTTTTCTTTTTTCCATTTTCTTAAGAATTTTATAATAAGTTTTAATTGCCACAAAATGTAACTTTGATAGCAATTGCATTGAGATCAATTTGGAAGCTACTCACATCTTTAGAATATTACATCTTTTCATCAAGGGATATGTTTTATCCAAACAATTACTTCAGTATTCTTAATTTTTTTCTCAACCCTCCTCTATAACTTTATGAGAAATCTTTCCAAACTTTCCTTAGTTTTATTTATAGGTAATTCACACTTTCAAGATTTTGTAAATTTCATGTTTTAAAATATTATTTTAGTATGCCTTATGACTGGCATATATAAATTTAGAAGTTTGTATATTAAACTTTTACTCATACCATTAACCTCAGTTTATGAAATCTTCCAGATTTTATTCTTACACAATAATATCACGTGCCAATAAAGTCAGTAATATTTAATTCTTTCTGATAATTATTCTTTTCTTTTTCTTCCCTACCAACATCATATTGGGCAGTGCCTATACTGTAATGTCCAGTGGAAGTGGTAATAATGAGAATTTTTGTCTCATTCTTGATCTATCAGCCCAGAAATGTTTTAAATTTCATTTAAATTTTCAAATGTATTGATCCTGAGTCACTTATATTACTTTGTAATGCAATTATGTTGAGATATGTTCACACCCCCATACAATCTATCCGAAGTATACAATGTCTAACAGAATCATCACATATTTGTGCATCCATTGCCAGTATCAATTTAATAATGTTTGCATTACTCCAAAAATAAGAATAAAAATGAAAAAGAAACCCAAAACATCCCACACCCCTTATCCCTCCCTATTGTTCAACCCTTGTATGGGGACCTATTTCTGCACATGCTTTCTAACACTTATAGTTTCCTTTTTGTTTAATAACACTCATATTAGTCGTGTGAAATGATGTCTCATTGTGGTGTTGATTTGCATTTACCTAATGCTAGTGAAAATGAACATCTTTAAAGTGATTTTTAGCTGTCTGTATATCTTTTTTGAGAAAATGTGTATGCATGTATTTTGCCCATTTTTAATTGGGTTATTTGTCTTTTTATTGTTGAGCTGTAGGTTTTCTTTACAGACATTGGATATCAATCCCTTTTCAGACATGTGATTCCCAAATATTTCCTCCCACTATATCAGCTTCCTTTTCACTCTTTTGACAAAATCCTATGATGTAGTGAAGTATTCAATTTTTAGTAGGTCCCATTTACTATTTTTCTTTCATTGCTTGTGCCTTGGGTGTAAGGTCTAAGAAGGTACAACCTATCACAAAGTCTTGAGGAAGTTTCCCTATATTTTGGCCTAAGAGTTTTATGTTACTGATGCTTATATTTAGGTCTTTGGTTCATTCTGAATTAATTTTAGCATAGGGTGTAACATACGGGTTCATTTCAATGTTAGGGAAGTGATATCATGTTCTCTGTACACAATTTATTGAGGAAACTGTACTTTCTCACATGAATGGTTTTGGGAATCTTGTGAAAAATCAATTGGCCAAAGATATGTCTGTCTACTTCTAAACTCTCAATTCAATTCCTATAGTCAATATGTCTATCTTTATGTCAGTGCCATGCTGTTTTGGCCACTGTGCCTTTATATTAGACTTAAAGTCAAGAAGTGTATGTCCTCCTACATTGTTCTTTTTTACAATATTTATGGATATTCGAGACCCCTTACCACTCCAAATAAACTTTAAAACAGGCTTTTCTCATTTCTGCAAACAGACTATTAGAATTTTGTTATTTCATGCAATGTGTTGATCAATCTGCTTTGAAATCATACCTTAATGACTTTTAGTCCTACAATCCAGAAACAAAGAATACATCTCTAGTTATTTAGATCTTTGATTTCTTTCAACAATGTTTTGTAGTTTTCTGAATATAGTTTCTTTACATCCATGGTTAAGTTTATTCCTATATATTTGATTCTTTTAGTTGCTGTTGTGAATGGAATTCTTTTCTTGATGGTGTTTTGGTTTGCTAAATCTGCCAGAATGCAATATACTGTAAATGCATTGCATTTTCCAAGGGGTTATTTTAGGTTACAAATTTACAGTTCTAAGGCCATGAAAATGTCCAAATTAAGGCAAAAAGAAGGAGATACTTTCTCTAAAGAAAAGCTGGTGTCATCCAGGGTCTCTCTGTCACAAAGGAAGGCACATTGTGATGTCTGCTGGTCCTTCTTTTCTAGGTCTTTTACCAATACAGTTCCCTCAGTTTATACTAGTCCTTCTTGCTTCTCCTGGGGTGTTTACATTCCCTTAGCTTCTCTGAGCTCTCTGTTTCTTGTGTCTTTTATTCAGTCATAGAGGACTTCAATAAGGGTATTAAGGCCCACGTTGAATGGGCTGGCTTATATCCCATGATAACAACCTAATCAAAATGTCCACCTAACAATAGGTCTTTCCCCACAGGGATGTACTGAGAGGACATGCAAATTATGGTGTACAAAGTAGCTTCAAAACAGCACACTCCACCTCCTGAAACAGAAAAATACATGTTATTTCCATATGCAAAATGCATTAATTCCTTCACAATGACACAAAAGCCTTAAATCATTTCACTAAAAATAAAGTACAAAGTCTTATCAAAATAACTTTTCCTAAGACAAAATTCCTCTCTGGCTGTGACCCTGTGAAACTTAGAATAAGTTATCTGCTTCCTGTACACAAAGGAGGTACAGTCATATGGTAAACATTCCTACTTCCATAGGGGGAAAATGGATGAAAAACAGGGGTTAATGTTCCCAAACAGATCAGAAAACCTGCAGGGTAAACTCCAGTAGGATTCAAAATGTGACAGCCATCTAAAGAGAGATGTTTTATCATTGGGGCTTGAGAGAGCAGCAGTCCTACCCTCTTCAAGGGCTTACACAGCAGACCTGCTGTTTCCAAACAAGGGTGTAGGTTTCAACATTTCTTAGCATTGGAGAATACAGTGTATTCTTGGCTCAACCCTCTTCAAGCTTCATGGCAGCATTCAGACTCTGCCATCTCTGGGGCTCACTCTCAAACCACTTAGAACAATGGGGTGATGGCTAGGCTCTCCATAATCCCCAGGGAATGTGCTTCACCCTCTCCAAGGCCTGGAACAGAAAAATTCTTCCTAAACAGTGGGGCATTCAAGCTCTTCTCAGCTCCCCAAGCATCTGAGGGCCCTGGGATGGTACCACCCTTCCTGAACACTGGAACAGAAAGCCCACTCTGCAAACTTCAGGGCAAACTCACCATTTTCATGTGCATGGGTCAGTCCACTCTTCTGGCCAGAAGTTTCTAAGCTCCATACCTCAGCTTCCATGATTCTGACTTTGAAGTCATTTTTCTTTCACTCTATCCCTTCTTTGTCCTTTTTAGTCCAGGGTGGCAATGGTTCTATTTATACAGATCTCACATAGAAACTTGTTGGTTTGACATGCAGCATACAGTGACCTGAGCCATCAGACAATAAGATTTTCCAAAAATACTTTCTGGGTAGTTCTATCTATAAGACTGACTTGTCCTGAAATTACTGACTCATACTAGGTTTGGTTAAATCCTCACATTGGGAACTGTCTTCTGGAGAACCACTTTCCAGAAACTCTGAATTTTTCAAACACATCAATTTCTGGTTTATTTGTACCCAAGAGTTCAGCTCTGAATTTATCCCTTTCCTCTCAGATTTGACTATAAGCTGCAAGTAGAAGCTAGGCTGCATTTTCCATATTTAGATTAGAAATCTCTTCAGCTAGGTATCCCCACACATCACTTTCAAATTCTCCCTTCCATCACACACTAGAACTCAATTTTGGCAAATTATTTGCCACTTTAAAGTAAGGATTGCCTTTTTCCAGTTTGCAATTACACATTCATTTCTGTCAAAGGCCTCATTGGAAGTATGTGTACTATACATGTATCTCCCAACTGTCTCTTCAAAGCAAGCTATACTGTTCTTATCAAGCATCTCAGAATATTCCCAGAATCTTCCCCTTTTCCATTTACAAAGCTATTCTAGCATTTTTGGTATTTGCAATTCACAGCACCCAACTTGTTGGTACCCAAATCTGTTTCAGATTGTTAAAGCTGCCTGAATGCAATATACCATAATTGGGTTGGTTTTCAATGGAGTTTTCTTCACTTACAAATTTAAAAGTCTAAGACCATAACAGTGTCTGAATTAGGGCATCATGTGTGAGGTAGCTTCTCTGAAGAAAGGTCAATGGCATGTTGGTCTCCTCTGTCACAAGAGAAGGTACATGCTGATGCACCTGGTCCTTCTTTCCTGGTTCTAGTTCCAACATGCATCTCTCAGTATCTGTTGGTCATTTTTTTGTCCTTCTTGATTCTCCTGGGATGTTTTCATTCTCTCTAAGCTTCTCTGTGCTCTCTCAGTATCTTCTGTCTTTTATCCTCTCACAGAGGACTCCAGCAAGGGGATTAAGACTCAGCTGAGTCACATCTCCATGGGAACAACTTATTCAAAAGTCAAATCCAACAATAAGTCCACCCTCACATGGAAGTATTAATAAAACATGACCTTATATGAGGTACATGGCATTTCAAACCAGCACAATTACCTTCTCAGATACCTCATTACTAGTGTGTAGAAATTCCACTGATTTTTGTATCTTGATCTTGTATCCACTCACTTTGCTGAACTCATTTTGTACATCTAGAATCTTTGCTGTAGATTTTTCAGGATTTTCTAAATATAGCTTCCTGTTGTATATTTTTTTAATTTTCCTTGGGGTACTTTTTATTGCTGCACAGATCTATGTTTCCTTTTTCCCTCCATTGTAATCTAGTTGCAGTTACACTACTTCACAACCCTCATATTGACTTTCAAATAGAGGCTTTTCTGCTGTGCCTTGTGTGCAGAATCAGCTACAAACCACACTATGGGTTACTGAATTTTTCCCATTACTCCAAATAGGAGTCCCTGTACCCAGGTGTGCCCAATATACAGCAGGAAATCCCAAGTAACCAAATTCAGGGAATAATTCTCACTGGGGCTTGAACCAGAGGAGGAGGCAGAGTCAGCACAGATTTCAAAGTGGCTTAGAATTCTAGAAGGTGCTTGGAATGCCCATGCACAAATTATGCTGTCCCTCACCTGTGTCACAATGAGCAACAGATTGCTAAGCAACAGGCCTCTAGCCCAATGGCTGCCCTGTGGTCTGAAAATATAAGAGGCTCCCCAAGTGTGCAAAGGATGGTGGAGGTGTTGTGGCCTGTGCACTTTGGAGTAGGTATATAAGGATGATTCTGCAGCCCTGAGGATCACCTGCCCCCTGCCTTTGTTTTTTTTTTTCTTTTTAATTTTTATTGGGATTGTTCAGATACCATACAATTATCCAAAGATCCAAAGTGTACAATCAGTTGCCCCTGGTACCCTCATACAGCTGTGCATCCATCACCACACTTAATTTTTGTTCAATTTTTAGAAACTTTTCATTACTCCATACAAGAAATAAAGTGAAAGATGAAAAAAGAAAAAAAAAAAGAAAAGAAAACTCAAATCCTCCCATATCCCTAACCAACCCCCCTCAATTGTTGACTTGTATTGTTGGTATAGTACATTTGTTATTGTTTATGAAAGAATGTTGAAATACTACTAACTGTAGTATATAGTTTGCAATAGGTATATATTTATTCCCTATATGCCCCTCTATTATTAACTTCTAGTTGTATTGTCATACATTTGTTATGGTTTGTGGAAGAGTTTTCTAATATTTGTACAGTCAATCATGGACATATCCTACCATAGGAGTCAGTTTTATACATTCCCATCTTTTGACCTCCAACTTTCCTTCTGGTGACATATATGACTCTGAGCTTCCCCTTTCCACCTCATTCATACATGATTGGGCACTGTTAGTTATTCTCACATCTTGCTACTGATACCCCTGTTCATTCCCAAACATTTAAGTTCATCCTAGTTGAACATTCTGCTCATACTAAGCAACTGCTCCCCATTCTTAAGCCTCATCCTATATCCTCGTGCCTTATATTTCATGTCTATGAGTTTACATATTATAATTAGCTCTTACCAGTGAGACCCTGCAGTATTTGTCCCTATGTGTCTGGCTTACTTCACTCAGTATATTGCCCTTGATGTTTTGTCATCAACCCATTTTTTTAAGATGGCTTTGTTCACACACTATACATTGCATCCTAAGTAAACAATCAATGGTTCTCTGTATGGTTACATATTTATCTGTTCACTACCTTCACCACTATCTATATAAGGGCATCTGCATTTCTTCCACAAGGTAGGAGGGAGAGTCAAAGAAGGTAGAGAGGCAAAAGAAAGAGGAAAAAAATGACAGCTAGGACGTAGCAAAAGGAAAAACTTTAAATCAAAGTAAAGAGTCAGACAACACCACCAATGTCAACTGTCTAACATGCCTCCCCTATCCCCCCCTCTTATCTGCATTTACCTTGGTATATTGCATTTGTTACATTAAAGGAAGCATAATACAATGATTCTGTTAGTTACAGTCTCTAGTTTACAATGATTGCATCCCACCCCCAATGCCTTCCCATTTTTAACACATGGCAAGTTTAACATTTGCTTGTTCTCTCTCATAAAAGAACATATTTGTACATTTTATCACAATTGTTGAACACTCTAGATTTCACCAAGTTACATAGTCCCATTCTTTATGTTTCCTCCTTTTTTCTGGTGTCTCACATGCTCCCAACCTTCCTCTCTCAACCATATTCATAGTTATCTTTGTTCAGTGTACTTACATTGCTGTGCTACCATCTCCCAAAATTGTGTTCCAAACCATGCACTCCTGTCTCCTCCTAGTGCTCCCTTAGTATTCTGTAGGGCAGGTGTCTTGTTCACAAAGTCTCTCATTGTCTGTTTGTTGGAAAATATTTTGAGCTCTCCCTCATATTTGAAGGACAGCTTTGCTGGATATAGGATTCTTGGTTGGCAGTATTTCTGTTTTAGTATCTTAAATATATCACACCACTTCCTTCTTGCCTTCATGGTTTCTGCTGAGAGATCCGCACATAGTCTTATTAAGCTTCATTTGTATGTAATGGATCGCTTTTCTCTTGCTGCTTTCAGGATTCTCTCTTTGTCTTTGACATTTGATAATCTGATTATTCAGTGTCTTGGCATAGGCCTATTCATATCTCTTTTGTTTGGAGTATGCTGCGCTTCTTGGATCTGTAATTTTATGTCTTTCATAAGAGATGGGAAATTTTCATTGATTATTCCCTCTGTTATTGCTTCTGCCCCTTTTCCCTTCTCTTCTTCTTCGGGGTCACCAATGATATGTACATTCTTGTACTTTGTTTCATCCTTAAGTTCCCAGAGATATTGCTCATATTTTTTCATTCTTTTCTCCATCTGCTTCTTAGCATGTAGGCTTTCAGGTGTTTTGCTCTCCAGTTTCTGAGTGTTTTCTTCTGCCTCTTGAGATCTGCTGTTTTATGTTTCCATTGTGTCTTTCATCTCTTGTGTTGTGCCTTTCATTTCCATAGATTCTACTAGTTGTTTTTTTGAACTTTCAATTTCTGCCTTATGTATGCCCAGTGGTTTCTTTACAGCCTCTATCTCTTTTGTGAAATATTCTCTAAACTTTTTGAATTGATTTAGCATTAGTTGTTTAAATTCCTGTATCTCAGTTGAAGTGTACATTTGTTCCTTTGACTGGGCCATAGTTTCATTTTTCTTCATGTAGGTTGTAGTTTTCTGTTGTCTAGGCATCTGACCTCCCAGGCCACCCCAATCAGGTTTTCCCAGATGAGAACAGGCTCAGGTCACAGAAGGAGGAATTATTAAGTATCTGGTTTCCCTGATGGTTTTTCCTAGAAGATTGATACACCTGTGCTTTTCTGCCTGGCAGGTGCACTAGTCAGCCTGTCACTGACTGGTGTAAGAGAGTGTGGCCTGTGGTTCTCCTCCCCCAGGCTTTGGGGTCTGGTTTCAGAAAGGCAGGCAGTAGAACTGGGCCCCTCCCTTTCCTCTTGGGAAGCTATGCCCCCTCCAGAGAGGTCACTGCATATCAATAAGTTATTTGTTTCTCTGACTCTGCTGATCAAAATGTTTTGATTTTAAAATGGCTGAGGCTGTCTTTCCTGCAAAGCACTGTGGGCTGAAAATGGCTGAGGTTTTCTCCACAGAGAGAGAAAGGGACAGAAAATCTCCCAGGTTCACCCATCAGCCAGAGATAGCAACCAATCCTCTGGGCTCCCTGTCCTGAGACAGATATGTCCCCCGACTCACCCAAGGTCAGTTGTCACCAAAAGCCTCTGTCTGCTTGTTGAGGATTCACTGTCTGTATTGAGCAGTTAACATTAAAACCCCAGTTGGAGCTGGGTTGAGAGAGTGCTGCTCTCTAGCACCATGAGGCTTCTGTGAGGGAGGGGCTCTCAGCTCTCAGCTTGCATATGCAGTTTTACTTACAGATTTTATGCTGTGATCTCAGGCATTCCTCCCAATTCAATTGGTGGAGGATGAGTGGACAGTCATGTTTGTCTCCCCACAGTTATTTCATGTTATTTACTAGTTTTTTGGTCATTTATGGATTATTCCAGGGGGGGACTAACAGTCTTCCACTCCTCTCTATGCTGCCATTTTAGCTCCCTTCCTGTTATATTTTGGTGACTGAATTAATCTATTTACTTGTGATTGGTTTGTTGACATCTATTTCTTCTCACATCGGTGTAGGTTATTAATGCATTTCTAGGAAATTGCCCTCTTAATGTAAGCTGTCTAGTTTGTTGCAAAACAGTTGTTCATACTATCCTTTTATGACAGATTTTATTTATTTAACATCCATGGTATTGTCCCCCTTTTAATTCTGATTTTATTTGCATCTTCTTTTTTGTGTTTGTTAGTCTAATTAAGGGTTTTTCAATGTTATTGATCTTCTCAAAGAACCAATTTTTGGTTTTATGGCTTACCTTTATTGTGTATTTGTTCTCCCTTTAGTTTATTATACCCTGATCTTTGTTATTTCTTTCCACCTTCTTGCTTTTGGATTACCTTGTTTTCTTTCTCTAATTTCTCAACTGTTCATTTAAGTCTTTGGTTTTAGCTCTTTCTTCCTTTTTATGCTGGTATTTTGGTCTATAAATTTCCCTCTCAGAACCACCTTCTCTACATACCATATGTTTTGATATGTTGCATTTTCATTTTCATTTGTCACTATTTTTTGATTAATTTTAAAATTTCTCTTTGACTCACTGTTATTGATCTCCAGCTTCATTTATTATGATCAGAAAAATGTTGAATGTAATTTCAATCTTTTAAAATTTATTAATTATTTTAAAATGTAATTATTATTAAATTTTATTTGTGCCCAAGGATATGTCTTCCCAGGAAAATTTTTTCTGAGCACTTCTGAAGAAGTTATATACTGCTGTTTTGGGATGTACAGATCTATATAGGTCTGTTAGGTCTAGTTCATTTATCATATTGTCTAGGTTCTCTGTTTTCAGTAAGGATCCTCTGTCTTGATGCTCTATCTATATGGAAGAGAGTGGTTTGTTGAAGTCTCCCACTATCAATGTAGACACATCTATTTCTCCAATCAGTTTTACCACTGTGTGCCCCATTTACTTTGGGGCACCTTGAATCTTTGGGTATCTGTGGTTACAAAGTAAGCCTCTTGTAAAAATAACATAGATGGGTTATATTTTTTGCACTCTACAAATCTGTATCTTTTGCTTGGATTGTTTAAACCATTAACATTCAATATTATTACTGTAAAGGCTGTATTTGTTTTGACCATTTTATCCTTTGGCTTTATTTGTCAGATCTATCCTTTTATCCTTTTAGTTTCCCTTATTGATGGTAGTCATTTCTATACTCTGCCCCAAGTCTATCTCCCCTGTCTTATTTTTTCAGCCAGCAGAACTTTCTATAGTATTTCTTACAGGGAAGGTCTCTTGTTAAAAATTCAGCTTTTCCTTACTTGTGGATATTTTAAACTCTCCCTAAACTCTGAAGGGCAGCTTTGCTGGATAAAGAATTCTTAGCTGGAAGATTCTATTAATATCTGAAATCTATTGCACCTCTGCCTTCTTGCATCCATGGTGCCTGATATGTAGTCAACACAAACAAATATGGCTTCCCTTGTATAGGGTGCATTGTTTTTCTCTTGCTGCTTTCAGGATTCTCTGCTTCTCTTTGCCATTTGATAGTCTGATTAGTTTGTATCCTGGAGTGTGTCTACTAAGATTTATCCTATTTGGAGTACATTGGTCTTCTTTGATTCACATATTTATGTCTTTTATAAGGGTTGGGAAATTTTCAGCCACTATTTCCTCAAGTGTCCTTCCTGGCTTTTTACCATTCTCTTCTCCTCCCAGGACACCTTTCATTCATATATTGTGTGTTTCATTTTGTCATTAACTTCCCTGAGACCTGACTCAAATTCTTCCAGTTTTTCCTCCATTTGTTCTTGTGTGTGTTCAAATTTGTATGCCTTGTCCTCTAGTTAAATGAACCTTCCTTTTGCCTCCTCAAATCTACTGCTGTATGTATCTAGTACATTTTTAATTATAGTGGTAACTTTCATTTCCATAATATTGTCTATTTTTCTATGTATCCTTTCAAACATTTCTTCATGCTCCCTTAATGTATTCTTGATATCCTTTATCTCTGTAATCATCTCATTGAAATTTCTTCAGCAATTTGATTGTACATTTATGATTAGTTGTTCCAAATACTGTCTCCTTTAACTTTTTAATTTAATCATATTTCTTGGTATGTCTTCTTATTTCTTCACATGTCTTGTAATTTTTTGCTTGTTTCTGAGCATATTACTATCCTGAGGGGATTAATTTAAAAGTTGGTTTCTCTTTATTGTCTAAGCTTTTGTTGTTGTTTGGGTTATAGTTGAAGTTCTCCTTTGACACTTGGTTTGTCAGTATGTCCAGCCAAACCAGGGCCACAGTCTCACTACAGGGTGCAGACATATCCCAAAAGGTCTTAGAGAGGTCAGGTAATCAGCTTCGTAGACTGTATTTTCCCAGGCTTTTGAGCAGATGGCATATTTCAACAACCTACTTCTCACTGTCCTTCCTCCCCCAGATGTAAAAGACCAGGCAGGCATGTCCAGCTGGACCTGAAACCGCTGGCCTTGGTCATGGCAAATGGGTGCTGAAATCCATGGTAAGCTCCCTCAGTCATTGCAGCTTCTATTTTTTTTTTTTTTGAAATAATGGAACCATGAGCATTCTGCTCTGCTTTGAATAGTTCAAGGATTTTGAAACAAGATTGCCATCCATAGAAAACAATTGGATCATGACTGTTCCAAGTCCTCATATTTTCCCAAGGGGAGGGCTCCACTGCCTCTCCCAGGCTGCTGCAGTCCACTGGGTGAGAAACAGGCATATTTAGAGATGCTTGCAGTGGGACTGAGGGCAATTGGACCTGGGAATCATGGTAGAGATCAAACTCTTGCTGCAGTTCCTCTATTTGTGGAAATAGTGAGCCACTAGGTCCTGGGCTCCTGTGTGAAAAAGCTCTAGACTATGGGACTTCAGATCATTTTAATTTAAATATGAATACTAAATAATAAATATATTTAAGCTAGGATTATATATTTTCTATAAAGACAGTTTCATCCCCATTTCATAAACTTTGATATGTAGTATATTCAATTTCAAAACATTTTATAATCCATGTTATATTTTCTACAGTAACTGAGGGCTGTATCCCTTAACCTTTATACATGTGGAATTTGAAGTTTATGCATACTTGTTCTTTAAGTGTGCACACGGAACATATACTCTAACTTATCTTACACCCAATGTGTACATGAATTATTTTCCCAAACTGACTAAATACCATGTTATATAATGAATCTCAACACATTTAAAAAAACTGAAATAATAGTAAGTACTTTGTGAAAATAAACACATTAATCATAAAAAGATATTTACAAAATTCCAACTTAATATAATATTATGACTATGAGTAACTTCAAGATATGTAGTAATATGAAAACAAATCTTAAATATTGAATTTCTGCCTCTTTTCTACCCAATTTCTCCAAACCCATCCTCAATATTTCCTGTAATCCTGTCACATTGAACCTTTGTTTTTAGTTCCCTGAATCTCTGAATATTGAATGCAGTGAAAATTTGTGCTTTTTTGCCATTTCTAATAATTCTACCAAAAATTGTTTGACTCTTCATTTATGTTACATAATAATAATGATACTGTCTCTTTGAATAATTCCATGCATCATCATCTACTCCCAATGTAGATACTGTTCCACAGGTCCCTATAAGCACATTTACTGCAGGTTTTAAGGATGAACATAAAATGTCTGTATATTTTGTTTCCCCTACTCAGCTATGAACTAGAGGAGAGCAGAAACTAACACTACTCATTGATGGTATGCTATATCATCAACATGTTGTACACCGTAGAAATAATAATTTCATAATCACAAGTTTTCTGAGCATTAGTTCTATGTCAAAAACAGTGTAAGGCACAGGGAAACTGAAGATGGTTAAGATAAATGCCTTCAATAGAATCTAAGTATCCTTTCAAACAAGCTGGAAAGCATGTTCTTATAAAATTGTGTGTTAAATTCCAGTATAGTTATGAAATGTAAATTACTGGGATGAAATAAAAGAGGGTTTCCTAGAGATGATTTTACATGCAATGATCTAAAGCAATGACTCAAATAAGCTAGTTGAAGGAAGAGAAAGTATGGTATTTTAATGGGAAATATTCTTAATTAAAAATTGAACTATTTAATGAGGGAAGATTTTTGATTCCACAGTTTTCCTCAAGATCCTTTCTCATTCCTTGTGTGATTGGGAGATATAAAGTAGAGGTGGGGGCTTTCTGTATACACTTAACTGTCTCATTGGAAAACTGATTCCCTGCACAGGACAAAGCAACAGGCATGCTTGGTCTCCTGAATCCAGGAATGCATCTCTCACTGCATAAAGAGTGGGGAGTCTGAAGTAAATCAGATATTTGTAGTTAACAGCTGCAATTTAAACCTTTAACAAGTAGGCCATTTAGGGTAATGGACTACTATTAAATTTAAATTTTAAATACCTAAATCAAATGAAGTGATAGGATGGCATGTTTATTGTATGATGCAAAATATTTAATAACTTAGAAATATATATTTGAGTAAATGTGTTTTTTCCCTCCATTGGATTGTGGGTAAGAAAATTCTTCAAGTTGAAAAGTGAGTTTTTAAAAGCCCAGATGTGGGCATTTAGTTAACAGTTAGGAGCAGAAAACACCTACTACAAGATTTTGGCAATTTATGTGCAATATAAATCATGATGATTGGGTCCTACCCACCTCTTAAAATCCTGTGGCCCACTCTATCAAATCCTCAGACATAGACAATTGATGATTGGATAGCACATCTGAGCAAAAATTTCCTACTTTCATTTTAAGTCCATAAACTTCTGGAATATTCCAAAAGTTGAGAATGTCATAACAGGCATCCAATTTCTTTTCCTGATCCAAAGTCACTGGGTCACCAGCAGGATTTTTCAATTGTCTATTCTTCAGAAATGCATGCAGTTAAAAGAGATGCCTTGCTCTGTTAGTAAGTGTGCCATAGTATTAAGGAGAGAAAACCCAAATTGTGAACATCCCTTATCCTCTGTAATCCCTGCTTCATAATGCAATTTTATTATTAGAATACAGTGAAGTAAAAGTAATGAAAACCTATGGAGGACTAAAATATCATAGCACTTATAAAATATCAATCAGCTTCAGAAAACTCCAAAGACAAGGTGATCAAAACAATCGAGGGTCTGGACTTTAGACAAATCATAATGGAAGAATCAAACCAAACCACACTCTTTGCTATCAGAATTCTCCCGGAGAATCATCTTGCAAAGCAAGGGTAACAATTCTTGAAGTGAATACAGAGTTAAATGAGATAATTTATGTAAAGTATCCACTACATTTGCCCAGCATATATATTCTCTTAAAAACCCAGTTCTCCAGTTGTCATTTGAGAGTTTCTTGGAAGAACTCTAGATATTTCCTATTGAAATCAGTAGGTGGGCATTATGTTGGGGTCCTTAGTAACACAAAGCATTGACCTTGATTTGTAAGTCATTTCCTCCCTGCCTCTGACACCTTCTATTTGATGACCTGGTATACCTATGTTTATCTTCCAGACAGTAAAACAAGTATGTAAAACCTTGTCCTTTTTGGGAGAGAACCCTAAGCTACTTGGCTTGAACATATGTGAAACCCAAGAAGGTAACATGTATGATACTTTCTGAGATGCAGATACTATCAAATGCAAGAGACATTACCTGCCACAGGTAAAAAACCAGCACATCTCCATTTCCCACTGACTGCATTTCTATTTGTTGAAGGAGCATTTCAGGGAGGGTCTCAGCCACAGCATGCACTACAATATACATGTTATAACTTCCTTCTTTCATAACATTGTAAAAATGCCCCCAAGGCAATCAGTTGAAGGAAGCATTGGGTGGACATTTCTCCAGTGCTTTACAGTCAGATTTAGAAATTCAGCAATAAAACTTGATGAACCACAATTTAGTGAGGTAAAAGTCTTCTGGTTATTTGGAAGGGTTAGCTGTCTGGATAGTTTCAAATCCAGGGTCTTACCATGGTGGTGTGAAAAAATGAGCGCACCATGGAATGAGTCAAGAAAAACTTCTCTCTCACTGGTGATAAAATCCCATCATGAAGTTGTGACCCAGACATTCCCTATCACTAAATATTCCCATCTCTTGAAGTTCGAACCCATTAATGAGTCAGAGTCACCATAAATGACAACCACATTCACTGATGACTCCATGATACTGCCAGTGATTTGAATAATATGACCTCTCAGTGACAGGAATCATTTCCACAAAGGCTGCACAGACATCATTCCTTTCCATCTCTGTCAAGTACCAGAGAAACTGAATACTTCTCTTGTCTTCTGAGATGACCAGCTCCACCCAGGTCCAGCTGAGGCGTAGCATCAGTGAGACCATGCCAATGGCCAGAGATGTGTCCCTGGGGGCCATCTGATAGAGAAGGAAACTGGTCATCATCACTCAGGTCAAGATCAAAATGGCCATAGGAAAACTAAAGACGAAGGAAAAAATGAAGCAATATGAGAGAGAGAATTGGTGAGAAGCACAACCTCAGGCCTGATGAATATTAAGCAGTGGTGGGACATGGTTGAAAATATTTATTCATTTTCTTTTCTAATAATCCTGCTTCCCTGAGAGCTTTCTAGAAAATAATTGAGGAGTCTCAGAGATCCATGAATGTACTTTGTCTCCATCCCCACTCACCCTTCTTTCTATTTCATGTAAAGGACAGGTATACAGCCCAACACACCTTTGTATACAGATTGTAAACCTTGAGAGATGAATAAGTACAAGTCCCTCATTTAATCTTGTTTTTAAAGGCACCAGGAAAAGGTAGCAAACTGTAACATGATTTCATATCACCCTCCACCCAGGCTCACCTAAGAGACATTTTAGAGTTTCAAAAGTGTCACAATTGGAGGCGGGGCAACATGGCAGACTGGTGAGCTGTATGTTTTAGTTACTCCTCCAGGAAAGTAGGTAGAAAGCCAGGAACTGCGTGGACTGGACACCACAGAGCAATCTGTCTTTGGGCATACTTCATACAACACTCATGAAAACGTGGAACTGCTGAGATCAGCGAAATCTGTAAGTTTTTGCAGGCAGGGGACCCGCGCCCCTCCCTGCCAGGCTCAGTCCCGGGGGAGGAGGGGCTGTCAGCTCCTGGAAGGAGAAGGGAGAACTGCAGTGGCAGCCCTTATCAGAAACACATTCTACTGATCCAAACTCTAACCAAACCATAGATAGACTGAGACCAGACACCAGAGAATCTGAGAGCAGCCAGCCCAGCAGAGAGGAGACAGGCATAGAAAAAAAACAACACAAAAAACTCCAAAATAAAAGCGGAGGATTTTTGGAGTTCTGGTGAACAGAGAAAGGGGAAGGGCCCTGAGGCGCATATGCAAATCCCGAAGAAAAGCTGATCTCTCTGCCCTGTGGACCTTTCCTTAATGGCCCTGGTTGCTTTGTCTCTCAGCATTTCAATAACCCATTAGATCTCTGAGGAGGGCCCCCTTTTTTTTTTTTTTTTAATCCTTTTTTCTTTTTCTAAAACAATTACTTTAAGAAGCCCAATACAGAAAGTTTCAAAGACTTGCTATTTGGGCAGGTCAAGTCAAGAGCAGAACTAGGAGAGCTCTGAGACAAAACGCAATAATCCAGTGGCTGAGAAAATTCACTAAACACCACAACTTCCCAAGAAAAGGGGGGTGTCTGCTCACAGCCATCATCCTGGTGGACAGGAAACACTCCTGCCCATCGCCAGCCCCATAGCCCAGAACTGCCCCAGACAACCCAGTGTGACGGAAGTGCTTCAAATAACAGGCACACACCACAAAACTGGGCGTGGACATTAGCCTTCCCTGCAACCTCAGCTGATTGTCCCAGAGTTGGGAAGGTAGAGCAGTGTGAATTAACAAAGCCCCATTCAGCCATCATTCCAGCAGACTGGGAGCCTCCCTACACAGCCCAGCAGCCCAGAACTGCCCTGTGGGGACGGCACTCACCTGTGACATAGCACAGTCATCCCTCAACAGAGGAACCGGGGTGCACAGCCTGGAAGAGGGGCCCACTTGCAAGTCTCAGGAGCCATACGTCAATACCAAGGACTTGTGGGTCAGTGGCAGAGACAAACTGTGGCAGGACTGAACTGAAGGATTAGACTATTGCAGCAGATTTAAAACTCTAGGATCACCAGGGAGATTTGATTGTTAGAGCCACCCCCCCCTCCCTGACTGCCCAGAAACACGCCCCATATACAGGGCAGGCAACACCAACTACACACACAAGCTTGGTACAGCAATTGGACCCCACAAGACTCACTTCCCCACTCACCAAAAAGGCTAAGCAGGGGAGAACTGGCTTGTGGAGAACAGGTGGCTCGTGGACGCCACCTGCTGGTTAGTTAGAGAAAGTGTACTCCACGAAGCTGTAGATCTGATAAATTAGAGATAAGGACTTCAATTGGTCTACAAATCCTAAAAGAACCCTATCAAGTTCAGCAAATGCCACGAGGCCAAAAACAACAGAAAATTATAAAGCATATGAAAAAACCAGACGATATGGATAACCCAAGCCCAAGCACCCAAATCAAAAGACCAGAAGAGACACAGCACCTAGAGCAGCTACTCAAAGAAATAAAGATGAACAATGAGACCATAGTACGGGAGATAAAGGAAATCAAGAAGACCCTAGAAGAGCATAAAGAAGACATTGCAAGACTAAATAAAATAATGGATGATCTTATGGAAATTAAAGAAACTGTTGACCAAATTAAAAAGATTCTGGACACTCATAGTACAAGACTAGAGGAAGTTGAACAATGAATCAGTGACCTCGAAGATGACAGAATGGAAAATGAAAGCATAAAAGAAAGAATGGGAAAAAAATTGAAAAAATCGAAATGGACCTCAGGGATATGATAGATAATATGAAACGTCCAAATATAAGACTCATTGGTGTCCCAGAAGGGGAAGAAAAGGGTAAAGGTCTAGGAAGAGTATTCAAAGAAATTGTTGGGGAAAACTTCCCAAATCTTCTAAACAACATAAATACACAAATCATAAATGCTCAGCAAACTCCAAATAGAATAAATCCAAATAAACCCACTCCGAGACATATACTGATCACACTATCAAACACAGAAGGGAAGGAACAAGTTCTGAAAGCAGCAAGAGAAAAGCAATTCACCACATACAAAGGAAACAGCATAAGACTGAGTAGTGACTATTCAGCAGCCACCATGGAGGCAAGAAGGCAGTGGCACGATATATTTAAAATTCTGAGTGAGAAAAATTTCCGGCCAAGAATACTTTATCCAGCAAAGCTCTCCTTCAAATTTGAGGGAGAGCTTAAATTTTTCACAGACAAACAAATGCTGAGAGAATTTGCTAACAAGAGACCTGCCCTACTGGAGATAGTCAAAGGAGCCCTACAGACAGAGAAACAAAGAAAGGACAGAGAGACTTGGAGAAAGGTTCAGTACTAAAGAGATTCAGTATGGGTACAATAAAGGATATTAATAGAGAGAGGGGAAAAATATGACAAACATAAACCAAAGGATAAGATGGCTGATTCAAGAAATGCCTTCACGGTTATAACATTGAATGTAAATGGATTAAACTCCCCAATTAAAAGATATAGACTCGCAGAATGGATCAAAAAAAATGAACCATCAATATGTTGCATACAAGAGACTCATCTTAGACACAGGGACACAAAGAAACTGAAAGTGAAAGGATGGAAAAAAATATTTCATGCAAGCTACAGCCAAAAGAAAGCAGGTGTAGCAATATTAATCTCAGATAAAATAGACTTCAAATGCAGGGATGTTTTGAGAGACAAAGAAGGCCACTACATACTAATAAAAGGGGCAATTCAGCAAGAAGAAATAACAATCGTAAATGTCTATGCACCCAACCAAGGTGCCACAAAATACATGAGAGAAACACTGGCAAAACTAAAGGAAGCAATTGATGTTTCCACAATAATTGTGGGAGACTTCAACACATCACTCTCTCCTATAGATAGATCAACCAGACAGAAGACCAATAAGGAAATTGAAAACCTAAACAATCTGATAAATGAATTAGATTTAACAGACATATACAGGACATTACATCCCAAATCACCAGGATACACATACTTTTCTAGTGCTCACGGAACTTTCTCCAGAATAGATCATATGCTGGGACATAAAACAAGCCTCAATAAATTTAAAAAGATTGAAATTATTCAAAGCACATTCTCTGACCACAATGGAATACAATTAGAAGTCAATAACCATCAGAGACTTAGAAAATTCACAAATACCTGGAGGTTAAACAACACACTCCTAAACAATCAGTGGGTTAAAGAAGAAAGAGCAAGAGAAATTGCTAAATATATAGAGACGAATGAAAATGAGAACACAGCAAACCAAAACCTATGGGATGCAGCAAAAGCAGTGCTAAGGAGGAAATTTATAGCACTAAACGCATATATTAAAAAGGAAGAAAGAGCCAAAATCAAAGAACTAATGGATCAACTGAAGAAGCTAGAAAATGAACAGCAAACCAATCCTAAACCAAGTAGAAGAAAAGAAATAACAAGGATTAAAGCAGAAATAAATGACATAGAGAACAAAAATACAATAGAGAGGATAAATATCACCAAAAGTTGGTTCTTTGAGAAGATCAACAACATTGACAAGCCCCTAGCTAGACTGACAAAATCAAAAAGAGAGAAGACCCATATAAACAAAATAATGAATGAAAAAGGTGACATAACTGCAGATCCTGAAGAAATTAAAAAAATTATAAGAGGATACTATGAACAACTGTATGGCAACAAACTGGAGAATGTAGAGGAAATGGACAATTTCCTGGAAACATATGAACAACCTAGACTGACCAGAGAAGAAATAGAAGACCTCAACCAACCCATCACAAGCAAAGAGATCCAATCAGTCATCAAAAATCTTCCCACAAATAAATGCCCAGGGCCAGATGGCTTCACAGGGGATTTCTACCAAACTTTCCAGAAAGAACTGACACCAATCTTGCTCAAACTCTTTCAAAACATTGAAGAAAATGGAACACTACCTAACTCATTTTATGAAGCTAACATCAATCTAATACCAAAACCAGGCAAAGATGCTACAAAAAAGGAAAACTACCGGCCAATCTCCCTAATGAATATAGATGCAAAAATCCTCAACAAAATACTTGCAAATTGAATCCAAAGACACATTAAAAAAATCATACACCATGACCAAGTGGGGTTTATTCCAGGCATGCAAGGATGGTTCAACATAAGAAAATCAGTGTATTACAACACATTAAGAAGTCAAAAGGGAAAAATCAATTGATCATCTTAATAGATGCTGAAAAAGCATTTGACAAAATCCAACATCCCTTTTTGATAAAAACACTTCAAAAGGTAGGAATTGAAGGAAACTTCCTCAACATGATAAAGAGCATATATGAAAAACCCACAGCCAGCATAGTACTCAATGGTGAGAGACTGAAAGCCTTCCCTCTAAGATCAGGAACAAGACAAGGATGCCCGCTGTCACCACTGTTATTCAACATCATTGTTTGCAGATGATATGATCTTACATCTGGAAAACTATGAGAAATCGATGATACAGCTACTAGAGCTAATAAACAAATTTAGCAAAGTAGCGGGATACAAGATTAATGCACATAAGTCAGTAATGTTTCTATATGCTAGAAATGAACAAACTGAAGAGACACTCAAGAAAAAGATACCATTTTCAATAGCAACTAAAAAAATCAAGTACCTAGGAATAAACTTAACCAAAGATGTAAAAGACCTATACAAAGAAAACTACATAACTCTACTAAAAGAAATAGAAGGGGACCTTAAAAGATGGAAAAATATTCCATGTTCATGGATAGGAAGACTAAATGTCATTAAGATGTCAATTCTACCCAAACTCATCTACAGATTCAATGCAATCCCAATCAAAATTCCAACAACCTACTTTGCAGACTTGGAAAAGCTAGTTATCAAATTTATTTGGAAAGGGAAGATGCCTCGAATTGCTAAAGACACTCTAAAAAAGAAAAACGAAGTGGGAGGACTTACACTCCCTGACTTTGAAGCTTATTATAAAGCCACAGTTGCCAAAACAGCATGGTACTGGCACAAAGATAGACATATAGATCAATGGAATCGAATTGAGAATTCAGAGATAGACCCTCAGATCTATGGCCAACTGATCTTTGATAAGGCCCCCAAAGTCACTGAACTGAGTCATAATGGTCTTTTCAACAAATGGGGCTGGGAGAGTTGGATATCCATATCCAAAAGAATGAAAGAGGACCCCTACCTCACCCCCTACACAAAAATTAACTCAAAATGGACCAAAGATCTCAATATAAAAGAAAGTACCATAAAACTCCTAGAAGATAATGTAGGAAAACATCTTCAAGACCTTGTGTTAGGCGGCCACTTCCTAGACTTTACACCCAAAGCACAAGCAACAAAAGAGAAAATAGATAAATGGGAACTCCTCAAGCTTAGAAGTTTCTGCACCAAAAAGGAATTTCTCAAAAAGGTAAAGAGGCAGCCAACTCAATGGGAAAAAATTTTTGGAAACCATGTATCTGACAAAAGACTGATATCTTGCATATATAAAGAAATCCTACAACTCAATGACAATAGTACAGTCGGCCCAATTATAAAATGGGCAAAAGATATGAAAAGACAGTTCTCTGAAGAGGAAATACAAATGGCCAAGAAACACATGAAAAAATATTCAGCTTCACTAGCTATTAGAGAGATGCAAATTAAGGCCACAATGAGATACCATCTAACACCGGTTAGAATGGCTGCCATTAAACAAACAGGAAACTACAAATGCTGGAGGGGATGTGGAGAAATGGGGACTCTTATTCACTGTTGGTGGGACTGTATAATGGTTCAGCCACTCTGGAAGTCAGTCTGGCAGTTCCTTAGAAAACTAGATATAGAGTTACCATTCGATCCAGCGATTGCACTTCTCGGTATATACCCGGAAGATCGGAAAGCAGTGACACGAACAGATATCTGCACGCCAATGTTCATAGCAGCATTATTCACAATTGCCAAAAGATGGAAACAACCCAAATGTCCTTCAACAGATGAGTGGATAAATAAAATGTGGTATATACACACGATGGAATACTACGCAGCAGTAAGAAGGAACGATCTGGTGAAACATATGACAACATGGATGAACCTTGAAGACATAATGCTGAGCGAAATAAGCCAGGCACAAAAAGAGAAATATTATATGCTACCACTAATGTGAACTTTGTAAAATGTAAAACAAATGGTTTATAATGTAGAATGTAGGGGAACTAGCAATAGAGAGCAATTAAGGAAGGGGGAACAATAATCCAAGAAGAACAGATAAGCTATTTAACGTTCTGGGGATGCCCAGCAATGACTGTGGTCTGTTAATTTCTGATGGATATAGTAGGAGGAAGTTCACAGAAATGTTGCTATATTAGGTAACTTTCTTGGGGTAAAGTAGGAACATGTTGGAAGTTAAGCAGTTATCTTAGGTTAGTTGTCTTTTTCTTACTCCCTTGTTATGGTCTCTTTGAAATGTTCTTTTATTGTATGTTTGTTTTCTTTTTAACTTTTTTTTCATACAGTTGATTTAAAAAAGAAGGGAAAGTTAAAAAAAAAAAAAACAAGGAAAAAAAAAAAGATGTACTGCCCCCTTGAGGAGCCTGTGGAGAATGCAGGGGTATTCGCCTACCCCACCTCCATGGTTGCTAACATGACCACAGACATAGGGGACTGGTGGTTTGATGGGTTGAGCCCTCTACCATAAGTTTTACCCTTGGGAAGACGGTTGCTGCAAAGGAGAGGCTAGGCCTCCCTATGGTTGTGCCTAAGAGCCTCCTCCTGAATGCCTCTTTGTTGCTCAGATGTGGCCCTGTCACTCTAGCTAAGCCAACTTGAAAGGTGAAATCACGGCCCTCTCCCCTACTTGGGATCAGACACCCAGGGGAGTGAATCTCCCTGGCAACGTGGAATATGACTCCCGGGGAGGAATGTAGACCTGGCATCGTGGGACGGAGAACATCTTCTTGACCAAAAGGGGGATGTGAAAGGAAATGAAATAAGCTTCAGTGGCAGAGAGATTCCAAAAGGAGCCAAGAGGTCACTCTGGTGGGCACTCTTACGCACACTTTAGACAACCCTTTTTAGGTTCTAAAGAATTGGGGTAGCTGGTGGTGGATACCTGAAACTATCAAACTACAACCCAGAACCCATGAATCTCGAAGACAGTTGTATAAAAATGTAGCTTATGAGGGGTGACAAGGGGATTGGGAAAGCCATAAGGACCACATTCCACTTTGTCTAGTTTATGGATGGATGAGTAGAAAAATAGGGGAAGGAAACAAACAGACAAAGGTACCCAGTGTTCTTTTTTACTTGAATTGCTCTTTTTCACTATTATTATTATTCTTGTTATTCTTGTTTGTGTGCTAATGAAGGTTTCAGGGATTGATTTGGGTGATGAATGTACAACTATGTAATGGTACTGTGAACAATCGAAAGTACGATTTGTTTTGTATGACTGCGTGGTATGTGAATCTATCTCAATAAAATGAAGATTAAAAAAAAAAAAAAGACATAATGCTGAGCAAAATAAGCCAGGCACAAAAAGAGAGATATTGTATGTTACCACTAATGTGAACTCTGTGAAAAATGTACAATGTTTTATACTGTAGAATGTAGGGGACCTAGAGATACCAATTAGTGGAGGGGGAATGATAATCTAATAAGAACAGATAAACTATGGAGGGTAATCTCAATGTTATGGGAATGCTCAGGAATGATTATGGTTTGTAAACTTTCTTGGATATAGTAAGATCATGTTGGAAGCAATAGAGTTATTTTAGGTTTTTTTTTTCTCTTATTCCTTTGTTTTCTTAGGGGTTGTTAATTTTCTTGGGGTATGGTAGGAACATGTTGGAAGCAATGTAGTTATTTTAGATTATTTGTTTTTCTTACTCCTCTGTTTGGACATGGTTTATTAATTTTCTTGGGGTATGGTAGGAACATATTGGAAGCAAAGTAGTTATTTTAGGTTATTTGTTTTCCTTAATCCATTGCTTTGTTTGAAATATTGTGGGGTTTTTTTGGTTGTTGTTTGCCTGTTTGTTTTTAATTTTTTGATAAACAAAGTTAAAAAATTGAAAAAAAATTAGTAGAAAAATGGGAGTAAAAACTAAATGACAAATAGGGTGGGATGGGGGGATGGTTTGGGTATTCTCTTTTCACTTTTATTTTTTATTCTTATTCTGATTCTTTCTGATGTAAGGAAAATGTTCAGAAATAGATTGTGGTGATGAACGCATAACTATATGATCATACTGGGAACAGTTGATTGTATACCATGGATGACTGTATGGTTTGTGAATATATTTCAATAAAACTGAATTAAAAAAAAAACTAAATCACAAAATAGTAATCCAATTAATTATTTAATTATTTTATAGCTTGAGTAATTAAAATAATAAATAAACCAATTTATTATTCCTTGTTGGAATGATTATTCCTCATTAGTTAATTAGTATGCTGAATTCAATAATTCATTGTTGAACTATTCAAGGTTTCTTGATAAATCTTCAATTATAGTGAGCCGTTCTTATTACAATAGCATTCTGCACCTTTCTGTTAGAGTAGGGAGTGTCTGATACATACAGGACATTCAAATGTTGTTGAAAGTACGTAGTTCACACCATCTCTTGACTTAATGAGAGAGCTTTGTTCAATAATAATAAGAGTACTATTAACTGTCCTTTAGTAAATACTTATAGTTTGCCAGGGATCCTACCAACTATTAATGCATCATCTCGTTTCAATATTGAGATAACTCCTAGGAGATCATTAGTATACTTAAGGTCAAAAAGATTTGGCTATATTTAAAACATCTAGGCTTATCAATTAATTATTATTTCAAAGGAAATAAAAATTACTATTATTTTTAACTTCTCATTGGCACATATAACTTTCTGTGGCTTTATGTGCTTAACAGGATAACATTTTATAGGATTTTAAAAAATCTATGTGACTTTTGTTCTTAATTTTCATGCTGCAGAAATTTAAAGTATTTAGCTATGCTTAATTTGTTATGAACTTTAATTTTTTTGGGTAGCGTGCATATTTTCATGAACTTGAAATTGTATTTATTTCCCTTTTTAGTCCAATTTTATTGAGAATTATGAATGATCAGCTAATGTTTCTGGAAAGAGCATTCATTGATCCTTTAGGATTACCAGGCAGACCTTTCTATAGGCATGTCATCTATGCTCCAAGCAGCCACAACAAGTACTCAGGGATGTCATTCCCAGGAATTGATGATGCTCTGTTTGATACTGAAAACAAAGTGGACCCTCCTAAGGCCTGGGGAGAAGTGAAGAGACAGATTTCTATTGCAGCCTTCACGGTGCAGGCTGCAGCAGAGATACTGAGAGAAGTGGCCTAAGAGGGTGGGTTCTTCAGAGATCCCATATCGAATTGATGAATTATTCAGAAAAAGCCATCCTGGATGCATTAATAAACTAAAAATGAAGATGGATATATATACATTAATCTTAGCATTTATCTTTCTTCTCCCTATGGATCAAAACAATGGATAGTTTGTATTCTATATTTATAGAAGGCTATTCTGAAATTGAACTAGGTGTTAAAACTAAGGAGAACAGCCTAATATAATAAAATTCTTATCTGGTATATGAAGGAATCAATTGGAATAAAATCCTTCCAAACTTAAAAAAAAAAAAAAAGTGTCACAATCTGGGCAGAAATTGCTGATGATATTTCTGTAAGGGTTGCTAAAGATTTGCTCTTTGATCTACAGGTGTAATTATGGGTGTCTTTTCCCATATCTCCAATGTCCTCTGTTGACTGTGTAGGGCATTATAGAGGTCATATCCCAGAGAATTGGGTAAAAGATGGGGGTTCCTGTTGATCTCTTCAATGGCAAAAACCAAGGCTAGAGCATACTGGTAGTTCTTGGTATAAACCTGCATAGTGGCACAGGGATATTTAGGCAAATGACTCAAATTGTGATTATCTTCAAATTCAATATAATGGCCAAATTAAGGATGAATCAGAGAGTGTGGTAGTGGGTTTTGGCAATCCCTCTGTGTTTTAACAAGCCTTTCAGGTGATTCCAATGCATGATAAAGTTTGAGAATCACTGATTTTGGAAAACACTATGACATAAATGAAATGAATGTAAATTCAGAAAAAGTAGTTGAAAATTTCAAAACATAAGATATGCAAAGGAGATGGAGTAAAGTTAAAATCATGTGGACTGACTGCTCAAATTAAGCCTAGATAGACTGGTTATGAAGAGAGAAGAAGTAAAAGCCTATTAAGTGTTTTCTTTTGTGTCAATGAGGCAGGCAATCAGGCATTTCTTTTTTTAATTAAAAATACTCTGAAATAGAAATCAAATGAGATATACTTACCCAACCTAGATGAGAGAATTTTATCAAGGAAATTTATTTTAAAAATAGCAACCTAGGAACAATAAAAAGAAAACAATTACTAAATTATAAAAGAACCATAGAGGACTTCTGAGAAGGTGGCAGAATAAGGACAGACAAAACTCACTCCCCCTACAAGAGCGACTAGGCAACAGGGAGAATCTCTCCAGAGAGGTGGTTCTGGGGATTAGATGACCAGAGAAAACACTGCAATATATAAGGAAGAGCTGGATGATAAAGCAGGGAAACTATGACTGAGAAATTGGGGTGAGTGAGCTTTAGAGTGACAACCCCTGAGGTCACTGGCTGTAAATCAGCCTGTCTCCTACAAGCTGGTGAAAGTCAGGGCACTCCTGGTTCAAGTGCTGTCCAGTGAAGTTGACACTCTTAGTCCCACAGCCTTGAGTCTTTTATTTTTGGAGCCAATGGGTTCAGGACCACCATACAAAGAGACCCCACTCTTCCTGATTCACAACCCCTAACCCTGAGGCCAGCCACATTGGGTGCCAAGTTCTGGTGTTGTCTTCAGGAGGAGAGGGTGATGCATAGCAGTGCTGATCTGACAGATGACTGGAAAGGGACACCCAGAGGGAGACCCTCTGGGACCTGCAGCCTTGATCATCTCTGCATAGGGGACCAGGGTGCTCACAGTTCAGTGGATTTTATGTGCAGAGAGAAGGAGGAAGGAAGGGGACTCCATTGTGACCCAAAGTGCCATTCGCCAGCCCTGAATCCAGTGCCAGTGACCCAGACTGAGTCTTGCCAGTCAACAAGGCACAGCCCACACCTGGCTCATGATGACCAGGGAAGTTGACCTCTCAGTCCTGTATCCAAGAGTCTTTTCATATGGGAGTCTGGGAACCACCAGCTACACTGTACCCAGAAGCAGAGTCTGGTGGTGGGTTTTAACTAGATCTGACAAATAAAAGCCAAAGGATAAAATGGTCAAAATAAGGAGAGCTTTTACAGCAATAATATTGAATATTAATGGGTTAAATTTACCAGTCAAAATACAAGATTTTCAGAATGCATAAAATATGATCCAATTATATGCTGTTTATAAGAGACTCATTTTACACCCAAAGATACAAGTAGGTTTAAAGTGAACAGATGGAAAAGATATTCCACATAGTCAGTAAGATTTAGAAAATTGAGGAGCTATACTACTATCAGACAAAATAGACTTTAAGTGAAAAATGATATGAACAAAGAAGGATACTTTATAATGCTAAAATGGACAATTCACCAAGAAGAAATAACAGTCATAAATATGTATGCATCTAAGCAAGATGCCCCCAAGTACATGAGGCAGCACTGGAAAAACTAAGGGGAATAATTGCCTCTCTACAATAATAGTGGTAGACTTCAATAGACCATTCTCTTCAATAGATAGAACATCAAGACTGAGGATCCTTATTGGTAACAGAGAACCTGACAATATGACAAATGAATTACACAGATATACAAATCACTGCACCTCAAAGCAGCAGGACATAGATTCTTCAGAAGTGCTCATGGAACATTCTCCAAGATAGATTATATCCTTGAGTACAGGAAGCTTTTAATAAATTTAAATAGGCTGAAATTATACACAACGGTTTCTCTGAGCATAATAGAATAAGCTGGATGTCAATAACAACAGGATGACCAGAAATTTCACAGAGATACAGCTGTTAAACAACATGCTCTTAAACAAATCAGTGGGTCAAAGAGAAATTGCCAGGGAAATAAATAAATATCTTGAGATGAATGAAAACAAGAACACAATAAATTGAAACTTATGAGATGCAGAGAAGGCAGTGCTGAGAGGGTAATTTACAGCCCAAAATGCTTACATCAAAAAGGAAGGATGAGTTAAAACCAAAGATTCTACTGAGCAATTGGAGAAACTAGAGAAAGAACAGCAAAATTATCCCAAAGCAAGCAGAAGGAAAGAAATAACAAAGACTAGAGTGTAATAAATTAAATGGATATCAAACACACAATAGAATCAATAAAACCAAAAGTTGGTTCTTTGAGTATATCAATAAAATTGACAAAGTCTTAGCCAGAGTGATGAAGGCAAAAAGAGAAAATGCAAATAAGTAAAATCAGAAATATGGGAGGATCAGTTCCACAAACCCCAAGGAAATAAAAGGTGATCATAACAGTATACTATGGTCAACTGTATGCCAACAAACTAGACAAATTAGGTGATGTGGACAGTTTCCTAGAAACACATGAAAAACATACACTGAAATGAGAAGAAATAGAAGATGTCAATGAACCAATTACAAGAAAAGACATTAAAACAGTCCTCAAAAACCTCCCAACAAAGAAAAGTCCAGCCATAGGTGAATTTACATGCAAATGTTACCAGGCATTCCAAGAAGAATGAACACCATTTCTGCTCAAACTCTTCCAAAAATTTGAAGAGGAAATACTAATTCATTCTTTGAAGCCAACATCACCCTAATTCCAAAGCCTAATAAAGATAGTACAGGAAAGAAAATGTACAAACAAAACTCCATAATGAATATAGATGCAGAAATCCTCAACAAATAACTTGCAAATTGAAACCAACAGAACACTAAAAGCATTAAACAACATATACAAGATAATGGGCATATATGAAATCCCACAGGTAACATCCTAATAAATGGTCAAAGAATGAATGCCTTCCCTCTAATATTGTGAGTGAAACATGTATGCCTGCTGTTGCCACTGTTATTCAACATTTTGCTAGAAGTTCTAGGTAGAAAAATTAGGCAAGAACAAGAATTGAAGGCATCTAAATGGAAAGGAAGAGGTAAAACTCCCTTTATTTGCAGATGACAGCCTATATTTTGAAAGTCTGGAAAAAATATGTCAAAGATACTTGAATTAATATAGGAATTTGGGGAAGTGGCAGGATAAAGATTGGCATGCAAAAATGAGTCGTATTTCTCTACAATACTAATGAGTTATCTGAGAGTGCAATTTGGAAGAAAAAATCTATTTGCTATAGGGAAATAATATAATCAAACATCTAGCAATTAATGTAACCAAGGATGAAAAGTACCTGTGCACAGAAAACTAAAAAACATTGCTAAAAGAAATCAAAGAAGGCCTAAATAAGTGGAAAGAGATTCTGTGTTTATTGATAGGCTAAATATCAGTAAGATGTCAACTTTACCCAAAATCATATAAAGATTGAATGCAATGTCAATAAAAATAACAAAAAACCTAATTTGCTAAATTTGAAAATATACTTATCACATTTATTTGGATGGCGAAAGGGCCTTGAATAGCTGAAAACTTCTTGAAAATAAGAATGAAGTTGGAGGACTCATGCTTCCTGACTTTAAAGAGATTATAAAGCCACAGTGGTCCAAACAGCATGGTACTGGCATAAAGATAGGCATATTGATCAATGTAATCAACTTCAGAGCTCAGAAGTAGACCATCAGATCTATGGCCAATTTATTTGTGACAAGGCCCCCAAATCAACTAAAGTGGGACAGAACAGTCTCTTCAATAAATGGTGTTGGGAGAACTGGTTATCCATATCCAAGTAATGAAAGAGGACCCCAACTTCACACCCTATACAAAAATTAACTCAAGATGGATCAAAGACCTGAATATAAGAACCAGTACCATAAAACTCCTAAAAGAAAAAAAAAAAAAAAACAGGGAAACATTTTCAAGACCTAATGATAGGAGGCAGGTGATTTGACCATACACTGAATGCACAAGCAATGAAAGAAAAATTATATAAAAGGGTCCTTTTAAAGATTGAATACTTCAGTGCTTCACAGGATTTTGTCATAATGACAAAAAGGCTACTGGCTCAATGTGAGAAAATATTTGCTAACCATATACCTAGTAAGGGTTTGTTATCCAGGATATATAAAGAAATCTTACAACCCCACAACAAAAAGACAAACATCCCAATCATAAAATGTGCAAAAGACATGAATAGACAGTTTATCAAAGGTGAAATACAAATGGCTAAAAAGCACATGAAAAGGTATTTATATTCACTAGCTATTAGGGAAAATGAGATATCATCTCACATCCATTAGAATAGGTGATATAAAACAAACAGGAAACAACAAGTTTTGGAGAGGATATGGATAGATAGAAACTTTATTATTCACTCTTGGTGAGAATGTGAAATGGTATAGCACTGTGGATGATGGTTTGGTGGTTCTTTGGAAAACTAATTATCCAGTTGCCCTAAAACCTATCAATTCCAATACTCAGAATATATGCAGAAGATCTGAAAGCAGGAAAATGAACACACATTTGCACACTAATATTCATAGCATGCATTATTCATAAATGCCAGAATATGGAAACAATCCAAGTGTCCGTCAACCCATGAATAGATAAAAAATGTGCTATATATATAAAATGGAATATTACTTAGTAATAAAGAGAAAGAAGGCCTGAAACATGGTTGAACATTGAAGATATAATGCTGAGTAAAAGTCAGACATGAAGGAAAAATACTGTATGATTTCACTTCTATGAACTAATTAGAACATGTCAATTATAGTCATAAAACTTAGAATATAGAATACCAAGAGGTAGAATGAGACTGGATCATGGGGAGTGGTTGCTTAATATGTATACACTTTTTAATGAGGCTGAACTTATATGACTGGAAATGGACAGAGGTGACAGTATCCCATTACTGGGATTATAAATAATAGTACTGAATTGTAGGGGATGTGTTTGAAAGGGTTTGATCAGAATCTTGTATGTCACTCAAATGAAAACAAGAGTATAAAATATAGGATTGTATAACACAGTGAACATTGTGGTGGATGATATTTGTGATTACACTACAAATATATATGTCATTTCATGAATTGGTACAAAAGGGTGGCCCTTGTACAGAGTTAAAAATAGAGTGGTATATGGGCAAGAATGTAACTATTGCAAAATACAGACTATAGGTAACTGTAACATCTTAATATTTTCTTTCATCAACCATAGCAAATGTTCTACACCAATGCTAGGATTCAATATTAGGGGGAGATAAATAGTGTGGGGTGTTTTGGGTTTTCTTTCTTTATATCTATTTGATATATTTTCTCTTTGGATTAATGAAAATTGATTGTGATGATTACAAAACTTGGTAATGATACTGTGAGACATTGATTGTTTACTTTGGATAGATTACACTGTGTGTGAATATATGTCAATAAAAATTGCAGATAAAAAGAAAACAAGAAAGTGATAGGCAGAAAAAGAGGACCATAAAAATAAAGTCATTCATATCATTTTAATTATTTATTTCAATTTTTCAATATTCATTGCTATTCCATGCAGAAAAGACATATAAATCAAAACTGAATAGATGCCAAAATGTAGGGATTATCATTGATATGCCATAAAATCTTCACAAAAATAAGGTCATGTTTACTATTAATACACTTGCAAAGAGCTATCTCAAGAGAAAAAAATAAAAGAGAAAAAAGTAGTGAGGAACAAAAAGTATTAGGACAACATTGTGAAATAATTGCCCCAGAATTTCACATTTAAAAATGGTTAAATAGCAAATTGTATAAGCTACATGTTACTGCAGTAAAAAATAAGTAAATAAATAAGTGAAATAAAAACCATGTGATCAGTAATATTGTATTCTAGTTTGCTAATGCAAACACCAGAAATGGGTTGGCTTTTATAAAAGGGGGTTTATTTGGTTACACACATAGTCTTAAGGCCATAAATTGTCCAAGGTAATCAATCAACAATTGGGTACCTTCACTGGAGGATGGCCAATGGTGTCCAGAAAACCTCTTTTAGCTGGGAAGGCACATGGCTGGCATCTGCTCCAGAGTTCTGGTTTCAAAATGGCTTTCTCCCAGGATGTTCCTCTCTAGGCTTCAGCTTCTCTCCAAAATGTCACTCTCAGTTGCCCTTGGGGTGTTTGTCCCCATTAGCTTCTCTGGAGCAAAAGTCTGCTTTCAAAGGCCATCTCACTTGGGGTTTATGTCCTCATTAGCTTCTCTGGAGCAAAAGTCTGCTTTCAAAGGCCATCTCCAAAATGTCTCTGTAAACTGCAGTTCCTCTCTCAGCTCCTGTGCATTCTTCAAAGTGTCCCTCTTGGATGTTAGCAAGCTCACTTCTTCTGTATGAGCTTCTATAGGGCTCCATGAACCAATCAAGGCCTATGCTGAATGAGCAGGACCACACCTCCCTGGAAATTATCCAGCCAGAATTATCACCCACAGTTGGGTGGGTTGCATCCCCATGGAAACCCTCAATCAAAGAATTACAATCTAATCAACACTAATATTCTGCCCACACAAGATTGCTTCAAGGATAATGGCATTTTGAGGGACATAATACATGCAAACTGTCACATACTGTATTAGAAATAAGAGAATGTTTGAAAAATATGAGGCCAAGTGGACATAACTAAAACTGCAGTGAAAGAATTCAATGTAACTTCTCTCAGTGATTAACCAAAAATAATTCAATATATGATTTGTGTATAATGGTTAATCTTGATCTACTACATGCAAACACAGACACATATATATAAATTTAATACTTTATTCCCTAAAAGCAGAGAGAGTATATTATTGTAAAAGGAAGTCCAATCCCTGTCCACCAAGCAATTACTGAATTACTAAATCCACCAGAAAAGGGAGATTCTGTGAACAATCACAGGAATTCCATCCAGAGGTTCATCAAGAGAGAAGGCAGGTTTGGGCTCCAGTTCATTTAGTCACAAAAAGTTCTCATTAAATACCAAAATGCAGTAAATAAATGAGAAAGTTATTAACCAATAATCAAATAGAGAAATATATGCTACCACTAATGTGAACATTGAAAAATGTAAAACAAATGGTTTATAATGTAGAATGTAGGGGAACTAGTGATAGAGAGCAATTAAGGAAGAGGGAATGATAATCCAATAAGAACAGATGAACTATTGTGGGTAAATTTAATGTTCTGGGAATGCCCAGGAATGACTATGATCTGTTAATTTCTGATGGGCATAGTAGGAACAAGTTCATAGAAATGTTGGTATATTAGGTTACTTTCTTGGGGTAGAGTAGGAACATGCTGGAAGTAAAGTAGTTACCTTAGGTTAGTTGTCTTTTTCTTGCTCCTTGTTATGGTCTGTTTGAAATGTTTTCTTATTGTATGTTTTTTTAATTTTTTTATTTTTTATATAGTTGATTAAAAAGGTATTAAAAAAAAACAAGGTATAAATATGCAGAGTCCCCTTGAGGAGCTGAGGGAGAATGCAGAGGTATTGGGCTGCCCCACCTCAATGGTTGCTATCATGCTTACAGACAAAGGGCACTTGTGGTTTGGTGGGTGAGCCCTCTACCACAGTACTTGCCCTTGGGAAGACTGTTGCAAAGGAGAGGTGAGCCCTCCCTATAATTGTGCCTAAGAGCCTCCTCCCAAATGCCTCTTTGTTGCTCAGATGTGGCCCTCTCTCTCTAGCTAAGGTAACTTGGCAGATGAAATCAATGCCCTCCCCTGTACATGGGATCAGACACCCAGGGGAGTGAATCTCCCTGGCAACATGGAATATGACTCTTGGGGAGGAATGTACACCCAGCATCATGGGAAGGAGAACATCTTCTTGACCAAAGCGGGGAAGTGAAAGGAAATGAAGTAAGCTTCAGTGGCAGAGAGATTCCAAAAGGAGCTAAGTGCTCACTCTGGTGGGCACTCTTATGCACAACATAGATAACCCTTTTTAGGTTCTAATGAATTGGGGTACCTGGTGGTAGATACCTGGAACTATCAAACTACAATGCAGAACCCATGAATCTTGAAGATGATTGTATAAAAATGTAGCTTATGAGGGGTGACAATGTGATTGGAAAAGCCATAAGGACCACACTCCCCTTTGTCTAGTTTATGGATGGATGAGTAGAAAAATGGGGGAAGGAAACAAACAAGGGCACCCAGTGTTATTTTTTACTTTAATTGCTCTTTTTCACTTTAATTATTATTCTTGTTATTTTTGTGTGTGTGGTAATGAAGGTGTCAGGGATTGATTTTGGTGATTAATGCACAACTATGTAATGGTACTGTGAACAATCAAATATATGATTTGTTTTGTATGACTGCATGGTATGTGAATATACCTCAATAAAATGAATTTTTAAAAAAGCCACAAAGATTCAATGAGAGCATCACAGAAGTAGTTACACAAATTTCAGCTCAAACCTAAAGTATGTGCAAGGTATGGGATAGGCAGAGCTGAAATGGAACCTACAGCCTCAAGCAGATATATGCATACAAATATGTGTATGATTTTATTGTGAACCAGAGAGGCAGCTATAATGGCTCTAATGACCTGTTTTGTACTAAGCCTTTTCACTTCCTTTCAGACAATAAGGAGATTTGGAAAACTTCTTGACCTTGGGTTCTGCATCTGAGGTCCTAAACCCAGGTGGCAAACAAAAGTTGAAAAATTTGTTTGTGGATCATCCTCCTCTAGGTGCTATGACTTAATCCAAGACTGTGGATAGCAAAACACCAGTGACCACACCTTCCACAGGCAGATTTAGTTCTAACTCTTGTCAATAAACCAGGCCTTTTCAAGACACTGGTATTTATTACATCAGAAGAATGCTGTGCCAACAAGGGCTCATGCCATTCAGAGTTTAGCTAAGAACATCCTGGTGTCATGCCCTCCAAAGTCAAACATAAACAGGGGCAGCATTACACACCTATGTCCCAGGGTAGCCACACAGTATGGCCTGTGTAGTAGATGTAGGTCTGCATATCATTCATGTGGCCAGAAACACAAGCCATCATATCCCTTCCTGGGGAATCAACAGTCATGCTAAATTCAAAAACTGTAAATCAGTAGCTTAAGATCAATGCAGAAATAAAGTTGCATTTTGAATTTCCAAAATTTGCCACCTTTATTTCTTCCTCATCCCTTGTAAACTATGCTAAAATCATAGATCAGAAAATTGTTCTGATCCATTTCTACATCTACATACCAGTTTCCTCTAATGCTTGTGCTTATATTGCAGAATGGGGTTATGTGGATTTTCTCTTCATGCACTCTAAAGCAGACAACAGTAGCTGGAATGTACCCCATATACTCTCCACCACCCAAAACATCTGACAGGGGCAAAGCCTAAAGATTTCTATGACCCTGAAGTAACAAATAAAGGGCTTATGGCAACTAACTTGGCAGGAATGGAAAGATGTGTCAATTATGCATATATACACATACAAGTGTGTCAATTGTCAATGCAGGGAGTTCTGTTTTGGACTACCACATAAACTTGTGGCCTACCACACTCAAGCTTTTTCATAGCAGATACTCAATATTCTTATTTCTTTTTAAAAATTAAGGTACAATTAAATGTTTTGAAATAAACAAATTGTAAGTATATGATGATTTTTGACAGATGCATATATCCATTTATCCACACCCTAATCAAGATATAGAACATTTCCACCACTGCCAAAATATTTCCTTGTGTCCCTTCTCAGTAAATTCCCCCACTCTGTCCCAGAGGGTGCTGCTCTGCTGACACCACAGATTAGAATTCTATTTCAATAGATTAATTTTAATTTTATATAAATGAAATTATATGATATGTATTCTTCTATGTGTGACTTCTTTTGCTCAACTTAATGTTTGTGAGATTCATCTATTTTGTTGCAGAGTTCAATAATTTATTTATTTTTTATTGTTGAACAGATTACATTTATGAATGTAACACACTTTGTCTATTCTGTTGATAGACATTTGAAGTTGTTTCCAGATTTTGGAGATCTTGAGTAAAGCACCTGTGAAATTCTTGTACAAGTACTTTTGTGGACATATATTTTCAAATATCTGGATAAAAACCTTGGAATGGAATTCCTGAGTCATCAAATAAGTGTATGTTTGACTTCATGAGAAAGAGCCAAACATTTTTCTAAAGGGATCACGCCATTTTACACTTTCACCAGCAACTTATATCATCATCAGTATTAGATGTCAATCTTTCTAATTTTAGCCATTCTAGTGGTGTAAATGGATTCTCAATTCCGGTTTAAATTCGCATTTCTCTGATGACCAATAATGTTGAGCACTTTTCATGTGCATGCAGATCATTTGCAAATCTTTTTTGTGAAGTTTCTGTTCAATTCTGGCCAAATTTTGCATTGAGTTATTTGATTCTTATTATTGATTCTAAGGAGTACTTGAAAAATTCTGGTTACAAATTCTTTGATAGAAAATAAATGAGCATGCCTCAGACTTGGAAAAAGTCTGAATAGAAAGTTTATATTTTAGTGAGGTGCATTTTATAAAAAAAAAATTTATGGTTAGTGCTTTTGTGTCCTTTCTAAAAATAACTTTGCCTAACCCAAGCTAACAAAGCCATTCTCTCAGGTTTTCTGCAAGAGGTTTTACAAGTTTAGCTTGTACACTTAGGTTTACAAGCCATCTGAATTTATTTTGTTTGTTGCAAAGCAGGAGCTGAAGTTCACTTTTATCTCTACAGTTATCCAGTTCTTCCAGCATTATTTGTAGAAAAAGTTCTCATTTCCTTATTAAATCACCATGGTGCCTTTTTAGAGAATCAAACAACTATATACATAATATATGTTAATGTATATGTATATAAACATTTATGTATACATATACTTATATACGTACATACAATTTTCCTGTACCCTCTTCTGTACAATTAATATGTTTGTGTATCCTTATGTAACAAAAAATTGTTTTTATTACTATAGCTTTATATTAACACTGTTTAATGCAATGTTATTGAGATATATTCATACACCATATAATACTTCAAAAGTATACAATTCATTGCTCACAATATCATATGATTGTGCCTTCATTGCTGCAATCAATTCTTGAGGGTTTTCATTCCTCAAAAAAAAAAACACCCAAAAGAAGAACACCCAAAATGTCCCATGCCCCCGATCCCTGTGTATTTTTCTTGTCTTAATTTTATTACTCATCTGTCCATACACTGGATAAAGGGAGTGCCAGTGACAAGGTTTTCACAATCACAAGGTCACACTATGTGTGTGTGTGTGTGTGTGTGTGTGAATGTATATAGTCATCATCAAGGACCAAGGCTACTGAATTATAGTTTCAGGTATTCCCTTCTAGCTATTCTAATGCCTAGAAACTAAAAAACAAATATCTATATTCTGCATAAGAATAAACTCCAGAATGACTTCTCAACTCTATTTGAAATCTCATGGTTACAGATAAATTCATTTTGTTTCCTTTCTTTTCCCCCTTTTGGACAAGAAAGCATCCTCAATTCAATGATAGCAGGGTCAGAGTCATTCCCATGAGTCATGTCCCACACTTCCAGGAAAACTTACAACCCTGGGAATCATGTCCCACATGTGGGGAAGGCTGGTTTCTTTGCACAGTTGGTTTACAGAGAGGCCACATTTGAGCAACAAAAGAGGTTCTCTGAGGGTGACACTTAGGCATAATTATAAACAGGCTTAGCTTCTCTTTTACAGGAATAAGTTTTATAAGGGAAGACTGAGGGCTTGGTTTATTAAATTGGGAGCTCCTAATGCTTGTGAGAATATCAGGAATTCCAGGTGGGGAAGTTTAATATTTCCACATTTTCCCCATTCCCTCAAGAGGACTTTGCAAATACTTTTTTTATTGTCTGCTCAGAAGACTCTGGGATAATTCAGGGTATTATATTAACCTATACAGAATAATAGGATTTCATTCACTCTTCTAGATTCCTTGTAATTGTGTTGTTTAAATAAACTGATGAAACAGGTCAAATTAGATAGTGTGCTATAGAAAATTTAAAATTTATACCAAATAAATATCCCTTCCTTTGATCTCACACAGAAGTTGAAATTTTAAAATTTATTACATATCCTCCAGAGATTGTCAGTGGACAGGGGGATATTAGGCTCTTCCCAATCCTATTTTTATTTATTTTTTATTCCACTTACCCCACAAAATGTACTAAGGTCTCCAAAACCTCTAGCTGTTTGAAAGTAGGTACTCTCTGCCTTTTCACTGGTAGAGAGAAAAAATGCTATTGCTTTGTCTTAAAGAATGAATGTCTGCCAACTTCTCATTCGTGATACATGTCTAAACTTTGGTCATATATGGCTGTGGACATTAAGCCTTCTATATGAAAACTTCCTATTGAGGTGGATTCTCACATTGAAATGTAGTTACCTACAATATGCATAAGAAATTTATGAAGTTACATTAAGAGATGATACAAGAAAGTAGAATATTTATCATTCATTTAGGGACCTAGAAATTTTTTGTGAAAATGTGTAAATATCACCCAAAAGGTTTTGTGCCCTATATTTTTAAAATACAGAGTTGTTATATTTGAAGTAGCCCAGGCTTTAGTTCTATAGGTCTTGGCTATTTAATATTTTTATGAAAGAAATGTTTATTTCTGGAAAAGGTAAATGCTTGTATATAATTTTGCAGCTTGGGATCTCCCTTTCTCCATTTCTTCCTTTAAGTGGCCTTCTGTATGTGTGTCCGTAATGTGTTAGAAAAATGGGGGCTAGATACCCTAAAAATCAGAGGTTATATAAAAATACTGCAAGTAGACCACAGACAAAATAATCTACCAAGTGCTATATGCCACTATAAACATCAGTGTTCCACACTCAAGCTTACCCCTCTGACTAGGGGCAGTTAGTGATCCTTGAGGCTATGGATGGCTGAGCTCATGTAATACCAGAAACAAATAGACAACATAAACTGACGAGGTATTTATTCCCTCCCTTCCAGTAGGAATGAAGATCATATATCATCTGTGCTCTAACATGGTTTTATTGCAGTCATAGGCACTGCCAAAGTCAATTCAGTATTTCAGGACACAGAAGCAAAGGCATTTGGGGAAGAATATTATGCTAAAAGTTATGGGGATATTTTTGATCCAAGGGTTACAAATAGGGGAGATAGAGACTTCAAAAGGTACCTGGAATCATTTCTGGGTGGACCTTCCACATTGATATTTCAAGGAACAACATGTCCTTATCCAGTTCATGGTGATGGCAAAAAGACCTCCCATGCAACTGAATATTTATTTTAGTAATTCCTGGTTTGGCGGATGAAACTTCACTTTTTCTACTTTCCCAAGAACAAATAGCTGCTGGGTTCCAGATAGGCTAAAGGGGGCTATGTGGTTGAGGGTGGGAGGAGGGATCAGAAATCCGTGCATTGACATAGGACTGTGAATGAATATTTTATAAATGTGAAGTAATTCACATGGTCTGACAGGTGATAGGTCTCAGAACTTGAGATGAAGACATAAGTCTTGAAGCCTTTGAATGTGATATGAGACAAAGATTTAAGTGAGTGATCTCAGACATTTAGAAACTATTCTTGAATATTTATGGAAGTCCTAGTTCTGGGGTAGTGCTTCCTGGGAGCTAGTTGAAGCAGGCAAGTGGGAGCCCTAGCAGTAGAGAAAAAACCCTTCAACTCAATTTAAAATAGCATATTAAAATTCCAGTGCACTTGAAGAAAATTATTAATAATAAAGACAACTCAGAAGTCAACAAATAGGAGGTGAATTCACTCCAGAAACCATGAAACTAATAGATGAATCTCAAAATGAATTTAAATTAAATATATTTAAGCTCTTCAAAGAAGTAAAGATAATTGTGTGCAAAGAGAACCAAATATTATGAAATAGAAAGGCATATACAAATCAAGAACAAATAGGTATAATAAAGAAAAAATAGAATTCATGAAAACAACTCATTGACTAATTGAAATAAATTAAACAATTTAAATTCTTAGACCTGGGTTAAGCAATATCATCAGGGTATTGGCAGTTGGGATATAGTACTATGGAATTTACCAAGAACACAAAACAGAGTTAGAAATGAATGATAAATTTAAAAGAAATAAGAATTATAGAGATTGTCTTGAGTAATTCCAGTCATTTAAAGGAGTCTCAGAAGGAAAGTATAGAGTGAATAAGAGAAAATCCAAATTACATATTTAAAGAAATATTGGGGAAGAAATTTCCAAAATGTTAAGCTATATATTTTTTCACTTTAGATATGGTCAGTGTGCACTAAATAGAGTAAATAAAACCAATCCACCCATAGATACTTTGTGGTGACTTTGGAGACTGTGAAAATTTTATGTTTTGTGGCAACCATAGAGATCTGTCAATCGTTCTTTCTCTCCTTGAAGTGAAATCAGATGTCCTTTTATTCTTTTGCTTTATTCTACTCCCCATCTCTCCCCTGTTGCCCTTGATAATGCCCTGCTGCTGTCCTCTTCCTGTTTCAGAATCATGTATTTTGGCCTGAAGCTGAAACCCTGGAGTGGCTGCCAAATTACAGACAAAATTTTCTCTACACCAGCCTTCCAATCATCCAGGTAGTTTTCCTTTTACCTTGGCCATTAGGGCTTGAGTTCACTATGTTTTAAGCCATGTATGAGATCCAGATGAAGGCAATGACTTAATGACTTCCAGATGAAGTAAATGCCTCCTAGGCTGGCATTAAAAACCTTTAAGATCTTACCTTGGCATAGCACATCTTTTCCTTTGCATGGATCCCAAATCTTGAACAAAATTTTGTCACTATACCTGCTACTTAAACCAGGACAAAAAAAATCATCTCTGAATCTTCCCTGACTTCATTCCAGAGTATCAACCCCCAGGCATCCATTCTATTATGGATTCCTCATAAACTAATACATTTCTTTTCATAGTTTAAATCACCATTATCTTACCCCAAATATCTTCAACAACTTCTTTCTGGGATTCCCTAAATCTATTCTTGTTTTTTCACCAATCCATTCTTCACATGGCAACCAGAATAATCTTTCTGAAATGTAAATTGGTTCACATTATCCTCCTGATAAAAGCATTTAATTGCCTCCCCATTTATCTTGTGATAAATTTGTTAAAATAACCAATAAGACCCTGTCCATCTCTCCAATCTTGTCTTACTTCCCTCTTCTACTTCATCACTGCACTTCAAACAGATGGGCCTTATTTCAGATTTCCATCCACACCAAGATATTTCTTACTTGGATCTTTTGCACAAACTTTCCACCAACTTCAATTATTATTTTTACCCTTTTGACCTTGGTAACTCATGGTCATCCTTTCCATCCCTGCTTAAATTTTCCAGAGTTTTTATTTGACTACATAAAGAGTAGTTACATATTGTTTTCTTTTCTGGAAATTATATGACATCCCATGTTTCAGATTTAGAAGACGTCATAGAGTTAAGACATAACTGCAGTCCCAAGTAATCTACTGAATCAATTCAATCCCAAAAATATTCTGTTTTTATACTTCAGAAATGGAAAAGGTCATCTTCAAATTCATATGTAATTGTAAAAATTCCCAGATTGCCAAAGCATTCTTGAAAAAGCAAATAAAGTTGAATGACATACAGTTCCTAGTTTCAAAATTTATTACACAGCTACAGTAATCAAAATATTTTGGTACTGGTAGACTGATAGACATACAGACTAATGGAATAGAATTAATAGTTCAGAAATAAACCCTTGCATGTCTAGACAATTGATTTTAGACAAGGATGGCAAAGCCATCTGATTAGGAAAGAACAATCTTTTCAACAAGTGGGGATATGTCAACTGTATACCTACCTGTAAAAGTTGTTGGAAGTTTGATTGGAATTGTGTTGAATATGTAAATTATTTTGGGTAAAATTGGCATCTTAACACTAGTCTTCCAATCCAAGAATATGGAGTGTCTTGCCATATTTTTCAATCTTTAATTTCTTTCAGCCAGATTTTGTTATTTTCTGTGTGAAAGTCCTTTACATCCTTGGATAAATTTATTACTACCTAATTGATTCCTTTAGCTGCTTTTGTAAGTGTAACATTTTCCTTATTTCAGTTTAGTTATTTCATTATTAGTCTATAAAAACATATTGCTGAATTTGCTGATTAGTTCTAGTAGCTTTATAGCACATTTTTCAGGATTATCTCTATATAGAATTATCTTTTCTGCAAATGGGGAAGGTTTTACTTCTTCCTTTTCAATTTTGATAACTTTTTTGTTTTGCCTATTTATTCTTGCTAAAACCACTGTTACAACAAAAATGTCAGAACATTAACTGGGTTAATTAAATTAACTACATTAAATTAAAATGGAAACATTTTGGTAGTGGTTGGTGGTGATGGTTGCAAAAGATTGTGAATGTAATTAACATCACTGAACTGTACACTTTAATTTGATTAAAATGGCAAATTTTTATGTTATATATATGCTACACAGAACAATTTAAAATTCAAAAATATTAAACAAAAAATTAAAACAGCAATAAGAAAAAATCATAGAATTGTACACAGCAAAGAGTGAACCATAGCACAAATTATGGACTTTAGCCAGTAATATAAGTCTAATAATATTGGTTCATCAGTTGTGATGCATGTATTACACTAATTAAAAACATTAGTATTAGGGATAACTGTGTATATATAGATAGTAGTGCTATATGGGAATGCTGTACTTTCTGAATAATTTTTTTAAACTTACAACTGTCCTAAAAATAAAGATGAGCTAAGAGAATATCCTCCTAAACTTACAGGGTCAATTGATGTGTGGGTTATATGTTTAAGCTTCATCATTTATAAAATTAGGAAAACTGGAGTTTGACTACTTGACTTGCTTACCCAGAAAGTTTTTTGTTAAACACAAGTGATATTACAAATTGGTATATGCTTTGCAAAGTATGAAGCAGCATGCTTGTTAAAGGAACAAAACACATTTGGATCTCAATTAATTGAAACAGCTCAACCCTTAAGACCTCAATTTTGTTAATCCTAAAGAAGAACAATGATTATGGTGATTGCTTTTTCTTTTTTTCACACTGTCTTGTGTATTTCCCTGTTTGTATTTCTTTGTATGATACAGCTTTTTGTTTCTCATTTAATTCACGTCACAAATTTCATGAAACCTCACATACACTTACTGATTATGTTTCCATTTCTGATTCCAGTAACCCTCTTTGTTCCCTTGCTTTGGTGTAGGTAATTTCCTAATATAATTTATATTATGGAAATTTCCTATTGTAAAGTACTAAACTCTTGAAATTACATCTCTATTCCAGATGAATTAAAAATTCAAATCAAGGAAATTAATCTTCAAATTTCTAAAGAAAATGTTTACTATTTACTTAAACATTTGTTTTACAAGCTCAGTCTAAGTATGGTATGAAATCCATAAGCCATGGAGATAAATATGGGCAAAATTTGATTCAATAAAAATTACACATTTCCTTTGCCTGAAACCCCTTGATAGAATAATAGAAAAACTACATCTTGGTAAAAAAAATAAAATGTTAATCATGAGAAGTAATGTTTAGTAGACATGGTTTATTTTCTGAACACTTATAAATCAAAAAGAACATGTAGACTCCAATAAAAATCAAAGAATAATATAATTAGCCAGTATTTGTTTCTCAGCTGTTAATACAAATACCACAAAATAGGTTGGCTTAACAAGAATCTATTGACCCATGGTTTCATGGTTTCAGAGGCTAGAAATATCTTTCTCTCAGGATTATGATCTTCTGGCCAGCTGGTAATCTTTGAGCTTTCTTCATATTCTATCACATGACAATGCAAATAGCAATGTCTTCTCCTTCCTCCTCCAAGTTCTGTTGACTTCCAGTTCCTGACTGCTCGCTATGGCTTCCCCTCTGTATCCAATTTCCTTTGCATCCAAGGCTGTCAGACATATTGGATTAATAACTACTTTCATACAGATTGGGCACACTTTAATAACATTTTCAAAAGTTTTTATTACAATTGGGTTCATACACACAGGACCAGGGATTGGGACCTGAATGTGCATTATGTGGGGGACATGATTAAATCCCAACACTAGTCTGCATAAAAATATATCCAGCCTCAAATGCATACATTCACCAACCATTTTCAAGTATGAAATACAATAATAATAGCCTCTGAGAAATGATGTGGACAGAGTAAGTGCTTTTCATTATTAATGGGAATATAAAATAGAGTAGCAATTTTGGAAGATAGTTTGGAAATATTTGTCAGAAATGAAAATATACATACACTCTAAATAGCAATTCTTTTAATGTCCCTGCAAAGAAAATAACCCTCCAAATGAACAAAGTTGCAGGAAGAAGCATGTTCATCAGAATATCATTTACCATATTGGAAACTGTTCCAAACCTAAGTGTATAATAATAGGATTCTGATGGAAGAAATTATGATAAAATCAAAGAACTATAGACATCAAAAATTATAAATCAATATGAAAAACTCTTCAATCATTGAGGAAAAATTGTTTAATTTTATATAATCTCAATGTAAAATATTTTTATGTTTACATAATACATGAATAGATATGTATATACTTACATATAATATGAAAGTAAGGCTTTTATCTATAATGGCTGATGTCAAGAAATGGGGGGAATTTTATGAATGGGTTTTTTGACTTTTAGCTAGCAGATGGGAGGAATGAAGTGGAGTTAAAGCTGTCCTTTATAAATAAGCAGGGCTACCCATATTAACCAAGAAAGGGGAATGTTTGGGAACTTGTTATAAGTAGAAATTCTCATGTGCCACCTCAGACCTACTGAATCAAAATCTCTCCCTATTGGGCCAGCAATCTTTGGACAGGCCCTCAAGGCAATGGTGATATACATGGGGACTGAGAATAACTGTCCTGGGACAACCTACATCAGTGGAATTTAAATGGGGCACAGTAAATTACCCAACATCATATTAGGAATTGTCTTGCTCCCCAGTTCTGGTGATAGGTCTTCATTTTATATTAAAAACAGAGATTATGACTTTTGTAGGGAATAGTTTACAGAGATGATATAAAACCTTGTTGAGAAATTCACAGACTTTTGAAGACAACTACCCTCATTAATGATATTTATTTGGTATGAAATTTAAGTTTTCTGTAGCACACTGGCTAATTTATACTGTATGATCAGTTTGTTTAAACAAAATAATTAAATGGAACCTAGAATAGAGAATGAGATCTTGTTATTTTGTACAGATTACTGTACTACCTTGATAACCCCCAGAGTATGTGGGGCAGAAAATTAAAAAAAAGTTTTTGCAATGCCCATTTGAGGGACTGTGGGAAAATGTAGATATATTAAACTTCCTCAACTGGGGTATTCCAGATATGCTCACAAGCTTTGGGTACTCCTAATTCAATAATATGAGCCCTTAATCTTGAGGCTTGCCTTTTTGAAACTTATTCCTGCAAAGGAGAGGCTAATCTTACTTATAAATTATGCTAAGTATAACCCCCAGGTAACATCTCTGGTTAGTCAGATGTGGTCTGTTTCTGTATGAAAACCATGCAAATAAACTCACTACCCTCCCCATGGGTCATGACTCCCAGGGGTGTGTCTCCCTGGCAACTTGGCATGACTTGTGGGGATGAGCATGGCCCTGGCATTATGGAATTGAGACTGCCTTCTTGACCAAAAGGAAGAAAAGTAATTAAACAAAATAAAGTTTTATTGGCTAAGTGGTTTCAAATACAGTTGAGAGTTCATTCTTGAGGTAACTGTTAGGCATTATATAGATATTCTTTTATACTTTCTAGTGTATTCGAATAGCTAGAAAGGAATTTCTGAATATGGTGAACTGTGATCTGGTAGACCTTATTCTTGATGACGATTATATAACGAAAGTGTTTATCATGTGACTATGTGATTGTGAAATCCTTTTGACTGGCACTCACTTTACTCAGTGTATGTGCAGATAAGAAATAAACTAAAAACAAACAATATATATAAATAATAAGGGATAAAGGGCATGGAATGTTTTGAGTGTTTTATTTGTATTTTTTATTTTGGAGTAATATAAATGTTCAAAAATTGATTGTGGCAATGAATGCACAACTATATGATGATACTGTGAGCCATTGATCATATATTTTCAAATGGATTGTCTGAAGTATGAATATTTCTCAATAAAATTGCATTAAAAAAGAATTGTCTTTCACAACAGTTCTCATGGTAGGTCCTCATTTTATATAAAAGTGGAGACTATGACTTGTGTAGAGAATAGTCTACAGAGCTGACATTTGGACTTGTTGAGAAATGCATAGAGACTTTCAAACATAATCACTTTTATTAATGATCCTCAGTCTCCTTGGATCTCCAAACTCTTCTGAGGGGGAAACATCATCCTATTTCAATTTGGGATACATGATGCAACAGGAGTTTGATAAGGAAAATGCGGAGAATTTTTTCATTTCTTTATGTCAAGTAATTTCTATTCTTGAAAAAAAATCTCTGTCTCTAACCTCTCTTATTTTCATTCATTGAAATCAATCTTAATTGTTCTCAACTTGGCAAGCACAAATTTTCATGAGACTTTGAAGTCCAGGCAAGTTTAACAACATCATGATACTGTGTAATGGATATGAAAAGGACAGTCATGAAATATACTTTAATCATTTGTAACTTACACTTGACTATTTAGAATTCTGAAATAGAAATTAATTTTTCCCAAAATAACATCAAAAGTTCTAACAATTGACTATTAAACAATTCATTAGATAATCACTACTGCAAAATATCTCTTTTTAAAATGAATGAAACTTGGTGAGGTGTGTATGGAACACTGTACTTTCTTTACAATTTTTTTGGGAAATCTAATTTGATTCCAAAGTTAAAAGTGTATTACAAAATTTAAAAAAGCACCATCTTTGTATATGTTTCTGAGTATGTAATGGGGACGGTTGCCCCAACATAACCTCAGGAGTTGAACATCTTCATACAAGCATGAACTACATTTCTTATATCATATGACCTCATTTCACCTACTTTTTGCTTAAGGAATTTGCTTAATTCCTTACAGAAATAAAACTCTTTAATTTATGTAACTTTATATGCATTTGATAACTCATACAGCAAATACCGCATCATTAGATTTTCCCTTAAAATAACTTTTTATATAAGTTTATGTGAGCAAATTTTCCTTTTCTCTGGACCTCAGTTGAGGACACCCTTGATTAATGCTATATAGTTGATTGCCTTTGCAAGGCATTCAAGTATTCAATTCAGATATTTAATTTGTTACCACTGAAATATTCCCCTATAGATTTGCCCTGAGAATAATCAGTGGAAAACAGTAATAGCCATTCTATAAACGCAGTTAACTTTAAGCCAATGTCTCAATCAAGTGAACCATCAGCCTCTTAAGATGTTCTACTCCCAAATTAAATAGACATACGCCTATGAAACTCAGACATATACAGTAGAAAGAAAATGACCAAATCAAATTTTTGTGTTTTTCTTGCTAAATTCTACAAACTCTCAGGATAATAGTAGATGGATTTATTCTGATTTAATGTTATTTTCTCAAGGTTACAGACGTTAGAATGTTACACAGTGTTTAAATATTTTCCAATTATTTAATTCCTTTCAAGCTCATTTTTCTTAAACTTGGTTGTGCATGGACAATCACACAGAGAATTTAAGAAATACTGATAACTTTGTGTAAGTTGAAACAGAAGCTATGATGTTGGGACCAATGGGAATCTATATTTTTAAATTTGTCTTGGTTTTAAGGCAGAAGAATGGTTGAGAACTACTAAAAATGGCACCCAGTGTTTATTTCAAATCTCCTGGAGAGCAGGCCAATTTCTTGGAAAATCCCAATTCAAAACCCAATACAAAAAATAACTATTCAAGTTGCTTGGAGCATGGGAAAGATCTTCATAATTAAAAATATTCAAGGGGATTATTGGAGCCTCTATTGAAGACATAATGCTTCTCCCGCCTTCCACCCCTTAAAAATTACATAATCTAGAAACTCACAGATTTATTTGGAATTTACCTAATTCAGTTCCTAATAGGTCTCTTTACTATCTATTTCTTGAATTCACTGATGCTTTACTACATTGCTTGCCATTTTGGTTAATTACATTTGTTTCACTACAATTTTTGAATATAGTTCTGATTTTACAATATTTATGAAAAATCAGTCTTCATTGTAAGAAAATATGTACAGCAAATGGAAGGAAGAAAAGCAAGAAAAAACACAAAAAGAAATAAAATGGATAGAAAGTTTAGATTGTGGGGCAAATCCAAGAAGGGAGAACAGCATTCATTCATCAATGTTTTTTTCAACAAGTAGTTTGATACCATAAGGCCAGAGTTTCTTCCTTCTATGTTTGAATAATTATGTTGAATTCACAAATGTTCCATTTGCAATGCATTTGGTCATATCTAGTCATAGGAAGAAAAGGCTCCTAAAAGAGATTTCTTTAGTTTAAAATGCTTTGGAGAAAGTTCTTGGGGAAAGAATGTGCTCTTTGGGGCATTTCTTACCATTTCTGTAGTGATATTATCTATATTTTGTGGCAGAAAATAACTAATTCTTTGGTTCTCTTCACTAACATTACTACCCATGGAAGCACAAGAAACAAACAACAAATGACTTTGTTACTAACTCTATAACTTCAGTGTTCGATTGGCAGCATACAAGGTAGCTTACAAGCAAACCAGAGTGGCAAAATGGAGGAGAGACACAATTTATGGGTAAGCTCACTCTTAATCACAGTGCATTTACTTTTATTTGTTTCAACATTGAGTGTTTCTGCAAAAAATATAATCTACTATCTGTCTTTATAAAATTTGACTCTTCTAGGTATTTCAATCAGCATGATCATACAATATGTCTTTTGTGAGTCTGGCTTAGTTCACTCAAAGTGACATCTACAGATTTCAGGGTCTTCTTATGGGAAAAAAGGGATTTATTGCTCAACATTTGCCAATTTCTGTTTGAGGTCATGAAAAATTGGGACAATGGAGTGTGGTGATGGTGGCAAAATATTGTGAATGCAAATACTTCTACTAAACTGTAGACTGGAACATGGTTAAAAAGGGAACATTTCAGTAACACATAAGTTACCACAATAAAAATAATTTAAAAATGCAAAATTGTTAAAAGCGACATTCTTTAAAGTTGACCATTTTGGAACCTACTAAGGCCAAGAGTCATGAAGTAGCCACAAAATGTATATATTCTAGCAAAAATGACTTTGATAATTGATTTGTGCATGAGAATAATGAATTATGGTAGGAGGGTGTTATAGTTCGCTAATGCTGCCAGAATGCAAAACACCAGAAATGGACTCGCTTTTATAAAGGGGGTTTATTTGGTTACACAGTTACAGTCTTAAGGCCATAAAGTGTCCAAGGTAATACATCAACAATTGAGTACCTTCACTGAAGGATGGCCAATGGCATCTAGATAACCTCTGTTATCTGGGAAGGCATGTGGCCAGTGTCTGCTCCAAATTCTGGTTTCAAAATGGCTTTCTCCCAGGATGTTCCTCTCTAGGCTTCAGCTCCTCAAAAATGTCACTCTTAGTTGCTCTTGGGGCATTTGTCCTCTCTTAGTTTCTCTGGAGCAAAAGTCTGCTTTGAAAGGCCATCTCCAAAATGTCTCTGTAAGCTGAAGCTCCTCTCTCAGTTCCAGTGTACTCTTCAAATTGTCCCTTTTTGCTGTAGCTCCTCTTCAAAATGTCACTCACAGCTGCACTGAGTTCCTTTGGTTTGTTGGCTCATTTATATGGCCCCACTGATCAAGGCCCACCCTGAATGGGTAGGGACACACCTCCATGGAAATTATCTCATCAGAGTTATCACTTACAGTTGGGTCGGGCGCATTTCCATGCAAACAACCTATTCCAAATGTTCCAACTTAATCCCCACTAATATGTCTGCCCCACAAGATTGCATCAAAGAATATGGCTTTTTCTGAGGGGCATAATACATTCAAACCAGCATAGAGGGCATGTGACTGGTCACTCTCAATGCATCCATCTACCTAGCAATTATCCTGATAATTTTCCAAGTTAGTATGTCAAAGTTGTTTACTTTGCAAATTTGAAACCTCTGATTAGGATGACATAAATCCTGGTTTGCCTGGGATGTGGACATTTACTAGCTAAAACTGGGTGCAAAAGAAGCTGGTGTGAGTTGCTTTATCCAGCAGTGAATAGTTTTTGAGCAGATATTGTGTTGGCTGCATGTTGCTAGTATGGTCATTCTTTGTTGCTGTCCTAGAGGTCTTATAATTTATTTTATGCTTTGTTTCTTCACTGCTGCACTGTTGACATTTGTGGTCAGATAAATCCTTGTTGTGGGGGATTGCTTTGTGCATTTTCAGATGATTAACAGAATCCATGGCTTCTACCCAATAGATGCCAGTAAGGTAGCTACTGACTCTCCCCAAGTTGTGATAAACAGAAATGTCTTCAGTCATTGCCAATTCACTACAGGTGGATTTAGAACACTGAATTAGAGAACTAAGATGTAAGTACATAGAAAATTAACCACACAAAGGGCATATTTTAATAAGCATAAAATGAATGGATTTCACAGTAGATAGAAGGCTTAGTTTAAGGTAGGGTTGCTAAAGAATGCATTCTCTGAAGAGGTCAGCCTGAAAGGTGGAGTTGGATATGGAGGATAGAAGGGAATGACATAAAAGGTTAAGTTGATCCAACATCCAGTGATTAATGGGTCAGCAGATAAATATATAGGTAATGAAAGAAATATAAAATTTTTAATTGTTAACAATTTTAGAATCTGATGTGGATATTTAGGTGTTCACTAGTGAATCTCTTTGAATTTCTGGGTGTTTGAAATATTTATAATAAAATGTGGGAATGTATTAAATTAAATTAAATAAGGGAAACTACCAGTGAAACAAAGCCAAGTGACAATCTCTGCCATCAAGGGGTCTATAATCTAATTACATAAGGAGACAAAAATAAGTATATAAATATTAAATAAACACTTAGATTGCAAGATTAAAGTATTTTAGGACAAGGGATGAACTACTGTACCTTATTTCTTAGATGTGATATGTATCTCTAAAGCTTTGACCCAGCTAATCTGATTTGGTCCTCATGACAGTCCTATAAAGTGAGCAGGTAAGACCTTGTATTTTGTAAATGATGAAATTGATTCAAAGTGGTTGAGAATTAAATAATATGTGACACATCTATGAGGTAGCAAAGTTGGAACTAGAACTCATATCATCCTGTTCTGAGTCCAGTATACTTTTCATTCCTACTCCCCATAAGCCAGCTGCTGTTCTGGACCTCTCCAGGTAGAAAGAAGGGCACGGTCACAGGAGATTGGTGCTGCTACCACCTGGCATTGGTACTCTGTATGTTTCAGATGCCGGGTGCTGACTGCTTCTCTTTCTCCCCTGTGAGGATCTTGTGGTCATCTTATGATCCCCAAGAACACACTTCCAGTTGGCCCCTTAAAACACTGTCCTTAGCCCCTGGGCTTGGCAGACTCCTGTAACACATCAGGGAGCTCCCTTCAGTGGGATTCCTTTCAACATGACTTGCATCTTGCTCCCTTTTGTGGATCTACATCTCATTCCATAATAACATGCATCCTTGTGGCTTAATGTCACTGCCATCATCCTTATTATGCTATTAGGCAAGTGCATCAATCTCTCTTTCCAGATTCTCTTGGTGAGAGTCAAACACCGTGATATATGTTCTCCAATCTCCTGACAACAGATGGAATATCTCTGGGTGATCCTCTTGAAATATTTCTCAGTTGGCTGGACATGAGGGAAAGTGAATTCACTTATACTGACAGCACATTTCCTAAAGAATCTTTTTTGTTTTCTCCAAATGCAGTGAAAAGTGCTATTCATGGTCAGGATCCACAATTCACTTAACATGTGGGGATGCACAATTCCTCTTGTGTTCTCTTTGGCCTTTGTGGCATCAGTCAATACTGTGACAAGAAAAGATCCATTTCAAATTTTGTTTCTTTTGTTTCCCCAGTAATAGGTAGGGCTCTATAGTTAAATGAAAGAATAGAAGTATGAATGAATGGCAATGGAATATTCAGAAGAGATTTAAAAAAAAACCTTTCACATCCTTCCAATTCAGCTTTATACAATGTAAGTAACCTTAAGAATACAGAAGGATATATTTCTATAATGTGACAAAGATCAAAATATATTGGTCACTGTGTTTTTCCAAGCATTTCCTTGTGATTCATATGAAATTGCTGAAAACATCTTTGTCATTAAAGAGAAGTAAAAGGATATTGGAAGACACATCCTTACAATTTCCCTGCTGTATTCCTTAAAGGAAAAAAGAACAAATGTTTGAAATATCAGTCCTTGAATTGTTTATGGAGCAGTGAAACCTAGCAAACTGTCCTGCAATTCCTTCTCCTGCAATGCTTATACTTGAAATGAATCGTTCAGCCTAGTGTTAGTTGAGTTCCAATTTTCATTTCTCATCTCATTCATGATCATTCTTTACTTATCTGCTTTGTTTTCTTGAGTATTCCATTTACACACATGAGACCAACACCTCTAACTTCTTCCCAAGAAGTATGACAATCATCAATAAATTTTAGCAGAATTTTCTTAGTTCCACTTCCTATGTGAAGGTCCTTCTATAATTTAGCTGCACTTTACTTAGTGATTCTGTTTTGTTGGTTTTGGTGGTGTTATATAGATGAAATCCATTCTGGGTAATGTGAAAAGTGCTTCACATTTTAAATCAAAGAGTACAAGGAGATGACAATATTCACACCAATATACCTGACTTTCAGCTATTGAAACTGAAATTAAAGAAGGCTGCAAAAAGGAAAATAAAAATTCTGCCTGAAGGCTGGGATGGAAATGATGATGGTTTACCCTACAGCCATTTTTGCTGAATGCACAAGAAGGAACCAAAATCTGAGGCTTATGAACCTGAGAAAATATTGACTTAAACTAAGAAGTCTGTCTCTGCTTCTAAGTGCAACCGCTGTTGCCTTACTTAGAGACAATTTAAAAATCAGTAAAGGTGTCAATCATCATATATGAGAAATCTGGTAAACCAATTGGGCCATATGTATTTTTAAACATATTAATATTTTGCATCTGTTTTATACTTTAGTTTTTGGTTTAATGATCTTTGTTCTTGGACACCTGGATTAAGTGTTTGATCACTAATAGTGTAGGCAGATAACTGTCAATTCTGGCTAAACTTTTTTCCTCAAAGCATCACTTTAAGCTGTCTGATTCTTCTCTCCCAGGTGCAGCTGCTTCAATTCCTATAATTCCATTGGGTTTATCATGGATGACACATTTATCTGTAAGGCAAACCTAAATCATGATGAATATTAGAATAGCTTCCACCAGAATTCCAAGGTAGTGGGTGGCACAATTGGTACAGGAAGATTAGGTCCCTAGCTTTTAGTTCTTGAATACTTTGGTTTCCACTCAAAATGATCCCATGATGGGATCCGTAAAGAGTGATGGAATCTGAGTGTGTTAAGCCTGGTGAAGTCTGGTAACTGAATAAACTATGTCCCTTGTCCACACAGCTAGAATTAACTTCTTAAATGTTCATGAATTGGAAAGAAATTACAACCTGCAGCAATATCTGTCATTGTGAATGAAAAATAAATGTTTTATTGATTTGTTTATTTCCTATATAGAAGGCAATATTTCAATTATCTTATGTATATATAAGATATAAAAATCTTAAATGTTAGAATTTTCTGAACTTTTTAGAGTTATTGACTTCAAGGTTTTCTTCAAGCTTAATTATTAGAAATGAGTTTTAAATATTAGCATTGAATTTAAGATTATAAGATCACATTTTTTTCAAAGAAATGTAAAAGCATTTCCCACTTAAGTAAATCCCATGCAGCTATAGCTCCCAACACATACTCTTGCATGTACAGGTAGGTCCAGGGAGGACACAATAGATACTTTATGGCAGGAAGATACAGACATTATGAAAACCTTTGTAATTAGGGAAACACTAGGTCCATTCTTGGCTTCAGCCACTGCAAGGTTTTTTTTTTTTTTCAAATAAATTTTATTTTGAAATAAGTTCAATCTTACAGGAACAGTTGTAAAAACAGTACAAACCCCATACATAGAACTCCATCATACCCCAACCCCCCTGCCCCAATACCCTGATCCATCACCTTTAAGATCCTGTCACACCACTGCCTCTTTCTTTCCCTCCCTCTCTCTCTCCCTCCCTCCCTAACACCCATCATCTATTGCTCTGTCCTCTGAACATATGAGAGCAAGCTGCACATATCTTTGAACAAACAATATAATTCACATATACCTTTCCCATGGACAAGAACATTATTTTATGCAATCTCATTAAATGCAGCTAAGAAGTTCAAGAAATTCAACATTGATATAAAGCTTACATTCTATGTTTCCTTTTTTTTTTTCTTGTGTCCCATCTGTGTCCCTTTGAGCCTCCTCTCCTCCGACCTCAGATCCCATCCAGGATCATCCTTGGCAATGAATTGTCATCTATTTAGACTGTCTTTTTTTTTTTTTTCCATTGTGGAAAGATATATATAGCCTAAATCTTCCTATTCCACCCCTCCGTAGCATTCCATTAGTGGGATTAATCACATTTAGAATGTTGCAATGCTATCACCTTCTGACCATCCATTTCTAGAAGTTTCCCTTCACCCCAAACTCCCCATTGCCCCTTCCCCCACTTCTTGAAACCCCTACTCTACTTTTCATCTCTTTGGTCATATTCTCTGATACTTTCTTTGTGTTTACCATGGGGCTTAAATTTAAGATCTTAAATCTATAATAATCTTGTTTTTCTTTGATACCAACTTAACTTCAAAAGGACACATAAGCTGTGTTCCTATATTCCTCCATTCCCCCACCTTTATGTAGTTCTTGTCAAGAATTACATATTTGACATTGAGTCCAAAACCGCTGATTTATCATTACAGTTTATGTATTTTAGATCCTGTAGGAAGTAAACAGTGGAGTTACAAATCAACAGTACAGTAGTATTGGTCTTTATATTTACCATGTGATCTTTACTGGAAATCTTTATTTCTTCATGTGGTTTCCGTCAATTGTTTAGTGTCCCTTCCTTTCAGCCTGCTTAGGACTGATCTACTGGTGATGAAGTCCCTCAGCTTTTGATTGTTCGGGAATGTTTTCATCTCCCCCTCATTTTTATCATTCAGGTGTTTGTGAATTCTCCAAGTCTCTGATGGTTATTGACTTCTATTTGTATTCCATTGTGGTCAGAGAATGTGCTTTGAACAAATTCATTTTTTTTATTTTTTATTTTATTGAGTCTTGTTTTTATGTCCCCACATACAGTCCATTCTGGAGAAAGATCCATGCTCACTAGTGTAGAACATGTGTCCCAGTGACCTGGGATGTAATATTCTATATATGTCTGATAAAAGGCTCTATGTATCTCTCTCATTTCCTTGTTTCTCTGTCGATAGGGCTTGCTTTAGAATCTGAAGTAGGGCAGGTCTTTTATTAGCAAACTCTGTCAGCATTTGTTTGTCTGTGAAAAATTTGAGCTCTCCCTCAAATTTGAAGGAGAGTTTTGCTGGATAAAGTATTCTTGGTTGGAAATTTTTCTCTCTCAGAATTTTAAATATGTCATGCCACTGCCTTCTCACCTCCATAGTGGCTGTTGAGTAGTCATTACTTAGTCTTATGTTGTTTCCTTTGTATGTGGTGAATTGCTTTTCTCTTGCTGCTTTCAGAACTTGCTCCTTCTCTTCAGTATTTGAGAGTCTGATCAGAATATGTCTTGGAGTGGGTTTGTTTGAATTTATTCTATTTGGAGTTTGCTGGACATTTATGCTTTGTGTATTTATATTGTGTAGAAGGTTTGGGAAGTTTTCCCCAACAATTTCTTTGAATACTCTTTCTAGACCTTTACTCTTCTCTTCCTCCTCTGGGACACCAATGATTCTTAAATTTGGATGTTTTATTTTATCTATCATATCCCTGAGATCCATTCCAATTTTTTCAATTTTTTCCCCATTCTTTCTTTTGTTCTTTCATTTCCTGTTCTGTGCTCCTCAAGAAGGCTGAGTTGTTGTTCAGCTTCCTTTAATCTTGTACTATGAGCATCCAGAGTCTTTTTAATTTGGCCTACAGATTCTTTAATTTCTATAAGATCTTCTGTTTTTTAATTTACTCTTGCAATATCTTCTTTATGCTCTTCTAGGGTCTTCTTCAAGTTTTTTATATCCCGTGCCATGCTCTCATTGCCTGTCTATAGTTCTTTGATTAATTCTGCCAGGAACTGTGTGTCTTTGGATCTTTTGATTTGAGTGTTCGGGTTTCATTCTCCATGTCATCTGGTTTTATCATATGCTTTAAGATTTTCTATTGTTTTTGGCCTCTTGGCATTTGCTTTACTTGATATTCAATTTGTTAGAATTGCAGCTTGGTGACATACACTTTCTCTAACTAATCAGCAGATGGAGTCCATGAGTCGCTTATTCCCCTCAAGTCAGTTCTCACCAACTTTGTGGTGTGTGGAGATCTGATTCTTTTGGGGCCCAGTTGGTGCACTTAATTTGGGTGTGTTGTCTGGGTGTGTTGTCGGTGCTGTCTGACCTCAATAAGGGGTGAGTGCCTGAGCTGTTAGGGAGGAAGGGCAGCTCCAACAATCAAACCTCCCAGGTGTTCCCAGAGATTTAAGGCTGTTCTCTGCCGCTGACACAAAAGTCCTTGGTATTGGTGTAGGTTCCCTGGGATTTCAGAGCTGTTCCCCACTCCCTGCTGTGCTTTTCCAGGACCTCTGCTGAGGGGGGAAGGCTGTGCCACATCACAAGTGAGCACCGGCCTCCAGGGAAGCCCTGGGCTCGGGCTGTGTAGGGGCGTTCCCAGCCTGCTTCAAAAATGGTTGAATGGGATGTGTTAACTTCCCCCTTTCCACACTGCTCCACTCTCCCAGCTCTGGGACAATCAGCCATGGGTGTATTCAAGGCCACTGTCCATGGCTGATATTGTGTCATGTGAGCGGTGCTGCGGGAAAGACTCCCTGTCAGGCTGGGTTTCTTGGTTTGGCTCTGTGCTGTATGTTCGGCCCCAGACAGGAGTAGCCCCACCCACTGGGGAGACGGCTGCAAGTTGTGCATCTCCCCTTTGCTTCCCTGGACCTGAGACAATCAGCAGTGGGTGTGGGAAGGGGTGTCCTCCACCCCAGACACCAAGGTGTTAGTCCAGACTGCTCCCATCTTATCTGCAGCTGTTCCCGGGCTTTTTTTAAAAAAAAAAACTGTCAACCCACCATTTCCCCCCACCGTGGTGTGGCTGAGGGACTCAGCTGACACACTCAGTCATTTCAGAATGCAGACTCCTGGTTTCACCAAACACACGTTCCCTGTGGCTTTAGCAGAACTTGTCTGGCTGGTGCTACTCTGGAATGGTGTTCTGGGTCCTTTCTGGTTTTTATCTAGTGTTTTCCATGGAGGTGTTTTTTTCTCTCTCTCACCTAGTTGCCATCTTAAATTCCTCACCACTGCAAGGTTTTTGACGCTGTATGAGTTTTGTTTCCTCATTGGGGCTTTCGTTACAATTGAAATGAAATAACATAGTTAATGCACATGGAATATGATGTTTATTCAACATACACAAGTTCACTTCCCAACTTTGAATACTAAGCTCTCCAGTTGGTCTATACCTCATAAGGCATAGCTAAAAGATTAAAGCAAAGGCCAGTAATCTTTTTAGGAAAGAATAGAAAGTAAATATTTTCAGCTTTGTAGACCATATGATTTCTGTATGAAACATGATCCTGCAAAAGCAGCCCTAGACAATACATGACAAATAATCTGTGATCTAATACAATTATATTTGTGTATTCTGAAATTTGAATTTCATGTATTTTTATGTGTCATGAAATATTATTCAATATTTCAATAAATGGTAAAGAAAAAAGCCATTCTTTGCTCATGAGCCACACAAAAACAAGGGTAGACTAGATTTTGTACAATCATTGGGTAGAAGATATATTGAAGTTATTTGTAAGTGATAATACTGTGGTTGAAAGGGCATAGTGATAGTCAAGGAATAATTGGGTATATGTGGGAAGTACCATATGTGGGAAATTTTATTCAATCAACAACAGAGAACTGAAGAGATACTTGTGCTTTATTCTCAAACACACATGAATTGTTAAGTCTAATAGATGTATCTATATGGATACATGTATTCACATATACTGATTGAGGTGATTAAAAACACTTATTGATACAAACATTTACATATCTTGACTCAGTGATCATAAACTGTAATGAAAATTATTTTTTCAGATGAAAAACAAAATTGAAAAGTATCTTTCTGTCTAATGGCACAAGATAGCTTGGTTAAACAATGGTTGTCACATCATCATTTATAATACAGTACACACACAGCATGTTCATGCAGCCACCTCTCCAGTTTTGCAGTACTCATTACATCCATTGTGGTTAAATTCAAAATTGATACTCAAAGTGGGATTTAACTATATATGTTGATTTTCTTCGATTGAGTAAATGCATGCAGCCTTCAAAATGGGATATGCAGAAACTTTCAAAGAATACACACACACAAAATCTTATCACCCACAGTTAATGGCAATTAACTTAAAATCTGTATCTTGTTATTTTATGTATACATGCATTATTTTCCAAAGTGTGACTATACAGTCCATATCAGTGGTTCTCAACTGAGGACAATTTTGCTCCCCCAGGGACATTTGGCAGTATCTGGAGATATTTTTTGTCACCAGTTGGGACTGACATCTAGTGAGTAGATGCCAGAGACGCTGCTGAATCTCATTGAACCCACAAGATGTATCTCATACAATAGAGAATTATTGAGCCCAAAATGTCAATAGTGCTGAGATTAAGAAACATTGATCCATGTAGTATCATATACTGCTTTGTAAATTTAGGATTCTCATGAGTATATTCCAATATCCCTGAAAGGTTTCAAAATATGATTTTTAATTGCTGAATTGTACTCTAAATCAAGTATGAATAATAAATTAAGCTATGTTAATTGGTAAAACTTGTTGGATTTAAATTTCATCTGTAATTATAAATAATACTGTCATGAAATCCTTGTCCTTCCATTTTTGTGTACATTTTTTTAGTGAACATCTTAGAATTTTAGTTAAAGCCTATGATTATCATGTGAGAGTAATGCTATCTGCTGTTAAATCAATCTCCCAACTAATGTGTGACATGATAGGAAGTTTTGTTTTCTATCTTAGGTATATAATCTATTAGACTATAGACCCTAGTTTGCATTGATTGCACTTTTTCCATATACTATCCCATTTTCAACACCTTGCAATGGTAACATTCATTTGTCCTCCCTCATTTAAAAACTTTCTTATATTTATACATTTAATCACCATCATTGCCCATTATAGGTTTTCACTAAATTATAAAGTCCCAGTTTTTATCCATCTATACTTCCCATTTCATAAATGCCCATAGCTTTCTTCTTTCAACTATACTTGCACTCAGCTTTGTTCATTATTCTTACAGTATTGTTCCACCATCAGATATTATTGTGCTATCCATTTATTGATCTTTACATTCAATCCTGTTGAACATTCTTTACTGCTTCAGCATCAAGTGCCCAATCTCCACCTTCTTTCTATCTCCTGCTAACCTGTGTTCTTAACTTTAGCTTTCAAAGTTTGCTCATTATAGTTAGTTCATAGCAATGAGACCATACAGCATTTGTTCCTTTGTTTCTGGCTAAGTTTTTTCAACATAATGTCCTCAAGATTCATCCACACTGCCTTATGTGTCATAACTTTACTCTGACTTACAGCTGCATAATATTCCATCTTATGTATACACCACGGCTGATTTATCCACTCCTCTGTTGATGAACATTTAGAATGTTTCCATCTACTGGCAATCATGAATAGTACTGCTATAAACCCATGTACAAATGTCCATTTGTGTACCTTCTTCAGTTCCTTTGAGTACATGCATCCTAATGGGCTAGCTGGATCATATGACAATTCTATACTTAGTTTCCTGGGGAAGCACCATACTGACATCCAGAATGGTTGCACCACTCTACATTCCCACTAATAGTAAATGTGATGGTTAGGTTCATGTGTCAACTTGGCCAGATGATGGTGTCCAGGTCTCTGGTCAAGCAAGTACTGGTCTAACTGTTACTGCAAGGACATTTGTGGCTAGTTAATGAACCAGGAGGCTGGTTTATTAAATCATCAATCAATTGACTACAGTTGTGACTGATTACATCAACAAAGGGTGTGTCTTCTGCAATGAGAGAATTCAATCAGCTGGATTTAATCCAATCAGTTGAAGACTTTTAAGAAAGGGATAGCAAGGACATTAACTTCTTTGGATAGCCAGTGAAGTGTTTCCTGAGGAGTTCATCCAACACCTTCATTGGAGTTGCCAGTTTGCTGCCTGCCATACAGAATTTGGAATCATGCATCCTGCCCTACAGAATTTGGAATCACACATCCCCACAGTTGCATGAGACACCTTTATAAAATCTTATGTTTATGGGTATCTCTTGTTGGTTCTGTTTCCCTAGAGAACCCTAACTAGTACAGTGAATAAGTGTACCTCTTTGTCCACATCCTCTCCAGCACTTGTGGTTATCTGTTTTTCTGATAAGGTCCACTCTAGTAGGTGTGAGATGATATCTCATTGATTTGCATTTCCCTACTAGCTAAAGAAGTTGCCCATAGCTTCATATGTTTTTGAGCCATTTGCATTTCCTCATTGGAAAAGTGTCTGTTCATGTCTTTTGTCCATTTTTAATTGGGTCCTTTGTCCTTTTGTTGTTGAGTTGTATGATCTCTTTTTATATTCTGGATATTAAATTCCTATCTTACATGTGGCTTCTAAATATTGTCTCCCATTTTGTAGGCTGCATGTTTACTTTCCTGACAAAGTCCTAGGATGCACAAAAGTGTTCAAATTTAAGGAGATCCCCTTCATCTATTTGTTCTTTCATTGCTTGTTCTTTGGGTGTAACGTCTAGGACACCATCTCCTATTAAAATATATTTAATGTATTTCCCTATATTTTCTTCTACTAGTTTTATGGTCTTAACTCTAATGTTTAGGTCTTTGATCCATCTTGAGTTAGTTTTTGTACAAGGTGTGAGATAGGGGTCCTTATTCTTCCTTTTGAATATGGATATCTGGTTCTTCAGGCACCATTTATTGAAAAGGCTTCTCTGTCCACCTTATCAAAGACCAATTGTCTGTAGATGAGGTGGTCTATTTCTGAACACTCAGTTCTATTTCATTGGTCAGTAAACATATCTTTATGCCAGTACCATGGTGTTTTGACCACTGTAGCTTTGTAATATGCTTTAAAATCAGGTACTGTGAGACCTCCCAATTTAACTCTTTTTCTCAAAAGATTTTTAGTTTTTTTGGGGGCCCCCACCTTTCCAAATAAATTTGATTTTAGGTTTTTCTATTTCCTCAAAGTAAGCTGTTGGGATTTGAATTCATATTGCATTGAATCCATAAATCAATTTGGGTAGAATTGACAATCTTTGCTATACGCAGTCTTCCAATCCATGTACACAGTATAACCTTCCAGTTATTTAGGATTTCCTTGATTTTTTGAGCAATGTTTTTAGTTTTCTGTGTATAAATATTTCATGTCCTTGGTTAAATTTCTCCCTAAATATTTAACTCTTTTGGTTACAATTATAAATGGCATTTTCCCCCTTGATTTCCTCATCAGGTTGCTCTTTACTCTTTAAAATTCACTACTGAATTTTACTTCTTGATCTTTTATCTTGCCACTTTGCTGTACTTGTTTTTTTAGTTCAGTGGCTTTACTGTTGATTGTGTGTGGGGGTGTGTGTGGATTTTCTACATATGGGTCATGTCTTCTGAAAATCATGAAAGTTATATTTCTTCCTTTCAAATCTGGATGCATTTTATTTCTTTTTTTTTTTTTTTTTTTTTTGCCTAATTGCTCTAGCTAGGACTTCCAGCACAATGTTGAATAACGATGGTGACAGTGGGCATCCTTGTCTTGTTCCTGATTATAGAGGGAATGATTTTGTTCTTTCCTCATTGAGAAAGATGTTAGGAGTAGTTTTTACATATATTCCCTTTATCATGTTGAGTATGTTCTCTTCTATTCCTTTCTTTGAAGAGTTTCATCAACAAAGGATGCTGAATTCTGTCCAATTCCTTTACAACATCAATTGAGATGAACTTATGTTTCTTCCTCTTTAATTTATTCATGTGCAATTTTATGTTAATTTATTTTCCTATATTGAAACACCCTTGCATTCCTGGAATAAAACACACTTGGTCATGCTGTATAATTCTTTTAGTGTGCTGCTTATTTGATTTGCTAGTATTTTGTTGAGTACTTTTGCATCAATATTCACTAAAGAGATTTTTGTCTAAGTTTCTTTTCTTGCATTGCTTTTTCCTGGCTTTGATATTAGAATGATTTTTGCTTCATCAAATTAGGTAAATTTCCTTCCCCTTCAATTTTTGTTGAAGAGTTTGAGTTGGATTGGAACTAATTATCTCTTGAATGCTTAGTAGCATTCACATGTGAAGGCATGTGGTCCTGGACTTTTCTATTTTGGGAGATTTTTGAATTATTCAATCACTTGTGATCAGTTTGTGGAGGTGTATTTCTTCTCAAGTCAATGTTGGTTTTTCATGCTTTTTGAGGAAGTTGTCCATTTCATCTAAGTGGTCTAGTGTGTTGGCATATTGTTTTTCATAGTATGCTCTTGCATCCTCTTTTTTCCTTTGTCAGCCTAGCAAGAGGTCCCTTAATTGTGTTGATTTTCTCAAAGAAACAACATCTGGTTTTATTGATTCTCTGTATTGTTTTCACTTTCCCAATTTTATTTCTTCTGCTATAATCGTTACTATTTCTTTCCTTCTGTATGATTTGAAGTTAGTTTACCTTTCTCTAGTTCTTCCAAGTGAGCAGTTAATTCCTAGATATTTTATCTTTCTTCTTTTTTATTTAGGCATTAGGTTAATAAATTTCCCTTTCAGCACTGCCTTTGCTGCATCCCATGAGGTTCATATTTTGTGTTCTCATTTTCATTTGCCAGGAGATACTTTCTAATTTCTCTTGTAATTTCCTCAATGACCCACATGGTGTTTAAGATTGTGTTGTTTATTCTCCATATATTTGTGAATTTTCCAACCTTCTACCTGTTATTGATTTCCAATTTCATTACATTATGGTCCAAGAAAATGCTTTGTATAATTTTGATCTTTCTAAATTTATTGAGACCTGCTTCGTGAAACAACATGTAGTCTATCCTGGAGAATGAAACATTATCACTTGAGAAACATGTGTATTCTGATGTTGCTGGGTGTAAAGTTCTGTGAATGTCTGTTAAGTCTTGTTAACTTATATTATTGAAAATCTCTGTTTCCTTATTGATCCTCTGTCTCAATGTTCTATCCATTGATAAAAGTGGTGTATTGAAGTGTACAACAATTATTGTAGCAGTATCTACTTCTCCTTTCTGTTTTGCCAGTCTTTGCCTCATGCATTTTGGGACAATTGGGCTCTGTACATGGATACATATGATTGGATTTCATGATGGGTTGTCCCTTTTATTAATTCATAGTGTCCTCTCTGTTTTGTTTTACATTTGAAGTCCAATTTGTATTATATTAGTATAGCTAAATCTGCTCTTTTCTTGTTTGCATAAACATCTTTTCTCAACCTTTCAATTTCCACCTGTTTTTGTCCTTGTGTCATCAGTGAGTCTCTTGTAGGCAGCATATATATGGGTCCTGCTTTTCTTGTTTTATTTTATATTTTTGGCAATATATTTCTTTTGATTGGGGAGTTTAATCCATTAACATTTAGTGTGATTACTGTAAAGGCAATGATTTCTTCAACTATTTTGTCTTTTGGATTTTGTCTCTCATATCTTATTTTTTTTCTCACTTTGTGCCCTATTAATTATCTGTACTGCAAATATCCTTTTCTACATTCTGTTGCCCACCTCTCTCTCCTGTCTTCTCTGATCTGTAGGGTTACCTTTAATATTTCTTGTAGATTAGGTATCATGTTCATAAACTCTCTCAGTGTCTTCTTATTTGTAAATATTTTTTAATCTCCCTCATTTTACGTCATTTTGCTAGAGATAGAATTCTTGATTGACAGTTTTTCTCTTTCATTATCTTAAATATATCATACCACTGCCTTCTTGCCTCCATGGTTTCTGCTGAGACTTCTGCACTTAGCATTATTGAGGTTCCCTTGTATGTGATGGATCACTTTTCTCTTGCTGGTTTTAGAATTCTCTCTTTGCCTTTGACATTTAACAGTCTGAATAATACATGTCTTGGTGTAGGCCTATTTAGATCTTTTGTGTATTTGGTATGCTGTGCTTCTTGAACCTGTAATTTTATGTCTTTTAAAAGAGTTGAGACCTTTTTATGGATTATTCCTTCTATTATTCTTTCTGACTCTCTTCTCTTCTCTTCTAATTCTGGGAAACCCATAATACATATCTTCATGGGCCTCATGTTGTCATTCAGTTCCCTGGGACCCTGCTCATATTTTCCCTTTCTCTTCCCTCTCTGTTCTTTTGTATGTAGGCTTTCAGATGTCCTGTCTTCCAGTTCACTAATATTTTTTTCTGACTCAGCAAATATGCTGTTGAATGTCTACATTGTGTCTTTCATCTCTTCTATTGGGCTTTTCATTTCCATAAGTTCTTCCATTTGTTTTTTTCAGGCTTTCAACTTCTCCTATACAGACAACCTAGGTTTTTTTTATAGCCTTCATTTGTTTGGCCACATTTTCCTTCTACACATTGATTTTATTTAGAAGATTAGTTTTAACATCTTTAATTAGCTGCTTCAACTCCTGTATCTCAGTTTAGGTGTCAGTTTGTTTCCATGACTGGGTCATATCTTCTTTCTTCCTGGTATGAATCTTGATTTTTCACTGCTGTCTAGACATCTGAGTTTCTTGCTAGTTTATTCTGGAGATCATTTTCCCTCTTTTGCCTAGGATTTTCTTGTTGGTTGGCATTGTTGTCTATCTGCTCTTTGTCTCTCTCTTACTGGCCAGTTGTTAGATTAGCTCTGACCCTCAGTTTCCCCCCCAAAAAACAGGGACATATAAAGTCCTGCATCAGGTATGGGGGTAATCACTAGGCACCACAGCAAATTTTCTTTGAGTGGGTAAAAAATTATGCTGTATCCCAGTAGTGGTCTCTTTTACATTGGCCATCAAGTCCTGGGTTTGTTTTAGGGCACTGCTTTAATAGTTGGGTCATCCATATTTCCAAGCCAAAACCACGGCATGTTCCCATGAAGGTTCTAGTCCATTTCTGCTGTATTGAAATAGCATCTTGATAGTCAATGAGGAGCCATTCATTTCCCTTGTAATTTCCAGTCTGCCCAGCAGATAGCACATTATGATAACTTAATCATCCTCAGAAGCAGTTTGCCTTGGTGTCCAGGCTGCCTCTGTCTGGGCAGACTGAAACTGCAGGTTTTCTATGTGATCACTTTAGCATCCAAAATCTGGCTCAATGTGGGGTTGCAACCCCCACTTTATTTGTGGCAGAGGACTACCACAGCTATACCAGTTTTCAGATGTCCCACAGACAGGGATCCAGCCACCCACTGCTGTTTCTCTCAGGCATAGGGGTAGGCCTTCTGGAACCAGGGTTGGAGAAACAGTCTCTCCCCTTGTTTATTCAGAGTCTTCAGCCATCACTGATATAGGACTTCAAGTGTCCTCCCCTGTTCCCTGTGTCTCCAAATGGTGGGGGTCTTTCTCACTGCTGTGAGAGAATTTATATACTGTGCTTCCAGTGTGAGGGATCTCCAGAATGTGAGAGAGCAATGAGGGTGACGGGAGAGGACTAGCTTGTCTGGGTTAGTATTTTTCTGCCTGATATTTTTCTCTATCTTCAACTCTGCATTTGCAAGGAATATGTGTGTGTGTGTGTGTGTGTGTGTGTGTGTGTGTGTGTGTATTTATATGTGTATATATATACCTCCACAATTCTTTGATTTTCTTGGGAGAAATTTTCAGTAGCTGTCTTTATTACCATATTGACAACATCATCATATGTCTAATTTTGTTGCTTAAATTCCTATAAACAATATTTATCTTTTGACCTTTTCAAACTGAAAAAAAAATCTCTTTTTATTTTTAAAACACCTCAATTCAAACATCAACTATCCATGAAGAATTATCTAATTTGTCAAAATAGCATTATGTAGTAACCCTAAATAACCTGTAAATACATTTGCTGTGGCACCTTTCAAATTTCAAACTTATTGTTACATTAACAAGATATTTTGCAGGGCATAATATAGCCAACCATTTATTAAATTTTTGTTAAAAGTTTTGTGTACCCACTATTACTGCAGTTTATTGCTTGTCACTTTGGCATAAGATGAATAGCAGTCATGCTTTCAAAGCAACCATATTTTGCTATTATTATATTTTCATATCTATTATTCTGTGGTCAAGGTGAAGATGTGGTGTTATGCAATTCTGAGTGTGTTTGCCTAACTCAATATATGGTATTAGGGAATGTATTCTTTGTCGAGATATGTTTCAATCAAACCTAAAAACATGAATATAAAGAGGCCAGAACCAGGTTACTCCCAAATGGAATGTTATATTGACCCCTAAATGAATGCATTGATTGAGTGAATAAATAGAAAATAATGAAGAAATGTAATTCTGTAGGCTAATCCAAGATCCATACCATTTTATTTGAGACTCAAAAAGGGGTAAAAGCTGTGTTGTGGAATTTTTGCAATTAACACCTCTCTGATAAGCTATTTTTTCCCTCTGGATAAAAATTGCAATCAAACCAGTAGGTAGCTTCCTCTTCCTGAAGGATAATTCTGAATCCTAGGCCAGAGCTCATGCGACACATAGATTTGTGTGTTTAAAAGAAAGAATCTTTGACAATAATTAAAATAATGATAATTGAATAATAATAATTTACAATGGACCAACAATGAATGGTCTCAAATTTACTATAGCAATCACTTATGGTATTTGACCATGAATGATGAATCCATAGCCAATAACCTAAATTAAGGAACATCTTTTTTAATATCATTTTTATTGAGAATGTTTGTATACCATACAATTATCCAAAGATCCAAGGTGTTCAATCAGTTGCCCATGGTACCATCATTCAGCTGTGCATCCATCACCACAATTAATTTTTCAATTTTTAGAACATTTTCATTACTCCCAAAAAGAAATAAAGACAAAAAATTAAATGCAAATCCTCCCATGCCCCTAAACACCCCCACTGTATTATTGATTCATAGTCTTTCTTTGATGAAAGAATGTTAAAATACTACTAACTGTAGTATATAGTTTGCAATAGGTATATTATTTTCCTATATGCCCCTCTATTATAAACTTCTAGTTACAGTGTCATATCTTTGTTCTAGTTCATGAGACAGATTTCTAATAGTTATGCAGTTAATCATGGACATTGTCCATCACAAGATTTGCTGTTTCATACATTCTTATCTTTTAACCTCCAACTTTGCTTCTGGTGACATATGTGACTCTGAGCTTACCCTTTCCACCACATTCACACACCTTTCAGCACTTTTAGTTATCCTCACAATGTTCTACCATCACCTCTGTCCATTTCCAAATGTTTAAGTTCACCCTAGGTGAACATTCTGCTCATAATAAGCAACTGCTCTCCCATTTTGTAGCCTCATTCCATATCCTGATAACTTATATTTCATGCCTATGAATTTATGTATTATAATTAGTCCATATCAGTGAGACCCTGCAATATTTGTCCTTCTGAGTCTGAGTTATTTCACTCAATATAGTGCCCTCAGTGTTTCTCCATCAACCCATTTTATATGGTTTTGTTCTACACCATACATTCTGTCCTAAGTAAAGGATCAATGGTTCCCTGTATAGTCATGCATTCATGTATTCACCACCATCACCACTATCTATATAAGGACATCCCCATTTCTTCCACAAAGAAGGAGGAAGAGTCAAATAAGATAGAGAGACAAAAGAAAAAGAGAGAAAAAAACATGATAGCTAGAAAGCAACAAAAGGAAAGATAGTATTAAACTAAAATAGAAGAGTCAGAGAACATCACCAATGCCAGGAGTCCCATACCCTTTCCCTATGTCCCTCCGTATGCATTTATCTTTGTATATTGCCTTTGTTGTATTAAAGGAAGCATAATACAATTTTTCCATTATTTATAGTCTCAAGTTTGCATTGATTATATTTCCTCCCAATCCCACCCTATTTTTAACACCTTGCAATGTTGACTTTCATTTGTTTTACCTCAGGTAAAAATGTATTTGTTCCTTTTATTACAATCGTTGAGCACCCTGGTTTTCACTGAGTTATACAGTCCCAGTCTTGATCTTTCCTCTTTTCTTCTGGTGTCCCACATGCTCCTAACCTTCCTCTTTCAACCATACTCACAGTCATCTTTGTTCCATCCATTTGTGATACAATTCCTGTATCACAGAAGTGTAAGTTTGTTGCTTTGACTTAACCATAACTTCATTTTTCTTAGTGTAGGTTTTAAATGGTTGTGCTACTGTCTCCCAGAATTGTGTTCCAAACCTCCCACTCCTGTCTTTTCCTTTCTGTCTGCAGTGCTTCCTTTAACATTTGCTGTAGAACAGGTAACTTGTTCACAAACTCTGTCACTGTCTGTTTGTCAGAGAATATTTTAAGCTCTCCCTCACATTTGAAGGATAGTTTTTCCAGATATAGGATTCTTGGTTGGTGTTTTTTCTCATTCAGTATCTTAAATGTATCACCCCACTTCTTGCCTCCATGGTTTTGACTGAGAAATCCACAAATAGTCTTATTGAGCTTCCTTTGTGATGGATTGCTTCTCTCTTGCTGTTTACAGGATTCTCTCTTTATCTTTGATGTTTGATAATCTGATTATTAAGTGTCCTGACATAGACCTATTCAGATCTGTTCTGTTTGGGGTATGCTGCACTTCTTGGATCTGTAATTTTATGTCCTTCATAACAGATAGGAAATTTTCATTGATTATTTCCTCTATTATTTCTTCTGCCCCTTTTCCCTTCTCTTCTCCTTCTAGGACACCAATGACACATACATTCCTGCATTTCATGTAGTCATTCACTTCCCAGAGCTGTAGCTCATATTTTTCCCTCCTATTCTCTCTGTTCTTTTGTGTGTAGGCTTTCAGGAGCCTTGTTCTCCAGTTCCTGAGTTTTCTTCTGCCTCTTGAGGTCTGCTGTTGTATATCTCCATTGTGTCTTTCATCTTTTGTGTCATGACTTTCATTTCCATAAGATTCTGCCAGTTGTGGTTTGAGATTTTGATTTCTACCTTATGTACACCCAGTGATTTCATTATATGCTTCATCTCTTTTGCCATATGTTCCCTAAACTTTTTGAATTGATTTACCATTAGTTGTTTCAATTCCTGTATCACAGAAGTGTAAGTTTGTTGCTTTGACTTAACCATAACTTCATTTTTCTTAGTGTAGGTTTTAGTTTTTTGTTTTCTAGGCATCTGGTTTCCTTGGTTACCTCAGTCAGGTTTTCTCAGACCACAACAGGCTTAGGTCTTGGAAGGAGGCAAGAGTATCCAGTTTCCCTGATGGTATCTTAGAAGATTGATATACCCTGTGAGGCCTCAAGTCACTGTATTTTTCTGCCCAGCAGGTGACACCTGTCAGCCTGTTGATCCAGACTGGTGTAATGAGGTGTGGCCTGTGGCTGTTTTCCCCCAGGCTCTGGGGTCTGGTTCTCAATGGAAGGCCAGTAGTAAAGCACCACCTGGGGAGATATAATTTGCATTTGAATAGTCTCCCTGACTCTGATGTCTCCACCCTTTTGTGGTTCAGTGTGCTGGGAACTGAAAATGGCTGAGGCTTTCTCCACTGAGCCAAAAATGGAACACAAATCCTCCCTTCATGGCCAGTCTGCAGCCACCCTCAGCTTCACCCATCCACCAGAGATAGTACCTGGTCCTCTGGGCTCCCTTTCCCTCCCAGAGAGGTCCTCCAGCTCTCCAATGTCAGTCATCCCCAAAAGCCTCTGTCTGTTTTTTGGGGATTCATAGCTTATACTGAGCAGTCCATGTTTGTTAGTTAAAGCCTTAGTTGGAGGTGAGCTGAGGTATATTTGCTTGTTCAGAGAGTGCTGCTCTCTATCACAGTGAAGCTTTGCAGTTTGGGCTGCCATGGGAGAGGGGCTTGCTTCTCAGGTCTGCAGATATTACTTAAGATTTTACGCTGTGATCTCAGGCATTCTTCCCAATTCAGGTTGGTGTATGTTGAGTGGATAGTCACATTTGTCCCCCCACAGTTATTCCAGATCATTTACTAATTGTTCCTGGTTTTTTATTAGTTGTTCCAGGGGTACTAACTAGCTTCCACTCCTCTCTATGCTGCCATCTTCTTCCAAGGGCACATATTTTTAATTCAAGTTAAAGAGAATAAAATTTGTTTTCTTGAAGAAAAGCAAATGACCAAAGACACCTTAAATTTTACATCTCATTCACCACAATTCTAAGGCACTGAAATTTGTTGTCTTTGAGGAAAGCTACATGTCAAAAGAAAAAATAAAAACTTTAAAAACCATGAGATTAGCATTTTTTCAGCTTGTCTGGCAACTTATTAAATTGAATTTTTTTATCAGTTCATCATACTAAAACTTTGGACTCACTATAGTGATACATAAAGCATTTCAAAATTTGGGAATATCATCTTAATTAAAAGTTTTCTTTTAATTTCTCTTGTAGAGTAAGGAAAATTAAACTATATTAATAAATGAACATTATTAGTGACTTAAATACTTTCATAATTATTGTCATATCTGGTGTCTATTTTTTGGTGTAGAAGAAGAATTAATCCAACATTAAATGGCCTGCAACATTCTCAAATCCAACAGCCCAGTCTTTCATCTGCTCACATATATTAAACTGTTGAGCACATGGAGTTTGGGGTGCAAAACCGTACTTTGATCTGAAGTCCAAGACTATCAGAAAAATTCTAATGGCTCAGAATTTCCTACTGAGGCATGGAGTTTATTTTGTCATCCAGTGATATATGGAATCCAGCACTGTTATACATTCATTGGTTTTTAGGGATGGATGGAGATTCAAAAGAGACATAACTGGGAAAGTAAATGGAATGGAAATCAGAGGCAGAATATCCAGGTACAAATTGAAGGAAATACTTAGAAGCATAGTAGTTAGACATTCTGCCCTTTTCCTTCATTTTTGTCCTTTCTGATCAATTATCATTTGGGAAAATTTCAATATTCTGCATGCTCACAAAAGGACAAACCATTCCTCTTCCCTAGAGAGCATATGGTGATTAGTTTAAACCATTCATGAACATTCCATTTCAAATGAATGCCTTAGGGCTGAGCATGAGCTGCAACCCTGAAAAATGAGGCTTGCTTTAGTACTTCCTGGAAGTTTCTTTGAACTTATAAGAGAACAGAACAAATTGTGTCTTACTTCTATTAAAAAGCATACTGTATAAAATGGGAGAGAAGAGATGAAACTTCTTACTAATGTAATTTTCATGACTTAATTTATATAATTTGCATATATAGGAACATATATACAATATGTATACAATATATACATATGTAATAATAATATATCTGTGACATATAACACTACATACCTACATCCCCATATTAATATTTGCCTGTGCTTATATTTTTGTCAAGTGATACCACATTCACTCCTATGTGCTTGTGGGTAAGAATTTCAAAAGACATTACTTATAAGTTCTAAATTTATAAAATCTGGGTATATTTTACACCCAGTAATTTTGCACCTAAGTAGAATTGGTGAGAACTTGTGGTGTTATAATAAATTTAAACATGTTAGGTTGTTATCTGTATAAAGGGGAGAAAATTCCTTGCCTCAAAATTGTTTTAAGTTCAAATGAAGTAATTTTATTTTAGTCATTAGATTTCCTAACACAGAATAGGAAGTTCAAATAAATTGTCCTTTTCACAGAGGCATTTAACACATCATGGTACAGGACAAGAATTCTCAAGTGGTTAATAATTGATAAACTTTGCACAATTATATTCTTTAGTATGGGTTGTCCATAAGTCTTAACTTATGAACTTACCTCTAAAAAATTGTGTAGGTATTTCAGGCATGGCTATGGGGAAGGAGGGACTGATCCTTCTGTGCAAAGCAGATCCCAAATGAGAGATCAAGTGAATACAAAAGCAACAGAAGATGCATAATAGGTGACCAAGAAATGAAGTTTTAATAGTACACTGTGAGAGGGTAAAGTTTACTAGAAGAATGGCACAGAGTTGAATGTAAAGAGTGTTTGTCAAATGACACATAGCAATTATGTATGGAGTGGTAGTTGAATGTCACATTGTGCATTTGCAAGGAGAATAACCTACATAGTAGTTGTTACAAATGGAAGTAGCATGGAGATCACTAGTGCAGGGAATTTGAGGTGAAAAGTGGCATGGAAGGAGGAAATGTTTAATAGCTCAGAGTGACTGTGCAAGCAGGGAGGAGGATGGAATAACCTAATTATGCAGTGCTTGTAAAGTACATAGAACAGAGATTGAGCAATGATTTTAAGTTGGGTGTATGTAAAGGTTGTGCAAGTACTTATGTTCCATAGCAACAGAATAGGCTTAAAAGGATCAGACTTTGGAATTAGGATCCTAACTGAGATAAAGACAACAGCCTGGCTATTTAATAAGCAGAAACATTATATTATTTTTCTGCCTCCTTTCTTTCTTCTCTACTACATGTCCATCCTACTCCTTTTATACTCTCTCCATTGAGTAATCTTTTAGGTTTTTCAATAGAGAAGAGAAGAGATGAAAACTAGCTCAAAAGGAGATTTATTGTCTGGCTGTGCACAGGTGGGCTGAAGCCTAAGAAAATGGTAACAGCCCTGAGCCAAGGGAACAGTAGGGCTTATAAAGAATGGTTGGCAGGAAGTCCTTTCTCCAGGAAAAGGAGGCTGTCATGCCTATGTATGCAGTTTCTCAGTGGCTATTTGGGGAAAGGGGGTATGGGCAAAGTTCCATTGGTCAGTTTGAAAGTGGGGGCTTGGGAGTGGGAACATTTAAAATTTTAATATTCAGGATTCCTAAGGCTGGGGGCAGTGTCTAATTGCAGACCTTCAGGGTTCCAAGGGTGGGGTCAGTTGCTTATTGCAGATCTGCAGGGTTTCCAGGGCAGGGAGGGGTGGTGACTGTATCACAAAATTCCTAAGGATGGGGGTGGGTTGAGGGACCAGGGCCTAAACCTAACATTCCAGGCCTTTTCTTTTCTTTTTCTAGGGATGTTGAGGGGCAAAGGTCTGTTCTTTTGTATCCACTTCAGTCTGATGGGTGGCATAGAGTTGTCCCTACAGTCAGTTGTGGGTTAGGGTTTGGTAAAGGTGTTTTCTTTTGAAGAGTAGCCTGGTTTGTCAAGATTGGAACAGTTCTGCAAATAAACCTGTTTAGAAGTTTTATTTGCACCTCTGTTTTCATTCCAGAATGAACACAGAGATGAGAAGTAGGATAGGATAAAGCTAATCTAGAATGTGTTGTTAGCTGAATTTTCCTTTGTTTGCAAAGTTTTTACACTTTCAATTATTAAGCAAAATACAGGTTTTTCCCAATTTGGCAAAAGAGAAGTGGGGTACAGTCTCAAGCTTGAGATTTTTTATCTACTCTCACTATGGGACACATTTTAGAGAAGAGAGGGCCAAAGTGAGAGGTTAAGTCAAAATAAGTGGCTCCCATATTAGTTTAAAAAATTAACAGCCTTACTCACCATGTCAAGAGACACCCAGGGCTTGATGCTCTCAATGTTTTTTGGTGAGATCCAGGGAGCCATTTGTCCCAGGACCCTTTAGTCCTGGTCAGTGGTGGCCAGTAGGGTTTTTGGAGATGACTCACTCCTCCTTGGGGGTTCAGTGCACTCTCAGGCCCAGTGTTCTGCCTTCCCACACTGTGGACAGGGCTGTGGAAGCTCTCCATTCTTGGGGCTCCTTTAATTCTTGGGAAACCTTTTGTTTCCAGTGCCGTTTCTCTGCATTGATGACAAGTGCCAGGTGTCTCCTGCCCTGAGTGACCCTGAGATGGCTGATTACCATTTATTGCTAAAGCTATGAAACTTGCCTTATTCCAGTCCCATCTTGCTCTCTCCTCCTCTACAGTCTGGTCCCAATTATTAAAGACAGAAAAAGCAGTATTTATAAGCTCACTCATAGATTTTTGAGGTCCTGAGGCTGACTGTCCTAAAAGTAGATTTTTAAAATGACTTTTTTTTTACCTTCTATTAGGCAAGTAATTATATAGTTCTTTGCTTTCAGGTTTTATTGTCCCCTCTGATAGTTCCAGATAGGGTCTGTGCTAGGGACAGATTCAACCCCAGCCCTATACCATGTGGGCTCTTTCTCTTGCAGTTTCTTTGTGTGTAGGTGGGCCTTTACCCAGATCCTCTGCTTTTTTCTTGGGAGTGCAGCAGGAGGAAAGAATAACTTGAATGTTTCCCCAAGAAAATTCATAAGAGTAGCTTTTTGAACTCATCTGTAAATTTGGAGGGGTTTTCAGAAAATTTCTCCAATTGTTTACACTGTGCTAAATCTGCCATTAAAAAAGGGACATGAATCATTCTATTTCCCATATTCCTATTTGCTTAAAGAATGGTGAGCTAAGAGGCTAGGTTTAGGGGGTTTTTATTCCTGAGCATTTTTGATGCTTTAAGTTGTGGATGTTTGACTACCTGAGATAAAAGGACTTGTTTCTTAGTTTACCTTTAAGATAATATACTTTACAAACCTCAATTTTACCTTTTAAGATAACATACTTTAGAGCTTCCATTTTACTTTTAAGAAAGTATAAAGGTAATAGCCTTGGTTTTACCCAATCAGACAATACTAAATTACTTGATAGAGTAGTCAGGCTCTGCTGGAGGTTTCTGCATTTGAAGGTATACTGGTGGAAGCACAGCAAATGTCCATTATTTTTTTTCCCAGATGAAGGCAAGCACAGTTTGACTGAAAGAATTTTGAGGAATGCTAAAGAAGGCATTAGTGAGATTTAACACAGAATGAAACAGGACTAACTTTGTGCTAATATCTTGGAGCACTGTGGCAATGTTTGGTACAGAGGGTGAGAATTTGGGTAGAGAGGGATTTTGATGGCACTTTCTCACCAGGTGGGTGCAGCATTCACAGGGAAGTTGGCTGCATGCTTAAAAAAGTGGTTGACAAAGTTATAAGGGTTTAAGACAAAGACAATCCTGAGGGTGGGAGAGAATAGATGCAGGAACAGGGTTCTGTGACATGGGGGTGACGCAGGAAGGAGAGGAGAATTATAGGATGAGACTTTGTAGGTAACCTCAAGAGTGATAACATTTGGGAGCCAGGAAGCAGATGAAATAGATTAACATTAACTTTTGACAGTAGCAGGTTTGGGGTGTATTTACATCTTGCTCTTTTGTGAGACCAAGAGTTTTTCAGTTTCTGCTTCCCATTTCACATTTTAATGTTATATTTTAAGGTTAATTTACTATTATCTCTTTATTGGCTTACAAAACTGATAGGTTAAGCATTAGCTGCCTAGGTCATGTAGATGGCTGTGCACTAAGGTCTGCAGGCCTGTTTTGCTCAGGCCAGGGGCTGCCAAAATTTACCCCCACACAAAAGTTTGCATTGACTATAGGACAGATTTTCATTTGTAATTTACAGCAACAATATAATCAACAGCAGAGTACAAGTAACTAGTACATATGGACAGCAATTCTATTAATAAGTGGTACTATAGCCAAGTTAAAGAGTGTTACTATTTCAACAAAGGATTATCAGATAAATGATTAATACTTTGTATGTAATTTTGTATATGACTAAGAGCATGGGTTTCATTTTGTGAACTGTTAGGCACATAGACACAACAGCAAATATTAATTAGATCACAAGTACTGCCTTGGGCAGCAGTTGGAATATTTAATTGCCATTCTGTCTTGTAAAACTACTTCTTAAATTGTGGGGTTTTACTATTTAGCAGTGATATCACTAGTCTTCACCATTCTCTAAATTTGACCACAGAAATAAATTTCCCTTTTTGCAAACTTCCTGTAACATTCTGTATCCAATTTAGGTTTCATCTCACATTTTAAAAATAAACTACTTTCTTTTTCCTTTCAATAAAAACATCTCTCATACCCTTTATATTTAATTTATTAAAACAATCTTGGAAAACATTCTTAAGCAAGCATTTTATAACATACTATAACTATTAACATAAAACTTGTTAGAATAATGCTAAATATTTAAAACACTTTAGTTAATGCATTATTGAAACAGAAATATATAATTTTTAACAAGTATTCCCAGAATAGGAGTGGAACATTTTGGGGTTATTAAGAAGGAGTGAGAATAAGGTGTCCTGTTGAGGGCATAAGGCCATGGAGGGATTTGCAGGGGCTTAGAGATTACACCATCCGTCCCCATAATGGAGACTGAGAATTGGGTTACTGGGCTGGAGAATAAAGGAATGAAGCATTTTTACCTGTGACTGACACTGTTACCCAGGATGGTGTTGACTGGAGCCTGAGGGTAGTCAGGGGCTTCACTGTTTGCAAAGTTGACAGGGCTTGAGAGTTTTTTCTTTAAGATTAGTAATTGTCATGCCTGCTTTTTAGAGTTAGCCTTGGATTTTATTTCTCCTTCTCCTGTTGAGAGGACTCCAGGTTTCTATTATACATCTCAAAGGCTAGGTTTTCTGTGTTTGGGGGTTATGTTTCAATTTTTGGATTTTGCAGCATATATCAGAAGTGGTTTGAGAAATGAAGTGCATAGTAGGGTAGCCTCAGGCTTGTGAGGCTAGAGATTAGCATAGCATAGGAGGGCACTTCTGAGACAGGAGAGAATAAAAGGGAAGACTTTTTAGAGTATAAATCTAGGTGCCCCTCCAGTCCAGACACTTCTTGCAAGGGAAAGATAGGCTGAGGTTGAGAGGAGGGTGTCCTTCATAGGGAAGGAAAGAAGGATTGAGACTCTGAGGTGGAATCTAGAGATGGGGGATTGTTTTTTCCTGGCCATGGTTTAACAGCAATTTCAGCTTGGCAAGGAGGGGCTGAATAAGGAGGAAGAGGATAATTGAGAAGGTTTCAGCAGGACTGTTGGGAGGATGAGGAGGAGAAGGACTTGAAGAATGGAATAAGTTTGGCAGAGAGAGGAGCAGAGAGAGAGAGGAGGGGTGTCTGCACAGATTGAAAAAGGCCTTTACATATGGGACTTCACTCAACTTGCCAAGATGCTGACAATAATTGTCAAGGTTTAAATAGTTTGGTGATCAATGTTTCCATTTTCTAGCCAGGTTGATCCTTTATCTAATTTTTATTGTGACTATGCAGCCCATGATTAGAATGAGGATATATAAGGTAAGGAGAAATCCCAGCTCCCAAGCTGAGGAAGAATTGAGAAGGCATCCCCCTGGAGAGTTCCCAAGCTCCAGTGAAGTAACGGAGGAATGAATAGTGGCATCCACCATCCTACTTGCCCCTAGGGTCCAGGACCCAGCAGTAGCCATTCCCACCTAGCACTAGGATTCCAGTGAATGTTGTCCAGGACAACAGAGAAAGAGAGTGCTGGAGAGAGAGAGAAGGCACTTTCTCCTTACCTTGAGATGATTTGCCAGTGGTGGGTGTTGGAGTCAGGCAAGTGGGTTCTGACGTGTCTGATAGAAATTTCTTTTCTCAATGCCTTGTTTTGGCACCAATATGGTAGGTTTCTTCAATCAAGAAGAGAATAGACAAAAACTCAATCAAAAGGAGTTTTACTGTCTGGCCATGTGCAGGTGGGCCAAAGTCTAAGAAAATATTCACAGCCATGAGCCAAGAGAAGAGTAGGACTTATGAGGGATGGTCGGTGGGAAGTTCTCTGTCCAGGGAACTGGAGGCTGGCAGGTCTAGGTATGTAGTTTCTCAGTGGCTACTTTGGGGAAAGGGGTTAGCTGGCAATTTTCCACTTGCCAGTTGAAATTGGGGGTTTAGGAGAAGGAAAGTTTAAAATTTTAATATTCAGGGTTCCTAAGGCTGGGTGTGGTGGCTTATTGCAGACCTGCAGGGTTCCTAGGGTGGGGAGGGGTGGTGGCTCTATCACAAGATTCCTAATGCTGGGAGTGGGATGACAGCCTAGGACCTACACCAAACATAATCTCCTTGCAGAAAAGAATTGCAGAAGATCTTTGAGAGATCATGGAATTATTGATGAGCTTCATCAATTGAGAATATCTGTATGCTCATCATTCATTAATTCAGCAACCAAATATGAAGGGTTTTCAATGTGCCAATAACTCAGCTAGGTACTGAGAATGGAGGAAGTTGGGAGTCACCTAAACAGGTGCCAGCAATGTCAAGTATAAAATGAGAGGTAAGAATTGAGAGAAGAAAGAACAGAGAGTTTAATCAGAGGGAGAAACTGGGGAAAGCAGAGTGACTTACAGAATATGTCACCTGTGTGCAAAGGGAAGTTTTGCAGAATAATCAGAATTTAGAGAAAGAGTTGAGAAGTGCTGAGAAATGAGGCTGCAAGATTAGGCTAAACTAGATTATAAAGAACCCTCTATTATAATCCATGTAGTTTGTATATGTAGTTTAAACACACTATACCTTAATGTTTTTCTAGCTTCAAAACTTTGGTAATTCAATTTATTCATGGTTTGTATAGACTACTTTGGCTTCATTCATTCAACAAGAATTTATCATTTTCTTCTACACTGGAGTATTCCCTGGCAGAGGGTATATGAAAACCAAGCTAGCAGCCCCATGGACTTTAATACTATTTAGATATTTAGGAATAATTATTGTTTGATTTTTATCTCATATACAGAAAAATATTCTATTAAATATATTAATTGTGAGAAGGAAGTTTTTTGGAGAATTTCATGTTGTTGAAATTTTGAGGAATTTATTAAGTACTTAAAAAGCTAAATATAGAAATAAAAGAAAGCAGTTCCTTAATTCAGGGGTCAAGAAATTATTACATGAAAGTTCAAGAGAATAAAGCACTCCAGATGTCCCCTGAGGAAATGTGTAGATGCTGTTGTTGTGGTTGAAAGCAGTCAGACACTTGGTGAACAAATGGGTGTGACTGTGTTCAATATAACTTAATTTCCGAAAAAAAAAAAACATAAGGACAAGTTTAACTCATTAGGAATAGTTTATATTTGAAGGTAGTATTGAAGAAACAGGGTTAAAAATGGCCCCAAGTAAGACACAATGTATTATAGTTCTTAAAAAGAAAGGATAAACTCATGCTTGGATGCATCCAGGATTCAAGAAAAATGCCTGTCAGTGATTTGAGTCTTGCATGTCATAATAGTCCTCAAATGACCCAATCAGTGAGAGATGGCTGTCCAGTTGAGGAGATTCTCTAGGATTCCCTTCATTTTCCTGTTTGCTGGACTGTAGATGAAGGATTTCAGCATGGGGATACCAGAGTGGACACTACTGAAGTAATCAGACTTGTCCTGGGCAACAGTGTCACTGCAGAACTCAGTAAACATCAAGACCTTTGCTTTAGAACAGAAAACTGAGAGTTGAGACACACAAGTAGAAGGGGCTTTGTACTTGCCTACAGCTGAAGACATTTTCAGAAAGGAAGGGAGATTCTGAAAATAAGAGAAAAGTATTCCAGTGAAAGGAATTACAGCCAGAAGGTCAGTTGAAAAAATACACTACTATGTTACTGATGAGGGTTTTAGAACAGGCAAGTTTCAGGACTTTGGGAATATTACTGAAATGTGTGGGATTTCCATGTTGTGCAGAAGAACAACCTCAAAACTGGTAAGGTTTCCAGCAGTGATCCAGATAGCTGGATAAGCAGAAAATATTCAATATAATTCTCTAGCTGGAAAATGCTTAGTATAGTCTTCAATAGCCAGTAGAGAAAAAAAAAAATGTTTATTAAGATCACTTCACTCAAGCAGCCTTGAGTTATTCTAATCATAAAAAACCCTTGCTAAAATAATTTGTTATTGTTCTAATTTCAACAACAAAAACACTTATTCTCTGTTCCCAGGAATTTCCCAGCATTGCTTGCAGTAGGATATGAGGGAGTTAACCATATGATCTCATAATCAGTACCTTCTTAGAAAACAAGCCTGAATGAGGGGAGGACTTCAAGATAACAGCTTTTCTCTTCTACTTTTTTCCCCTTCTGCTTTCTTCTGGATTCTGGCCATTTTTTGTTTTGTGTTATACAAACAAAAAGCACTCATCTCATTCTGATCTGGACTTCAAAAATTTTCTTCCTCCAGTTCCTTGTTGATACATGTTCACTAAACTCACCTTCTAACCAAGCAAGATGACTTGTTTGATGTGGGTTCAGGTGGGTCTGACTATTTAAAAACAAGTTTTTTGATGGTATCAATTTGGCAATCATGAAGGGACCCCCTGCTGCCTTTAGTGCAGCCCTTATCCACCTCATCAGTGGCAAGGCTCCCCTGGACCCTTTGGCTCTGTGCCTAGCAGCTGCCCAGGAATGTTTTCCTGGAGGACCAGGACTAAAGGATCCAGGTGGATATACCTGCCATGGATGAGTGACACCAGGTGCATCTGCGTGAAGGTGACTTTGCAATCAAGACTTTCCTTCTGCTGGGTAAGTGTGTGATCTTTTGTTTGTTCTGTTAACTTTGCTTTCTTTTGTTTCAATTGACCTACTGTGTGAAAAGGCTAATTAAGTTGGTCCAGGGGTTGTGCATGCTAATTCGGTGGGTTTGAGCCCCACTATCCATGTTCTCAGATTTGTGGTTCTGGTTTTAAACTTTGTGCCATTTGCACAGTTTGCATTTGTGTGGGGAACCAGTTGTATTTGAGGAGCTCCTACTCTAATGTTTATAATTTCTTTGGGTATTGCTCAGCCATGGGAAATTCTCAAGGTGTGCCAGCTACATCTCCCTTGGGAACTATTCTTAATAATAGTGTAAAATTGAAGAGTGTCATTTAAAAATTATTAGTACCTTATTGCAACTCTGTGTGGCCACAATATAAATTAAGCAAAGGGGCAAAGTGGCCAGAAGATGGGATTCTAACCTTCAGGTAATTACTCAATTAAAAATGTACTACAAGAACAAAAATTAAAAATTTAATGAAAAATAACAGATGAGCTGCAGCTGCAGTCAGCTGGCCATTATGTGTGGTATGGCTGGCTATAGCAGACTGTCTCGAGAAAAACAGAAAAAACTGCAAGTTCAAGGAAAAGTTACAGTTAAAAAATATGCAGATTTCCCCCTCTGCTTTAATATCAGGCCTTCAGAGCAATTAGATAAAAGAAATAATGGTATAGAAATGCTGGCTTGTCAGTTTTTAACATTAAAAGCCAGAAAAAGAACCTAACCAGAGGGGTCCTTCCAAAAACCTAAAATTCCTGAGAAAACAGCAAAAAGTAACTGATGCAATTTAAAAATTAGAAAAAGTACAAATTGTCAAACCAGTATCTCAGGATAATATCTGTACTGAGGAATCTGATAATGAGAACCCTGAGTCCTTCTCTCTATAGGGATCAGACAGCTGAGGAGCCTTGCTGCTCTCATATACCACCTGATGCTTTCTGTTCTGGTGGTGAAGAACCAGTTATTCATTCTGATGTAGAAGTATATTTAACAGCACTTTTACCCCCAAACACTCAAATACAATTTCCAAATAACAGAAAGTGAAAATTCTTACTATAAAAACTGGGACAAATGATTCATATCCTTCAAGCCCTATATTAGCAAATTTACTTCAGGAGAAGCTAAACAGTTAAAAGCTGTGAATATTTTAAAAAATCCAAAAACCCCTTTCAAACTTATTAGATAAAAATATCATGTTACCATCTTGTCCTTTGTGTAAAAAAAGAAAATGGAATAGGTCTCTAGCTGTTACATCAATCATTAATAAATTATGAATAATGTAACAAGGCTGAATATGGTTTTAATCAAATGTATACTTACAACATAATGCAATGGTTAAACTAATTATAGAATAAAAAACTATACCAAGTTAAATATAAGTAATAATCTCTCCTAAATTTTAGTTTTTATATTGCTCTTACAGAAGTCATAACTTAATTAGTAGAAATATTTTCAATAAAGTTTTGCAGACATTCAAGGTTAAGTTTGAATATCTGATAACACTGTGAATACCCTCTTTATTTTTGACTCACTGGTGGTTAACCACCTGTATTTTATCACCCATGGTTCAAACATATAAAATATGACTTAAATTAAACATACCCTAAACCACATCTTTATAAATACTCCATAACTTAGGAGGGGTCTTCTAATCTCATACCCACCTACATCCTGAAGGGACAGAAGTCCCTAGGCTTGGTAATGTATCAATTTATTTTTACATTATAAACTTGTTCCTTTTACCTGAAGTGCTCCTTCAGTAATATGTGGTAAATTTGAATTCTTGTATTATGTGCTCTTTACTTTTAAACTATTGTCTGTCCCTATACTCATATTTGAGTGGGCAGTTATTTAATAAAACCCAAACTGGCCAAACCATAACCTAATAAGGCTCAGGACTTTTGTAATGAAACCATAGGTTTAAAGTGTTAAAAAAAAAAAAAAAAATAAAAAAGAAAAGAAAAAAGAAAAAAACCATGACAATAGCAGAAAGTCCCTTTAACAGACTTGTTTGGCCAATAAATAGAACTATGGTTACTCATTTTATATTTGATGAAACTTTGTCAATGTATAAAGGTATTATTTGTTTTCTAAGCTATCCATGCCTCAAAAAATGTATCCATCAATTACTTTTTAATCACTGTGGTAAACCTAGAGTATATAAAAATAACTTAGTGTCTTCACTTCAACTTGTCATTAAACCTCATATGATTAACAGTATTAAGATGACACACTACATTTAAAAAATAATAAAAGGGAGGCGGGGCAAGATGGCAGACTGGTGAGCTGTAAGTTTTAGTTACTCCTCCAGGAAAGTAGGTAAAAAGCCAGGAACTGCGTGGACTGGACACCACAGAGCAATCTGACTTTGGGCATACTTCATACAACACTCATGAAAACGTGGAACTGCTGAGATCAGCGAAATCTGTAAGTTTTTGCGGCCAGGGGACCCGCGCCCCTCCCTGCCAGGCTCAGTCCCGTGGGAGGAGGGGCTGTCAGCTCCGGGAAGGAGAAGGGAGAACTGCAGTGGCTGCTCTTATCGGAAACTCATTCTACTGATTCAAACTCCAACCATAGATAGACTGAGACCAGACACCAGAGACTCTGAGAGCAGCCAGCCCAGCAGAGAGGAGACAGGCATAGAAAAAAAACAACACGAAAAACTCCAAAATAAAAGCGGAAGATTTTTGGAGTTCTGGTGAACATAGAAGGGGGAAGGGCAGAGCTCAAGCCCGAGCTCAGGCCCTGAGGCGCATATGCAAATCCCGAAGAAAAGCTGATCTCTCTGCCCTGTGGACCTTTCCTTAATGACCCTGGTTGCTTCGTCTATTAGCATTTCAATAACCCATTAGATCTCTGAGGAGGGCCGTTTTTTTTTTTTTTTTTTTTTTTTAAATCCTTTTTTCTTTTTCTAAAACAATTACTCTAAGAAGCCCAATACAGAAAGCTTCCAAGAATTGCAATTTGGGCACGTCAAGTCAAGAGCAGAACTAAGAGAGCTCTGAGACAAAAGGCAATAATCCAGTGGCTGAGAAAATTCAATAACACAACTTCCCAAGAAAAGGGGGGTGTCCGCTCACAGCCACCATCCTGGTGGACAGGAAACACTCCTGCCCATCGCCAGCCCCATAGCCCAGAGCTGCCCCAGACAACCCAGTGTGACGGAAGTGCTTCAAATAACAGGCACACACCACAAAACTGGGCATGGACATTAGCCTTCCCTGCAACCTCAGCTGAATGTCCCAGAACTGGGAAGGTGGAGCAGTGTGAATTAACAAAAGCCCCATTCAGCCATCATTTGAGCAGACTGGGAGCCTCCCTACACAGCCCAGCAGCCCAGAACTGCCCTGGGGGGACGGCACTCACCTGTGACATAGCACAGTCATCCCTCAACAGAGGACCCGGGGTGCACAGCCTGGAAGAGGGGCCCACTTGCAAGTCTCAGGAGCCATACGCCAATACCAAAGACTTGTGGGTCAGTGGCAGAGACAAACTGTGGCAGGACTGAACTGAAGGATTAGACTATTGCAGCACCTTTAAAACTCTAGGATCATCAGGGAGATTTGATTGTTAGGGCCACCCCCCCTCCCCGACTGCCCAGAAACACGCCCCACATACAGGGCAGGCAACACCAACTACACACGCAAGCTTGGTACACCAATTGGGCCCCACAAGACTCACTCCCCCACTCACCAAAAAGGCTAAGCAGGGGAGAACTGGCTTGTGGAGAACAGGTGGCTCGTGGACGCCACCTGCTGGTTAGTTAGAGAAAGTGTACTCCACGAAGCTGTAGATCTGATAAATTAGAGATAAGGACTTCAGTAGGTCTACAAACCCTAAAAGAACCCTATCAAGTTCAGCAAATGCCACGAGGCCAAAAACAACAGAAAATTATAAAGCATATGAAAAAACCAGACGATATGGATAACCCAAGCCCAAGCACCCAAATCAAAAGACCAGAAGACACACAGCACCTAGAGCAGCTACTCAAAGAACTAAAGATGAACAATGAGACCATAGTACGGGATATGAAGGAAATAAAGAAGACCCTAGAAGAGCATAAAGAAGACATTGCAAGACTAAATAAAAAAATGGATGATCTTATGGAAATTAAAGAAACTGTTGACCAAATTAAAAATATTCTGGACACTCATAGTACAAGACTAGAGGATGTTGAACAACGAATCAGTGACCTGGAAGATGACAGAATGGAAAATGAAAGCATAAAAGAAAGAATGGGGAAAAAAATTGAAAAAATCGAAATGGACCTCAGGGATATGATAGATAATATGAAACGTCCAAATATAAGACTCATTGGTGTCCCAGAAGGGGAAGAAAAGGGTAAAGGTCTAGGAAGAGTATTCAAAGAAATTGTTGGGGAAAACTTCCCAAATCTTCTAAACAACATAAATACACAAATCATAAATGCTCAGTGAACTCCAAATAGAATAAATCCAAAAAAACCCACTCCGAGACATATACTGATCACACTGTCAAACATAGAAGAGAAGGAGCAAGTTCTGAAAGCAGCAAGAGAAAAGCAATTCACCACATACAAAGGAAACAGCATAAGACTAAGTAGTGACTACTCAGCAGCCACCATGGAGGCGAGAAGGCAGTGGCACGATATATTTAAAATTCTGAGTGAGAGGAATTTCCAGCCAAGAATACTCTATCCAGCAAAGCTCTCCTTCAAATTTGAGGGAGAGCTTAAATTTTTCACAGACAAAGAAATGCTGAGAGAATTTGCTAACAAGAGACCTGCCCTACTGGAGATACTAAAGGGAGCCCTACAGACAGAGAAACAAAGACAGGACAGAGAGACTTGGAGAAAGGTTCAGTACTAAACAGATTCGGTATGGGTACAATAAAGGATATTAATAGAGAGAGGGAAAAATATGGCAAACATAAACCAAAGGATAAGATGGCCGATTCAAGAAATGCCTTCACGGTTTTAACGTTGAATGTAAATGGATTAAACTCCCCAATTAAAAGATATAGATTCGCAGAATGGATCAAAAAAAATGAACCATCAATATGTTGCATACAAGAGACTCATCTTAGACACAGGGACACAAAGAAACTGAAAGTGAAAGGATGGAAAAAAATATTTCATGCAAGCTACAGCCAAAAGAAAGCAGGTGTAGCAATATTAATCTCAGATAAAATAGACTTCAAATGCAGGGATGTTTTGAGAGACAAAGAAGGCCACTACATACTAATAAAAGGGGCAATTCAGCAAGAAGAAATAACAATCGTAAATGTCTATGCACCCAATCAAGGTGCCACAAAATACATGAGAGAAACACTGGCAAAACTAAAGGAAGCAATTGATGTTTCCACAATAATTGTGGGAGACTTCAACACATCACTCTCTCCTATAGATAGATCAACCAGACAGAAGACCAATAAGGAAATTGAAAACCTAAACAATCTGATAAATGAATTAGATTTAACAGACATCTACAGGACATTACATCCCAAATCACCAGGATACACATACTTTTCTAGTGCTCACGGAACTTTCTCCAGAATAGATCATATGCTGGGACATAAAACAAGCCTCAATAAATTTAAAAAGATTGAAATTATTCAAAGCACATTCTCTGACCACAATGGAATACAATTAGAAGTCAATAACCATCAGAGACTTAGAAAATTCACAAATACCTGGAGGTTAAACAACACACTCCTAAACAATCAGTGGGTTAAAGAAGAAATAGCAAGAGAAATTGCTAAATATATAGAGACGAATGAAAATGAGAACACAACATACCAAAACCTATGGGATGCAGCAAAAGCAGTGCTAAGGGGGAAATTTATAGCACTAAACGCATATATTAAAAAGGAAGAAAGAGCCAAAATCAAAGAACTAATGGATCAATTGAAGAAGCTAGAAAATGAACAGCAAACCAATCCTAAACCAAGTAGAAGAAAACAAATAACAAGGATTAAAGCAGAAATAAATGACATAGAGAACAAAAAAACAATAGAGAGGATAAATATCACCAAAAGTTGGTTCTTTGAGAAGATCAACAAGATTGACAAGCCCCTAGCTAGACTGACAAAAACAAAAAGAGAGAAGACCCATATAAACAAAATAATGAATGAAAAAGGTGACATAACTGCAGATCCTGAAGAAATTAAAAAAATTATAAGAGGATATTATGAACAACTGTATGGCAACAAACTGGATAACATAGAAGAAATGGACAATTTCCTGGAAACATATGAACAACCTAGACTGACCAGAGAAGAAATAGAAGACCTCAACCAACCCATCACAAGCAAAGAGATCCAATCAGTCATCAAAAATCTTCCCACAAATAAATGCCCAGGGCCAGATGGCTTCACAGGGGAATTCTACCAAACTTTCCAGAAAGAACTGACACCAATCTTACTCAAACTCTTTCAAAACATTGAAAAAAATGGAACACTACCTAACTCATTTTATGAAGCTAACATCAATCTAATACCAAAACCAGGCAAAGATGCTAAAAAAAGGAAAACTACCGGCCAATCTCCCTAATGAATATAGATGCAAAAATCCTCAACAAAATACTTGCAAATCGAATCCAAAGACACATTAAAAAAATCATACACCATGACCAAGTGGGGTTCATTCCAGGCATGCAAGGATGGTTCAACATAAGAAAAACAATCAATGTATTACAACACATTAACAAGTCAAAAGGGAAAAATCAATTGATCATCTCAATAGATGCTGAAAAAAGCATTTGACAAAATCCAACATCCCTTTTTGATAAAAACACTTCAAAAGGTAGGAATTGAAGGAAACTTCCTCAACATGATAAAGAGCATATATGAAAAACCCACAGCCAGCATAGTACTCAATGGTGAGAGACTGAAAGCCTTCCCTCTAAGATCAGGAACAAGACAAGGATGCCCGCTGTCACCACTGATATTCAACATTGTGCTGGAAGTGCTAGCCAGGGCAATCCAGCAAGACAAAGAAATAAAAGGCATCCAAATTGGAAAAGAAGAAGTAAAACTGTCATTGTTTGCAGATGATATGATCTTATATCTAGAAAACCCTGAGAAATCAACAATACACCTACTACAGCTAATAAACAAATTTAGCAAAGTAGCGGGATACAAGATTAATGCACATAAGTCAATAATGTTTCTATATGCTAGAAATGAACAAACGGAAGTGACACTCAAGAAAAAGATACCATTTTCAATAACAACTAAAAAAATCAAGTACCTAGGAATAAACTTAACCAAAGATGTAAAAGACGTATACAAAGAAAACTACATAACTGTACTAAAAGAAATAGAAGAGGACCTTAAAAGATGGAAAAATATTCCATGTTCATGGATAGGAAGGCTAAATGTCATTAAGATGTCAATTCTACCCAAACTCATCTACAGATTCAATGCAATCCCAATCAAAATCCCAACAACCTACTTTGCAGACTTGGAAAAGCTAGTTATCAAATTTATTTGGAAAGGGAAGATGCCTCGAATTGCTAAAGACACTCTAAAAAAGAAAAACGAAGTGGGAGGACTTACACTCCCTGACTTTGAAGCTTATTATAAAGCCACAGTTGCCAAAACAGCATGGTACTGGCACAAAGATAGACATGTAGATCAATGGAATCGAATTGAGAATTCAGAGATAGACCCTCAGATCTATGGCCGACTGATCTTTGATAAGGCCCCCAAAGCCACCGAACCGAGCCATAATGGTCTTTTCAACAAATGGGGCTGGGAGAGTTGGATATCCATATCCAAAAGAATGAAAGAGGACCCCTACCTCACCCCCTACACAAAAATTAACTCAAAATGGACCAAAGATCTCAATATAAAAGAAAGTACCATAAAACTCCTAGAAGATAATGTAGGAAAACATCTTCAAGACCTTGTATTAGGAGGCCACTTCCTAGACTTTACACCCAAAGCACAAGCAACAAAAGAGAAAATAGATAAATGGGAACTCCTCAAGCTTAGAAGTTTCTGCACCTCAAAGGAATTTCTCAAAAAGGTAAAGAGGCAGCCAACTCAATGGGAAAAAATTTTTGGAAACCATGTATCTGACAAAAGACTGATATCTTGCATATACAAAGAAATCCTACAACTCAATGACAATAGTACAGACGGCCCAATTATAAAATGGGCAAAAGATATGAAAAGACAGTTCTCTGAAGAGGAAATACAAATGGCCAAGAAACACATGAAAAAATGTTCAGCTTCACTAGCTATTAGAGAGATGCAAATTAAGACCACAATGAGATACCATCTAACACCGGTTAGAATGGCTGCCATTAAACAAACAGGAAACTACAAATGCTGGAGGGGATGTGGAGAAATTGGAACACTTATTCATTGTTGGTGGGACTGTATAATGGTTCAGCCACTCTGGAAGTCAGTCTGGCAGTTCCTTAGAAAACTAGATATAGAGCTACCATTCAATCCAGCGATTGCACTTCTCGGTATATACCCGGAAGATCGGAAAGCAGTGACACGAACAGATATCTGCACGCCAATGTTCATAGCAGCATTATTCACAATTGCCAAGAGATGGAAACAACCCAAATGTCCTTCAACAGATGAGTGGATAAATAAAATGTGGTATATACACACGATGGAATACTACGCGGCAGTAAGAAGGAACGATCTCGTGAAACATATGACAACATGGATGAACCTTGAAGACATAATGCTGAGCGAAATAAGCCAGGCACAAAAAGAGAAATATTATATGCTACCACTAATGTGAACTTTGAAAAATGTAAAACAAGTGGTTTATAATGTCGAATGTAGGGGAACTAGCAGTAGAGAGCAATTAAGGAAGGGGGAACAATAATCCAAGAAGAACAGATAAGCTATTTAACGTTCTGGGGATGCCCAGAAATGACTATGGTCTGTTAATTTCTGATGGATGTAGTAGGAACAAGTTCACTGAAATGTTGCTATATTATGTAACTTTCTTGGGGTAAAGTAGGAACATGTTGGAAGTTAAGCAGTTATCTTAGGTTAGTTGTCTTTTTCTTACTCCCTTGTTATGGTCTCTTTGAAATGTTCTTTTATTGTATGTTTGTTTTCTTTTTAACTTTTTTTTTCATACAGTTGATTTAAAAAAGAAGGGAAAGTTAAAAAAAAAAAAGAAAAAAGAAAAAAGACAAACAAGGAAAAAAAAAAAAAAAGATGTAGTGCCCCCTTGAGGAGCCTGTGGAGAATGCAGGGGTATTCGCCTACCCCACCTCCATGGTTGCTAACAAGACCACAAACATAGGGGACTGGTGGTTTGATGGGTTGAGCCCTCTACCATAAGTTTTACCCTTGGGAAGACGGTTGCTGCAAAGGAGAGGCTAGGCCTCCCTATATTTGTGCCTAAGAGTCTCCTCCTGAATGCCTCTTTGTTGCTCAGATGTGGCCCTCTCTCTTGAAAGGTGAAATCACTGCCCTCCCCCCTACGTGGGACCAGACACCCAGGGGAGTGAATCTCCCTGGCAACGTGGAATATGACTCCCGGAGAGGAATGTAGACCCGGCATCGTGGGATGGAGAACATCTTCTTGACCAAAAGGGGGATGTGAAAGGAAATGAAATAAGCTTCAGTGGCAGAGAGATTCCAAAACCAGCCGAGAGATCACTCTGGTGGGCACTCTTACGCACACTTTAGACAACCCTTTTTAGGTTCTAAAGAATTGGGGTAGCTGGTGGTGGATACCTGAAACTATTAAACTACAACCCAGAACCCATGAATCTCGAAGACAGTTGCATAAAAATGTAGCTTATGAGGGGTGACAATGGGATTGGGAATGCCATAAGGACCAAACTCCACTTTGTCTAGTTTATGGATGGATGTGTAGAAAAGTAGGGGAAGGAAACAAACAGAGAAAGGTACCCAGTGTTCTTTTTTACTTCAATTGCTCTTTTTCACTCTAATTATTATTCTTGTTATTTTTGTGTGTGGGCTAATGAAGGTGTCAGGGATTGATTTAGGTGATGAATGTACAACTATGTAATGGTACTGTAAACAATTGAAAGTACAATTTGTTTTGTATGACTGCGTGGTATGTGAATATATCTCAATAAAATGATGATTAAAAAAAATAATAATCATAAAAGAATACTTTGCCAGGTAGCTAATTAAATTGGGGAAACTTCTCCCAGTAACTACAAAGCAAAGGCTGTAGCCCATATCCTCCTAATATGTCCCACACATGCTGAGAAAGCTGCCTTATAATATATTAAAATGGGGGCATAGAGGAGCAGCAGAATGGCAAATAGCAAAAACATTAAGAATACCTCTCAAATACACTGATTTAATAATTGCTATACAAGATTGTGAAGCTTATTCCTGGCTTCACCCTCATTCAGTACCCTATAGGAATAAACATATACATAGAGACAATATGAAAGTAAAAAAATTAACAAAACTGATAAGACAAATGCTTTCATAAATTTCAAAATTCATGCAAAGTTAAATCATTGTGTGTGTGTGCTTTTTTAGGGGGAAAATGTAACACCTATACATTCCATTAATCTTTGTAAAAAAAATTTTATTACTGTTTCAAAATTCATTAACTAAAGTGACAAATATTTAGCATTATTCTAGCAAGTTTAGTTCTAATGGTAATTGTACATTGTAAACTGCTTAAAAATAATTTCTTAAATCATTTTGGTAGCTTTTAATATGAAATATAAAAAAATGTGCTTTTATTAAAAAGAAAAAAAAAAATTGTCCAGAAAAGATTTGATGGGTCTATCTTAAATTTTTAAGCTTTAGACAAACAAAAAATTAGTTTCCTCTCTTTAAAAGTAAAAAAAAAAAAATGTTTCCTAGGAGTATTGTTTATTTAGTAAGAAGTTATAAAAATTGTTTTTCTAAGTAATCAATGTAAAAGGAAGAAAATCTGTATTTTATCAAAATAACTTCTTGTACTTTGTGAGGGCTTTATCATGTCCTTGGTTGTTTAAACATATTCTTCGCACTTTTAAAAGAGCCAAATCTTTTCCTTAACTTTAGTTAAGTAAAAAACAAATACTATTTCAAACCTGACAGCTTTTAACATTTTCTTTCTCAAGTTCAAGCCCTAAAGAATTTCTTTGTATTCACAATAGTTGCAAAGAATGTGTTCTTTCATCTTAGAAAAAAATAAAATGCTAAAAATGGTTAAGTTCACTTAATATAAGTTTCATAAAAAAATAAACAATGTTATAAAATTTAAATTTTCTAACCTTTTGGTTACTGATCTGCATAATATTAAACAACAGTATAATACTGTGAGTTATGGTTTTAGTTATTTTATAAAATGCTATATGTTACAGAAACAGCCAAACTTCCTTGTGAGTTACATTTTTTTACTCTGATGCATCTCTAAAAGTGTTTGTAGTTAACAGCAAGTCAGAGCTTCATCTTCAACAACAACAAAAGACTTTTTAAAAAAGCACGGGAAGTATATAATTTATGTTCTACCCATTATCTAACATAACCCTAGTAAAAATGTAAAGAAAAAACTTAAACCTATGTTTTAATTAAAGTGCTTGCATGTTTAAACCAGTCTCCTAATGCTGTGCCTGCATGCTCTCTCCCCATCAGAGTTATTGACTAAACCTGTTTATATGGTCCCTAGGACTATAAGGGGTTCAAACCAGATCACATGGACATTCTCCAGAAGTAAATGGAAACATGCTGTTACTAAAAATCACTTTTTACTACAGACACCTTTGGATCTGCCTGCCAGAAAAAAACTTAGTTGCTTTGGCTCTTCAGTGGACACTGCCTCCAGACTGGCTCTGTTGTGTAGTGCCAGAATTATCAAATTTGTTCCAGAGTTATTAAAATTATAACAATTTTTCTAATTGTTCCAATGGAAACCTGAAGCTCATCATCCTGTTTTCCAAAGGACCAATAATGCTGTGCTACAACTGTACATTGAACATCTCTCCCAGAGCTATAATTGTCAGTGTGATGTGGTTGAAACCTAAAAGCATAAATAACACTAAGGCCTGCCCCTAAGAGGGGGCAGCATTTATAGTATTGCAAGGTTAACACCTGTGCTGGTTTGAATGTATTTGTTCCCCAAAATGCCATTATCTTTGATGCAATCTTGTGTGGGCAGACATATTAGTGTTGATTCAATTGTAATTCTTTGAGTGTTTCCATGGAGATGTGACCCACCCAACTATAGGTGATAACTCTGATTAGATAATTTCCATGAGTTATGGCCCCACTTATTCAGCATGGGCCTTGATTAGTTCACTGGAGCCCTATAAAAGCTCAGACAGGAGTGAGCTTGCTACAGCCATGAAGGACACTTGGAAGAACACACAGAGAGCTGAGAGCAACTGAGGGTAACATTTTGATGAGGAGCTTCAGGTAAGAGAGGACAAAACACCCCAAGAGCAACATTTTGGAGAATGCCATTTTGAAACATAACCTGGGAGCAAGTAAATGACAGTCACAAGCCTTCTGCGCTGACAGAGGTTTTCTGGACACCAATGGCCATCCTACAGTGAAGTTTCCCCCTTACTTTGGACACTGTATGGTCTTAAGACTGTAACTTTGTAACCAAATAAACCCCCTTTATAAAATACAATCCATATCTGGTGTTTTGCAAAAAGGCAGCGTTAGCAAACTGGAACAATACCCAATGAAACTCAGGAAAAACTTGTGCATTCATTAGCATTAAATGCTGCACATATATAGCAAATAAATATAATGACATCTCTTCAATATTAAATCATATGTTAATATTAATCATGTTAAAGATTATGATAAACTGAACTTATTTTCTGAGTGGTTAATGAATTTAGTATGAAATGGAGAATAGCCCTTATTAGCATGGGTTTTATTCTGCTTGCCGTATGTTTGTCTTATTGTTGTCTGTATTGTATCTGTGGGCTTATCTCCCAAGCAACTTCCAGATTAATATAAAAACCTCTTCACCCTTGCTCAGCAGGAAGCAGTTACAAAAAGTAAGTCCTTCACCCACTTTCCCTTTAATAAGAATTTCTCACAAGATACCATTTCTTAAGAATAAGAAAACATCTCATAAAAGGGGGGAGGGGTTAATAGCTGGATAAGTAAGAAATATTCAGTATAATTCTTCAGCTGGAAAATGCTTAGTATAGTCTTCAATAGCCAATAGGAAAAAAATAACTATTTATTAAGATCACACCACTCAAGCAGCCTTGAGTTTTTCTAAGCATAAAAAGCCCTTGTTAAAATAAGTTGCTGTTCCTCTAATTTCAACAACAAAAACTTGTTCATTGTTCCCAGGAACTTTCCCAGCATTGCCTGAAGTTATATATGAGGAATGTAACCATATAAACTCATAATCAGTACCTTCTTAAAAAACAAACCTGAATGAGAGGAGGACATCAAGATAACAGTTTCTTCCTTTTATTTTTTCCCTTCTGCTTTCTTCTTGATTATGCCCATTTCTTTGTCTGTTTTGGGTTATAAAAGCCCAAACCACCTTTCTTACTCTTAACTTGTCTTGGGGAATTTTCTGTAAACTTTTCAATAAACTCATTTTCTCACTAAAGCAAAGAGACTTGTTTCTCTGTTTGGGGTGGGATCAGGTAGGCCTGACTATTTGAAACCATGTTTTCTAATGGTATCAACCCCATGACACTGAGGCCCCAGGATCCCAGAATTAGCAGTTCACAGAGTCATAGGTTCATGTTAACCATGTAATTCAGTGGGGCACACATGGTCATGAATTGGTCATTGGCCATCTCTGTCAGGAGTAAGTTGTCTGTCTAGGCATCAAATAAATACAAATATTTAGAATAAAAATATGTGGTTGATGTTTCCTGTTTAGGTAATAACTTTGTTTTTTTTCTGGAGGTTTATGAGCATCTTTGGGACTGTGATAGAGGCAAAACAGATATCAGCAAAGGGCAGGCTGGAGAGAAGGAATTGCATGAACGTGTAGGACTGTAGGAGTGTAGGAGTGTAGGAGTGTAGGAGTGTAGGAGTCTAAGCTGATTACCAGGATGATGAGAAGGTTGCCAGTGAATGTGACCAGGTTACATGGTCAGTAAAAGAACAAGCAAAAAGTAATGAATCTCTGACTTTACAGAAAACCCCCAAAGTAGAAATTCTGAAACATGTGTTTGATTTCCAGGTTTCATTTGGATGAATGATCTTTCAGTACACAGGGAATAGAAATATTAAATTATAAACAGACTGACCACACAGAAATGAGTTTTCCTTTAATGGGATGTGATATAATCAAGAAAGTTCTTCCTTTGCCTATTAATCCTCAGTGGGGAAATGCTAATGCTTCCAAGTTTTACATTGCCACCACTACTTCCTGGAAACCTAATCTTAGAACAAAGGCAGTTGTACCCTCCATAGCCAGACTACTCAAACTACAGTCCATTGACCAGCAAGATAAGCATTAACTGGGATCTTCATAAGAGTGAGGAATCCCAGGCCTGACCTAGGTTTTCTGAATCAGAATCTGCATTTAACAGGATCCCTGCATGAATCACCTGCACATTTATGTATAAGCAACACTGGTGTAGAGCATCTGTGGCTTCTAGTCCTTTAGCTTCTCCTTCCATTTACACCTTCCCTCAATGACCTTTACTTAATGTAGTGGGAAAACAAGAGTTCAATGATTATTTTCTTTTTTCTGTCATCTCAGTGGACTTTTCATACACTGATCTCGACTATTGCAACCATTCTTGATGAACTCAAGGATTAATTTTCCTTGCTGTTTATTGAATAACTACCCCTTTTTCAATTGTTTCCTTTGCTTCAAGGATAATGTACTACCTTTTAAAATATATGCCCATTTTGTGAGCTTGTTTCATTGAATAGCCTGTTAGATATTATGATTATGTGTGCAATTTTAATTATTGTATGTCTATAATATCTTTTAACAATTCAGAAGTACAAGCCTTGTGGCATTATTCTTTTCTTTAATAATTTACTACATAGACATTCCAGCTTAGGAGATGAATTGAGTAAAATGTTGCCAAATTTCAAAAAAATCATTAGATTTTTAATTTGTCTCATACTAAACTTTTAAATTTTTTAGAAAGTATTATCATTTCTAGTTTTAATTACTCCTTTCATAAACAGACTTTATATGCCTTAAAATACTGTAGAATTTCTTGAAATATAATTTAAAAATTGGTGTAAGCATTATATATTATGTAAATCTTTTTCTCATATGCTGTTTGTTGAAGATCAGTATTTAGATTTTTAGTAGACATACATCAAACACATACAAACTTTACAAAATGTTTAAAAACTAGGTAGGAAAATACAACCAAATATTCCAAAATAAATTTTCAAAGAATCAAGTAAAATAATTAATATAAATGGATTACTAAAGAAATTAAAATGAGAAATGCCAGGAGCAAATTCTTTCACAAATACCAATTTCTGGCAAATGTAAATATGTGATATAAAAAAAAGGAGACAGAAATTCTGGCAATTAGGATACCTATAGAGAATTTGATTATACATGTGATGGATATTTTAATCCTGAAATGTTCCAGTCATATATACAGGTATGTATGTGTGTGAGTGTGTGTATGTGTATTCAACAAATTGAAAGTAGTGATTTTTGAGGGAAAATCTATTAACTCAAAATAAAATAGAATAGACACACAAAGAAGCAATTGAAGAATCAAGATTTACCTCACAAAATGAGACCTTGGGCAGAAAATAGAGAAATTCCCATCAACAATATAAAGAACAGTAGGACTCATGCTATGACTATGATCAATTAACAGTGGCCTGGAAGTTTATATATGCAAGAAGACCACTAATTGTACATGAGACTTAATGTTGGCAAAGCAAAATTATGTTTTGAAGATGATGACTGAAAACTGAAAACACTGATGGATAGCAACTGAAAATTATTAAAACTAATTAGTGATTTTGGTAAGTAGTGGTGTAAGACATAAATTTACAAAAATAATTAGCCTTAATATGTAATGCACTGATCAATTAGGAATGAGAATAGGAAAATGATTCCAATAAGAATATTAAAAAGATAGGAAAAGTGCTGAATATAGGAGGGATACTAAATTATTGATAACACTTGTAGATTAAATTAATTGAGATCCAGTCCTGTTTCAGGCATAACACTTAGGGCATATTGTTATGCATTGTATCATTTTGTCTTCTCACAAAACTCCAAAGGAGATATTGTTTTATTATACTCATTTTATAGATGATTGTTTGTTTATAGTGAAAGTTGTTGAGTGAACTTATGGATGTATCAATGAATGAATGAATATGTGCAACCTCTCTTATGAGAATGGCAGATTAAGTGATGAAATATGGAAATGCTGTCCTTTGCAGGCAAAATGAAGAGAAACATGGTAGCAAATTGATATTCTAAGTAATGAGGAAACCACTCTTCAGCTCTGGTGGGGGAAAAGAGAATTAATACCTGACTTCCATATTTATTACTCCCTGGTGATTTGACACTTTAAAAATTCATCATTTGGGATTGAGATACAAATCAATATTGGAATAAAATGACTATTGAATAATGCATTACCCAGAAGATTTAACCACCTTTATTTTAAGTTATATGGCAGTTGTTGAAGCCTAACTTATCTCAAGAAATTTGGTCATTGGTGAATTTATATCCAAAATTGTGTCTCACTCCACAATACAAGGCTAAATTTTCTTTTCTCTTCCTCTCTTTTCATTTTCTGCTTTAATTTTTGTTAAACTCACCCAAAGTGAGATAATATAAAGATAGAGGTCATAATAAAGAGACAATAAAAGCCCCATAAAAATTAATGCTATAGACTCCCACAGCTCTATTTTAATCTAGTCCTATGGGACATTCTTGGCAGGGCTGTAAACAGATGGTGTAGAAGCCAAATTTGTTCCCTTTGTTCCTGAGAATATGGAAGTGTGATCAGTAATCAACAGATTTATTGATTCATTACCTACACTGTCTCAAGCACTGAATATGCTCTGGGGAATCAGAAATGATTGATAGTCATTTCCCTCCAAACAGCATGTGTGAAGTGATCAGTGAAGGGAAATGGAGGTTGGGTTGATGAAGTCACTTGTGTCTAGAGATTCACTCTCCATGTTCATACCTGACTTTGCCCATTTTTACTCCAGGACCTTGTAAAAATTAGTTGAAAGGATATTCACTTTCTCCATATTTATGTAAAATAAACATAAAGTGTACTCTTTATTGGTGGTAACTATGCAGAATAATTGAAACAAGTTACATAGATCACTTAGTTCAGAGTCTGGAGCTGGAAAACCCTCCATATGGGTCATGACATCATGGACACATTCACCCCCCTCCTACACATCACTGCTTTTGTGATCATTCTGGGATGGACCTGGTCCACTTGAAAAGGATGCATTTCCTGCCATGGTGGCAACAGTGCTTATTGAAGTTAGGACCAAAGGTTGAGGAAATCAAAATTATTAATGGGACTTCTGAAATCCCCACTAGAACCAAGATCATAATCTTCATGGACCTCTGAGCTGATTGCATTTGGGGGCCCCCCACATGGCTATCTCAATTCTTATGGTTGTACTAATGATGAGGAAAAAATATTTCCAACAATCATGTCTAAATCAAATGTCTCCAAGACATTCACTTACCTGTCTCTCAACCTTTCTGGGGCATGACTGAGGATGCATGTGCAATGCCATTACTCTGCTGGATGAAAGAAAAGGCTGAGGCTCTGACCTCAATGTTGCAGGAAAACAGACTCAGGCATGGGCCTCCTGAAGCAGAGAATGAGTCTTGGTGGAGAGAACACCCATGGAGAACAATTACCTAGGATCAGCAATCTCTAATAGTGTAGAATACAGGTCAAATTTTTTAATGTTGGATGTCCTAAGAGCTTAAATCACAGAGTAGATAGATAGCCAAATTGGTAGATGTTATCTCAGTTTCTGAGGTCTTGTTAATATTAGTGGAACAGTAGAAAGAGAAGTTTCAGTGTCTTCAATGGAGCTTTGGCCTGTGTTCTTCTCAGGAGGAAGCTGTCATTTACCCCAGATCTGATTTCCAATTAGTGGGAATATTGAAATAAAGTTCAGACTCTAATGTAGAGAATCAGTATATGACATATATATCGAAAGTGCAGTGAAATTTTCAAGTAATTTGAGAGAAATTAAGACTTCCTACTACCCATGTGATTCTACTTACATTTTCTTATGTATTTTCTTAGTTATTTCTAAGAATAACTAATGTTCATTTCTATATGCCTTTGAAATGTTTTGGGGTTTTATGCATTGAGATTTATTAATTTTAATAATTTGAATGACTATACAGTGCTGCTTATATATATTGGTATATGTGACTTATTAGAAATCAACTGAATTTTGCACGCTAATTGGTAAATCAACATTTTGTTTAATATTGCAGGGCACTCAAGGTCTGAAAGCAAGTTGTCAGCAAGGATATTTTTTCCAGTCTCACTCACATGACTCATCATGATTCAGTTTCTTCTAGGCTATTCAGAAGAGGATTTTCTGCATTCTTTCCTTCCTGTGTCTCTCCAGGGGGAACACACAACAGAGACAGTTGGCTTCCATCTGAGCATGCAAGCAAGAAAGCAATGGAGTTCCAGAAGGATGAGATTCAGATTCCTTTAGTCTTCTAGAACACTAGTCTCAGAAGACCCATGTCTTTGACCACATTGTGATCATTGGAGGTGAGTCATTAGATCCTGCTACACTCAAGCATTGAAGGGAATGGATTTAAAAAAGGGCATGAACACCAGGAGGCAAGAGATATTGGGAGAATTGTAGATGCTGCCCACAACCCAGGCCTCATTAGGTATCAGAGCATTAGTCTTGAAAACAAAGCAAGACCTTGGAGATGACCCTCTTCTTTACAACACAATCCCCAATCCATATCACCAACATTCACAGGGCAAAAATACCTGGAAAGGAACTGGCACATGAAGACCTTCCTCTGTATTTGTTCCACTGTAGACCTCAACATGATTCAATTTCCATGCTGTCAGGAGAACCACCCTCGTGACTCCTAAACCAGCAGAGTCACTCCATCCACATCAGGCAACACTTCAGCCATTCCATGCCCAAATTCAACAAATATCCCCAGAGACTGTAATTTCTACTTAACTAAGAGTTTTATTTCCTTTATTCAGAGTCTATATTCTTTAGAATTTCATGTTCAAAAAATTCAAAGTCCTTAATAAAATGTGTTTTTTACTGATGTTGCTTTAGTAGTTGTTAGTAGATCTCCACAGAGAGGAACACTGAGACTGATTTGTCAATTCCTGGTTAGAAGAAAACTTAAATATGTATAACAAATTAGAATTGATATGGAAAAAAGATGCCATTTAGTGTATTTACATAATAGTTGGAGAGAAATATTTTAGAGACCAAATGCAAGTATGTACACATAGATTAAAGGGAGAAAGTTTACACATGGAGGTATTTTGGAATTCTAGTGCTATAATGAGTACAAGATATCACATTTTAAGTTTCTGCCAAAGCTTAGTGTAGAGAATGGCATGTGGAAACCAAAGACAGTTTGGTTCATTCCATGTTTTATTTTTCTAGATGCTAAAGTAGATACTATATAATGAGCTGGCTTTATAATAGGAATTTATTGACTCAGAAAATTAGAAGGCTTGCTTCCTTCTGGGCCAGCTTTCTTGATGGCAGAGAACATCTCTCATCTTCAGCTTTTCCATCAAAGGGTAATGCACATGGCAATGTATTCTCCCTTCTCATCTGGGTTCCACTGACTTCTGGCTTCAGGTTGCTCCCCAGGCTTTTATCTCCATCTGGCTTTCACTTTGCTTACAAAGGACACTAATAACCTGGATTGATGCCCACCTGATTCAGTAGGGCCATGCCTTAACTGAAGTTATATATTGAAGGGATTTTATTTACAATAGGTCTGACAGAATGTGGACCAACCCCAAAACATGTCCAAACTGGGGTACAAAATTCAACACAAAACATACATTAAAAAGAAAGATGAGTTTTTAGATTTCACAATTCCCACTCTTATGATGCATATCCTTTAGGAAACAGCAATTTGTTATACTATATGAATTATTCTTGCACATATTAGATTGGGTTTAGCAGATCACTCTGAATGACACTGTTAATAAAAGCAAACAATATATTTTGATCCACAACATTTCTTAGGTTTTTGTATAGAATATATCATGGAAAGGAGGAAGGAAAATGTTGGATGCAAGGATGGCAAATATTTTTTAAATTTTCTTGTAAGAAAATGCATAATTTATTCATCATTTTCAGAGTAGATATGGTATATATTTCTACTCTCCCTATAATAGATTTTGAGTAGAGGAAAATTGGTATTCAGGCTTTGCTTTGGATTGTTCTCCCTCTAATTTTATAAACATTAAAGTATAATGGGTTGTCAGATAAACAGGTTAAAATATAGTATAAGTTCAAATAATTTAATTGAATGGAATGCCCTTAGAGTAGGTGATCACAGTGAAGATACCTATATTTGATGGGAGTTTACCATGTGCATACATTATTTGTAAATCCTGAAGTGATGTAAGTTAAACTAAATGTAACTAGAAATAAAGAAATAAAGTCTTGACATTTAAATAACATATACTAGCAACAGGAATCATACAGCAGCCCAAAAAATTGTGGCAAAGAGCAATGGGGAAAAATGAGATGAAAAGAGAAAATAAAACCATTAGAGGAATAAAAAATTCTGTGACCAAAGAGGCATACTTTACTTTCCAGATAATGGTTTTCTGTGTTTTCTTATACACAAACCTAAAAATAAGGCACAGTACTGAAATTAGGGTGTTCTCTTTAAGATCCTCCCCAGGGCCATCTTGATGTCCCTGTTCCTCAGGCTGTAGATAAAGGGGTTCAGCATGGGAGCAACCAGTGTATACATCACTGAGGCCACTGCACTCCTTCTGGTTGAATCTGAGTAAACTGAACTCAGGTACACTCCCATGCCAGTACCATAAAATAAGCAAACTACTGTTAGGTGAGAGCCACAGGTTGTAAAGATTTTATACCTCCCACATGGGGTTGGGACTCTCAGAATGGAGGAAACTATTTGAGTATAAGAGAAAATGATCAGTGAGACTGGAATTCCACCAAAGATGGCACCATGAAAACATATTAATATGTTATTGGTGGAGGTGTCAGAACAGGCAAGTTTGAGTAGTTGAGGAGGGTCACAGAAGAAATGAGGAATCTCCACATCTGAACAGAACTTTAGCTGTGACATCATTAAGCAGTGCACCAGGGAGTATAAAAGACTGATGATAAAAGAAAGCAGAACCAGCAGGCCACTCTGCTGGGGGTTCATGGTGACTGTATAGTGGAGGGGGTGACAGATTGCCACAAACCTGTCATAGGCCATCACTGTCAGAAGTAGGCTGTCCAAACATCCAAAAAGATAAAAGAAATACAATTGAATCAGGCAACCTGTATAGGAGATGACACCACAGTGAGTGTGGATATCCATAAGCATCTTTGGGACTGTGGTAGAGGTGAAATTGATGTCAGCCAAGGACAGGTTGAAGAGGAAGAAGTACATGGGGGTGTGGAGGTGGGCATCAGAGATGACAGTCAGCATGATGAGTAGGTTACCCAGTACAGTGATCAGGTACATGGATAAAAACAGCCCAAATAGGAGGGGTTGTAGTTCTGGTTCAGCCGAGAGCCCTAAGAGGATGAATTCTGAAACACTGGTTAGATTCTGTGATTTCACAAAACAGAGTCAAATTTGGAAAAGAAAAGCAGATTGTTATAAGGAAATTGTATACAGACATCCATAACTGTGCCTTAATTTCAAATTCAAGTAATTCATTTATAAAGTATTCACACTTGAGAAACATCTACACCCTGGTATGATAACAATACTCATTTGTTACAAACCTATTCTTTGTAGAACCACTTTTCATTTGTTTATTGGCTTTTCAACTGTTTCTCTAAATCCTAAAGTGATGCAAGTAAAACTAAATTTGACTATAAATGAAGAAATAAATCTTGACAGGTAAATAACATATCCTAGCCACAGGATATGTTATATAGATACTGGGGGCAGAAGATAGGGTTGAGAAAATCCATGAACATAGTTCAATATTTGTTTCCTCCATTGAAGAAACAGAAGGGAAGAACAGAAATCTTTCTTTAAAAATAAAATGATCCTATTAAAGGACATAAGAACACAGTTGAATATTCTTTATTTTATTGAAATGTATTGAAATAAATTCTGATATTGTATAATTTATGAATTCATATGAATATGAATATGAGCTATGTAATAAATGGTCCCATCGATTTTTTTAAAAAAATTGATGCCTAACAATATTTAGGTCTCCCTGCTTCTGTTTCTTTCTGTCCCACATATGGTGAAGGTGATAAGACACCATAGTTCTCTCTCCTTTGGCATTAAACAGAAATTTAAACCAAGCAAGACAAAGTCCTGGCCTGAGGACTCTGAACCCAATCTCACCCAATAACCACAAAAAAAACAGCAATCCTGCCATTTATGTTTCTTCTTTAAACCATTTTTAGACCAGGTTTTGAGTCCTAGCCTTCTCTACACACAAAGGCATATACTGTAGGTAATAACCTTTCCATAAACTCTTAGTGTGTATGTGTGCATAAATGTGTGTGTGTGTGTGTGTGTGTAAACATCATTATTTTTGATATTTGAAGCAATGTATTGTGTGGCAGACAACACTGTGGCTTCAAAATCATCAGAAACACCACAAAACTTGATTCTATACTAAAATTAAGTGCATTTAATCAATTGACTTCTATATATAGAATAATTGAAATTACATTAGAGGATTGCTGAAAGGAAAGTAAAATGAGATAGAGAGCATACTCAGTGCAGTGTTCTCTATCCTGGTTTATCATTGTAAATACCCATGGTTTTGTTAAAATATACAGACCCAAAGCTACAGTTGAGGACCAATGGTATCAGAAGTTCTACAAAGGAGGCCTCTAGAGTAATGAATCATTTCCCTAGAAAAATGTCAGGAACACAGAAATGCTCCATTAATTTCACCCATTATTATTATCATGACTAGCCAAGAACCATATTAAAAATTCAAATATTTACTTGAAATTGTATAGAGATTTAAGCTGTGGCTAATAACATCTGACTTTCCTCCTATCCCTGCATTATCCCTTTAATTTGCATCTGTCCCTCTAGGACAACCACTGTCATGAATATGCTTGGTATATTTACCTGATAATGTTTCTATGACATTAGCACTGATATAACTATTCACAAAGAGTTTTCTTGCAAATTTTCCTCAGTAGTTTTTACTAAATACATGACCACTAATACATTCTTGTTTACTACAACATTATGTTTAATGTCTCTCTGTGCATTACATACATATAGTTAAAATCTAGTTTAACTGAAGCATGCTATTACCTCAGGGATGAGCATCACTTTATTTGTCAATTTCTTATTTTAAAAATCCTTTAAAAATTCTCCTTCCACTCTCCATCCACACAATTGAGAATTTCTATAATGTAAATTCATGAAGTGTTCTTGTATGAGTAGTAATCTATGCATGTTCAAGTTTACTATTAATTGCCTATATTTGTTTCATAATATGAAATTCAAACTTAATGACTTGCTCTAATTGTTAAGCTCTAGAATCAGAAATACACCTGGTATTGTTTTAGTAATAGTCATAATATTATTGCTGCATGTGAAACTTCCATCCTGAATAGCAGCTATTTATATTCTCAGATTCCAAACTATACTGTATAAAGTAGTACTACTCATGGGAAACCCAATGGTGCACTGTATTTATTGTGTCAAAAGCCCTTAAAAGCAAAGCTCATTTGGCATTTTCATAGATAAATTCACTCCCAGTAAAGAGGAGAAATTCATAGTTTTGCTTCTGTTTGCTCTCTGGGACCAAAACTGGTTTGAAGAACAAAGAAAAATCCTTTATGGTGGAGGGGGCTAAAGAACAAATATATGAGTTACATATCTTTAATATCCTGAAAATTTTGGCACTTAATAAATATCCAATCAGAATTTTTATATTAGATTTTAATGATAATTTTAGGGACAGTTCTATTAATAGGATACTATTCCAAAAAGTATTGCTTACCTTTTTTTAACTATATGTCAGATATGTGGAAGACTATCCTATCTTCAGAAATTGAAATGTGGAAAAATGGAATATTAAAATGTGTCTCAGACTGCAAAATAAGATGTACTTTCCCCTTGTTCTCCTCCATTTAGTCTTATTGCTTTAATTTTCATGAAACCCTCTCAAATTTTTGAATAATATAATATTGGAGAGCCTATTAAATGAATAATAGGTTCTGCAGAAAAGCCATGACAAAAAACATTAAAGCACTATTTCTTCTTGTCTCTAGATCTACTGCATCTCTTTGGAGGGGGTGAAGGCACAGGTAGCCACTCATTTAGTAGGAGTCATAATAAATGCACTTTCTCCCTGTGAAGTTAAAAATGTAATCAATATTTAGGTAATATTTTTTATTTGGTTGCCACCATGCACTATATAGTCTCTAGGGAATCATATGAATGGAACTTAGTGATTTCTCTCCAAGCACTCTGACTTTAGAGACAACAAAAATTGAATTATACATTGGATTAAAGGGAGAGTACTGAACAGTTATTCTGTGTCTGGAGTGTCAATAGCCAAGTTCAACTTGTTGTGACCCCTTTCTTCACTAGAACTTGTAAAAAAATTAAATAAAAATGACATCCTCACTTCTTCATCTGAAAAAGCTATAAAATTTGCAATTTTTGGAGGGATGATTATGCAGATGAAATTTAGAAAACTAGGCTCAGAATTTTGCACTAAGAGAAACTCAAAAATACATCACTGTACTTTGTTTTCTGTCATCCTTTCTGTCATCATCATAATCCTCACTTTCCTGATAATTTTGGAGTGCATATTGGACATTCTAGATTCACCCATTTCTGTTCCATTGGAGAATATTTCAATGGATACTGGAAACTGAGGGTGGATAAGGGAATGACTAGGAAGGACTGCAATGAAATCCCTTCCATAGTCAAAAATTAAACCCCATTAGCCTCAGAACTGAAATATTGCATTTCAGAGCACACTCATTTAGCTGTCTCTTTTTTCTCTAATGGTATAAAACAATGCTCCTTCATACTCTGCTATATCTAATATCACCTATGGAACTCACTGGGCTGAGCTGTGTTTCTCCTGGGGTATGAAGGAAGACTGTGGATTTACTGCTGCATCTTGGCCAGGTGAGTGAGGAAGGTTGAGACACCATATTTTGGCCTGGGAGGAAGACATGGTCAGGCATTGGCATCCTTATGCAGACAATGATGTTCAGAGGAGAGCCTGCTTGACTGAAGCTCCCAATTTGAAGGACTGTAGGTCACAGCATGATATTTAAGGTTGAGAGTTCAATTCCCCCATGTCATAATTAGACAAATTGGTCCATGTCATCCCAATCTTTAAGTACTTTTTATTATGAATGTAACAGAATTAGAGAGTGAATTTTCTTCATAGAGTTTGGGATCTACATCAATTATATGGATGCCCTGCTGCCGCCCTCAATTTTAAATTCACTTTATAGGAAATTTAATATAAAATCCAGGCTTATGTTTCCAATATGAAGAATCAATGCATGAATTTTTAATTTAATTTTATTTTAAAATTAACTAACTTATAAATACTCTATACCCATCAAGCAACCCTTCCATTTCTTCTGTTTTCTTCTTCTTGTACACTCTAATTTACTGTCCCTTTTTATAAATTTGCAATTTATATATATTTGATAAAGTAAAACCATACATTATTTGTGCTCATATGCCTTGCTTATTTCACAGAGTACAATGTGTTTTCTCATTTGTTTTTCATAGGACATTTTTAGTTTTACAGAACAATCATGCAGAAGCAAACAACAGAATTCCCTTATAACCCACAACACACAATTTTCACTTTAAATAATATTTTGCGTTATTTTGGTAAATTTGTTAAATTGATGAAACAACATTATAATTTTTACTTTTAATTATACTCTATAGTTATCTTAGGGTTCACTGTTTTGATTGGAAATTTTGTACTTTTTAATACATTTTTATTGTGGTAAAATTTAGACAGCATAAAATGTCCCTTTTTAACCACTTTCAAACATATAATTCATTTGATAATTACATTCACAATGTTATGCAACCATGACCACCATCAATTACCAAAATTATTCCATCACCCCAAACAGAAACTCTGTAAAAAATAAGCATTAACACACCATCCATCACCCCCATCCCTGTCCCTGGTAACCTGTATTATAGTTTCTGAATATGAATTTGCATATTACAATATTTCATATGAATGGGAACATACAATAGTCTCCTTTTGTGTATGGCTTATTTCAACAAACTGTATATCTTCAAGGCCCATCCATGTTTAAAGCAAATATGGGAGCTAAATTGCTTTTTTGGCTGAATATTCCATTTTATGTAGAGAGAACATTTGGTTTATCCATTCATCACTTGATAGATACTTAGGTTCCTTACATCATTTGGCATTTGGGAACAATGTCACTGTGACCATAGTGCACACAGACTTGGTCAAATTTGTGCTTTCAGTAATTTGGGTATACACCTGGAAGTGGGATTACAGGGTGATATGGCAATTATATATTTAACTTTCTGAGGATTGGCCACAATGGCTGCATCATTTTACATTCCTAACAACAATGTATGAGAATGCCTATTTTTCCACATCATCACCAACATTTATTTTCCATTTTAAAAAATGTATTATCCATTCTAGTTGGGTGTGAAGTCAAATTTCATCATAGTTTGATTGGCATTTACCTAATGGCTAATGAAGATAAGTATCACTTTGGGGCTTACTTGGCATTTGTATATCTTTGGAGAAATATTTATTTAAGTACTTTGCCCATTTAAAAATTGGATTGTTGACCTTTTTGTTGCTTTGTTGTAGGGGTTGTTTATATATTCAGTATTAAACCTTTATAAGATATATCATTACCAAATATTTTCACCCATTCCCTAGGTTGTCTTTTTACTTTCTTAATTAAATTCTTTCATTCATGCAAGTTTTAATATTGATGAAAACAATTTATCCATTTTTTCCTTTGTTGCTCAAGCTTTTGATGTAATATATAAAATCCATGGATAAGAGAAGATTCTGAACATGTTTTCCTATGTTTCCTTCCATGCATTTTATACTTTGGTTCTTACATTGTTGGCATTTTATCTATTTTGCAGTAATATTTGTATACGGTGTAACACAGTGGCCCATGTTTATTTGTATGCATGGGTATATCCAGTTTTTCCAGCACTATGAAGAGACTAGTTGCTTCCCGTTCACTGGGCTTAGCAGTCCTGCCACAATTCAGTTTGCCATTAATATAAAGGCTTCTTTCTGAGCACTAAATTTAATTCCATTGGTCTGTATGTAGTCCTTGTGACAATGCAAGGCCATTTTGATTACTGTAAGTTTTTAATAAGTTTTAAAATCAGTAAAATTGAGCACACCAACTTAATTATACTTTTTCTCAATGATTTTGACAATTCAGGACCCCTTACCCTTACATATGAATTCAATGATTTTCCTTTCAATTTCTCCAGAGATGGTTGTTGAGATTTGGATTGGGATTGCATTAAATCTGAAAATCACTTTGAGTAGAATTGACTTCATAACAATATTTAGTCTTCCATTTTATGAACATAAAATCTATCCATTTTTTAGGACTTCTTTAATTTCTTTCAACAGTATTTTGTAGTTTTTCATGATCAAGACTCTACATTCTTGTTTAATTATATTTCTCAATATGTAAAGACTCTAATTGCAAAAGTGAGGCAGAGGTGTGCATCTCTCACTTTAAAGCAAAACTGGAGTGATTAAGCTTGGTGGAAGGCATATTGATAGCTGAATTTGGTTGAAATCTATGTTTCTTGTGCCAAACTGTTAACCAATTTGTGAATGCAAAGGAAAAGTTCTTGAAGGAATTTAAAATTGTTACCCAAGTGAACCTCTGAATAATAAGAAAGAACAGTATCCTTATTGCTAATATGTGAATGTTTTAGTGGTGGGGATAGAAGGTTAAACCAGTCAGGACATTAGTGCAAGCCAAAGTTTAATCCAGACAGAAGTTTAAAGACTTTTCAATTCTATGAAGCTGAAAAAGTTGAGGAAGCTTCAGAAGAAATATTTAAAGTTAGCATAACTTGGTTCATGAAGTTTAAGGAAAAACAAAGCTGTCTACATGACATAAAAGTGCAAGGTGTAGCAACAATTGTTGATGTAGAAGTTGCAACAAGTTATCCAGAAGAAGTAGCTAAGATTATTGATATAAGTGCCTTCAGTAAACAATATATTTTCTGTGTAGGTAAAATATCATACTATTGGAAGAAGATGCCATCTAAGAACTTTCATAACTAGAGAGGAGAAGCCAATGCCTGACTTCAAAGCTTCAAATGACAGAATGACTCTCTTATTAGGGGTTAATGATGGTGGCAACTTTAACTTGAAGCCAATTCTCATTGAACATTCTAAAAATCCTAGGTCCCTTAAGAATTATACTAAATATGCCCTGCCAATGAATGGAAAAACAAAGCCTTGATGGCAGCACATTTGTTGACTACATATTTTACTGAATATTTTAAACTCACTTTTGAGACCTACTGCTCAGACAAGAAAAAAAAAATCTTTAGATTGACATCATCAATACAGTGATGTAAACAGCTACTGAAAAAGTCTCTCCAGAGATTCAACAAAAGAAGGACAATTCTGAATTGTTTGAAGGAGGACATAGACAAGAGTAAGACCCTGCAAATGCCAAATTGAAGAAAGAAGAAATATCAGGTAGGAACCTTCTGTCCCAGACCAGCCATTTGTCTCCCCTCCCACTCACTTGGTCTCTGAGTGGGAAAGGCACAGAAGAAACAGATGAGACACTTCCCACTGGGGACATAGATTTTAAAATCTCACAACAGTGAAAAATACTTTCACTGTTTGAAGACCCAGTGAACAGGGAAGGATATTTCAAGGCCCAGATCAGTGAGGGACCAGAAGACTGAGAAAACATGGAGAGAGACATGTTTCCAGCCCTGGATCTGAAAGCCCTTCCTTCACCCTTAAGGGAAGCAGAGGCAATGCTCCAAGACAGACCACCCTCTGAAGATGATTATGTTATGGAGCAGCACCATCTGCTGGGAAGGCCATTCTCAGGAGCACAGGAGTTGGAAACCCAGCCCTGTTTTGGCTGAAAAATAGGGAAGACCCAACTGTTAAAGCAGAAACTCAAATCAAACCCAGGTCTTGCTAGCTGGTGGAAAACAGAGCACCACTGGAAGCCAGCAGATTTGTGTTGCCACACACAATGAACTGTCTGAGGTGCCCAGGGCATACCTTCCATCCCTGTGGCAGACCATGGTGGGCACCCGATTTTGGGGAGAAGGCTGAGGGACAGAGACAATCAGACAACTGGCTGGGGAGAGAAACAAAGAAAAGATAGAGATCAAAGTCAACCAACAAGAAAACCTTATGCAAAAGAGAGAAAACAAACCCCAGAATAAACCATTCAAGAAAAGCATATGCCAAGACAGCAGAGAATCACAAGCCACATCAGGAAATGGGAAGATATGGCCCAATCAAAGGAAGATACTAACATTTCAACAGATTCAGGAGCTGAAACAACTAATTATAGATGTTCAAAAAGACTTTTAAATTGAATCAATGAGGTGAGAGAGAATGTGGCAAAAGAGATAAAGAATATAAAGAAGACACTGGGTGATTATAAAGAAGAATCTGTAAGGTTGAAAAACAAATGGCAGAAATGGGAATGAAAGTAACAACAGAAAAGATGAAACTCACAATGGAGACATGTAACAGCAGATTTAGAGAAGTAGAAGAAAAGATCAATGAGATGGAGGACAAGACACCTGAAGTCCTGTACACAAAAGAACATACAGGGAAAAGAAGAGAAAAATATGACCAGGATCTCAGGGAATTGAAAGACAACATGAAGTACATGAATATACTTGTTTTAGGTGTCCCAGAAGAAGAAGAGAAGGGAAAAGTGACTGTTCTAGTTTGCAAATGCTGCCAGAATGCAAAACACCAGAAATGGCTTGGCTTTTATAAAGGGGGTTTATTCGGTTACAAAGTTACATTTTGAAGGCCATAAAGTGTCCAAGGTAAGTCATCAACAATCTGGTAACTTCACTGGAGGATGGCCAGTGGTGTCTGGAAAACCTCTGTTAGCTGGAAAGGCACCTGGCTGGTGTCTGCTCCAAAGTTCTGGATTCAAAATGGCTTTCTCCCAGGATGTTCCTCTCTAGGCTGCAGCTCCTCAAAAATGTCACTCTTGCTCTTGGGGTATTTGTCCTCTCTTAGCTTCTCCAGAGCAAGAGCCTGATTTCAATAGCCATTTTCAAACTGTCTATCATCTGCATCTACTCTCTCAGCTTCTGTGCAATCTTCAAAGTGTCCCTCTTGGCTGTAGCTCCTCTTCAAAATGTCACTCAGTTGCTCTTCAAAATGTCACAGCTGCACTGAGTTTCTTCTGTTTGTCATCTCATTTATATGGCTCCAGTGATTTAATTTAGACCCACCCATTCAGGGTGGGTAACACCTTCATGGAAATTATCCAATCAGAGTCATCACCCACAGTTGGGTGGGGCACATCTCCACAGAAACACTCAAAGAATTACAATCTAATCAACACTGATACATTTGCCCACACAAGATTACATCAAAGATAATGGCATTTTGGGGGACATAGTACATTCAAAACAGCACAATGACAGAAAGGATAATAGAGGAAATAATGAAAATTTCCCAACCCTTATGAAAGACATAAAATTATAGGTCCAAGATGCACAGCATACCCCAAACAGAATTGATCCAAATATACCTACAGCAAAACACTTACCAATCAGATTTTTAAATATCAAAGACAAAGATAGAATTCTGAAAGAAGCAAGAGAAAAGCAATCCAACACATTAAAGGGAAGCTCAATAAGTTTAAGTCTGAATCTCTCAGCACAAATCATGGAGGTGAGAAGGCAGTGGTATGACATACTCAAGATACTGAAAGAGAAAAACTGCCAACCAAGAATCATATATCCAGCAAAACTGTCCCTCAAAAATGAGGGAGAGTTTAAAATATTTACAGATAAACAGACACAGAGAATTCATGAACAGGAGGCATCCTCTACAGGAAATACTAAAGAGAGTGCTTCAGACAGATAGGAAAAGACAGGAGAGTGGGTTTTGGAGAAGAGTGTAAGCTCCTACAGCAGTCACATCTATTCATGAGTTATAACAGTTATTTCTAAATTTTTGAGATTCTGAGCTGTTTGTGTTTGATATGGTCAATCCCTGGAGTTTCGGGTTTCTGTTGGCACCTGGAACTCAGAGACACAGTTTGACAGCTGTGAGTATTGGCATTCCCCATGAAACAACTGCTAAATGGGATGAAAAGGAGACTAGACTTTGAGTGGAGATATAAATGAAATGGACCCAGTTGAGATTAGAGTAGATCCAACTAAAGGGTACAGGATGTTACTAACCATGTTTTAAAACTTTGACTTCTGTGTGGGACCAAAGGAAGACATAGCTATATGGTGCAAAATCTATATATTCTGTAGCACACTACATAATTTAACTTGTATGCTCAGTTTACTCAAATGCCATAATTACATGGAACCTTGACTAGGGAGTGAGACCTTTTTGCTTGTACAGGTCAGCATGAAGTCCTGATATAACCCAGAGTAATTTGGGCATAGAATAAAAAGGATTTACAAAGCCCCCTTGAGGGGCTGTGGAAAAATTTGGAAACACTAAATTTCCCTAGCTGGGGAATTCCTTATATTCTCTCAAGCATGGGACAACCAGCTTAGTAGGCTGACCCCTCAACCTTGAGGCCTGACATTACAAAGCTTGATATAACAAAGGAAAGGCTAATCCTAATATTTTTTCCTAGGAGTAACTCCTGAGGGCCTCTTTTGTTGCTCAGATCTGGCCCCTCTCTCTAAGCCATCTTTGCAGGTAACGTCACTGTCCTCCCCCCTACATGGGACATCACTCCCAGGGTTATATATCTCCCTGGAAATGTGGAACATGACTCCTGGGAATGAGCCTAGACTCTGCACTGTGTGACTGAGAATGACTTTTGAACCAAAAGGGGGAGGAGAATTTAAACAAAATAAAATTTCAATGGCTGAGAGATTTCAAATGCAGTCAAGAAGTCATTCTGGAGGTAACTCTTATGCATTATATAGATATCCCATTTTATTTTTTAGTTTATTATAATAGCTCATAGGAAATATCTGAAATTGTTTAATTGCAATCCAGTATCCTTGATTCTTGAAGGTGAAAGTATAGCTATATAGCTTACAGGGTGTGACCACATGATTGTGAAAATCTTATGGCTTGCACTCTTTGTACCCTGTGTATAGACAAATGAGTAGAAAAAACAGGGACAAAAAGTAAATGAATAATATGGAGGAGGGGTGTATGAGGCATTTTGAGTGTTGTTTACTTTCATTTTTATTCTTAATTTTATTTTTTGGAGTCTTGAAAATGTTCAAAAATTCACTGTGGTGATGAATGCACAATTATATGATGATACTGTGAACAATTGTTTTACACTTCGGATGATTGTATGGTATGTGAGTATATTTCAATTAAAAAGTAGATGAGCAGGGAAGAGGAGTGTGGGATGCTTTGAGTTTCTCTTTTACTTTTACTTTTATTCTTATATTCATTTAATTTTTTTGTGTGTTGAAAAAGTTCACAAGTTGCTTGTGGTGTTGAATGCACAACTGTATGATGAAACTGTGAATAATTGTACACTTTGGATGAGCATATGGTATGTGAATATATTTCAGTAAAATTACATTAAAATGTAGTGAAGGACTAAGTATAACAAAATTCTTTGAAAATATTACTGCTCATTGACAATGCAGCTGGTCACCCAAGAGTTCTGATGGAGATGTACAATGTGATGATTGTTATTTTCATGCCTGGTAATGCAATATCCATGCTGCAGTCCATGGATCACTGAGTCATTTTGAGTTACAAGTCTTCTTATTTAAGAATAACATTTAATAAAGCTATAGCTGCCATGGATAGTGATTCCTCTGATGGATATGTGAAGAGTCGATTGAAAACCTTCTTGAAGAATTCACCATTCCAGATATCCTTAGAATATTCATAATTTATGGGAGGTCAGAATATCAACCATAAAAATGTTTGAAAGAAGTTGATTTCAAGATTCATGGATGACTTTGATGGGTTCAAGACTATAGGGTAGGAAGTAACTGCAAATGCTGAGGGAATAGCAACAGAACTCAAATTAGAAGTGTAGGCTGAAGATATGACTGAATTGCTGCAATCTCATGAAAAAAATAACAATGGATGAGGAGTTACTGCTTATGGATGAGCAAAGCAGGTAGCTTTTCTGAGGTGGAATCTACTCCTGGTGAAGATGTTTTGAATATTTTTGAAATGACAAAAAAGGATATAAAACATTACATCAATAGTGGATAAAGTAGTTGCAGGGATTCAAAGGACTGACTGATTTTGAAGGAAGTTTTGCAATGGGAGAAATGCTATCAAATAGCATGAAATGATATGAGAAATTTTTTTGTGGGGAAAGCAAGAGTCAAACAATGTAGCAAACTTCATTTTTGTCTTATTTTAAGAAACAGCCAGGGTCATTTCAATTGTCTTAACCACCATCTTGATCAGTCAGCAGCCGTCAACATCGAGACAAGAACCTCCATCAGCAAAAAAGATTATGACCTGCTGAAGCCTCATATGATGGCTAGCATTTCTTAGCAATGAAGTATTTTTAAATTAAAGTACGCATATTGTTTTTGAAAACATATTGCTATTGCACACTTAATGGGCTACATGATAGTGTAAGTAAAACTTTTAAATGCACTGGGAAACCAAAAAATTCAGGTGACTCATGCTATTGCAATAGTCTGGAACTGAACTCTCAATATCCCCAAGATATGCCCATTTGCCTGTTCTCTTCTAAATATTCTTCCATACTTCCTTGTTTTTCTGAACTTAAAATGGCAATAGAAAGTTTTTCTTCACTTCCATAGTGTCACACCTAAAGGAAAATGGGTTTTCCTATTTGCTGTTCAGGATCCTCTTCAAAATCACCAGATCCTGTCTGAAAATAAAATTCTTAACTATGTCACACAGTGTAGAACTTTGAACAATATTCATAACCCAGTTATTTGGTCTTGGGTAGAATGTTTCTTCTAATATTTGCCCATTTGCCAGTGAGGTATAACACCATGCCATGCATCCAACAAAGGCACGAAGCAGAATTCATAAGGAAATGGATGCTTCAAACATCCGAGTTTTCCCTTCTCTTTCAGTCTTAGTACATTATAATCAGAGCCATGTAATTTTTTCTGAGTGCTATCAAATAAATTTACTGGACACCAAATATATGCAAAGGAGTGGGGAGAACACGATAGAACAAAACACAAATGTTATATTTTCCAAAATTAAGTTGATGGAGGTTCTCTACAGCTGGGCTTGTTTCTAAAGCTTGTTTTGGATGACAGAGCATTTTTATTTTTTATTTTTATGTTTTATTACTCTGGGGAGTGGGTGGATTTCAGTTCTAGCAGTTCTAACAGGAGACCTGATGAGCTGTCATGACTGATATAAAGGAAGTGTTTAAGAAACTACCATGTGTTCATGTCACCTTCCCCCACTCATCACCCCCTAGACCCACCTGGGCACTTTGCAATAGGAACTCCACCCCATGCCCTCCATATCATCCCAGCCTAGTACCCTGGTGGAAACCAGATTTCACTCCCACCATACAGTCCCATATTTCACCAGACCTCATGCCTGTATCCACTGCATACTTCTGTCCCCAATTCTGTTCACTGATACCCCTCAAGGTCCCACTTTCCCTCCAGCCTCCCACAAGAGCAGAAGTGCCAGCAGTTCTTCCCAAGGTTCTAGCACAAAGACTATTCTGGGTGAGAAGGAGGCTTTGAGTTAGAGCCCTGCATGGGACAGCTCATGAAGAAGGCAACATTGAATCAATCCCTGGTCTTCAGTCATGGTCTCCATTCTGCTGTCCCCACTCTGTCCATATCTGGAACTTCTTTTCCAGTGCTTGAGTTCCCATGAGTGTATTGTTGGAGAGAGGAAGCAGAGGAACTTCTGGGTTGTCTCACTTCAAACCAAGCCTTGTGAGATCTATGGTGAAGTGTGAACCAGAAAATGCAGGGACAAAGTTACCATGAACACACATGCACTTACTCCCTAATTACAAAAGAGTGGGAGAGGTCCATTGTGAAGGAAAGAGCATGCAGAATGGCAGCAGGAGGCTGAGCACAGGTGCAGTGTGGAGGACTTGGGTCCTCCAAACTGGGTTTTGTTAGTTGGCCTTGGAGAAAACAAAAGGTCTGTGAGCACATTTGGACTGGGCAGTAGAGACTAGTCAGGTATATGTGGTATCATCTCTCCACACTAATTGAAAACTCTTGCACAGCACTCTTATCTTTTTAAAAAAAATTAGAGAAGCTGTGGGTTTATAGAATAATCATGCATAAAATACAGTATTCCCATACACTATTGTACCTAGAAAAAACATGATGAGACAAGTACATCAGATGCATGGATCTGGTAGATTCTCTTAGGGACTTTGCACCTAGGAGTAATTTTAACTCTTCAAATATTTACTGAATGCCTTAGAGCAGGTGCTGTGTAACATTCTGGGGCTAAATGAGAAAAGACACACAGAAGCAGATCCACCAAAAGTGAAAGGGAAGCCAGTAGCTAATACCTTGAGAGAGGGGTAGGCTTGTTATCCAAGGAACAACTTGGGTTAAACAAGTTGGGTTACAACTCTCCCTTTAAATGACAGATTTTTTACATTATTGAATCACATTAATATTAAAAATAAGCAAAAAGAAAAGTTATGGTCTGCTTTACAAAGACAAAGAAATGGTACAGGGGAGAAACAGATAAGATCACACATCAGAGGGATCAGGGACATCCAGACACAGTGTCCAGGTTCTGCTCCAAGAAGTCCAGGATGTGTTTCAACTTCAAATCATGATCCACCAAGGTAAGAGCATATTTCTTGGTCCCAGGAAGTGAAGGCATGAGTTTGCTAAGGGGACTTTTACATGCCATTGTTCACACAGCCAAATCAGTTTGTATAAACCATATACAAACCAGTTATCTGTATATTTTTACTAAACTATGGAGACAAGCTGTTACAGTCCCCAACATGGAGGTTTGTGGATCTTAAACAGATCATTATAAATCATGAGCTAGCTATATTGCATTTCTTACTCAGGCAAAAGTCAACATCATGATTGAAGGTGACCCTGGAATTAAACAGAACTCCCAAAAGACAGCTGCAAGTTCACACTACCTTAAAAGCATATCAATAGGGAAATAACTAAATAAACATGGGAATGCAAAACACAGAACCCTATGCAGCATATTGATGAAGGAAAATGGCAAAACAATATAATTAATATGATTTACTAATTAAAAAGAAAATACACCATTATACATACTTCCTGGTTACATATTTATGTTTGTAAATGCAGAGAAAATGTTTTTATCATAGGTGAGAGATGGCTGTCCTAAATACCCCTTCCTCTAGCATGCAGAGGCTTAATAAAGTTTAACTGACACCACAAGGGTATGAATTTAGAGAGTATGTGAGCCAGATGCTGTATCTACCATCTTTCTCTCTTTCAGAGTTAGATCTCTTAGGGCTACAGAGAGAAGAGGGTATTGGAGAATGTATCCTGCTTCAATGCAATGCCCTTGAAATGGTAGGACATTTGAATGGTAGGTGGGTAGGGGGTGCTGTGAATTTGGAAACAATGACTGAGATACTGGAAGAAAAGGAGTGAACATTCAGGTGAGCCAAAGTTGTGACTATCATATTCTGAAAAATGGAAACATTTTCTCCTTCACTGATTGAAGTTAAGGACACTGGGACCCAGTGACCGCCTCACAGATCAGACACAAAGACCAACATCCTCTTCTCTTCTCTGTTTCAATCCACATTTTATCAACTTAAATTGGTAAGATTATGAGCTATTAAGCCTGCAGATTCTTGGATAAAACCATACAGATTCAAGTTTTGGCACTTTTGAACAAGGATCCTGTGATGGTTAGGTTCATGTGTCAATTTGGCCAGGTGATGGTGTACAGGTGTCTGGTCAAGTAAGCTCTGGCTTAATCATTACTGCAAGGACATTTGTGGCTGGTTAATAAACCAGAAGGCTGGGTTAATAAATCATCAGTCAATTGGCTGCAGCTGTGTCTGATTACATCAATTAAGGTTGTGTCTTCCACAATGAGAGAATGCAATCAGCTGGATTTAATCCAATCAGTTGAAGACTTTTAAGTTAGAAAGACAGAGGACCTTCACTTCTTCAGCTAGCCAGCAAAGTGTTTCCTGAGGAGTTCATCAAACACATTCATTGGAGTTGCCAGTTTGCTGCCTGCTGTACACAATTTGGACTCATGCATCCCCACAGTTGCATGAGATACTTTTATAAAATCTTATATTTAGATATCTCTTATTGACTCTGCTTCCCTTGAGAACCCTAACTAATACAGATCCCAAGTTCTTTGTTACTCCCATCACATTGTCCCTGCCTTGATTCTGGAATATGTGCCTGCTACACCAAGAGTATATGGCAACAGAGGTGTTATATAATTTTCCAATTATATTTCATATGAAACTAGCAGCTTCCAGTGACTCTGAGAATCCAGTCACAATACTGTTGGGAAGCCAAGCTGCCACATGGAGAGGACATGGGTAGTTGTTTCACCAAGGGAGTTGTGCTGGTTTGACTGTATTATGTCCCCCCAGAAAAAGCCATATCCTTGATGCAATCTTATGGGGCAGACATATTAGTGGGGATTAAGTTGGAACTTTTGGATTAAGTTGTTTGCATGGAAATGTGCCCCACCCAACTGTAAGTTATAACTCTGATGAGATATTTCCATGGAGGCATGGCCCCACCCATTCAGGTGGGCCTTGATCAGTGGAGCCATGTAAATGAGCTGACTGGCAGAGGGAACTCAGTGCAGCTGTGAGTGATGTTTTGAAGAGGATCTACAGCCAAGAGGGACACTTTGAAGAAAGCACAGCAGCTGCAGATGAGAGACAGTTTGAAGATGGCCATCAAAAGCAGACTTTTGCTCCAGAGAAGCTGAGAGAGGACAAACATCCAAGTGCAACTAAGAGTGACATTTTTGAGGAACTGCAGCCTGGAGAGGAATGTCTTGGGAGAAAGCCATTTTGAAACCAGAACTCTGGAGCAGATGCCAGCCATGTGCCTTCCCAGCTAACAGAGGTTTTCTGGACACCATTAGCCATCCTCTAGTGAAGGTACTTGATTGCTGATGTGTTACCTTGGACACTTTATGGCCTTAAGACTGTAATTGTGTAACCAAATAAACCCCTTTTATGAAAACCAATCCATCTCTGGTGTTTTGCATTCCAGCAACATTAACAAACTGAAACAGGAGTCATACCATCTGTGCTGGTTTGAATGTATCATGTCCCCCCAAATGCCATTATCTTTGTAGTTTTTGGGGCAGAAGTTTTTGGTGCTGGTTGGATTTGCTTGGAGTGTGCCCCACCCAGCTGTGGGACGTGATTCTGATGAGATGTTCCCATGGAGGCGTGGCCAAGCCCATTCAGGGTGGGCCTTGATCAGTGGAGCTATATAAATGAGCTGACTCAAAGAGAGGGAACTGAGTGCAGCTGGGAGTGATGTTTTGAAGAGGAGCAAGCTTGCTAGAGAGGAATGTCCTGGGGGAAAGCCATTTTGAGGCCAGAGGTTTGGAGCAGATGCCATCTGCCTTCCTAGCTAACAGAGGTTTTCCGGACGCCATTGGCCATCCTCTGGTGAAGGTACCCAATTGCTGAGGTGTTACCTTGGATGTTTTGTGGCCTTAAGACTGTAACTGTGTAGTGAAATAAACCCCCGTTTTATAAAAGCCTATCCATCTCTGGTGTTTTGCATTCTGCAGCATTAGCAAACTAGGACAGATTTTGGTACCAGAGAAGTGGGGTGCTTTTGCTGCTGAGCCTGCAAATACCAAACATGTTGGAGTGGCTTTTCAAATGGATATGGGGAAGATTCTGGAAGAATTGTGAGGAGCTTGATAGAAAAGGCCAAAACTGCTTTAAAGAGACTGTTTGTGGAAATATGGACTCTAAAGATACTTCTCATGAGGCCTTGAACAGAAATGATGAATATGTTGTTGTAAACTGGAAGAAAGGTGATCCTCGTTTTAAAGTGGCACAGAATTTGGCAAAATTGAGTCCTGGTGTCAGATGGAAAGAAGAATTTCAAAGCGACAACCTGGAATACTTAGCTGAGGAGATCTCCAGACTACGTGTGGAGGATGTACCCTGGCTTCTCCTTGAAGCTTATAGTAAAATGCTAGCGGAAAGAGATAAACTTAGAACTGAACTCTTGGGTTCAAAGAAACCAGAAGCTGATCACTTGGAAAATTACAGGCTTCCAGGGGGTGGAATCCCAGAAGCTACAGCCCAATGTGAGGATGTTACCAAACATGGAACCCAGCCGCCATTTCAGTACAAGCCAAGATTGGAGATGGGATTATCCAGAAAGGATTTGTGGAAAGTCCTATTGTCTGATGGCTTTGACCCCTGCATGCTTCATGCAAAGCCAACAGAGTTTTTGCGAGATCTTTATAGACAGAGCCATTGCTGGTCTGGACTGGAGGAGACAGACAAGGAAAAAATTAAAGGAAAAATCTCTTCAAAGACAGAGCCATGGAGGTTGAGGTCTGGAGTCAGGAGGTCTTCGGCTGGGAGAGCGGAGCAGCCCACATGCATGGAAAGGGTGAGTTTGCCCTGGAGGTCGAGGGTGGGCTTTCTGCCTCAGTGCTCTGGAAGAGTTTTGCCACCTCAGGTCCCAAACAGGTTGGAGCACATTCCCAGGGAATTGGGGAGAGCCTGGCTGCCACCACACTGTTCTGAAGGGGTTGAGCGTGTGCCCCGGAGATGGAAGGGGAATCCCAATGTTCGAGGAGGGTGGGGCCGAGAAGGTGGTCTCCCCAATGTGTGGATATGTTGGAGCACTCACCTAAGTGTTTAGAGAGGAAAGGGCTGCCAAAAAGGCCCTTAGGAAGGGTTAGGCTCCTGCTCTCTCAAGCCCCAAGGATGCAACATTGTTCTGTAAATGACTCTCAGACTTTGAAGTCTAATGGAGTTTGTCCTGCAGGTTTTAGGAACTGTTTTGGTCCTGTTAACCCTGTTTTCCTTTCAGTTTCTCCTTATGGGAATGGGAATGTTTATCCTATGAATGTCCCTCCTTTGTATGTTGGAAGCATATAACTTCTTCTAACTCCACAGATCCAAAGCTAAAGGGGAATTGTGCCTTAGGACTGACCATGCCTAAACTGATTTTGATGGGATTTTGTGCTTAACTTTTGCTACTAAAATGATTTAAGTTTTTGTGATATTGTGATGGAATGAATGCATTTTGTATTTGGAAAGATAGTGTCATTTTGGGGTCCAGGGGGTGGAATGTGCCGGTTTGAATGTATTGTGTCCCCCAAATGCCATTATCTTTGTAGTTTTGTGGGGCAGAAGTTTTTGGTGCTGGTTGGATTTGCTTGGAATGTGCCCCACCCAGCTGTGGGAGATGATTCTGATGAGCTGTTCCCATGGAGGTGTGGCCCCGCCCATTCAGGGTGGGCCTTGATCAGTGGAGCCATATAAATGAGCTGAGTCAAAGAGAGGGAATGGAGTGCAGCTGTGAGTGATGTTTTGAAGAGGAGCAAGCTTGCTAGAGAGGAAAAGCCATTTTGAGGCCAGAGCTTTGGAGCAGACGCCAGCTGCCTTCCCAGCTAACAGAGGTTTTCTGGACGCCATTGGCCATTCTCCGGTGAAGGTACCCGATTGCTGAGGTGTTACCTTGGATGCTTTGTGGCCTTAAGACTGTAACTGTGTAGTGAAATAAACCCCCGTTTTATAAAAGCCAATCCATCTCTGGTGTTTTGCATTCTGCAGCATTAGCAAACTAGGACACCATCCATCAAGTTTGAATCACTGTTAAATTATTTGTCACCTCTAGAATCTTTGAATAAGTTACTCAGCCTCTTTAAACCTTATTTTCTTAGCTGTAAAATTGGACCAATAATAAATTCCATTTCATTGGATGTTTATTAAAATTGAGGATCAAATAAGGTAATATTCCATTTACTTATTGCTGCATGACAAACCAAGACAAAATTTTATGGCTTAAAACAATTCATTTTATTTTTTCTCATGATTTTTTGGGCCAGGTAGGTTTCAGCTGGACAGTTTTTCTGCTCCACATGTCATTGATGAACATCAAATGTTGGTGTTTAGCTAGCAGCTTGGGGTGATCTAGAGTACCAAGGCATCATCACTCATGTGTCTGGTGCATTAAGAGTGGGAGTTGGGATGCTGGTCTCTGTGGGACTAGGGAATCAAACACCTACAATTGGCCTCTCCAGCAAGACAGTCTCAGGGCCATCAGAATTCTTATATGGTGGCTCAGTGATAGGATATTGAAGGTTCAAGGAGACCGAGATTTTTTATAACTATTCTTTGAAAGTGAGGCCCTGTCACACCCACTGAATTCCGTTTGTTAGAGAAGATGCCAGTCATCCCATAGTAAGGAATGAGAAAAAAAAGTTACCATACTTCCATAAAGAAAATGTGTAACCATCTTTAACCTGTCAAAGTTAATACACATAAGCTTAGAACTGAATGTAGCACTGGCAAGTAAATACTAAGTGTTCATTTCATTACTATTATAAAGACATTAATCTGGTAAATGCAGAATGAGAAAAAACAGACAAATCCTTAGTTGTGTGATTGGAGTGGTGGTTAATGATATGCAGGACTTCAAATGTGAGGATGTGGCTCACTAATGTAAAATATCAGAGGATGGGGCAAGGGGAATTGAAATAAGGAAAATAGAGGTATCACCCTAAGAAGTTTAACATACTCACAAGTCACTTTTAAGCAAAGTCAGAGATGTGTACAGAAGTGGATGAGAAAGAAAACTTAGCACCTGCTAACATTTCCAATTCAAAAATCCCAGAACCAATGTTTACATCACAGAATATTGTGTTTTTCTGATAAGTTTTTGTAGGGCCCACTGAAGTCCTTTTTTGGCAGGCTGTAGATGAAGGGGTTCAGCATGGGGCTAACCATGGTGCACATCACTAAGGTGAGCATGCCCTTCCAGGAAGAGAGTGATGTTTCAGAACTGAAATGTATACCAAGGCCTGTTACATAGAATAAAGAATCCACAGACATGTGAGACACATAGGTGGAAAATGCTTTATACTTCCCATCAGCTGATGAGATTCTTAGGATGGAGGTGACAGTTTCAGTGTAGAAGAAAAAGATTCCTGAGAAAGGAACAATGTTGAGAAGGTTAGTCAACATATATAGTGTTATGTGATTAATAAGTATGTCCAGAAGGCTAGCTTAAGGACCAAAACAAGTTCACTGTAAAAGTGTTGAATTACTAAATTGGAACAGAAGGATAGCTTCAGGATCAGTACACTCTGGATGAGGTAGTACATCAAGCTGATGAACCCGGATATAAGAACCAACAAACCACAAAGCTGGGGATTCATGAAGATGAGGTAGTAGAGAAGGTGACTGATGGCCACAAACCAGACATAGACCATCTAGCAACATGCCCATACCTCTAAAACCTGAGAAAAATACATCTTGGGGATGCCATTGCATAAGTGATGGGTTTGTTCTGGGTCTGAAAATTTACCAGCATCTTTGGGATGGCAGTGGAGGTGAAACAGACGTCAGAAAAGGACAAGTTGGAGAGGAAGAAGTACGTGGGCATGTGGAGGTAGGAGTCAAGCTGATTGCCAGGATGATGAGCAGGTTCATAAGCACAGTGACCAAAAACATGCACACAAACAGTCCAATAAGATTGGTTTAGGCTCCGAGTTCAGGGAAAACCCTAGAGGAAAAATACTGAAGTGCTTCTATGATTTCTTTGCCCCATCTTGCTGACAAGCTAGAAGTTCAAAGAGAGGAAAACCATGAAACACACACTGGGAAGACTAGATTCTCTCTTTTTTATTCCTTCCAACTGAGGCTTGGGCATAAAACCTGAACATTAAAAGTTTAGGAATCCTATATTCTTTCATTCTTATATGAAAAATTTTATAAACTTAACCAACCTCTGTATGTTGGTCTCTCATTTCTGACTCAAAATCATCAAATCTACAAATTTAAGAGCAATGTTGGAAAGCAGATTAAAATTATTCAAAACTGCTCTAACACACATGTGGAATGTGAGGTTTGGTGAATAGGAGTAACCTGATTCCTTGCAAAAAATGCAAAGTATACGTTATCCAAATTAATGCAAAATTAACAAATACCTAAATTACCATGGACTGTCAGCACCCAGAAGAAACAGGGCTATATGCCTCCTGTATATTTGCCACATGATAAAACCCCCTTCATCTGGCAACTTACAGAATTGTTTAAACAGTCATAAGGAAAGCATAGACAGCAAGGCTTACAGCATCACCACACCACAAGATTAGGAGCTGCAAAGTTCACAAATGGAATTTTGAGTGCTATCCTCCCTGGCACTGAATAAACACTTGCAAAAGACAGAAATTGCACCAGGATGTCTAGAAATAAAAAAAAAAGGTTAGGGTCAGACATCTGCATTCATATTAATGTGATACATTAGTGTACTACTGGGAAGTTTGGAGAATCCTCATTCACCTAGCCTATTATCTAGATTCCCTCCCTTCTAGGCCATGACAATTCTGTAACCAATGGTAGAATATAGGAAAAGATGAAATAAAGATCTCCAATGTTACATTTTACTTTTTTATAGGCAGTTTTGCACATTTGCATTCTGTAAGTCTTCAAATGACAGAAAAAGATCATCATTGGCTGTTATCACAATAAGTCTTCTTAAGTATAAATGTAAAGCAGATGGTGGTCTGGAATGAAGACACTGGCCATTTTTGTTTACCTACAGGTGTCAACATTGTTTATCTATGGATGAAAATCTTGTTTTCTAATCCTTTTGGGAACTGCCAATTCACCACAATTTCTAGCAGCTTCTGATTGGTTGAATGATATTCTGACCAAGCTATCATGACTCCCCTTTAAAATATGGTAATTTATAAAATGTCCACTCACTATAAATGTGGCTTGCATTCTATTTTGTTTTATTGAATAAAAGAAGAAAGAATGAGTGGGATATTCCCAAGAGCCTGGTTATTCCCTGGAATATGCTGTGCATGATTATGTCACCAATTGCATCAGAAAAATGACAAATACATTTATTTCCTAAGAGTTCTACTGAAGTCATTTCTTCCTGATCTCCAGCCTCACCTTAAACCCCACACAGCTGCCTGACTGATGTTACAAAATGAAATTCTGAGCAAATCACTCCCCTGCTTGAAATTCTCAAATGCCTTCCTGTTGCCTTCTGAATATGAACAAACTCCATGGCCTGTAATGGAGGGTTCATTAAAGCTGGCTCCATCCTGATCCAGCTCCTCATTTCTCAGCACTTCACAACTCTTATAAATTCTGATCATTATACAAAGCTCTCCTTTTCTGAGAGGTAACATATTCTCTAAGTCTCTCTACTTTCTTAAGAGATTCTCCCTAAACTCTACTTTCTTCTCCCAATTCTTACCTCTCATTATATATTTGACATCACTGTCACCTGTTTAGATAACTCACATCTCCCTCATTTCTCAACCCCTAGCTGAGTTCTTGGCACATAGAAGTCCCTTCATATTTGTCTGCTGGATGAATTAATGAATGATAGGCATACAAATATTTTTCAATGCTGTAGCACATCAAATATTCCCAGAATGGTTTCACTGAAGGATCTTCAGCAACTCTTTTCTGTAATTACTCTACAGAGAGAATATAAAATAAATAAGATGGACATTGGGTGAATAATGATAGAAAAGAGGCAGAGGTATAATGTTTCTGCTTATCAAATAGCACTCCTCTTTATCACAGGCAGGATCCTAATTCCCAAGCCTTATCCCTTTAGGCTTATTGTGTGCTGCTAATCAATTTAAATCCTTACGCATTATTTACAAACCATCAACTTAAAAACACTGCTCCTTCTCTGTACTGGGCAATGCATAAACACTGTACAACTAGGCTATGCTGTTCCCCTTCCTGCTTTACACACCCACTCTGCACTATTCTACCACTCTTTGCATGACACTTTTCACCTCAAATTCCTTGTACAACTAGTGTTCTCCATGCTTCTTCCATTTGACACACTTCCCGTGTATATTGTTCCATTTATACACCATGCACTGCAAAGCTATGCTATTCCTTCACTCCTGACACATCCACACTGTGACATTCTACTACAGCTCCATGCATAATCACTGTGTCATTTAACACTCCTGTTCCATTCTATCACATTTTCCCACTCACATTGTGCTATTAAACTTTCCCATTTGTACACCATCCTCCATCATTAATTTAGCATGTCTTCTCTTGGTCTGACATTGACATATTCTCTCACCTGGGATCTGCATCTCATAGAAGGGTCAGTCCCTACTCTTTCACAGCAGTGTCTGAAATACTTGCACACACATCCCTACCTTTCTGCACTGGTCATCTGGAGGCACACACACAGGGGAATTGAATGGGTAGGTATGAGAAATTTTGAGTTGTATACATGCCACTAAAATTTTTAATTAAAAAACTTAAAATAGCCATTAGGGAAATCACACATTTATTTCAAAATTAACAAATGGCTAATTGGAAAAATCATTGTTCTACTGGGATTATAAGTGAGGAAAATCAGCTTCTAAATCCCCTTCCCAGAAGTCCCTCAACATTCATACCCTCTTTCACTTTTCTTGCATGCAAATCTTCTCAATAACTTCCTACCCTGAACCAAGAATCTTTCTGTATTTTGTGCTCTCTCTTCAGGCACCAGAATATCCTCTTTCCATGAAAGACAAATAGCAGGCAAGTGGATAAAGTACTGATTCCTCTGGCTCAGGTTACAAGACTTCACAGGTTTGGAGAGAGAGAACCAGAGGGTAGGAAGGGGCTTAGATGAGGATCCTACCCATGTTCCCAGTGCCATTTTAAACATTGACAATGTTTTTGGTTGAGTGTCACCTTAAGCATTGACTTATGTTAATTGCCATATCTAAACCTCATCCTTTCCAGCTCATCTGTATAAAATCATTTGCAATTTCTTTCTGCTTTAATTATTTAATGAACACTGTATGATATAACACAATATTATTTTTATGAACTTTGCTGAAGTAAGGAATGGTCAAAGAGGTCAACTACTGAAGATAACATATGTACTTTTCTGCAAAGTTTTTCTCCTTAGAAAGATATGTTCTGCCCTGCAAACATTCAGGGTTTAGAAAGTAAGTGATAGAATAAAAATTTTTAAAATATCCATGGAACTGTACTGCACAAACAGTGAATCCTAACTTAAACCATGGTCTATAGTTAATAGTGCAATTATAAAAATGTGCTTTCATCATTTGTGAAAAATATACCACAAGAAAACTAGAAGAAATAAAGACTTCTCTGTAAAGTGCCTGAAACACTATTACTACCTAAAGGTATTCATTTATACAACACAGTATGGAAACTGTATAACTAGACTCTGTGGTCCAGGCAGTGTTATGGTATCAAAGAGTGGTCTGGGGGACTAACCCCTCCCCCTATAATACTCATCAACATTCCAGCCAAAAATTAGACACATATATTGAAAGCTCACTATACAATGGCAACTTTAAGCAAGTAGAAGATGTATTGTCCCTTGTAAGTAATGAGCCTCTAGAATCTCTTCCCTGTAGATTTCACAGGGTCTCCAATGCCCTATGTTTGAGAACAGTCCATTCAAACCCTTCTTTCTCCCATTTCCCACAACACTTACTGAGATATGTTGGTTTGGCAACTTAGACCCATCACAGTAGCTAACTAAATCTTGAGCTTTCATGGAAAGTGGGAGAAGAAGACAGCAGGTCTGCCAAGAACAGAGCAGAGAGACAGAGCAAGGCATGTGGTATTAGTCCTGATTTTTTTCTCCTGGAAAATGCATGAGTATATTGGACCTAGTTTACTGGGGCCTTTGTGACTACAAGATGATATAGCACAGATTTTTGAGGCCCTGAGGATTCAATCCCCTCTGAAGCTTGTTAGAAAATTTTATCAATGGATCTCCTATTTCCTGATCAGTTTGCTTCATCAAGGGCTTGGACCATGTGGGAATTGGCCTGTGACCTCATGTGGGAATTGGCCTGTGACCTGCTAAATTTCTTATCCCTTGGGAGCTAATACTGGGTCCAGTTGTGATGTCTCTCTCCTGGTTCCCTTTTCTTAGGAAGAATCTCTGCACTCTTTCTTGTACCTACTCCTGGGAAGAAGACATCATTTTCCAAGTTGTAATTTCCTCATAAATCAGGTGGCTAAGTAGCAAGGATCCCGGGTTTTCCTGTAGTTGTGATGCCCAAACTTTAGCCTGCACCAGGATCACTTTGAAGGCTTGTTAAAACACAGATTTCTGAGCCCATTCCCAAGTATCTATGTCAGTAGCTCAAGGTTTGTGCCTGATAACTTGCTTTCTAGATGGGTTCCCAGGGAATGCTTTGCTGCTGTTTCTCAGGACAATAATTTGAGAACCACTTCTCTATGGAAGTTTTTCTGGCATTCAGCTTCATCAAAAAACTCAACTGGATTCCACTTCTAGATACATATCCAAAAATATTGCAAATTGGGACTCAGACACTTCCACACAATGTTCATCACAGTATTATTCACAATCACCAAAAGGTGGATAGAACCCAAGTGTCAATCAACAGATGAAAGGAAAAACAAAATATGGTATCTACATAAAAATGGCATATTATACACCCATAAAAATGAATGAAATTCTGATACCTGCTACAACATGGATGAATCTTTAAAACACTGTTTTAAGTAAAATATATACACAAAGGGCAAATTTTGAATGGTTTCACTTATAAAAAATGTGTGAAATATGTAGAATAAGCAAAGTCATTGAGAGGGAATGTATATTAGAGAATGCCAGGGGCTGAAGGGCAGAGCTGGGGAGATTGGTGGTAATTCCTCACTAGTTGAGATTCAGTTTGGAGTGATCAAAAAACTTAGGTAATAGACTGTTGTAATGGTGGCCCAAAATGTAAATGTAAATAATAACTTTGATTATACATTAAAAATGGCTACAGTGTTAGAAAAAAGTGTCTATTGGTAATTTAAAAATTATTAGAGAAACTGTGGGTTTATGGAACAATCACAGATTATATACAGGGTTCTGATAAACCACCCCAACACCAAAAACTTGCATTCATCTGGAACATCTGTTAATATTGATGATAACATTTTAAAATAAGTGTTCTATTTTTAACAGTAGTTACTTTGTTAACACTGATGAAAAATTATTAAAATAGTACTACTGAGAGAGAAAAGATGGTGGATTAGGAGAGACAGAGCAAAATTCTCCTCCATGAAAAACATTAGGTAAAAGACAAAAAGTGCTCCAGAATAGGAGCTCCAGGTTTCCACTGGCTGGGCAGGGAATTCTTCATCCAGAGTGACTGTGCACTTGGAGAAACCAAGAGACTGTGCTTGGAATTCTGTGAGTGCTTGATCTGGAAGTTGCTGGTGAAACAACAGCCAGAGCCACATCACAGTGGGGAGAAACCAAGAAACTGTATTCAGAGGTGGGTTAGTGTAAAACCCAGAAAGCTGACAAGGAGCTGGCAGAGGGATCCACAGATGAATGTAGAGTTCATTCCATGCCCCAGGCACCTGCCTCAGTATTTGGAATGGGTGAGAGCCCTTTGCACACTCTGAGCCAGGGACAAGCCACTGCAACAGATGGACAATTGCAGAAGTGGGTAGATTCCACTCCCAGTGTAGCCATTTTGCATCAAGCTGAAAGAGACCCCTTCACAGCACTGCAGCCAAGAACTTCCTAAGGGAAATTGGTATTTTTGGCTACAGATGGTAAACATGTCTCCTCTCTGGAAGCCTGCAGAGTGCACAGCCTAGAGGCAAGGGTGCCACATGGAAGCTCCAGGAGCCCTACACAAATCCCCGAGACTTGAGGCCTCTGGCAGAGAGGGACTGTAGGGAATCTGAGCTGAAGTGACAGACACAGGCTGCAGCCCCAGTGTATCCCAGCTACAGCCCCAGGAATGGCTGGGTGTACTGGGTGTTACAGTCATCTTCCCTGCCAAACTGCACAGGACATGCACCCCACCCACAATGCTGTGGTCCCCACTGCACACAGAAAATTGTTGCATTGGTTAGACTGCCACAAATTTTTGAACACTACTCACTGCATAAGTGAAGTTGGGGAGAACAGGATTGAGGGTAAGAGGTGGCACAGTTGCACCATCTGCTTGTACCTCAGGGAAAGTGCACTCTAAAAACTAGCACTATCAAATTAATTGTTTAAATAAGCCTAAACGTCCTAAAAAATCCAATCAAGATAAGCAAATGCCAAGAGGCCAAAAACAACACAAAATTTTAAAGCATATGAAGAAACCAGAAAATATGGATAACCCAAATGCACAAATTAAAAATCTAGAGGAGCAATTCATTAAAGAAGTATTCACAAACACCAATAACATGGCTTAGGATATAAAGGATATCAAGAAAACCCTAGAAGAGCATAAAGAATTTACAAGAGTAAATAAAAAATAGAGGATGTAATGGAAATAAAAGAATATGTTGAACAAATTTAAAAGATTCTGGAAACACATAGCACTATATTAGAGGAAGTCAAGGAATGAATAAGTGCACTTGAAGAAAGTATATTGGAAAGTGAAAGCACTAAAGAACAAATGGTGAACCAAACCATAAAATTTGAAATGTATCTCAGAGATATGATAGATAACATGAAGCAACAAATTTAAGAATCATTGCTGTTCCAGAAGTGGAAGAAATGGGTAAAGTTCTAGGAAAAGTATTCAAATATCTGGTTGGGGAAAACTTCCTAACACTTCTGTTCTAATTTGCTAATGCTGCCAGACTGCAAAACACCAGAAATGGACTGGTTTTTAAAAAGGAGGTTTATTTGGTTGCACAGTTAGTATTAAAGCCATAAAATGTCCAAGGTAATGCATCAACAATTGGGTACCTTCACTGGAGGATGGCCAATGGCATCTAGAAAACCTCTGTTAGCTGGGAAGGCATGTGGCTGGTATCTGCCTCAAGTTCTGGTTTCAAAATGGCTTTATCCCAGGACCTTCATCCCTAGGCTTCAGCTCCTCAACAATGTCAATCTTGTTTGCTCTTGGAGTGTTTGTCTTCTCTTAGCTTCTGCTTTCAAAGGCCATCTCCAAAATGTTTCTGTAAGCTGAAGCTCCCCTTTCAGATCCTGTGCATTCTTCAAAGTGTCCCTCTTGGCAGCAGCAAGATTGCTCCTCCTTTCTGAGCTTATATAAGGCCCAGTGAACTAATCAAGGCCCATGCTGAATGTGTGGGACCATGCCTCCTTGGAAACAATCCAATAAAAGATCCCACGCACACGTGAGTGATCCCATCTCCACAGAAACATCCTATCCAAAATCTCCAACCCAATCAACACCAATGTGTTTCCTGCCCACACAAGAGTGCATCAAATATAATGGTGTTTTGGGGGAAATAATACATCCAAACAAGAATATTCCACCCCCTGGACCTCAAAATGAAACAATCTTTCCATATACAAAATACATTCATCCCATCACAATATCACAAAACTTAAATCAATTCAGTAATAGTTAATTACAAGATCCCATGAAATCAGTTACAGGCATGGTTTGTCCTAAGGCATAATTCCCCTCTAGCTGTGGACCTGTGAAACTTAGAACAAGTTATGTACTTCCAGTATACAAAGGAGGGACAGTCATAGGGTAAACATTCCAATTGCCATAAGGAGAAACTGAAAGGAAAACAGGGTTCACAGGACCAAAACACTTTCTAAAACCCACAGGGCAAGCTACATTAGATTTCAAAGTCTAATACTCATTTACAGAATGACATTTTATCCTTGGGGTTTGAGAGAATGGGATTCTAACCCTTCTTAATGGCTTTTGTGACAAACCTTTCCTCTCCAAATTCTGGGGTGAGTGTTCCAACATATCCACACATTTGGGAGACCACCTTCTCAGCCCCACCCTCCTCAAACATCAGGGCAGCACCCAGATTCTGCCTCCCTGGGGCACATGCTCAACCCCTTCAGAACACTGGGGTGGCAGCCAGGCTCTCCCCACTTCCCTGGGAAGATGCTCTATGATCTTTGAGGCTTGGGGTGGTGGAAATTTTCCTGAGCATTGAGGCAGAAGGCCCACCCTTGACCTCCAGGGCAAACTCACCGTTTTCATGCATGTGGGCCACTCCACTCTCCCAGACCAAGACCTCTTGACTCCAGACCTCAACCTCCGTGGCTCTGCCTTTCAAGAAATTTTTCCTTCAAGTTACTCCTTGTCAGTCTCCTCCAAATGAGACAGGGAGCATCTCTGTCTATAAAGATCTCACAAAAATTCTGTTGGCTTAACATGAATCACACAAGGGTCAAAGCCATCAGACAATAGGACTTCCCACAAATCCTTTCTGGATAACTCCATCTCCAACCCTGGCTTTTACTGAAATGATTGCTGGGTTCCATGTTTGGTTAACTCTTCATGTTGGGCTGTATCTCCTGGGGTTCCACCCCCTGGAAGCCTGGAATTTTCCAAACCATCAGTTTCTGGTTTCTTTGAACCCAAAAGTTCTGTTCTACGTTTATCTCTCTCTGCTCACATTTTGCTATAAGCTGCAAGGAGAAGCCATGCTATGTCAACAATTTTAGTTTTGAAATCTGATCAGCCAAGTATCCCAGTTCATCACTTCCAAATTCTTCCTTCTATCCAACACAAGGACCCAATTTTGTCAAATTCTCTGCCCCTTTAAAGCAAGGATTGCCTTTCTTCCAGTTTGTAACAGCACATTCATCATTTCTGCTTGAGGCCTCATCAAAAGTATCTTTAGAGTCCATATTTCCACAGTCTCTTCAAAGCAATTTAGGCCTTTTCTATTGAGGTCCTCACAACTCTTCCAGAATCTTCCCCTTATCCATTTAAAAAGCCATTCCAACATGTTTGGTATTTGCAAACTCAGCAGCACCAGCACCCCACTTCTGGAACCAAAAACTTTTCTTGTTTACTAAAGCTGCCAGACTGAAAAATGCCAGAAATGGACTGGCTTTTATAAAGGGGGTTTATTTGGTTACACAGTTACAGTCTTAAGGCCATAAAATGTACAAGGCAATGCATTAAGAATTGGGTACCTTCACTGGAGGATGGTCAATTGCATCCAGAAAATGTCTGTTAGCTGGGAAGGCACATGGCTGGTGTCTGATCCAAGTTCTGGTTACAAACTGGCTTTCTCCCAGGATATTCATACCTAGGCTTCAGCTTCTCAAAAATGTCACTCTTATTTGCTCTTGGGGTATTTGTCCTCTCTTAGCTTCTGCTTTCTAAGGTCATCTCCAAAATGTCTCTGTAAGCTGAAGTTCCTCTTGCAGATCCTGTGCATTCTTCAAAGTGTCCCTCTTGACTGTAGCAAACTTGCTTCTTCTGTCTGAGCTTATATAGGACTCCAGTAAACCAGTCAAGGCCCATGCTGATTGTGTGGGGCCACACCTCCACAGAAACCATCCAATAAAAGATTCCACCCACAGCTGAGTGATCACATCTCCATGGAAATATCCAATCCAAAATCTCCAACCCAATCAACCCCAATGTGTTTCCCGCCCACACAAGACCGCATCAAAGGTAATAGTGTTTTGGGGGACAAAACACATTCAAACCAGCACACCTTCTAAATGACATAAATATGCATATGCATATCATAGATGCCTCACAAACTTGAAAGAGAATAAATCCAAATAAACCCACTCTGAGAAATATTCTGTTCAGATTGTCAAATGCTGAAGAGAAGGAACAAGTTCTGCAAGTAGCAAGAAAGAAGCAATTCACCACATAAAAGGGAGTTTTAAGACTACATATTGACTACTCAGAGGCCTCCATGGAGGCAAATAGGCAGTAGTATGACATATTTAAAATTCTGAAAGAGAAAAATCACCCACCAAAAATTCTTTATCTAACAAAGGTCACCTTTAAATTTGAGGGAAATCATAAAATTTTCAGACAAACAAATGCTGAGAGAATTTGCCAAAAAGAGATCTGCCCTACAAGAAATACAAAAAGGAGCCCTACCAGCAGAGAAAAAAAGAAAGGAGAGAGAGGACTGGTGGAGGGCACAGAACTAAAGAGTTTCAGTAAGGGTTCATTAAAGGAAATAAAGAGAGAGAAGGGAAAAATATATATCTGACAAACAAAAAACAAAGGAAATGATGGCTGATTCAAGAACTGCCTTCACAGTAATAACATTGAATTTGAATGGATTAAACTCCCCATTAAAAGATATAGACTGGCAGACTAGATTAAAAAATATAAGCCATCAATATTCTGGCTATAAGAGACTCATTATAGACCCAGAGACACAAAGAAATTGAAATTGAATGGATGGAAAAATATTCCATGCAAGCTACAGCCAAATGAAAGCAAGAGTATCAATACTAATATCTGATAAAATAGATTCTAAATGCAATGATATCATAAAAGTCAAAGATTACTATATCCTAATAAAATGGACAATTCAACAGGAAGATATAGCAATCATAAATGTCTATATATCCTATCAAGTTGCCTAAAGTACATGAGACATACATTGGCAAAACTGAAGGAAGCAATAGATGTTTCTACAATAATTGGGGGAGACTTCAATACATTACTCTCTCCTGTAGATACATCAACCAGACAGGGGATCAACAAGGAAACTGAGAACCTAAACAATGTGATAAATGAATTTGACTTTATAGACCTATATATAGAGCATTTTATCCCAAATCACCAGGATACAGATTCTTCTCTAGAACTCACTGAACTTTCTCCAGAATACATCATATGCTTGTCCATAAAACAAGCCTCAATAAATTTAAAAAGATTGAAAATATTCAAAACACATTCTCTGACAACAATGGAATACAGCTAGAAGTCAATAAGCTTAAAAATTTTAGAACATTCACAAATATCTGGAGGTTAAACAACACACTCCTAAACAATCAGTGGGTAAAGAAGGAATAGCAAGAAATATTGCGAATTATCTAGAGACCAAGAAAAAAGACAGCACAACATATCAATATGTATGGTATGCAGTGAAGGTGGTGTTGGGGAGGAATTTATAACTCTAAATGCATACATTTAAAAGGAAGAAAGAGCTAACATCAAAGAACTAATGGAACAACCATAGAAGCTAGTAAATGAACACCAAAATAATCCTATAACAAGTAGAATAAAAGAAATAACAAGAACTAAATCAGACATAAATGACATAGAGAACAAAAAATCAGGAGAAAATAAATAAAACAAAAGTTGGTTTTTTGAGATCAACAGGGTTGACAAGACCTTAGCCAGACTGACAGTATAAAAAAGAGAGAACACAAATAAACAAAATAATAAATGACAGAGACAGTATTACTGTGGATCCAAAGAAATTAAAAAATTATAAGAGGATATTATGAACAATTGTACACCAACAAAATAGATAATATAGAGGAAATGGACAATTTCCTGGAAACACATGGGCAACCTAGACTGACCAGAGGAGAAATAGAATACCTAAATAGCCAATCACAAACAAAGAGAAACAATCAGTCATCAAAAAGCTTCCCAAAAATAAATGCCCAGGACCAGATGGCTTAAAAGGGAATTGCACAAAACTTTCCAAAAAGAATGACACCAATCTTACTTAAACCCCTCCGAAACTTGAAGAAAATGAAACACTACCTAACACATTCTATGAAACTAACATCATTCTAATACCAAAACTAGGTAAAGATGGTACAAGAAAGGAAAACTATGGGCTATCACCCTCATGAATATAAATGCAAAAATTTGCAACAAAATACTTGCAAATCAAATCCAAAGACACACAAAAAAATCATACACCATGCCCAAATGGGATTCATTCCAGGCAAGCAAGGATGGATCAATAAAAGAAAATTAATCAATGTTATACAACACATTAACAAATCAAAAGGGAAAAAATCAACGTTCATATTAATAGATGCTGAAAAAGCATTCAACAAAATCCAGCATCATTTTTTGATAAACTCAATTCAAAATGTAGGAATTGAAGGAAACTTCCTCAATATAATAAAGGTCATATATGAAAAACCCACAGCCAGCATAGTACTCAATGGAGAGAGACTGAAAGCCTCCCCTGTAAGATCAGGAACAAGACAAGGATGCCCGCTATCACCAGTGTTATTCAACATTGTGCTAGAAATTCTAGCCAGAGCAATCTGGCAAGACAAAACAGTAAAAGTCTTCAAAATTGGAAAAGAAGCACTAAAACAGTCATTATTTGCAGATGATGACAAGGATGCCCGCTATCACCACTGTTATTCAACATTGTGCTAGAAATTCTAGCCAGAGCAATCTGGCAAGACAAAACAGTAAAAGTCTTCAAAATTGGAAAAGAAGCACTAAAACAGTCATTATTTGCAGATGATATGATCTTATATTTGGAAAATCTTGAAAGATCAATGGTATAGCTATTTGAGGTAAAAAGAAATTTGGTAAATAACAGAATACAAGATTAATGCCCCTAAGTCAGTAAAGTTCCTATACACTGGAAATGACCTAACTGTAGATTCACTCAAGTAAAAGATTCTAATTTCAATAGCAACTGAAAAAATCATGTACTCAGGAATCAACTTAACCAGAGATGAAAAAAACCTTTACATAGAAAATTACATAACTTTATTTAAAAAAATAGAAGCAGACATAAACAGATGGAAATATATTCTGTGTTCATGGATAGGAAGGCTAAATGTTAAGATGTCAATTCTTCCCAAACTCATCTATAGGTTCAATGCAATTACAACCAAAATTCCAACAACCTACATTGCAGACTTGGAAAAGCTGGTAGTAAAGAAATTTATTTGGAAGGGAAAGATGCCTCAAATTGCTAAAACCATTCTAAAAATGAAAAACAAAGGGGGAGGACTTACACTTCCTGACTTTGAAACTTACTATAAAGCCACAGTAGTCAAACAGCATTGTACTGGCACAGATACACATATTGATCAATGGGTCAGTTTGAGAATATGGAAATAGACCCCAAGATCTATTTTTGGGTGATCTTTGATAAGGTCCCCAAATCAACTGAACTTGGACATAATAGTCTCTTCAATGGGTTTGGGAGATCTGGATATCCATATCCAAGATAAGGAAAGAGGACCCCTACCTCAAACTCTACACAAAAATTACCTCAAAGTGGATCAAAGACCTCAATATTAGAGACAGTACAATAAAACTCCTAGAAGATAATATAGGGAAACATGTTCAAGACCTTGCATTAGGAGGTTGCTTTTAGACCTTACATCCAAAGCACAAGCAATGAAAAAAAAAAGATAAATGGGAACTCCTAAAAAGTAAATGCTTCTGTCCCTCAAAGGAATTTGACAAAAAGGTGAAGAGGCAGCCAACTCAATGTGAAACATGTTTGGAAACCATGTATCTGATAAAAGATATGCCTTGCATATATAAAGAAATTCTACAACTCAATGACAGTAGTACAAACAACACAATTATAAAATGGGCAAAGATATGAGAAAGCATTTTTCTGTAGAGTAAATTGAAATGGTTAAATAACACATAAAAATATTCATCTTCCCTAGCTATTAGGGAGATTCAAATTAAGATCACAATGAGATACCATCTCAGCCCAATCAGAATGGCTGCCATTTAACAAACAGGAAACTACAAATGTTGGAGATGATTTGAAGAAATCAGAACTCTCATTCATTGTTTTTGGGACTATATGATGATACAGCCACTTTGGAATTAAATGATAAAATATACACTGGAAATGACCTAACTGTAGATTCACTCAAGAAAACTGGCTCTTCCTTAGAAAACTAGATATCGAGTTTTCCTTCGGTCCAGCAATTTAACTTCTTAGTACATACCCAGAAGATCTGAAAGCAATGACAAGACATTTGCACACTGATGTTCATTGTAGCATTATTCACATTTGCCAAGAGATGCAAACAATCCAAATATCCTTCAACAGATGAGTGGATAAAAACATGATGGAATAATACATGGCAGTAAGAAGGAATGAAGCTCTGAATCATATGAAGACATGAATGAGCCCTGAAGACCTAATGCTGAGTGAAACAAGCCAGGCACAAAAAGTGCGATATTTTATGGTGCCATTAATGTGAACTCTGTAAAAAATGTGAAGCAAATGTTTTATATTGCAGAATGTGGGGGACATAACAATAGACAGCAACTACTGAAGGGGGAGTGATAATCCAATAAGAACAGATAAGTTATGTAGGGTAATCTTAATATTATGAGAATGCTCAGGATTGAGTATGGTTTGTTAATTTTTAGGGGGTATCATAGGAACATGTTGGAAGCAATGTAGTTATTTTAGGTTTTTTGCTTTTCTTATTTCTTTTGTTTTGTTTGAAATGTTTTTTATTGTTTTTTAAATTTTTTATAAAGAAAGTTAAATAGTCCTATTAAGTATTATCCATAGTATATATTATGTGTATTTATTCCATATACCACCCTGTTATTAAGACCTTGTATTAGTGTCATCTATTTTTTTAAAATTCATGAAATAACATTCTTATATTTGGAGTACTTACTATAGAACATTATCTACAGTAGGGTTCACTGTGTTATACCTTCCTCTATTTTATCATTTAATTCATATTCTACTAAAATATAGGACTTAATATTTCCCATTTTAATCCCATTCTCCTATATAATTCAGGGCTGTTAATTACACTCATGTGCTACCATCAACACCATCATTTCCAAACTTTTTCAATCAACATAAATCAAAATCAATTCTGTACAAATTAAGCATCAACCACCTATTTTCTATCTGAAATCTGTCCCCTGTAAACTTATATTCTAGATTCTAACTCAATATGCTGTTAGTTAACATCTGGTATATCTTGTTGCCTATCTGCTTTTCCTTGGATTCATGGAAATATTTGTTTAATTTTAAAGGATCTGCATGCTGATTAACTTTCTCCACCCAGAAAAAGCAGACAAATTTTTGGTTGACATGTAAATATGTAAGCCTTACTACTTTTTCCACATGATGGAATTTTTTATTCTTCCCATTTTAAATAATTAAAAATCACTCATAGAATATGGAATCACATATTAATTTCATAGATTAATATTAAGGATGCAGGTGTTGTCAAAAAACTATTAGAGTTCAGTACACTTCATTTGGTGAATTTTAAATTTCCTATGCCCTCTTCCCCATGACAGCATTAATATTTCTATGTACTATTAAAAATTCTTGTTATAGTAAAGATATTAAAATTCATAAGGAAAACTGCTTTTATCTTTTATCTATTGCCAGGAACATTTTCTTACTCAGAAATCATTGATTTAATGGTTCAATTTTCCACATTTCCCTTTCATATTTCAAACAAAATATTCACATTCATAAAGAAATTGTCTCTAAGACTGTATCTATTTATAAATTTAAATTGTCTATTTAATCATATATATCTCCCCTGATTTGTTGTATCATTTCTTAATCCAGACTTAATGTTTGGAATTTCTTTGGGAATGTGGAAATAAGACAACTTTTTCATTAAATATATGAGTAATTAAACACTCATTCATAACTTTTAAAATCTTCCAAGATAACTAGCAATAAAAATGCAAAGTAAATGATAAAAAATAATATATCCTAAATCATAATGTGCATAATATTTAATTATATATGTCTAAGGCCATGTATTTTGGAGCCAGGGATAAAAATAGCATTTCAAACCTTAGCATTATTTTTAAAGTGTTCTGGGATTTCTAACCAGTGCAATTGCTATTAAGTAAAATAGATATGCTTTTAGTGAATTAATATTGTTTAGAGAAAGTAAATGTATTGGGGAAAATAAAACATACTACTAGGAAAATCCCAAGAGGTAACTTGACTTATTGTACACATATAAGAATCAACATATCCCTTGATATCAAAGTAATATGAGGGACAAGGGAGTATCTCATTCAAGGCAAACTGATTCAGCTGTTGATGGAGAAAGTGGAAAGAATAATCATTCAAGGATTGAATTGAAATAACCAGATGAAACTATTAAAATTAAATTGATACATGGGATAGACCCTTTGCAGACATAAACCAAACTCTCTACTTGTAATTGATTTCATCACTCCTCACAAATAACTTGTTTGAGAGCTAACTACCAGTCCTATAGGTGTACAACTAGTTGCAAATAGGACATTTGAAAGTGTTATTATCACTTAAGGTATGAACTCATTTGTGAATAATATCTGGAAGATCCTATTGAGATGAGGAAAAATTGTATCAGGTTGGGCCTTAATCCATATTTCTGAAGTCTCCATAAGCAGAGGAATTCTGGGCTAAGTTGAAGCCAGAAAACAAAGGAAACCAGAGAATGAGGCAGATTGCCATGTGTCAGAGGGAGAAATACACACCAAGGAACCTGTATTTGTTTGAAGCTATATGTACCCCAGAAAAACATGTTCTTAAATTTAATCCATTTGAGTGGGTTAAAACCCATTGTAAGTTGGATTTTTGCTAAGGTTATTTCAGTTAAGGTACATTCCACCTCAACCAGGATGGGTCTGAGTCCTATTACTGGAGTCTTTTATAAAAGAATGAAATTCAGGCACAGAGGGAAAGCAGAAGGAAGCAAAAACCTACATCAATATTACCCAGAAGAGAAGGGAGAGATCAGGAGAGTCTGACATGTGCCTTGCCATATGACAAAGAAACAAAGGATCATGGGCAGCCAAACCCAGAATGCCACAATCTTCAGGGAGAAAGCATCTAAATCTCAAAACCAAGAGTGAATAGATTCCCATTATTTCACCTGACCCATTCCATTGTATTTGCTTAAGCAGCCTAGGAAACAGAAGCAGAACCCCAATAATTTTAGCAAGAAAGCATGGCTTGCTGGGACCATGATATGGGGCTTGCCTCAAAAACTGTGTACCAAGAAATACCTGTTGTTTAAGCCATCAAGCCTGTGGTCCTCATATATCAGGCCCAGCAAACTAAGATATTACGTTTTCTGACTTGAGGTCTATTCACTGTTCCCATGTAATTCTCCCTATCAAGGGGAGTCTATTTCTCCACCTTTGATTCTGCACTAGAGTTCAAATGTATTATTAGCATTAGCCAAGAGAATATAGGGGAATTGAGTGTTACTCTAGATACCTTGATGTGTTAAGGCTTCTCTCTCTTGAACTCTGTGTCTACCATGGGAACCACTCCAGGCTACTCTGGGCTAGTGTGCTGAAGGATGAGATATGATAAGCAAAGACCAATAGTATCCAATGAGAACAATCTTGACCAGTCAATAGCCAGACAATACCCAAATATATAAGAAGACCCACCCATGTCTTCCTAGCTGACTCAGAGCTTACCATTGCAGATAATGTTGAAAATGAAAGAGATAAAGATTAATTTAGAATAAATATATTGAATTTATGCTTAACTTCCATTTACAATTTATGATGACATTTTGGAAAAAGTCAGACATTTTGTTAGTTGGAATGTGAGCAGGCACAGTTTTTGGAACACTGGAAGTAGAATTAGGAAGATGGCAAATAAAATAAAATACAACGTAGGTCTCAGTCCTGACTCCCTATGAATAGTCCCCCTCACAGTTGTAAAAAAACTTTCATACTTCATGTTGTGCATGTGCATCATCAAGATAATGTTTCCTATAGTAATGCAATGTATGATTTAATATTTTACTTCATCAAGTTAGGGTTACCTCAGACTCCAAGACAGGATCCATTTCTATGATATGATCATATAAACACAATTTGTGGCTCTAAAACACAGCGACATTTTATAATGGAAACTTCTTCAGCCCTAGGACAATTTTACCTTCTATGGTTTCACTTTGGAAGAGCTTTTTCAGAGCTGCATGTATATCTTTGCTCTTCAGACTATAAATGAAGGGGTTCAGCATTATCATGACCACAGTGATTATCATGAAGGCCGTTGTATTTGAATGTGCATTGTATGTAACAGCAAAACTAAATCACATACCTGTGTTTGTACAATAAGGAAACAACTGAGAGGTGAGAAACAGGTGGAAAATGCTTTAACTTCCCTAAAACTGATGAGACTACATGTATGGAGGAAATAATCTTAAGAGTAGGAGAAATGGATCCCAGTGAGGAAAAACCCATCCAGAAACCCAGCTCAGAAATGTATCATGACTTAACTGATGAATGCTTCAGAACAGGCCAGTTGGATCATGTCATTAAACTCACAGAAAAAGTGGGGAATTTTTTAGTGTGCACCAAAGGATAGCTTCAACACCAGCAAGCCACGAAATAAGGATTGCAGGATACTCATGATGCAGCATCCCAGAACTAGCAGTCTGTAGTGCCAGGGGTTCATGAAGACCATTTATTGTAGGAGGTGACAGATGACCATGAAGCCATCACAAGCCATTGAAATCAGGAGGAAAGCATCCACCCTTCCAAGTGTTATGAAAAAGTACACCTGGGTGAAGCAGGATTCATAGGTTATGTCATTTCTCTGTGTAGGTTCAACAGCATCTTGGACACAGTGGTGGAAATTAAACAGATGACTACAAAGGATAGGTTGGAAAGGAAGAATTACATGGGCATGTGCAGTTGGGAGTCTGAGATGATGGTTGGTGTAATGGGTAGGTTCTCAGAGATGATCACCAAGTACATGGACAGGAACAGACCAATGTGGAATGGTTGCAATTCTGGTTCTTCTTAAAATCACAGAAATGAAACTATGATTTTCATTTCATGTCCTGGATCTATGTGGTTGATGAGATTACCAGGAAAGAGAAAAAGAAATTTACTAATTTTTACTATAACAGATATTGCTAAATTAACTATAAATTAATTTTACAATGAAAGTCCTACATTCAGCCTTTTCCCTTAAGCATTCATTCATTCTACATTTTTATGAGGAAACATTCTTTTGAGGAAATTATATTGAGTTATAACTATGTTCTATCAACTGTGTATACAATGGGTAAAAAGAGTTTAAAAACAAAATTTCCTATATTCTGAAGATGGATAAATACATAGGTAAATAAAAATAAAATCATATAATATGCAAAATAATTACAAGTGCTTTATGCAAAATAAGAAGGTAATAAAGAGAGACTTTTGAGGGTAGTATTTTTACTGGTGTTCAGGAAATAAATGCTGACAATGTGACATTAGAAGAGGACCTCATGGAAGATAATAAAGTAGCCAAGAGCATATCAGAAGTGAGTGCCTAGCAGAGGGAATGTCCAGGAACACAAGGTCCTAAAGAAAGGATTTGTTTCAGGTATTCAAGGAGAGCAAAAACCTATACAGCACAGAATGAGTAGGGCAGGGCATCAAAACAGATGGTGGCAGGGAAGGGTCAAGATTGAGTTTGCCTGTGCACTAATGAAACAAGGACATAAGGAGTCCATTACCCATGAATTGTACCACTTGCACTTTATTAATTACAAAGGTATGCAACAAAATGAAATGACCCAATCCTATTTCCTTTTGTAGATTTGTGTTGTGGACAATGTGTTGTCAAAATAACCATTGGATTTTCCTGCTCTGGTACCACTGTCCTGAAGACTCCTCAGCCTCATCTGACACAGACCAAAAAACATACACACACACACACTCAAATACACATACATTGTATGACTATATCACAATATGTTCATCAGTTCATCAGTTGATGGTTATACTGGTTTTTGCATGTGATAAAGTTGTTATAAATATTAATGTACAGGTCTTTATATGGATATACATTTTCATTTCTCCATAGATTAATGTTTTCATTTTTCAAGAAGTGGAATGCTGAGTAATACAGTATATGCTATTTTTTAAAAATTCATATCAAACTGAAAAATAATTTTCCAAAGTGTCTATAACAATTTACACTCCTACCAGCAATGAATAAATTCCAATTGCTATGCATTCTCATCAGCACTTTTATTTACCTTTTTTCTTTCCTTTTCTCTTCTTTTCTCTATTCTCTCTTCTTTTCATCCTTCATTCCTTCCTTTCTTCCTTCCTCTCCCTCTTTCTTTTCTTTTTTTCTTTTCTTTTCTTTCTTTCTTTCTTTCTTTCTTTCTTTCTTTCTTTCTTTTCTTTCTTTCTTTCTCTTTTCTTCTTTCTTTTAAAAAAATTTCTTTTGTTATTTACAAAATTTTAGCCAACCAAGTAGATTTGTAATAGTATCTTGTGGTTTTGATTTACATTTCTTTGATCCCCACTTCATGTACCAAACTCTTTGGAAAGATATTCTATCTGGAACACCCAGTTATCCAAACCTGATGTGCTAGCCTCACTCATCCCTTAGGGATATGATTAAATTTTGAATTTTTTGTATCCACTTCTATGTCAACTAACCCTTGTTCCTGGGCTCAACCAAAGACAGAATAATTCATGCTGTATCTCTTTGGAGGGGCCTGGATTAAGGTCACTTATTTGACTTTTGACCTTGGCTTTTAAGGGTTCAAGAAAAGTTAGGGTTTTGTAGCTTACTATTCTCTTATTATTAGGATTGGAGCACTACTTAAATGGAGTGAGTTATGGGTAAAAATCTCTCTTTCACACATTTTATTGAGTTATTTATTGAATGACTCTTCATTTCCAAATGGTTGACACCTTTAAAGCACTCATTATTTAATTAAGGAGATTATCCAACTTCTCATATTGGAACATATTGGAAAATTTGCCCAGTCCATTCTGCAAATGTTTATTAACATGCTAATGTATACACCATTTTCATAAGTGCAAATGCACATACATTCCAGAAATACTTAAAGTGATACTCCACATTATAATGCCTTCTCATTAAGTCTATGCTATAAACCTACTTGTTTGAGTGCTGTCTTTGAAGGAATATGTGACTGTTGCTAAAGAGATAATGATCCTGATATCTTAGCAAAATACTACTCCAGCAACTACATTGTCAAGTTGCTTAGAAGAAAAATTATATTCATAAGCAACTCTAACTTTTAGTCTTAAATGTGTGAATAGATTTCATTAACATTTAAAATACTAGTTGTTACAGTAATTTAGAAACTTCTAAATGTGCTCAACTCTTTCCCTGGGAATATAGAGGATGCAGTGTGTCCATATCAACTTCAAAGATATTAAGTAGTCAACAAGGAGAACTGAGAAATGCAGAACACTGAAGAAAATGGGGACTTTGGACCTAGTGAGAATACTGGAGCTCTTCTTTGCTCATAGGTATCCCATCTTTGGAGAATGATGTAGACACAATTCCAAGAGTTTGTGAAGGACTGAGTTGCATGTAAACACAGGGTCCAAAATAAAAATGAGTTGGAATGAATTTTCTCTTGATGGATCCATGAAGATCTCAGGCAGATCATAATCACCTACATTGTGCTGAGTCTCTCCCTGTTCTGTCTCCTTTTGGCAGCCCTCATTTTCATCTTGTGCTGTCCCATCTGGAACATCAGAACATCACTACAGCTGCAGCTGTCACCCCACCCCTTCCTGGATCACCTTCTCTTACAGACATTGATCAAAGTGAACCCAAGGTGAGAGAATTAGCCAAATCTCTCTTATTTTTTAAGCAATTTTAGTGATATAAAATTCACAAACCACACAATTCACCCATTTAAAGTGTTCAGTACAGTGGGTTTTGGTATAATTACTGATATGAGCAACCTCCACCAACATAATCAATTTCCATTTTCCTAAAAAGAAACCCTTAGCAATCATCCCCAATCCCTCTACCCCACATCCCAACCCTAGGCAACCACTAACTCTATATATTTTCTTAATTTAATCAGAAATATACAACATATGGTTTTATATGTCTGGTGTCTTTCACTTTGCATGATGATTTCAAGGCTCACCCATGCTGTAGCATGTATCAATACTTCATTTATTTTTATTGCTGAATAATATTCCAGTTTATGGGTGGAAATACAACATTGTATTTATCCTTTCATCTGTTGATGGACATATGAATTATTTCAATCTTTTGGCTATTATGACTAATGCTGCTGTTAACATTCATGTGCAAATTTTTGTGTGGATAAATGTATTCAATCTAGTGGGCGTGAAGTTGTTGGATCATATGGTAACTATATGTTTAATCATTTGGGTAACTGCCAGACTGTTTTCCAAATTGGCTGAATCATTTTATATTCCTACCAGCAAAGTATGAGAGTCCTAATTTATCTACACTCTCTCCAACCCTTGATATTGGCTGTCTTTTTAGTATAACCATCCTAGTGGGTTTGAAGTGGTATCTCATTTTGGTGTTGATTTGCATCTTTTCACTGATGACTAATGATGTCAAGCATCTTTTCATGTGCTTATGGGCTATTTGTATATCTTCCTTGGAGTAATAATTATCCAGATTGGCCATTTTTAAATTGGGTTATTTGTACTTTTATCATTGAGCTATAAGTGTCCTTTATAATTTTACATAAAATTACCTTATCAGACCATATCAAAAGCCCCTTATATGATTTAGTGTCCTATGTAATTTTATATAAAATTACCTTATCAGACCATATCAAAAGTGTCTTACATAATTTGAAAACACTTCATCCCATTATTTGGGTTGGGAACTCTTTAATATGTAAAACAATTTGAGGTACTTTACTTAGGAAAGACCCCAAGATGCATAGAGAAGAGCATCCAAAATTTTGTGAGGAAGAGTCTTGTGTCACTTTCCATCAAATACATGACTACTGTGTTATCCAACATGGTCTCACTGTTGTGGAAAATATGTCAATATGTAAAGTATACTTCTCTTCTCTGCTAAATTGTTCCTAGTAGGAAGATGACCCAATATTACTGGATAAGTCCATCTTAAAAAAGAAGCTGAAAGTTTGGATATTTAATTGAAATCTTCCAATTTTTAAATACTCACAACTATTTTTAAAAATTGAGGTAGAACTTACATACTCAAAGTGCACAAATCTTATATATACATATACCCATGTAATCATCGCCTTGAACAAGATACAAATACCCTACACATCCAGAAGTTTCCCTATAGGTCATTCCCAGTTAATTGTCAGTTAGGTTTATTTTGCTGTTGTTTAAATGCACTGACTAAATGAAAGGGGTGTGTAGGGAGGAGATGGACCTTGAGGGGCACCAGGTTAACATTGTTAGCTGGGGTGTTTGATGTTAAGAAGACTGTGCTCCACTTACCACAGGCTGCAGTGAATGAGCAGGATAAATTAGGAAGCATGTTCCTATTGTAAAGAAGGGGAGAAATCAATGAAACTTCAGAGCATGAGAGGAAGACCTTAGTTATAATGAAAGAGAATGAATGGAAAACATACTGAGGAGTGAGGAGGAAATCCATTGCACCATGGATCTGGAGAGTGGCCACTGTTCTTCTGAAATCCAGGAAGTAGATTCTTCCAATGAAAGCCAGTTTATACTTGAATCAAGGGCATGGGAGGAATATTCCCTGCAGATGCTTAGTTTGTATGAAAGTTTGCTTTGAAATGAGCTTTCAGAGCAGAAGTTTTCATGGTGAGGGAAACCATGAACTATTTTCTCAAGAGTGGAAATTTCTTGCTGCTTTATGGGAATTGGTGTACTGCAGAGGTCAGCCATTCATTTATCTATTAATCATCCTGAATATCTTCTATATGCTGCATGATTAGATGGCTCTTAGTTGTAAGTGGTGAACAAGATTGAATGGACTGGGACTTAGGATAAGTTAGCCATAAAACTTCCACCAGAATTACTTTCATCCTGAGAACTAGGAAGGAAGCAGAAAGTTAGTTCATGCTTCTCAGTAATGAGCCAGCCCTAGCTAGACCTAGAGTAACTTGATTGATAGCAGTCTAGCATGGATTAGCCAGGAAAGGTTTAATCAATTTTTAGAGTCCTTAATACACATTGGATGTTCTCTTCTTCCATTTTAAGATGGGATTTTCTATAGTTCAGTTTCCATTGAACTTAAATACATTTAAATTTTTCTTGGATCATCCAGATGAGACCTTCCCAAACTCATAGGAACAGATAAGGCCTTGTCTTTTTGTCATACATCTAAATAAGATAGGGACCTTAAAAATGAATGAACTTCTTCCATCAAATCTGCTGCAGTTAATAGTGGATGTTGTACACATTGAGCCCATCACTCATGTATTATTTCCCCCTACACTAGGTGTTGTGCTCTATCATTTCAATGGCATTGCATTGTCTCTACCTGGTCTCCTTCACCTGGATGCTCCTGGAAGGACTGCACCTCTTCTTTACTGAAAGGAATCTTGAGGTGGCCAACTACACCACTGCAAGCAGATTCAAGAGAAGCTGCCTATACCCCATTAGCTATGGAATCCCAACTGTGATTGTCACTCTCTCTGCAGGGTTCAGCTGCTATGGTTATGGCACACCTATACTGTGAATGCATTGTGAGCTGATGGTAACAGGAATTGTGTACATAACTGTCAACATGTGAATCCAATGAGATGAAGAAATAGTTGAGTTGATTCTGACAAAGTTGATGATAAAAATGTGGAACAATTACTCTGTCAGTTTTGTGCAAAGTGTTTCATATACACCATTTCTCTTTACCCTTAAAGCAATGCTGAGGAAAATGCTCTTAATATATCCACTTTTTACCTAAGTAAACTGAGATTTATAGAAACGGCAAGCACCATGTCCAAGGTGACATCAATAGTAAGCTTCAAAGAAATCTGGGGCCTGATACCCCTGGTTCAAATTAAAGGTTTCTCATTTATTACCTGGGGCAAGTTGATAACTTCTTTCCTGATTTTTCTCATCTTTAAAAAGTGGATAATAATATCTATTTCATAACATTTAGAATAGTGCCTGGCAAAAAGTGAATGCTGTAAAATATATATTTATGTCATTTATTTTATAATAGTACTTTTATAAATGCTACAACTATTGTTTTCTTCAGTTGGTGACCCAACCTACAACAATGATTTATCTGGAGTTTTGTAAAACCAATATCTTTGGTCATCTTCACAGGTGTGTATTATGAGTGTTTTCTATTTTCAGTTGCAGATAGAAAGAGGTACTATTTTAACAACCACTTATTTCCCTTAAGATGGCAGATGTTTGAGAATGTTTAATTACTGATGGATAAAGAAGATATCCAAGAATGTCCAGCACCTAGAATGTCATAGGTGCCTAATAAATATTTGTTGAATAAATGAAAGTATTAATATAGAAATGTTAATATTATAAAGTTAATGTGATTTTAAAGAAATTAGAGGGTACACAAACTTACTTCAAACTTTATTTTCTGTTTCACACTTAGGATTCTGTCTGATATTAGATACTGTAGGGTAAGACATGCTGCTGTAACAAATATGTCCTGACATCTAAGTGTTTTAAAGCAGCAAAGACTTATTTTTTTGCTCTTCCAAACTCCAGCATTGGTCAGCAGACTCTTCTCCATGTAGCTACTCAAATTTAAGCAGCTCTAAACTTCTGGCTCTGTTATTTCAATATTTGGCTTCTTTGCTGAAAGGGAAGAAAGCTGTAACACTGGGCAGACCTCAGACATACAATATGCTACCAACTCCCTCATTGGCTAGAAATCAACCACATGTCTCAGACAATCTGAAAGATGCTGAGAAATATCTCTCTATGTGCATACATTCCAAGGAGGATGAAATGATGAGGTGATTGCTTGCATTAGTCCTGTCTCACTTGACCCTCTTTCCTTGGACCTTTTGAAGTCTTGCAGGGACATATGGTGGTATTTTACAAGTATCTGTAGTCTACTCCAAATGAGCCTCAACATCCTTTATCTATGGAGTCTTACCCTTTGCCATGGATTTCTAGCACTCTCTACTTTGACTACATACTGACCTACAAGTGTCAGTATTTTTCTATTTTTCCCTAAGATTAACTTTATCTTTCTTTGATAACTATATGAATTGGGAGACCACTTTTCTTCCATCAATAAAGAAGTTTGCAAGATCCTAAGCACAAGTCAAGAAGTTGCTCAGATGAAGAGAAACATTTAGCATAAGTTGCATTCCTATAGGATATTTTACCACATAGGTGAAGTAATATGGATTTTCCAGATATCCAAGAAACAGAGTATGTGTGTGGGGAGGGAATTGAGGATGCAAGGGGAGGGAGGGAAATGAGCACCAGGACCTTTATTATAAAACCATGATGGAAATATATTTATCCCATTTTACAAATGTGGGTAAAAGGCAGTTCAGAGTGAAACCTAAATATTAGAAGATGACTTTTGCTTTACATAAGGAATCTTACTTTTCCCCATGGATTCACTTATTCCAAGTTTGAGCAAACTTCAGCCCAAGAATCAACACTTGACTTGTATTTTTATATGGTCCATGAATTAAGAATGTTTTTCATTCTTTTAAATGTTTGGGAAAAATCAAAAGAAGTATATTTAATAACTTGCAACAGTTATGTGAAACTCAATGTCAGCATCCATAAGTAGTGTTCTATTGGGACACAATCATGTTCATTCACTTACACATCCTCTGGGCCTGCAGTTGCACTGAAATGATAGAGTATAGTAGTTGTGAAATAGAACATATGACTTACAAAGCTGGAAATATTGCTATCTGGCTCTCTACAGTAAAAAAATTACTAATACTACCTCAAATAACAAGGGGCAAGTTCTGGAGCCCATTTACATGTAAGTTTATATTCAGCCACATAAACAGTAATTTGCAGAGAATTGAGTAATATGTCAGGCCACAATCAAATGAAAATCAATCTTCAATTATAAATGTGTGCATTTGAAACCTTAAAAGTAGTAATAAAATGCCACCCCATTTATGAAAATGCACAGTAGAGGAAAACACCTAGGGAATAAATATGCATTCATTTATTACTAGATTTTTACACTTAAATGATAGCCATTTTCATTGCTTTCTTAAATCAAGTACTTATTCATTAATGTTTGTTGACCACATTTTTAATTCATAAAAAAATAGTTTCCCTGAGTCCATCCTGCTTTGAGAAATGTTTGTGGATAATTTTTTTAATTTTATTTTGAAATAAGTTCAAAGTTATAGGAAAAGTTGCAAAAACAATACAAACCTCATACACAGAACTCCAGCATACCCTGACCCCCTCCCCTGATACCCAGATCCACCAACTTTAACATGCTGTCACATCACCATTTCTCTTTCCCTGCCTATCTATCATCCATCATCTATTGCTCTGTCTTCTGAACATATGAGAGCAAGCTGCACATGCCCTGGAACAAACACTATAATTCACATATACAATTCCCATGGACAAGAACATTCTTTTATACAATCCCATTAAGTGCAGCTAAGAAGTTCACAAACTTCAACATTGATACAAAGCTTACATTCTATATTTCTTTTTTTTTCTTATGTCTCAACTGCGTCCCTCTGAGCCTCCTGTCCTCCATCCTCAGATCCCATCCAAGATCATCCTTGGCATTCAATTGTCATCTATTTAGACTGCCTTTTTTTTTTCTCAATTGTGGAACCATAATATACAGCCTAAATCTTCCCATTCCACCCCCTCCCTAGCATTCCATTAGTGAGATTAATCTTATTTACAATGTTGTAATGCTATCACCTTCACACCATCCATTACTAGAAATTTCCCTTCACCTCAAACAGCAAACCCACACTAATTGTTCAACTCCCCATTGCTGCTTCCCCCACTTCTTGTAACCCATAATCTACTTTACATCTCTATTGTCATATTCTATGATAATTTCTTTGTGTTTACTGTGGAGCTTAAAATTAGCCTCTTAAATCCATAACAATCTTGGTTTTCTTTGATACCAAATTAACTTCAATAGGACACATATACTATGTTCCTATACTCTGCCATTCCCCACCTTTACATAGTTCTTGTCAAAAATTATATATTTTACATTGAGTCCAAAATCACTGATTTGTCATTAGAGTTGTGTATTTTAAATCATGTAGAAAGTAAACAAGTGGAGTTACAAATCAAAAATTATTGACTTCTATCTGTATTCCATTGTGGTTAAAGAATGTGTTTGAATATATTCAATTGTTTTTTTTTTTTTAATTTATTGAGGCTTGTTTTATGTCCCAGCGTATGGTCTATTCTGGAGGAAGATCCATGATCACAGAGAAAAATGTGTGTCCTGGTGATTCTGGATGTAAGGTTCTATATATGTCTGTTAAAATTCTCTATATCTCTCTCTTCTTTCTATGTTTCTCTGTTGGTAGGGCTCCCTTTAGTATATGAAATAGGGAAGGTCTTTTATTGGCAAAATCTCTCAGCATTTGTTTGTCAGTGAGAAATTTAAGTTATCCCTCAAATTTGAAGGAGAGTTTTGCTGGATAAAGTATTCTTCATTGGAAATTCTTCTCTCTCAGAATTTTAAATATGTCATGCCACTGCCTTCTCACCTCCATGGTGGCCAGTGAGTAGTCACTACTTATTCTTATGCCGTTTTCTTTGTATGTGGTGAATTGCTTTTCTCTTGCTGCTTTCAGCACTTGCTCATTCTCTTCAGTATTTGACAGTCTGATCAGAATATGTCTTGGAGTGGGTTTATTTGTATTTATTCTATTTGGAGTTGACTGGGCATTTATGCTCTGTGTATTTGTATTGTGTAGAAGGTTTGGGAAGTTTTCCCCAACAATTTCTTTGAACACTCTTTCTACAACTTTATCCTTCTCTTTCCCTTCTGGGACACCAATGCATTTTAAATTTGGATGTTTTATTTTATCTGTCATATCCCTGAGTTCCATTTTGATTTTTTCAATTTTTTTCTCCATTCTTTCTTTTGTTCTTTCATTTACTGTTCTGTGGTCCTCTAGGACACTGAGTCCTTGTTCAACTTCCTCTAATCTTGTATTACGAGTATCCAGAGTCTTTTTAATTTGGCCAACAGTTCTTTTATTTCCATAAGATCTTCTTTTTATTTACTCTTTTAATTTCTTCTTTATGCTCTTCTAGGGTCTTCTTTATGTCCTTAATATCCTGTGCCATTCTCTCATTCTTTGATTGTAGTCATTTGATTAATTCCACCAAGTACTGTGTCTCTTCTGATATTTTGATTTGGGTGTTTGGGATTGAGTTCTCCATATCTTCTGGTTTTATCATATGCTTTAAGATTTTCTGTTGTTTTTGGCCTCTGGGCATATGCTTTGCTTGATAGGGTTCTTTCAAGTTGTAAAAAATACCAATCTAAGTTTTCATATCTACAACTTGGTGGCATACACTTTAACTACCCAGCAGATGGCATCTGTGAGTCACCTATTCCCCTCAAGTCAGTTCTCCTCAACTTTGTCTTTGTGGTGTGTGGGGAAATGATTCTTGTGGGGTTCAATTTGTGAACTCAGTTTGGGTGTGTTTTTGGTGCTGTCCACCCTGAATGTGGGGCATGTGTCTAGCTGGTTAGGGAGGCAGGGCAACTTTAATAAGCAAACCTCACAGGTGTTCCCAGAGATTCAAGGCTGTTGCAAGAATCTAAGCCTTCATTTCACTTTTGCCCCAGATTTTCTCTGCCACTGACCCACAAGTCCCCAACACTGACATAGCAACCCTGGGTTTTCCGAGCGGGCCCCTCTTCTCAGCTGTGATCTTCCAGGAACTCTGCTGAGGGAAGGCTGTGCTATGTCACAAGTGCACGTCATCCCTCAATGGAAGCCCCGGACCACTGGGCCATGCAGGGGTGCTCCCAGCCTGATGCAAAGATGGTTGAATGGGGCATCTCAGTCCCCCCTTTTCACACAGCTCCACCTTCCCAGCTCCAGGACAACTAGCTGTGTGTGCCCCCAAGGTCACTGTCCACAGCTGATATTGTGGCATGAGCATGGTGCCATGGGATACACTCCCCATCACCCTTGGTATCCTGGTGCAGCTCTGGGCTGTGGGTACAGCCCTGGGCAGAAGTGTCTCCAGTCCACCAGTGAGCTGGCTGCAAGGGGTGTGGTTTCTTTCTCCTTTTGGCTCTCCCCTCTGTCCCCTGGCACTGAGGAAATCAGCAGCAGTCTATCCTCCATGCCAGACACTGAGAGGTTGGACAGCCCACTCCTGCCATGCTTCACTGCGTGGTTCTCACCATCATAACTGCAGCCATACCTGGTGTTTTTTAAAAGATCTAGTCCATCTCCAAATGCCAACCCCCAGTTTCCCCACACCACAGCATGCCTGCAGGACATTCAGCTGGCTTACTCACTCATTTCAGAATGCAGACTCCCAGTTTCACCAAGTGCATGGTCCCTGTGGTTTTAGCAGACCTTGTCCAGCTGGTGCATCACTGAAACTGGTGTTCTGGGTCACTTTCTGGTTTTTATCTAGTATTTTTCATGGAGGTGATTTTTGCCCTGTCTCACCTAGCTGCCATCTTAGGTTCTCTGTGAATATTTTTTAAAAAAGGTAAATGAATCCCCACAGGAAGGACAAAACAATATCCCAAAAAGAAATTGATGAGCTTGTTGACCCTCCATCTTGGTTTCATCAGAACACTGTTTATAGCTATTGCTCAACTCTTCCACTTTTTCTTTTCCTGGTGTTTCAATTTCTTTCTTATTAATCCAGTAAAGGTACCATTCAGATCAATTATTGCATATGCTTTCCCAATCATCATTCTCCTGCAAGGAGGCTACATCCTCTTGATCCACTATCTCTTCAATGAGCAGGTAACATGGCCCTCATGACCTATCACAAGTGCAGTCTTTACTCACATTTTGCATGGGCTAATCTCACACATTTGTGCTCTCCTTTCTGTCTCTTTACTTGCCAATGGTTGTCCCTGTTCTTACTTTTCTCCACGACTAGGCAGTTCATCCCTCTGTTTTCCTATTCTCCAGTTTCCTAACATATGGGTCTGCAGTGAGAATTGGTTAGGGACTTTTCATTCATTACTGAAATTAGTGAACATAGGGGCTGACAACAAAATATTAAGCTTTGGCCACAAAGTTTTCCATTTACTAATATTTGACTTAGAGTTTAACAATTATAAAATGGCAGGCCTTGTGGGGATCCAGTCACTGCTTTTTGACTAAAGGTGCAGTCAGAGATGAAATAAGAAACCACATAAGTAGACATATTATTATAATTTGAGAATCTGCTATGGGGGAAAATGTGTTGTGGCAAGAACCTAATAGATGAGTCTGTTTAAACAGGGATGTGAGTAGCTCAAGTTGAATAGGATTTAGCTAGGCACACAAAGGAAAAAAATTTGGTGTGTAGTTCCTTACATGAGTTCAGGAACCAAATAAACAATAAGGATAGCTCTGTGAGTATAAGAGATAGTGATGGGAAATGAATTTCAAACACCATGAACTGAGTAGGTCATGTACAATCTTTAGGCAGAGATTTTGATTTTGCACTGAACACTGACTAAATTGGTAGCTATTACCAGATGAGTTACATCTTCTTGAATTCCCACCAATAATGAATAAGAGTATCTGTTTCACTCTAACTGCACCAATGGGGAGTTTCATCCAAGTTGTGGCCAATTTAATAGTGAAATATGTCCTATCTGTCAAATTAATTTGCATTTATCTTAATTTGAATGAGCTTGATTATCTTTTCACATAATTAGGGATCATTTCCAATATCATTTTATTGAACTGTCCATTTATCTCCTTTCCCTCATTTTTATTATTTATCTTTTGTCCTGTTGATTTCTAGGAACACTTCATATATTAGGCCATGAAGGTGTTTGCCTTTAATAAAATACCAATATCTTTTTCCAGTTTGTTGTTTTATTTTAATTTCCCTTTTGTGTTTTATCCACACAGAACCACCTCCAATAAATTCTTAAACCCACAGGTTTGAGATTTTATTTTATGCTCTATTATTTACAATCTAAGTTGCTCCCTTGTGATTTCCTCCTTATTTCACTGAACAAACTTCCTTCCCTAATCATTCCCCCAAGAAGACCATGGATTCTCCTGTTTCTAATGACTGTGGAATTCTATTACATGGAGCTTTTCTCATTATGCCATTAACAATAGGAGCAAACTCATGACCAAGGCACCTTTAGAGATGCCTCTGCAATATGATTTTTACAGAATCTTCCACTTGGTCAAACTCCAGGTGTGTTCTAAGCTTGTGTCTAATTGGTGTAAAAACAGAAAGCTACTGAAGCATATTCTTTCCTCTCTCTTTTTTAATCTAAATTTCTTAGTAGATGGGGAATGATCCCTGAACTCACTAACTTACAACATTGCAGTGCTACTAATGCACTGTAGAGAATTTATGACTACAGATTTTATCTTTATAAACCTAACAAACACATTCCATATTCTGATTGTGGAAAATAACTGTACTAATTTTATATTGCTACTGTAATAAATTACCACAAATGTTCTGATGTAAACCATACAAATTTATTATCTCATAATTTTAGAAATCCAAATCCTCCCTGAGCTGAATTCAGGGTTCCTCCTTGTTCTAAGGAATAATTTGTTCTCTGTCTTTTCCAGCTTCTAGAGGCTTCCCATATTCCTTGGGAATTTCCAAAGCCAGCAATCACATCACTCCAGCTTCTTCTTCTTCCATTGTCATATATATTTCCCTGACTTTCCTCCCACCCTTTTCTTTATAAGGACCCCTGTGATTGCATTAGGCCAACCTGTTTAATCAAAGACATTCTTCCTATTTCAAGAATAATTGGTGAAGGTTTTCCCACACAGATGATATTGATAAAGTTTTTCCTACAGTGTGCATTCTCTCATGTTTTCTCAGGTCACATCTAGTAAAGGCTTTCCACATAGATGACATTCAGAAGGTTTCTATCCAGTGTGAGTTCTCTCATGTTGTCTCAGGTGAACACATTGAATGAAGTCTTTCCCACATAGATGACATTCATGGGATTTCTCTCCCATGTGAGTCCTTTCATGTGATCTAAGGTTAAAATAAGGGGTAAAATGTATCTCACATATATGACATTTATAAGGCTTCTCCTAGTGTGGTGTCTCATGTATTCTAAGATAAAAACAAAGAGTGAAAGCTTTCCCATATAGACTACATTCATAAGGTTTCTATCTAGAGTGAATTAACTCAAGTATTCTCAAGTGAACTCATTGAGTGAAGGCTTTCCCACAAAGAAGAAATTCACCCAGTCTCTTTCCAGTGTGAGTCCTCTCATGTCTTCTAAGTTTAGAATAGTGGGTGAAGAGTTTCCCACATAGATGAAATTGATAGTTTCTCTCCAATGTGAGTTTTCTCATGTTCTTTAAGGGGAGAACATCAAGAGAAGGCTTCCCACATAGATGACATTCATAGAGTTTCTCTCCAGTATGAGTTCCAGTGTAATATGTAAGGCCAAAGCAATGAGATGGTGGTAGATGTGTCTTTTCTGCTGATATGTAGCATTGATTCCATTTCTTGTTTTTAAGACCACTTTGCCTGCCAAACTTCTTACCCATAAAACTCAAGTTTCTTCTTTCCTCTGCACCTCTCCTTGATACAATTTGGAAGATACATATGATTTGCAGACTTGATGTCCAATTGTGAACAGATGACTGATATTCTCCAGCATAAGTTCCTGAAGAGCTTTCTCTGGGATGTCAAGCAGGGCCCACTATCCCTGGGTGAAGTCTGTAACTATACCTTTCATGTTCACTAATTCCTATGGCTGCACAGTCAAAGGCAGCTGGCAACTGTCTTCCTCTGGGTTTTAAATTACTACCAGATTAGCAAATCCATGGTGTATCAACATCTTTATTTTTGAGGTGTCTGCTGTGAAATGAGGTGCATTCAAATATTGTCCTCCACATGACTTGGAGCCTCACTTGAATCACCTTTCAGGGGATCCTACTAGAGCAATGTGGTCAGGACCTGAGACCCAGAGCAATGGGTGCCTCCTCTGTTTGTCCCACATGAACTGAAGGCATTCTTACAAGTTTGAGATTATATCTCATTGTGGTTTTGATTTGCATTCCCTTAATAGCTAGGGAAGATGAACGTCTTTTCAGGTCCTTTTTAGCCATTTGTATTTCCTCTTTGGTGAAATTTCTATTCATATCTTTTGAAAGTTTATAATTAGATTGTTTGTCCTTTTATTGTTGTGTTGTAGGATTTCTTTATATATACTAGGCACCAAACACTTAGCAGACAGAAGTTTACCAAACATTCACTCCCATTGAATTGGCTGCCTTTTCTCCCTTTTGACAAAGTCCTTTGAAGCACAAAAGATTCAGTTTTGAGGTTTTCCTGTTTCTCTTTTTTTCATTCATTACTTGTGCTTTGTGTGTAAGGTCTAAGAAGTTACCTCCTATCATTAGGTCTTGAAGATGCATCCCTTTATTTCTTTCTAGAAGTATAATGGTACTGGTTCTTATATTTAGGTCTTTGGTCCACATTGAGATATTATGTATTTAGGGTGTGAAGTAAGGTCCTCTTTCATTCCTTTGATTATGGATATCCAGTTTTCCCAGCACCATTTACTGAAGAGAACATTCTGTCCAAGTTCAGTGCATTTGGAGGCCTTGTCAAACATCAATTGACCATAGATCTGGGGGTCTATTTCTGAACTCTCAATTTGATTCCATTGATTAATATGTCTACCTTTGTGCCAATACCATTCTGTTTTGCCCATTTTAAAGTCAGGTAGTGTAAGTCCTCCCACTTCCTTCACTTTCTAGGTTGTTTTTGGCTATTTGAGACCATGTACCCTTCCAAATGAATTTGATTACTAATTGTTAAGCCTCATACATAGGTTGTTGGAATGTTTTATTGGTATGGAATTCAATCTAGATCAATTTTGGTAGGATTGGCATCTTAATGGCATTTAACATTCCTATCCATAAACAGAATGCCTTTCCAACTATTTAGGTCTTCTTTGATTTAACAATGCTTTGTAGTTTCTTTACACAGATCCTTTACATAATTGGTTAAGTTTATTCTTAGATACTTGATTCATTAAGTCACTATTGTGAATGGACTTTTTTTCTTAATTGCGTCCTCAGTTTGCTCGTTACTAGAGTATAGAACACTACATATTTTTCGTGTTATTCATGTATCCTACAACTTTGCTGAATTTGTTTATTAGCTCAAGAAAATTTGTCATAGATTTCCTGAGAATCTCCAAATATAGGGTCATGTCTTCTGCAAATAATAAGAGTTTTACTTCTTTCTAATTTGGATGCCTTGTATTTCCTTTTCATGCTTAATTGCCCTGACTAAAACTTCTAGAAAAATGTTTAATAATAGTGGTGACTGGGCATACTTTTCTCATTCCAAATCTCTGGGGGAAGGCTCTCAATGTCTCACTTTTGAGTACTGTGTTGGCTGTGTTTGGGTTTTCATATGTGCCCCTTATTGTATTGAGGTAGTTTCCTTTTTAACACAATTTTACTGACATATGTTTGCATACCATATAATCTTCCAAAAATGCACACTAAATGATTCATGTTATCATATATAATATTGCATTGACCACCACAATCCAATTTTTTATTTTTTTACTTTTTAAATTTCTTTTAATTTTAAAAGACACAAGTACAGAAAACATTTAAAATGTTTGCTTAATTATTTGAAGGTGAACATCCTTGTAACCACCACCCAGATCAAGAAATAGAACTTTGTCGCCTCCACCCATATTCATCCTAATTCCACTGCCTCTCTTCTCCACTAAATAACCCATTTTCCAGACTTTCAGAATAAGTACATCCCTGAATACTTTAAAAATAGTTTCACCAACAAATGTGCATCTTTGAACACTACAGCTTATTCTTGCTCACTTAAATATATTTAATATGTATTTTAAATCTCTCAACCTACAGATTCCCTCTTCCATTCCTTTAACTTTCATTCAGGTTATCTGTTGGAAAACTCAGGCTCTTTGGCATATTGAATTTCTCATAGGCTGGATTTTTTTTTACTGTATACCCATGGTTGAGTTCAACAAATTCTGCTGTCCTCTACCTCCTACAGTTGAATCTAGATGCTAGATCAGACTCAGGTTTGATTGCTTTGGTAAAACTAAGCACATTAAAAATGGAACTGAAGTATAAATAAGTTCTATATCATCTGTGTCCTTTCCCAAGCTCGTTCTGCCTGTTCTCCATAGTATTCCATTCTCAGCTATCAATCATTGAGCTGCTTTCTGGATCCAATCATAGCCCCCTTTTTGCTGCTAGAGCTTCCCATGCAAATCAGTTCCTCTGACACAAAAGTGACTGTTTCCTGCTTTAGGAAGAAGCTCTCCTGGCCTACTGAGCTGGGAGTTTCTAATCCAGTCTGTCCACTGACATCTTACCTACAAAGTTTCAAGGATTGGAGAAACAATTCTCTCCTCCTTCACTCAAACACAACAGCCACTTTCTCATTTGTTTCCTAAATATTACTTTAAATCCTATTGAAGAAAAAAATGGACTTTACATTTGAAACTGCTCCAATGACCTCATTTAAAATTCTAACATGCAGTTTTTCATTACCTCTTTTTTAATGCAATTTTATTGAGATATATTCACATACCATACAATCCTCCAAAGTGTACAATCAGTTGTTCACAGTATCATCTTAGTTGTGTATTCATCACCAGAATCAGTTTTTGAACATTTTCATTGCTCCAAGAAATGAAAATGAAAATAAGAATAAAAATATAAATAAAAGTAAAAATAGAACAACCAAAACACCTCATACTCCTTTCCCCGCTATTATTCATTTACTTTTTGTCCCATTTTTTCCTACTCATCTGTCCATACACTGGATAAAGGGAGTGTGAGCCACAATGTTTTCACAATCACATGGTCACCCGGTATAAGCTATATCATTATACAATCATCATCAAGAATCAAAGATACTGGATTGCATGTCAACAGTTTCAGGTATTTCCTTATAGCTATTCTAATACACTAATAACTAAAATTGGATATCTAGAATGATCTCTTAACTCCATTTGAAATGTCTCAGCCATTGAAACTACTTTGTTTCATTTCTCTTCCCCCTTTAGGTCAAGAAGACTTTCTCAATCTCATGATGCCAATTCTAGGCTCATCACAGTTGTAATGTCCCACATTGCTAGGGAGATTTACACCCCTGGGAGTCATACCCCACATAGTCAGGAGGGTACTGCATTTACCTGCAGTGTTGGCTTAGAGAGAGAGGCCACATTTGTGTAACAGATTCTCTGGTGGTGACTCTTAGGCACAATTATACAGAGTCTTAGCCTCTCCTTTATGGTAACAAGCTTCATAAGGGCAAGCCCCAAGATCAAGGGTTTGGCCTACTACAATAATAGTACCAATGATTGCAAGAATAACAGGAAGCCCCCAGTTGAGGAAGTCTAATACTTCCATATATTTCCCAGTCCTACAAGAAGGAATTAAAAATACATTTTCATTCTCTACCAAAATTACTCTGGGATATATTGGGGCTCCACACTAACCTGTACACAGAACCAGTTCTCACCCCCTATTCAAAGTTCCATGTAATTATAGTGTTTGAATAAACTGACCATACAAGCTAAATTATATAACATGCTACAGAAAATATAGATTTTCCACCAAATGAAAACCTCTTCCTTTGGTCTCACATAGAAGTTGAAGTTTTAAAACACAGTCAATATCATGCCTTTCCCTTTACTCTGGTTTACATTATTCCAAAGTAAGTCCATTTTCTTCATATCTCTAATTAAAGTCTTATCTCTTTTTCAGTTTCTTTAACAAGTTTTGTATGGTGTAATGCTCACATTCATAGCTGCTAAACTATGGCTCCATGTCTCAGGTGTCCCACAGATACCCAAAGTTCAAGGGACTGACCAGGTTATACACAAACAGCTCATCATCTCAGAATTTAGAAATAATTAAAATTCATGAATAGGTGTTACTGCTGTAAGAGATTACAACCTACTAAACTTTACCATAAGCTTTCTTCTGATAACCTATGCTCTAACATTTAATTCTGAGAGTGTGTACACTATAGTTAGTCCATATAGTGAGCCACTATGATGTCTATCTTTTCAATTATGGCTTATTTCACTGGGCATACTGTCCTCAAGGTCCACTAACCTAGTTGCATACCTCACAAATTCATTTCCTCTTGATGTTACTCAGTATTCCATTGTATGTAGACACCACAGTTCACCACTCTGTTTATCAATGTACCCTTAGGTCACCTCCATCCATTGTGAATCATGAATATTGCTGCCATCAACACGTTTGGAAAGTCCATTCATGTACCCAGGTGTCAGTTCTTCCAAGTATATACCAAATAACAGGGTTGCAGGGCCATATGGAAACCTCATATTTAGCATCCTCTGGAAGTACCACACTGCCCTCCAGGTGGGCTGCACCATTCTATCTCTGTACCAACAGTGAATAGGTACATCCCTCTCTCTACATTTTCTCCACCACTTGTATTTCTCCATTTATTTTTTAAACAGCATTATTAACACTCCATGCAATCCATTCAGTAAACAGTCAATGATTCCCAAAGTAGTCACATAGAATGCTTAACATCTACAACCTGAGGGCATTTCCATTTCTTCCACATAGAAAGGAAAAGGGGAAAAATGAAGAATAAATATTATAAAGGATTCAACAATAATAAAAATAAAGTAAAATATCACAAAATGTCAGACACCATCAAGACTGCCAAGAATCCAGTATCACTCCCTTTTAACCCCCACTTATAGGTATTTAACTTTGGTATATTGCCTTTTATACAATTAATGGAAGCATTTTACAACATTACAATTAACTATAGATGCTAGTTTGCATTGATTGCATTTTTCCCTTGTACCATCCAAATTTCAGCACCTTGCAATGTTGACATTCGTTTTCTCCCTTTTAGAAACATTATACTTGTATGTTTTATCACCATAATTGACCATTCTAGGTTTCATTAAGTTATACAATCCCAGTCATCTCTATCTTTTATTCTGGTGTTGCACATGACCCTAGCCATCCTCTTTCAACTGTACACACACTCATCTTTGTTCAGACTACTTACAATATTGTGCCACCATCACACAGTATTATGCTACCCATTTCTGGGTCTATATAATCAATCTTGTTTAACATTATGCACTCCTTCAGCATCAAATGTCCAATTTCTAACCTCTTTCTATCTCATGATAACCTGTGTTCTCAACTTTAACTCAAATTTCACCCATCAATGTTAGTTCATATTACTGGGTCCACAGAGTATCAGTCATTTTGCTTCTGGCTTATTTCATTCAATATAGTGTCTACTGTCTACCATATTGTCTTTTGGAATTTATATGTTGTATCTAATTTTATTTTGTTTTGTTTTATTTTATTTTATCCCTCCTTCTCCTTTTACTCTAAGTGATAATCTTCATTTCTGCTCTCATCTTCAAACCACTCTCTCCTGTCTTTTCCTATCTGCCTATAGTGCTACCTTTACTATTTCTTGTACAGCAGATCTCGTCTTCACAAACACTCTCAGTTTCTGTCTGAAAATATTTTAAAATCTCCCTCATTTATGAAGGACAGTTTTGCCAGATATAGAATTTTTGGTTGGCAGTTTTACCTTCAGTATCTTTAATATATCATGCCACTGCCTTCTTACCTCCATTCTTTCTACTGAGAAATCTGCACATATTATTGAGGTTCATATGTGATGGATCGCTTTTCTCTTGCTGCTTTCAGAATTCTTTGTCTTTGACATTTGATAATCTGATTATTAAGTGTCTTGGAGTAGGTATATTTGGATCTATTCTCTTTGGGGTACACTACACTTCTTGGATCTGCAATTTTATGTATTTCATAAGAGATGAGAAATTTTTAGTGATTATTTCCTCCATTATTGTTTCTGATCCTTTTCCCTTCTCCTTCTTGGACACTCATAACATCTATATTCATGTGCCTCATATTTTCATTCAATTCCCTGAAATTTTGCTGCTATTTTTCCATTCTTTTTCCTATCTGTTCTTTTTCTGTAGGATTTCTGATGTCTTGTCCTCTAGTTCCTGAACTTTTCTTCTGCCTCTTCAAATCTGCTGTCGCATGTTACCATTGGGTTTTTCATCTCTTCTACTGTGCCTTTCACTCCCATAGGTTCTGCCAATTGTTTGTTCAAACTTTCAAGTTCTTCCTTATGTTCACCCAATATCTTCTTTATGTCCTTCATTTCTTTTGCTGTATTTTCCCTCAACACATGATTTGATTTTTGAATTGATTTAGCATATTTGTTTGAAGACTTTAGTTAGTTGTTTCAACTCCTGTATCTCATTTGAAGTGTAAGTTTTTTCCTTTGGCAGGGCCATATCTCCATTTTTTGTAGTGTGATTCATAATTTTTTGTTGTCTAGGTATCTGGTTACCTTGAATACCCCAATCAGATTTTCCCAGGCCAGACAGACCCAGGTCTCAGGAAGAGGGTGTAATCAGTGTCAAGTTTCCCTGTGTATGAGACTCAGAAGGTGGTCAGACTTTTCTGTGAGACTTATAGATGTTCTGCTTTTCATATCTTTCCCAGCAGGTGGTATCTGTCAGCCTGCAGCACCCTACTGGCATAAAAAGGTGCAATGACTTTAATTCTCATTATATCCTTTTTCTGCCAGGGGCAGAGAGTGTCAGGGGCCAAGTTTAAGATGCTTTTGGTTTTTTTTTTCCCTCAGGCCCTTGGGTGTGATTTCTCTGATGGAAGCAGCCAGTTGAGCTGGGCTCCACTTCCCTCTTTTCTTAGGGAAGACAAGCCCTTTAAGGATTTATCTCCTACAGTTGACTACTTCCCTTGTCTTTCTTAACTATCTTAACTCTTCCCTTGGATGAGTCAACACTGACAATTGAAAATGCCTGAGATTTTCTCTAATGAGTTACTTAGACTGAGAGAAAAAAATGTTAAGAAGAAAGAAATACCCTTTTCTGAACCAAATCCCAGCCTCCCAGTTACCAGTCAAGAACCAGAGTTGGTGCCCCATTCTGTGTGCTCCTTTTCTTGGCACACAGCTCTTTTTCATTGTTCTGAGCTCAGCCAACTCCAAAAGCCTCTTTTTCTGTTTATTTTTTTCCATCACACCTGCCTCCTTTCTGCTGGGAAAAGCTGTGGGTTATTTTCCTGCTTGCTCTGGGTTTATCTGTGATCACAGCTTGCATTCAGTGGTCAAAATTCATTAACTAAAACCACAGTTGGAGCTTGGTTTAGCTACCTTCCCTTTCACCCAATAGAATACTTCTTTTTCCCACAGGGAATTGTTTAATCTCAGCCTACCATGCCAGTGGGGGAGGGGCACCAGCCCTGCAGTTTGGGCATCATTACTTACAGTTCTTATACTGTGATCTAAGCTGATCTGCCCATTAGAGGCTGCTGTACTATGTACATCCAGTCACAGATGTCTCCCAATAGTTGTCCCAGGCTATTTGCTAGTTATTCCTCACTATATGCTAGTTGTTCCAGAGGATTAACTTAATTCCACGCCTCCCTATGCTGTCATCTTGCTCCCACTTTTTCCACAATCAATTTTTCAACATTATCATTGCTCAAATAAAATAAAAATGAATTGCTTTAAAACACCTAAAACAACTCAGACCTTTTATGCCTTTTTTTTAAATTTATATTTTCCCTTTTTTTCTTACTTATCTGTCCATACACTGCATAAAGAGAATGTTAGTCACAGGATTTTCACAATTACACATCACATCATAAAAGCTATAGAATGATACAATCATCATCAAGAATCAAGACTACTGGATTGAAGTTGAATAATTTCAGGTATTTCCTTCTATCTATTCTAATACTTTAAAAATTGCAAAGGTATATCTTTGTAATGTTTAAGAATAATATCCAAAATGAACTCTCAATCTATTTGAAATCTCTCAGCCACTGAAAATTTATTTTGCTTCATTTCTCTTACCCTTTTTGGTCCAAGAATTCTTTCTCAATCACACAATGCCAGGACCAGGCACATCCCCAGGAGTCATATCCCACTTTGCCAGGGAGATTTTCACCCTGGGGGTCATTCCCATGCAGGGGTGTGGGAGGGCAGTGCATTTACCTGCCAAGTTGGTTTAAAGAGAGAGGCAACATCTAAAAACTAATGAAGTTCTCTGGGGGTGACGCTTAGGCAAAATTAGAAGTAGGCTTAACCTCTCTTTGCAGTAATAAGTTTCGTAAGGGAAAGAACCAAGTTCGGGGGTTTGGCCTAATAAATTGGTAGTAACAAATGCTTGCAAGAGTATTAGGAATTCCCCAGGTGGGGATGCTTAACATTTCCATATTTTCCCCCAGTCACTCAGGGGGGCTTTGCACTACTTTCTCTTCCCTTAAAAATTACTGTGGGATATATCAGGGCTTCAAGCCAACCTGTACAAACCAACAAGATCTCACTCCCTTTTCAAAGCCCATGAAATTATGGTGTTTGAATAAAATGGACCATATAAGTTAATTTATATATTGTGCTACAGAATATATAGATTTTGCATCAGATAAGCATCTCTTCCTTTGGTCTCACACAGCAGTTGAAGTTTTAAAACATTGTCAATAATATCCTGCACCATTTAGTCTTATTTAACTTAGTCTAATCAAGTCCATTTCATTCATATCTCAACTGAAGTCTGACCTCTTTTTCAGCCTCTTTAACATTTGCTGTTTGGAGTAATGGTGACATTCATAGCCATCAAACACTGCCTCTGGGTCACAGGTGTCACATCACAGAGCTACTTGAAGTTCCAGGCGCCAACCAGGTCATAAAAAAGAGCTCAGCATCTCATAATTTAGAAACAATCCTTACAACTCCAAGATAGATATAACTGCTGTAAGAGCTTGCAGCTTAGGAGCCTTACCATAAGCCTTCCACTGATAACCTATTCTCTCAGATTCAATTCTCAGAGCTTACACATTATAGTTAGTACATTTTACTGCGGTGTTACAATGCTTATCTTTACATTCACGGTTTATTTCACTCAACATACTCTTTACAAACTCCATGCACCTAGTTGCCTATGTCACAACTTCATTTCTTCCCTTAGTTGCTCAATATCCCATTGTATATAAATACCCCATTTGCCATTAATTCATCAGCCTATGTACCCTTTGGCCATCTCCATCCATTGCAAATCATGAATACTGGAACCATAAATCCCATTGTGCAAATGTTCTTTTATGTCCCTGTCATTGTTTCTTCCAAGTATATACCCAATAACAGGGTTTCAGGAGCAGATGGCAACCCCATTCTGAGCTTCCTGTGGAACCTCCAGGTAGCCTGCACCATTTTGCTTCCCCACAACCAGTGATTAGTTACATCTCTTCTATCCCTCTGTTTATTTTGAACAGTTTTATTCACATACTGGACATTCCCACTTAAGTAAACAATCAATGGTTCCTGATATAATCATATAGTTACACATTCACCACAATCTATATTAGGATATTCCCATTTCTTCTGCAAAGAAATCAGAGGAGGAGATAAAAGAAAAAAGACAGAAAAGAAAAAAATGGTGACAAAAATAAAAGAAAAAATAAAATAAAACTAAAATTAAATGAAATAAAATATAAAGGTCAGACAACACCACCAATGCCAAGAATTCCATACACCTTCCTTATATCTCCCTCATATAGACAATTAGCTCTGGTATATTGCCTTTGTTAAAATTGCAACATTGTAATGCAATGTTACAATTTTACTGTTATTACAATGTTACTGTTAACTATAGGCACTAGTATAAATTAATTGTATTTTTCCCATTTCAACACCTTGCAAAGTTGACATTCATTTGTTCTCCCTCATATAAAAACATTCTTAGATTTGTACATTAAATTAAAATCATTGAACACTCTAAGTTTCACTAAGTTATAAGTCCCAGTCTTTATTGTCTGTATTTCTTTCTGGTGTCATAAAAACACCTAACCTTCCCCTTTCAACCATACTCACAGTCTTCTTTATTCAGTGTACATATGATATTGTGCTACCATCACACATTATTATGCTATTCATTTCTGCATCTATATAATGAATCCTCTTGAACATTCTATACTCCTTCAGCATCAAATGCCCAATTTCAACCTGCTTTCTATCTACTATCTTCATTTCTATATTCGTCTCCAAACCTCTCTCCTGTCTTTTCCTATCTCTCTGTATCAATCCCTTTAGTATTTCTTGTAGCGGAGATCTCCTGTTCATGTGCTCTTTCTGTGTCTGTTTATCAGTAAATAGGTTAAACTCTCCCTCATTTTTGATGGACAGTTTTGTAAGATACAGTATTCTTGTTTGGAAGTTTTTCTCTTTCAGTATCTCAAATGTATCATATACTGTCTTGACACCTCCATGGTTTTTGTTGAGAGATCCACAGTTAACCTTATCAAGCTTTCATTGTACAAAATGCTTTGCTTGTGTTTTTCATCTCTATATCTTGCCTTTCATTACCATAATTTCTGCCATTTGTTTTTTCAAGCTTATAAATTATTCCTTATTGTCACTCAGTGCCTTCTTTACATCCTTCATCTCTTTTTTTCATATTTTCTTTCAACTCATTGATATGATTTATAAGATTTGTTTGAAAACCTGAAATTAGTTGTTTCAACTCCTGAATCTCAGTTGAGGTGGTAGTTTGCTCCTTTCACTGGGCCATATCTTCATTATTCCTGGTGTGGCTCATGATTTTTTGTTGCCTAGGCATCTGATTTTCTTGATTAGTTTATTCTGGAAGCTGTTTTCTCTCTTTGGCATAAGGTTTTCTTGTTGGTTGTTTCTTTATCTCTATCTTTTGTTTGTTTCTCTTGCAGGCCAGTTTTCAGATAGGTTCTGCCCTCCAGTCTTCTCCCCAAAATCAGGCACCCACTGTGACCTGCCACAGGAATGGCAGGTAGGCACTGGGCATCCCAGCAAGTTCACTTCCTGTGGTAATACAAGTATGATGCCTTTCAGTGGCACTCTGTTTTCCACTGGCCAGCATAGCATAGATTTTTTTTGGAGCCCTGTTTCAATAATTCGGTCCTCTGTATTTCTCAGCCCAAACAGGGTAGTGTTCCCATACAAGGCCTGTATACCAGCTGCTGTGGTCCTAAGAAAGGGTCTAGAGTATCTTTTAAAAAATGTTTCAATTCCCTTGCACCTTTCTGACTGTCCAGCAGATGGTACTCTTTGGTAAGTTAATCATCCTCAGAGCCTGCTTTGCCTCTGAGCACAGGGTGCATCAAAAAAGTCTGAGACTACAAGATTCCTATGCCCTCACCTTACTGGCCAAAATCTGGCTCCACATAGAACCCCACCTTAAATTTCTTCCCTTTCTCAATTCAGCATTTCAGGAAGCTTCTCCAGTCTATATCCTCCTCCAGAATTTCAAACAGCTCAGAATTGCCCTTTTTCTCATTGTGTTTCTTGAGAGATTATACAGTGGCTGTTTACCTCACTGTTTTTGACATCACTCTTCAGAGAGAGAACAAGAACTTCAGCAGAAAAATCAAGTGGTATTTTTTCAATTACTGTACAGACATTTGTGTCTTAAGTACTATTTTCTTTTTCTCTTTAAATTTACTCTTCTGTTGTTAGCGGTTTCCATAATGGATTAGGCATATCTAGAACATTATCATCATTGCAGAAAGTATTAATTTCCACTAGGCATGTAGATCTGGATCTTAGGCATCATTCAAAATTTCAAACACATTGGGGTAGATGTGCCTTTCCTGCAGATATGTTGTATGGATGTAATTTCTTGTTTTTTAAAACTAATTTCCCTTCCTGAATTCTGGCTTCAGAGAAATATTATTCCTTCTCTCCACAGTTCCTCTCCTTTCTGCAAGTGAGAAAGCACATCAATTTGCAGAACTGATACCCCTTATCAATATGTTAGCTGATAGCTGTCTTTCAGTGTGTTTTCACACATATCCTGAAAAGCAGTAGGGTTTCAGAGTGACCATAACTCATGCCAGACCAAAGCCACCACAGCCTCCTCCATGTATCCAGTGAACATGGGGCTTTCATGCTCACTATCCATCCCATAGGATTTGATATGCTGTATTCTAGTTTTCATTCATCTCTGACTTCTCTTGCAATATCTTCTTTGACCCATTAATTGTTTAATATGAGCCATCTTATCTTCATATATTTGGGTTCATTCTGGTTCTTTGGAGTTTCTTGATTTTCAGCTGTATTCCATAATGGTAAGAGAATGCAATTTGAATTATTTCAATCTTTTTAAATTTTATGGGAATTATTTTGTGTCACAGCATATGCTCTACCCTTGAGAGCATTCTATGAGTGCTAGGGAAGAATGAATAACCTGGAATTTTGGGGTGCAATGATCTGTAAATATCTATTTTGGTCTAATTCACTCATCACTTTTTTAAGTTCTCAATTTCCTTATTGGTCCTTTGTCTAGTTGTTCTACCTATAGAGGAGAGTGGTGTAATAAAATCCCTCACTATTGTAGAAATATCTATTGCTTCCTTCTGTATGGCCAATGTTTCTCTCATGTACTTTGGAGTTCCTTGATTGGGTGCCTAAGCATTTCTGCTTATATCTTCTTTATTAATTCTCCTTTTATTAATATAAATTGTCCTTCTATTCTCTTATGATATCTTGCATTTGAAAAAAAAATTTTCTGCTATCAGCATAGCTACCACTGCTTTCTTTTGTTACAGCTTGAGTGGAATATTTTTTCCATCATATCACCTTCAATCTTTTTGTGTTGCTGGGTATAAGATGATTTTCTTATAAACAGCGTATTGATGGATCATACTTTTTAATCCATTCTGCCAGTCTGTATCTTTAAATTGGGCAGTTTAATCCATTCACATTCAATGTTTTTACTGCAAATGCAGTTTTTGAACCAACTAACTTATCCTTTGGCTTTTATTTGTCAGATCTAGTTTTCCCTCTCTCTCTCTTTTCTTTTAAGTTACACTTACTAATAATCTTTAGTTCTGTGTCTTCTCCAGACCACTTCCTCCTTGTTTTCAGCTTAGAGAAACCCCTTTACTATATCTTGCAGGGCAAGTCTCTTAATAACAAATTCTCTCAGCATTTGTTTGCCTGTGAAAATTTTAAGTTCTCCCTCACTTTTGAAGGACAGCTTTGCTGGATAAGGATTTCCTGCCTGGTGATTTTTCTCTTTCAGTATCTTAAATATGTGATACCACTGCCTTCTTACCTCCATGTTGCCCATTGAGTAGTCAATACTTGATCTTATATGTTTACATTTTTATGTAGTGAATCAATTTTCTCTTTCTGCTTTCAGGACTTTCTCCTTCACTACAGCAATCCGCAATCCAATTACTATGTGTTTGGAGTGGGTCTTTTGGATTTATTCTATTTTGAGTTCATTGGGGTTCTTTGAATTGCTTACTTATGCCATTTATCAGGATTGGGATGATTTCCCCAACTATGTCCTCAAATATTCTTCCTAGCCCTTTTCCTTTCTCCTTCTGGGACATCAATGATTCTTATATTTTTGTACTTCATATTGTCCATCATTTCCCTGAGACCCATTTCAAATTTTTTGATATTTTTCACCATTTGTTTTTTGTGTGTGTGTGTACTTTCATTCAATTGTCTGGTCCTTAGTTCACTTATTCTTTCTTCTGCCTCTGCAAATCTGCTGTTGTGTGTCTCTGGTATATTTTTAAAGGTAAGTTGGTTTAATTTTAGGGAAGAAATACTTTCAAATAATAGAAACAATAAAAATGACACAATTAGAACAGTGACAAAACAATGAGATAGATACTGGCTATAACTTATTTCCACAACAGAAGACTCATTTTTTTCGATTGTCTACCAAAGCCTGACAATTCAGTGACCGGAAGAAGCAAAAATCCAATTCCTTTTATCCACAGTCCTGTTTTTAAACAGCATTAAAAGCAGAATTCAGATCATTTTCTAACTAGAATTGATAGAATAAGGTAGAGTTATCTTTATCAGAAAACACAGTACATGACCAAACTTAAACAGAAGATCAAAAATATATTTAGACATTATTACATCACTTTTCTGATTTTTGAGTCATTCAGGGGCCAGGAGAGGGGCAGTTTTAAGTAGTGAGAAGCTGCAAAACCCAGCCACAAGTGAGAAGCAAATTTTGGTCCTTTGAGCCACAGTCTTTCTCACTGCCTGCCTGACCTTGGTGGTATGGACAAAGAGCAGCTGAGGGGAGCCATATGCAAACAGCACAGAACCAATCTACTCTGCTTCCTTCATTTGTCTTGATTTCCTTTTCTTATCATTGTCCCATGCAGCTGCAAAAGCAAACATGCAGGGCAGAGCACAGAGTTGCCAAAAAAAAAGGTGACAAACTCAAGGGTTCATTGTACAATCATCAAGTGGGGGCTGCATTTTTTTCATGAGACAAAGGTGACTATTAAAAAAACCACAAAACAACTCTCCAGGTGGGAATAGTGGGAGATGGAGACTCCAAGAGGATATCTGTATAAACTGGAGCAGTGGAATTTATATAAAAAACACTTGCTTAGGGGTTTTCTGTTTTGGCCCAGTGGATTCCCTGCATTGCTACTTAAGGTGCATTGGAAGAAAAGTAGAAAGAGCTATCTGCAGCATCTGCTACAAATAAGTGCACAGGCCATGCATCCTGGGAATTCCCCATCCATCAAGTGTTCCGTGCACATGATCCAGAACTGTCAGCCCTCCACAGACACTGGATTCCAGTGACCAGCATTTTTTGGTGTCTGAAGTTTCAGAAGCTTGTTGTAGAGAGAGGCTGTAAGGCTGCCTGCTGCCTGGCAGTTCTGTTCAGTATGAGTGCTTTGTGAATTGGTCTTTACTTCTGCTATGGGTAAGCATACAAAGGGGAATTGGCCAAAAATAGGAGACTAGAGTGAGAAATGCATAGTGAGAGATGTCAGCTGTTAGAGGCATGTGGTGTCTGGTCACCACCACTGACAAATTCCATTGTCCATAACAGGTCATGTGTAAATGAATTGCTTTTACAAAATTCATTTTCCACAAATGTAAAATGGAAAGCTGGTTACACAAGAGGGAGGTTAGAGAATAATGAGAAGTGACACACTTTTATTCAAAGGGACACTTCCAAGGGAGGGGAATAAATAGAAAGTGAGAGATCAATTTTATTTTAAATTTCATGTGATCCACCTTGATTTCTTATACAAGGCCTCTGAAAAAGGAGGGTGCCATTCATAGATGATAATTATATAGTAGGCAAAATATTTCATTTGGCATTTTAAAATAATGGTATATTTTTGTTACATTAAATTTATTTCCTTCTGATCTAATTGTAAGATTTCTGAAGAAATATTGAGCAGAGACCTATATACAGGTTATATTTGATTTAAATCAAATACAATACCATAAATGACACATCAGGTAATTCTAGTCACCCACACACCCATCCATCCACCAAACAGCATGTTCCTCACTCCTTTCACTTTCCTTCATGAAATAACAGTATAGTAGGAATTCCACCACTGCCACCTTCCTGTTCTGTTACAGTGAGAGGGAGTAGACTTGAAAGGTGGGGCTGGGCACCCAGTTTTGACAGCCCAGCAACCCAGGAGACTGAGGCTCTGTTATCAGCTTCTGGCTTATGCTGAGCATGCCAAGATGCATTGTAAGACAACACAGAAACAAGAAGCTCTTGGTACACAGTACAAGGATGAGGCTGAGCTCTGCCATGAACACATGGAATTTGCATTGAGATGACAGCACTGAAGCTATTTTACCATGATGCACAGAGCATGAAGGCAGACAATATCCAGGATAAATCTGCATCTAAGAAATATATGAGTGACAAATTGAGCACAGGTGTTTTTATTTCAGGTATCAGAAATGAAACTGCCTTAAAGTCCCATTATACTACATGTCACACACCAAAGAACAAAATTTTCAGTCTTAAAGTACATCTTAAAGTCAGTATTTTCCTTCAAAGAAAAAAATATAAATAAATTACAATACAGTGAATTTGCCTGAACTCACTTCATTTCTGTCTTCCAGCCTTCATGTCAAATAAAATGGTATAAAAATTGTAAACTCCTAACATGAGAGTTGATCATTTATAAAATACCCTGTCTCCAGAGATGCCAATTTCACAAGGAAAAATCAAGCCCTATTACTGCCCTGTTGCTGTTGCTATTATAAAATATATATGTATAGATACATGTAGGTTTTATTTCACAAAATGTGTTTATTATTAGCCTTGTGCAAACATTTTCAAGATAATTATAACTAGTCTAAGAACTTCACAAAAATAAAATGGGTAGATATACACTTCATGTGTTCAATGAAGTACATGAAATGCTGTCAGCTGGACAGAAGTTATGCTAATCCTTGGTCTTGTAAGAAAGGCCATCTTCTCCCTGAAGGTCTGCACTTCTATGGGCTCCTTATGGTTTTGCCCATGCACTGGTAGATTTCTTTGGAGGCATTCTTCACATCTTCTCAGCTGCCTGTTCTTGATAGTGGTCAAATTTTGTCTGTATTGGCTGCCTCTCTGCTCCCTTCAGCACATTTTGTAATCACTCAAGGAGAAGCACCCAGTAGGGTAGGTTGGTTTGGACTTGGAGCTGGGCATCTTCTAAAAACTGCCTCAGTTCTTAGAGAGTGCATGTTTCCCCATTCAACTGCCTCTGCCATGTTCTAGATGTCTGGAGCTCCAGCACCAAGTGAGGGTGGTGCAGGCCAAGAGCTTAGCTAGGGAATATCTATAGGACTGCTTATAGAGAAGGGTTTGTCTTTCCCAAGCATTCCAGAGAAAAGGGGACTTCATGGGCAGAATTGAGTTGTTGCTGTCACTATAATAAAGGCTGCAAAAATTCTGGCTTCATGCTCTAGGCAAGAGTGTCTGTTAACAGATGATTGTGCTACTCCAAATGAAGGGGGGCCCACAGAGCCTGTGGCTGGGCCTCTCCTTCAGAATACTCATGACTTCTGGGAAGAGATTTTCTGTGTTGGTCTCTTTATCCACCTTAAGAGGAGGGAGCTGGCACTGCTCAGGGCTGTTTTGGATCCATCTGTCCAGGAGGCATGGGTCTGTGGAAGGACTCCCCACCCAAGAAATAGGCCTATGGGTACAGGGGTCTAGTCTGGGTGGCAATGTCCAGCTGGCTTACCAACTCCTCTCAAGGGGCCAGCTTCACCTGGTCTTTGTTCCTCTCCATATCAAGGATCTCCTCCTCAGTGTACTCCAACTAGACCCTTTCCCCTGCCAACTCTCACTCCACCACCAACAGTCGGGCCATGAGCATTATCACCATATCTATCTGACCAGAAGGGCCTCTCCTGTGCACTTGCTGTCTCTCAAACACTGTGGATCCCAGCTAGTGAAGGTACACACTGAATACCAGTGTAGCTGCATATCATTGCAACTCTTATAGCCAAGTTAATCTGTACAATGCCCAAAATCTCTGCCTGCAGCTTATGATTCACTGAGCACAGGTATAATTGAAAGTGGCTTTAACATCAACATGCTTGAATACACAGGATCTCTGAAAATTTCATTAAATACCGATGGGTCTTGGAATTCTATAGCCTTAGAGCAGTAAGCGTTGGTGTGCCGGAGTCAAGTGGTGGCAAATAGACATAGATGCATTTTATGCAGTCTTCCTTCACAGTCATCCCAGCAAAATTCTTAAGCAGGAGCATGTTCAGAAGGAGAAATTTGCTGCCACTATTGTGCAAAATCTCACATGGATTTGGGACTCTTCATTACTATAAGGATCACTATACACAGTCTTCAGCATCTTCATTTCCTTTTGAGTAGAGGTTCAAAGACCCCACTGTCACTGGTCAGCAAATATCCAATAGGTACAGGGAGATGCAGCACACCCTCCTCACCACCCTTTTGGCCCTATCTTCATGAAGAGTCACCATTGTGCCCAGAGAAGCATTAGCCAGCTGGGGTCCTCACACAGTCTTTCCATATCACTGGGGAGTGTTTGTGGCTGCATGCCTAGAAGATCTTCAACCCCAAGGCAGAGGTCTGCACCTGCAGTCTTTCCAGGGCACTGCAGGCCTGACACCTCAAAACCATCCACCATCTGGGCCAGAGGGGATACTTGTGAGGCCAGTATGAAGGGTGTGTCCAAAGGTGAGGTCAGGGAAAGATAGAGAAGACAGAGAGGAGCAGAAAGCCAGGGAAGCCAGGGACTGGGGTGTGTCCAGGAACTGCCATGACTTGCTGAAGCCTGGGTGATGGATGCATCTTGGAAGTTGGCATCCTGTCCCAGGGAATTGAATGGAAGGAGATCAAAGTGCAAAAGCTGGCTACACCTTGCCTCAGATTTCTCATACTGTGTGATGCCATAGATGCAGATGAAGCTAATGGAGCTCAAGGAGCCCCCCCCAGCAGAGGCAATTGAGCCCTGGCCAGAGGCCAGAGAGCCCTGGCTGCTCCCTGACAACACCATCAGTGTGTTGGCAGACAAGCTTTGTAATTGGCAATGGAGATAAGATGCTAAGTGGATAGCTTCTTCTAGCTGCATAAGCAGACTTCTCTTTTCCTGAAGTAAAATCCTATCATAGGTGCCCTGTGCAGTTGTTAGGGCTCACTGGATCTCCTCCTCCAGGCACCATTTCTCTTCATCCAGCCACACCATGTCTTCTACCAACCTCTGGTGGATGATGAGCTGTAGCTCCTGGAGCCAGGATTCCTCCTCCTTGATGAGCTGCAGCCAGTCCCTGTCAGCCTTGGCAATTCCTAGCCAGGACTCAGTGTCCAGCTGGGCCAGCTGCTGCTGGATACGTGAGACGCTCTTTCAGGCTTCTTCTTACAGCTAATTAAGTCAGACTTGGTCCACAAATCATGTTTTATCATCACAGTCAGCATCACAGAGATGTGCCAAGCAGAGCCAGATTGGAAGGAAAATCTTGGAGGCTATTGGTAATACAGCAGATATTCTTAATGCCATCAGTAAGTATAAACAGGCTCTGCCTCAGACCCTGCCTCTTCTTTCCAGTAAAAATGGGCTTCTTGATGGTCCAGAACTCATTCATTATGGCCTGTGTCTCATCCATCTTATAGCTGGTGTAAGCATGGGACATCCTACCTTGAATCTCTTGCAAAGTCTCTACCAAATTTTTTTATACTGCAGTTCATGTTTCATCTGAGTCAGCTCTCTTTTTATTCTGGAAAGCCTAGCCCCACAACCTGCTTTTCCTGCCTTCATTTGGTGTGGATTATACTTTGTGTTTGTTGAATATCCAGAGAGGGAGCTGGGGTAGGAGCAGCTGTCTTGTACATGCAAGTTATGCAACTGCTGGTGTTCCTCCTGGGCCAGCTCACACAGCTGCTGCTTAATCTGGTATTTTCCTTCTCAGCTTTGAGATCCTCCTAGACTACAATGAAATATCCCTTCAATATCCATTCCTTCTAGCGTCTCCACTGCTCTCTTGGTTCCTCAGTCTGCATAAACTTATTTATGTGGTCCATGTAATAAATCCCAATTTTGTTATCATATAGTTTCCCTTCCTAAAGGAAGCTCATCCCTAACACAATCAGTAAGTGTCAATGGCTTTGTTATCCAGTTGCTGGAGTCAAGCCACAAAGTTGTGTTTGCTGAAGAAAACATGGCCATCATAGTCCCATGTCTCTTCCCAGCTGGTGGGCACTGGCAGCTCTGTGCTCTCCCAAGACAGAGGCAGTGGGCCTGGGAGGTGATGGTTCCCATGGGACCTGCCTGTGTGAAGGCATTTCCCATGAGTTCTTCTGTGGTTGTTCCCACTGCCATCACCTGCCACCAGTCAGATAAGGTATGACAATGAGGGCTCTGCCCCACTGCTTTGTCTCCATGTGCCTGCTGCCTCCTCCACCAGCACTAAGGCCTGGCACCCAGGGCAAGAGGCCAACCATGGGGATCCACCTCCCCACCAGCATGCCCTTGTCCTGGTGCCTGGGCACCCATGCCTTCCTGTTGCCCACTGGCTCCTGTGCCCTGCTAGGATCCACCTGGCCATGGCCCAGTGCCAGGGCAGTCACAGTCACAGGGCCTCTGCAGACTCCCCCACTGAGACCACTGCAAGTAACTGTCTTCATTCCTGGTGCAGCCCAAGCAGAGCTCTAGTACATTTTTATTTGATCAACAGTATTTTTCATTTCCATAAAGACCTGCTATTTTTCTGTTTATGTTTTCAAATATTTCTTTATGCTCTTCTATGTCTTCTTCATGTTCTTTTTTATGATTTAGCCAACCCATTGAGTTGTTTTGGAGATTTGTTTGTTCTTCTTTGATTAGTTGTTCCAGGTTTTTGTCTCCACTGGCTTTTAATTTGGTCCTTTGGCTTGATCATATCCTCATGGATCTTGGATATGCCTTGTGATTTTCTGTTGTTTTCTTGGCAATTGCTTATTTTGATAAGGTTGTTTTGGGAAATGCAAGTGTATTTGGACATCTGTATATAATTTGGCAGAACTGCCAGTTGCCATAGTGTAACTTTCCTCTCTTCCCAGCAGATGATGGTCTCTTCCCCTAAAATCTATGATTCCCTGACTATATGCTGGATGGGGTCCAAACCAGGTACAAATTCAATCAGTGCAGCAGTTCTCTGAGTGCACTGGAGCAGCCCTGGAGGTGGGTGGTGGGCACTGCTCAGTTTGATGGGGAATCTGCTTAATTACACAGTGAGTCTGGTGATTCCCAGGCCTCTGATTGTATCAATCTCTGGCTGTGAGGTTGTTTCACCTTCTTTAGCCCTCAACTAGTTCAGAGGTGCACTTTTAGTAGTAGGCACACAAGATACCTGCCTGTTGTGTACCCATGGGCTGCAGGTGGATAGGGGCAACTGGTGCTTCTGTGTGGCAACCTCCCTTGTCCCTACCTGTCCACCTGCATGCTGTGGGTCTCCCTGGAGAAAAGTGATGGGCAGCAGAACACAGATTCTCTCTCTCACCTGTGGAATGTCAGATCAGCTCTGCTCATCTCTGTGTCTCCTCTTGTCCTGAGGAGAGGGCCCCCAATCCTCAATAATGCCAGGCTGCCACTGTGGATCACCTCAGGGCTGAGGGGTAGGCATTGCATGCTGCCAAGGTTTCTGTGTGTGGCCAAAAAAAGACCACTGGTTCTTGAGTTTCCACACAGGAGATCCTGCCTGTAGAGCTGAGCAGGGTTATCTATCTCCCCAGATGGTTGCTGAGATAGTAGTGTAGGAGTGCAGAGCTCCTCCCTCCCCTCCTCCAGCCCAGGCCATGATGGTGATTATATAAACTCATCCCATCCTTCCTTCACTTTCTATCCATGTCCCCCCTATATATTGTAAAGATCCTTCCCTGGCTGCTTGTACCTTGAAACCACAGTCCTTGTCATTTTTGCCTTTTCTCTAGTTATTCCATGGGGGAGAAGTTTGCTCTGCCTCTTCTACTCTGTTATCTTCCCAGAAATACCCTATCTTCCTTCCTTTTGACTTGCCAGTGTAGCTAAGTGTTTGTTGATCTTGATCATTTCAAAGTACCAAATTTGGTCATATTGAATCTCTCTAATGTTTTCTGTTCAATTCATTTATTTCCACTTTAATCTTTGTTATTTCTATTTTTCTATTTGCTTTAGGGTTAGTTTGCTGTTCTTAGATTCTTTAGTTGTTCAGTTTGGTATTTTGTTTTAGCTCTTCTTTTTAAATGTAGGCATTTGGAGCTCTAAGTTTTCCTCTCAGCACTGCTTTTGCTGAATCTCATAGATTATTTTTGAGAGTAACAACACCCAATTTATTTAAAGACAGTACATTCCTCTACCTTTTACATCTTTAACTAGAAAGGCAATTGTTGAGCCCTAGAGTTTTCTTCCTTAAAGCTTACCCATAATATGTTGTGAGGTGGATGGTCTTATGTCCCCTATAGAGACAAATTCAAGCCCTACCCCCACCCCCATCTTCCCCATGTGAAATCATTTGTAAATAGAGCCTTTGAAGATGTTAAGGCCAAAGTGAATCACAGTGGGTCTTAATCCTGTATGACTAGAGTCCTTTCAAGCAAAGGAAATTTGCCCATGCAAATACAAGCCACAGGAGAATCTGTAAGAGAGAGAAAGAGACAGATGGTCATGTGATGGATGTAGGGAATGACTGCCAGCAAACCATTACCTGAAATGCTACAGACATCAGAGAAGGTGTGGTCTGGTAATACCTTGATTTTGGATGTCTAGCTTCCAAAACTATGAGCTGACAAATTCCCATTGTTAAATCCAACTGGTTTTTGCTGTTTTGTTATAGAAACTCTGATAGTGAAGTCTTAGTTTCTTTAAAGTAGTGGTGAGAATTTAAAGACATTTTTAAGCATTCCAAGTGTAGAGAATTTTATGATCCCCATTCTCCCATGGCTTAACCACATGTGATTTGATGTATTTTATTGTGAGGTGTATATATTTTTTTCCAAATCAATTCACTTAGATTTCACAGAAAGAACTCTGTTTTCACAAACTTGTATTTGATTGGGTTACATAATGGGCTTTGTCATACAATTAGAATAATAAGTATAGCTTGTGTTACTTGGTTGGGAACAGTTGCAACTGAGGTGAGAAACCTGCAAATTGCTTGCTGGGAGTAGACGTGAATGGGTCTGCAAGAGAGTATCCTACCAGCCTTGAGCCTTCAGCAAGCCCATCAAGGAGTTTTGCAAAGGGCTAGAGACCATTCGGAAGTTAGTTAAGTGCAGGTCTGTAAAAAGAGCCTCTTCTGTGCCAATTAAATGAGATTCCCTTCAAGGTGGCCCTTTTGAGCCTGGCTGCCCAAATTGTGGTGTGGGAACCAGGAGCATCTGCATCATCTGGGATCATGTTAGAAACACAGACGCCCAGGCTTCTCTCCAGATCTCTCAAGACAGGATCTTCATTCCATTAAGCACCCAGTGATTCAAATGCACAGTGAAGTCTTGAGAATAACCACTGCTCTTCCTTCTCTCCCAAATCTCCTTGGGAGCCTCACCTACTTTTGAAACTGGTACAAAATCGATAAAAAATAAATACGTGATTGGTGATTTTGGAAAATGCCTCTAGACCCAGCTTATAGGCCACCTGGGAAAATTGGTTTCATAGCCATTTTATTAGTTTCCTCTTGCTGCTGTATCAAATAACCACAAATTTAAAGACTCTAAACAACACATATTTAGTATTGTGCAGTTCTGGAGAAGACCAGAAATCAGTCTTACTGGGATAAATTAGTCATATTGGGTTAAAATCAATCTTACTGGGCTAAAGTCTAAGTGATGACAAGGCTGGTTCCCTCTGGAGACTTTAGGGGAAATCCTGCTTAATTGCCTTTTTCAGCTTCTGGAGGCCACCTGCATTCCTTGGTTCATGATCCTCTCAGTGTATCACTCCAATGTCTTGCTTCCATTGCAACATCTCTTCATTCTGTATTAAATTCTCTCTCATGTAAGGACACAGCTCAAGATGCTTAACTTAATCACCTCACAAATTCCTGTTTGCCACATAAGGATATAGGATTAGGACATGGACCCCACTGGGAGGCTATGTTTCAGCCTACTACACCTTTATTGTCAGGTATAGTTTTAAGGTAATTTAGCAACTATATTCACTACTATTTAACAAATTCCTGCTCTGTGCCAGGCACTTTATGGACATGAAGACTGATCTTTACAAGAGCACCCCACAGATGATATCATTGTCCCATCCTTGTAGATGAGGAGCTGGAGTTCAGAAATCATGGTAAGTAATAACAGCCACAGCTGGCATTCAGACCTTCCTGAATTCCCAACCCTCCACACTTCTCCTGGTATCTGTTTCACATCACCAACACCATCACCAATTTATTCTCCAAACTCAGCACCAGCAACATCTAACAGTTTATCAAACACTTCTGGAAGGACAGAGCTTTTGCTGTTGAGGACACTCATAACATTCTGTTCCAGACTGTGAAGGCAATTCCCAAATGTTTCTGAAATGGAATACATCACCAGGCTAGGCCTCCAGGGTACCACTGAGACAACAATGAAGGCATGAGATCTCATTGAAATACATATGTTCTGGTGGTTTGTTCCCATTGTGTCCTTTTATGATATGGTGACATTTTTATTCAGGCTTTGATGATTGGAAAAGGCTTCTTGTGCACACTCCTGTTTTAATCATATTCATATTGTCCAATAAAACTCCATGTGTCATGACTGCTGAGTGACATGAGCAACAGTGTTGCACAAACCCAGGGAGAATCACCAAAAATTGCTGCCTCCATATTAGCAGCAAAAAAAAAAAAAAAAGAAACAAAGGCAAATAAATGTACAGGTATATACACGGGAGTCCCCCAGGCTTCTGTAGGGTGGGGAAGCCACTAGACTCTGAGTCCCAGCAACTGGGCTCCTTTCCATGGTGGACAAGTTCATCCAGGTACCTGTTATGTCCACAGATCTACAGCCTCTGCTTATTTTTAAAAGGAAATTTAACTGTTATGCAAAGGCCAAAGTAATGGTTTCCCTGAAAAGACTTATTGACTTCCTATGCACTTTCAGCTGACAGGGCATATATACAGAATTCCCACATGCTGACAGCAAGATCCCCATCTTTAAAATTACAGAAGCCAGGCAGAAATGCTGTCCCTCAGTAGAGTGCAGCTTGAAAGAAATCACCCTGCCATGCTTCCTTGGCATATTTTATCTGAAACTTCTAGTGGAACAGGGGAATAGAGCTGGGACAGAACAGAGATCACAGAAGTGATTTTAAGAAATACTTCCTGGACTTGTTCTGCAAGCTTAGCTCTTGACAGAGATCAAATTCGCCTCAATGATGGAGTCGTAAACACTTTGCTATTGGTGTTGACAAACTCCACAGTCTGCATTTGGGCTTTTCCTGTCTTGCCAGACCCAAAAGTCCTCCAACAAGTTGGGCAAAATCTATGCAGTTTTACAACTTTTAGATTATTTTCTGATATGCTTTTTGTTTTCCAGGTGTTTGGGGATATTTGAAGGTAATCCCAATAGTCTCCTCTGACCAAAACTGAAATAAGCATTTAGAGAAATCCAAGTGTGCTCACAAAAGTTACTGAATGAAGAAACTTAAGCACCCACTGACTCCAAAGACTTATTGTGGATTAACATCCCCACTTCTTTTCTTTTGCCCCTTGTATCAGGAACTACACTTGAATCCTCTTGCGTGCAACTTCTTCAGTTGTTCAGTATTTGGTTTTAGCTCTTCCTTTTTAAGGTAGGCATTTGGAGCTATAAATTTCCTCTCAGCACTGCTTTTACCACACCCCATAGATTTTGGCATGTTGTATTCTCATTTTCATTCTTCAGATATTTATGATTTCACTTGCAATTACTTTCTTGACACACTGATTGTTTAAGAGTGTGTTGTTTAACTGCCATATAATTGTGAAAGTGCTCATTCCTCAGTGGTTATTGATTTTAGGCTTTATTTCTTCATGATAAGAAAAAGTGCTTTGAATAATCAAATATTTTTTAAATTATTAAGACCTGTTTTTGTCCCAGCATATGATTTATCCTGGAGAATATTCCAAGGGCACTTGAGAAGCAAGTTTGTCCTGCTATTTTGAGGTACAACAATCTATACATGTCTTTTAGGTCTGATTTACTTATCATAATATTTAGGTTGTCTAATTCCTTATTGTAATTTTGGTTGTTCTATTTAAGAGAGTGGTGTGTTGAAGCCTCCCATTATTATTGCAGAAATGTCTATTACTCCTGTCAATTTGGCCAGTGTTTGCCTCATGTACATTGGAGCACCTTGATAGGGTGCATGAATATTTATGGTTGTTATTTCTTCTTGGTGAACTATCCCATTTATTAATATACAATGTTATTCCATGTCTTATATGGCAGTTTTGCATTTAAAGTCTATTTTATTTATGTTAGTATAGCTATCTCATGTTTTTTTTTGTTGTTGTTATTTCTTGTGTGGAATATCTTATTCCATCCATTCACTTTCAACCTCTTTATATCTTTGGGTGTAAAATGATTCTCTTATAAAGAGCATATACATGGATCATATTTTATGTATCCATTCTGCCCATCTGTTTTTTTTTTTTTTTTTGGAGTTTAATCCACTAATATTCATGTTATTTACTATAAAAGCTGTCCTTACTTCACCCATTTAATTTCTTGACATTTGTCATATCTAACATTTTTCTTTACTTTTAACCTTTTAATTACACTTACTGATATTAATCATTTCTATACTCAAATCCAAGACTCTCTGTCCTGACATTTTCTTTCCAGCCAACAGAACTCCCTTTAGTATATTTTTCAGGGCAAGTCTCTTGCTAAAAAATTCTCTCAGTGTTTATCTGTAAAAATTTTAAACTCTCCCTCACTTTTGAAGGACAGCTTTTATGGATAAAGAATGCTTAGCTGGAAATTTTTGTCCTTCAGAAACATATATATCAGACCACTGTCTTGTTGCCTCCATGGTGCCCAATGAGTACTCAGCACTTACTCTTTTTTTTTATCTTCATTTTATTGAGATATATTCGCATACCATGCAGTCATACAAAACAAATCGTACATTCAATTGTTCACAGTACCATTACATAGTTGTACATTCATCACCTAAATCAATCCCTGACACCTTCATTAGCACACACACAAAAATAACAAGAATAATAATTAGAGTGAAAAAGAGCAATTGAAGTAAAAAAGAACACTGGGTACCTTTGTCTGTTTGTTTGTTTGTTTCCTTCCCCTATTTTTCTACTCATCCATCCATAAACTAGACAAAGTGGAGTGTGGTCCTTATGGCTTTCCCAATCCCATTGTCACCCCTCATAAGCTACATTTTTATACAATTGTCTTCAAGATTCATGGGTTCTGGGTTGTAGTTTGGTAGTTTCAGGTATCCACCACCAGCTACCCCAATTCTTTAGAACATAAAAAGGGTTGTCTAAATTGTGTGTAAGAGTGCCCAACAGAGTGACCTCTCGGCTCCTTTTGGAATTTCTCTGCCACTGAAGCTTATTTCATTTCCTTTCACATCCCCCTTTTGGTCAAGAAGATGTTCTCCGTCCCATGATGCCCGGTCTACATTCCTCCCCGGGAGTCATATTCCACGTTGCCAGGGAGATTCACTCCCCTGGGTGTCTGATCCCACGTAGGGGGGAGGGCAGTGATTTCACCTTTCAAGTTGTAAGCACTTACTCTTCTGTGGCTTCCTTTTTATGTGGTGAATTGATTTTCTCTTGCTACTTCCAGAACTCCTTCCTTCTCATTCAGTCTGATTAGCATGTATCTTGGAGTTGGTCAATTTGGATTTTTCTATTTGGAGTCCATCGAGATTTTGATTTTGCATATTTATATCTGACACAAGGGGTGGAAATTTTTCCCCAAAATTATCACTTCAAATAATTTTCCTAGACATTTACTCTTTTTTTCTCCTTTTCAGATGCCAGTGATTCTTATATTTGTGCACTTTATGTTGTCCATCATTTCCCTGGGATCCCATTTAAATTTTCCATCTTTTCTCCATTTGTTCTTTGGTGCATTTGAATTCATTTGCTCTTTCTTCTCATTTGCTTATTCTTTCTTCTACTTCTTCAAATCTCCTGTGTGTGTCTCTAGTATATTTTAATGCAAAGTTATTGAGATATACTTATGCACCATATAATCCATGCAAAGTATATAATCAATGGCACATAGTGTCATCATGTAGTCATGCCTTCATCACCCTTATCAATTTTCAATCATTTTCATTACTCCAAAATAAAGAAAAATAAAGTATATAAAATTTAAAAAATAAAAAGTAATAAAAAGAATACACCAAAATCATCCCATGCCCTTTATCCCCCCTATTATTTATGTATTTTTGTCATTATATCATTACCCATCTGTCTGTACACTGGTTAAAGAGAGTTTCAGCCACAAGGTTTTCACCATTACACAGTCATATGGTTAAAGCTATATAGTTATACAATTATCATCATGAATTCTGTCTACTGAATTACCATTCAACAGGTTCAGGTATTTCATTCTAGCTCTTCTAATGTACTAGAAACTAAAAAGAATATCTATATAATGCATAAGAACAACTTCCAGATTGACCTGTCAACTCTATTTGGGAGCTCTCAACCACTGAAACTTTACCTTGTTTCATTTCTTTTTCCCCTTTTGGCCAAGATGGAATCCTAAATCCCATGAAGCCAGCACCAGGCTCATGCCTGGGAGTCCTGTCCCTCATTGCCAGGGAGACTTACACACCTGGGAGTCATACCCCATGTGGTGGAGTAATGAGTTTATTTGTAGAGATGGCTGAGAGAAAGAAGTGACATCTGAAAACAAGAGAAGTTTTCTGGGTGTGACTCTTAGAGATAATTATAAGTAGGTTTTGCTTCTCCTTTGAAAGGATAATTTTCATAAGGGTGAGCCCTAAGATCAAAGGTTTGAGTTACTAAATTGGGATGCCTAATACATGTGGGAATATCAGGAATTCCCCAGGTGAGGATGTTTAATATTTCCAAACTTCCCCAGTTCCTTAAGAGGCAAGATGGCAGAGTGGTGAGGTGTAAGTTTCAGTTACTCCTCCATGGAAGTAGGTAGAAAGCCAGGCACTGCATGGACCAGACAAGGCAGAACAGTTTGACTTTGGGCATACTTCATGCAACACTCATGAGCATGTGGAACTGCTGAGATCAGTGAAACCTGTAAGTTTTTGTGGCCAGGGGACCCATGCCCCTCCCTGCCAGGCTCAGTCCCATGGGAGGAGGTGCCATCAGCACTGGGAATGAGGAGGGAGAACTGCAGTTGTGGCCCTTATCAGAAACTCATTCTACTGATCCAAACTCCGATCATAGATAGACTGGGACCAGACACTAGAGAATCTGGGAGCAGCCAGCCTGGTGGAGAGGAGATAGGGATAGCAAAAACAGCAAGAAAAAACCCAAAAATAAAAGCAGAGGCTTTTTGGAGTTCTGGTGAACATATAACGGGGAAGGGCAGAGTCAGGCACATATGCAAATCCAGAAGAAGAACCAGTTTCTCTGCCCCCTGGACCTTTCCTTAATGGCCCTAATTGCTTTGTCTCTTAGCATTTCAATAACCCATTCGATCTGCCAGGAGGACCTTTTTTTTTCTTTCTCTTTTTCTCTTTTTCTAAAACAATTACTCTAAGAAGCCCAATACAGAAAGCCTCAAAGACTTGCAATTTGGGCTGGTCAAGACAAAAGCAGAACTAAGAGAGCTCTGAGACAAAAGACAATAATTGAGTGGCTGAGAAAATTCACTAAACACCACAACTTCCCAAGAAAAAGGGGGCATCCTCTCACAGCCATCATCCTGGTGGACAGGGAACACTCCTGTTGATCACTGACCCCATAGCCCAGAGCTTCCCTAGACAACCCAGTGTGATGGAAGAACTTCCAATAACACAGCACACACCACAAAATCAAGCATGAAAATCAGCCTTTCCTGCACCCTAAGCTGGTTGTCCCAGAGTTGGGAAGGCAGAGCAGTGTGAATTAACATGCCCCATTCAGCCATCCTTTCAGCAGACTGGGAGCCTCCCTACACAGCCCTGCAGCCCAGAACTGCCCTGGGGGGATGGCACTCACCTGTGACTTAGCACAGTCATCACTCAACAGAGGACCTGGGGGTGCATGGCCTGGAAGAGGGACCCACTTGCAAGTCTCAGGGGCCATACACCAATACCAAGGACTTGTGGGTTAGCAGCAGAGACAAATTGTAGCAGGACTGAAATGAAGGATTAGACTATTGCAGCAGCTTTAAAACTCCAGGAACACCAGGGAGATTTGATTGTTAGAGCTGCCCCCCAAACTGTAGCAGTACTGAAATGAAGGATTAGACTATTGAAGCAGCTTTAAAACTCCAGGAACACCAGGGAGATTTGATTGTTAGAGCCACTCCCCACTCCTTGACCGCCCAGAAACACACCCCATATACAGGGCAGGCAGCACCAACTACACACACAAGCTTGGTACACCAATTGGACCCCACAAGACTCACTCCCCCACTCACCACAAAGACAAAGTGGGGGAGAACTGGCTTGAGGGGAACAGGTGGCTCATGGATGTCACCTGCTGGTTAGTTAAAGTGTACTCAACAAAGCTGTAGATCTGACAAATTAGAGATAAAGATTTCAATCAGTCTACAAATCCTAAAAGAACCATATCAAATCAAGCAAATGGCAAGAGGCCAAAAACAACAGAAAATTTTAAAGCATATGGAAAAAAAAAACAGATGATATGTATAACCCAAGCCCAAGCACCCAAATCAAAAGATCAGAGGACAGACAGCACCTGGAGCAATTAATCAAAGAACTAATGACAAATGATGAGACCATGGCACAGGATATAAAGGACATCATGAAGACCCTAGAAGAGCATAAAGAAGACATTGCAAAAGTAAATTTAAAAAATAGATAATATTATAGAAATTAAAGAAACTGTTGAGCAAATTAAAAAGATTCTGGATACTCATAGTACAAGACAAGAGGAAGTTGAACAAAGAATCAGTGACCTGTAAGATGACAGAATGGAAAATGAAAGAACAAAAGAAAGAATGGGGAAAATTTTGAAAAAATTGAAATGGACTTCAGAGATATGATAGATAATATAAAACGTCAAAATATAAGACTCATTGGTGTTCCAGAAGCAGAAGAGAAGGGTAAAGGTTTAGGAAGAGTAATCAAAGAAATTGTTGGGGAAAACTTCCCAAATCTTTTAAATACCATAAATACACAAATCATAAATGCCCAGTGAACTCCAAATAGAATAAATCCAAATAAACCCACTCCAAGACATATTCTGATCACACTGTCAAATACATAAGAGAAGGAGCAAGTTCTGAAAGCAGCAAGAGAAAAGCAGTTCACCACATACAAAGGAAACAGTATAAAACTACATAGTGACAACTCATCAGCCACCATGGAGGCAAGAAAGCAGTGGCGTGACATATTTAAAATTCTGAGAGAGAAAAATTTCCAACCAAGAATACTTCATCCAGCAAAGCTCTCCTTCAAATTTGAGGGAGGGCTTAAATTTTTCACAGACAAACAAATGCTAACAAGAGACCTGCCCTACTGGAGATACTAAAGGGAGTGCTAGTGACAGAGAACCAAAGAAAGGAGAGAGACATATGAAGAAATGTTCAGTACTAAGGAGATTCAGTATGGGTGCATTAAAGAATATTAATAGAGAGTGGGAAAAATATATATGACAAACAAACCAAAGGAGAAGATGGCTGATTCAAGAAATGCCTTCACAGTAATAACATTGAATGTAAATTGATTAAACTCCCCAATTAAAAGATACGGATTCACACAATGGATCAAAAAAAAAAAAAAAGAACCATCAATATGTTGCATACAAGAAACTCATCTTAGACACATGGACACAAAGAAATTGAAAGTAAAAGGATGGAAAAAAATATTTCATGCAAGATACAGCCAAAAGAAAGCAGTTGTAGCAATATTAATCTCAGATAAAATAGACTTTAAATGCAAGGATGTTATGAGAGACAAAGAAGGCCACTGTGTACTAATAAAAGGGGCAATTCAACAAGAAGAAATAACAGTCATAAATGTTTATGCACCCAATCAAGGTGCCACAAAATGCATGAGAGAAACACTGGCAAAACTAAAGGAAGCAATTGATGTTTCCACAATAATTGTGGGAGACTTCAATAAATCACTCTCTCCTATTGATAAATCAACCAGACAGAAGACAAATAAGGAAATTGAAAACCTAAACAGTCTGATAAATGAATTTGATTTAACAGACATATATAGAACATCACGTCCCAAATCACCAGGATACACATTCTTCTCTAGTGATCATGGAACTTTCTCCAAAATAGATCATATGCTGAGACATATAACAAGCCTCAATAAATTTAAAAAAGATTGAAATTATTCACAGCACATTCTCTGACCACAGTGGAATACAATTAGAAGTCAATAAACATCAGAGACTTAGAAAATTCACAAATACCTGGAGGTTAAACAACACACTCTTAAACAATCAGTGGGTTAAAGAGGAAATAGCAAGAGAAATTCCTAAATATATAGAGATGAACAAAAATGAGAACACAACATACCAAAACGTATGGGATGCAGCAAAAGTGGTACTGAGGGGGAAATTTATAGCACTAAATGCATGTATTAAAAAGGAAGAAAGAGCCAAAATAAAAGAACTAATGGATCAACTAAAGAAGCTACAAAATGAACAGCAAACCAATCCCAAACCAAGAGAAAGAAAAGAAATAACAAGGATTAAAGCAGAAATAAATGACATAGAGAACAAAGAAAACAATAGAGAAAATAAATAACACCAAGAGTTGGTTCTTTGAGAAGATCAGTAAGATTGACAAGCCCCTAGCTAGACTGACAAAATCAAAAAGAGAGAAGACCCAAATAAACAAAATAATGAATGAGAAAGTTGATATAACTGCAGATCTTGAAGAAATTAAAAAAATGATAAGAGGATACTATGAACAACTGTATGCCAACAACTGGATAATGTAGAGGAAATGGACAATTTCCTGGAAACATATGAACAACCTAGAATGACCAGAGAAGAAACAGAAGACCTCAACCAACCAATCACAAGCAAAGAGATCAAACCAGTCATCAAAAAGCTTCCCACAAATAAATGCCCAGGGCCAGATGGCTTCACAGGAGAATTCTACCAAACTTTCCAAAAAGAACTGACACCAATCTTACTTAAAGTCTTTCAAAACATCAAAGAAAATGGAACACTACCTAACTCATTTTATGAAGCTAACATCAATCTAATCCCCAAACCAGGCAAAGATGCTACAGAAAAGGAAAACTACCGGCCAATCTCCCTAATGAATATAGATGCAAAAATCCTCAACAAAATACTTGCAAATCGAATCCAAAGACACATTAAAAAAACATACACCATGACCAAGTGGGGTTTATTCCAGGCATGCAAGGATGGTTCAACATAAGAAAATCAATGTATTATAACACATTAACAATTCGAAATGGAAAAATCAAATGATCATCTCAATAGATGCTGAAAAAGCATTCAAAAATATCAAACATCTGTTTTTGATAAAAACACTTCAGAAGGTAGGAATTGAAGGAAACTTCCTCAGTATGATAAAGAGCATATATGAAAAACCCACAGTCATCATAGTACTCAATGGTGAGAGACTGAAAACCTTTGCTCTATGATCAGGAACAAGACAAGGATGCCTGCTATCACCACTGTTATTCAACATTGTGCTGTAAGTGCTAGCCAGGGCAATCCGGCAAGACAAAGAAATAAAAGGCATCCAAATTGGAAAGGAAGAAATAAAACTGTCATTGCAGATGATATGATCTTATATCTGGAAAACCCTGAGAAATTGATGATACAGCTACTAGAGCTAATAAACAAATTTAGCAAAGTAGCGGGATACAAGATTAATGCACATAAGTCAGTAATGTTTCTATATGCTAGAAATGAACAAACAGAAGAGACACTCAAGAAAAAGATACCATTTTCAATAGCAACTAAAAAAATCAAGTACCTAGGAAAAAATGTAACCAAAGGTATAAAAGACCTATACAAAGAAAACTACATAACTCTACTAAAAGAAATAGAAGGGGACCTTAAAAGATGGAAAAATATTCCATGTTCATGGATAGGAAGGCTAAATGTCATTAAGATGTCAATTCTACCCAAACTCATCTACAGATTCAATGCAATCCCAATCAGAACTCCAAAACCTACTTTTCAGACTTGGAAAAGCTAGTAATCAAATTTATTTGGAAAGGGAAGATGCCTCTAAATGCTAAAGACACTCTAAAAAAGAAAAATGAAATGGGAGGGCGTACACTCCCTGACTTTGAAGCTTATTGTAAAGCCACAGTTGTCAAAACAGTATGGTACTGGCACAAAGATAGACATATTGATCAATGGAATTAAATTGAGAATTTGGAGATAGACCCCCAGATCTATGGCCGACTGATCTTTGATAGGCTCCCAAAGTCACTGATCTTTGATAGGCCCCCAAAGTCACTGAACTGGGTCATAATGGTCTTTTCAACAAATGGGGTTGGATATCCATATCCAAAAGAATGAAAGAGGACCCCTACCTCACACCCTACACAAAAATTAATTCAAAAAAGATCAAAGATCTCAACATAAAAGAAAATACCATAAAACTCCTAGAAGATAATGTAGGAAAACATCTTCAAGACTTTATATTAGGCGGCCACTTCCTAGACTTTACACCCAAAGCACAAGCAACAAAAGAAAAAATAGATAAATGGGAACTCCTCAAGCTTAGAAGTTTCTGTCCCTGAAAGGATTTTCTCAAAAAGGTAAAGAGGCAGCCAACTCAATGGGAAAAATTTTTGGAAACCATGTATCTGACAAAAGACTGATATCTTGCATATATAAAGAAATTCTACAACTCAATGATGATAGTACAGACAGCCCAATTATAAAATGGGCAAAAGATATGAAAAGACAATTCTCTGAAGAGAGAATACAAATGGCCAAGAAACACATGAAAAAATGTTCAGCTTCACTAGCTATTAGAGAGATGCAAATTAAGACCACAATGAGATACCATCTCACACCAATGAGAATGGCTGCCATTAAACAAACAGGAAACTACAAATGCTGGAGGGGATGTGGAGAAATTGGAACTCTTATTCATTGTTGATGGGACTATATAATACTTCAGCCACTCTGGAAGTCAGTCTGGCAGTTCCTTAGAAAACTAGATATAGAGTTAACCTTTGATCCAGTGATTGCATTTCTTGGTATATACCCAGAAGATCTGAAAGTAGTGACATGAACAGATATTTGCACACTGATGTTCATAGCAGCATTATTCACAGTCGCTAAGAGATGGAAACAACCCAAATGTCCTTCAACAGATGAGTGGATAAATAAAATGTGGTATATACACACAATGAAATACTATGTGGCAGTAAGAAGGAATGATGTCATGAAACATATGACAACATGGATGAACCTTGAAGACATAATGCTGAATGAAATAAACCAGACACAAAAAGAGAAATATTGTATGCTACCAGTAATGTGAACTTTGAGAAATGTAAAACAAATGGTTTATAATGTAGAATGTAAGGGAACTAATGATAGAGAGAAATTAAGGAAGGGGGAATGATAATCCAATAAGAACAGATAAGCTATCATGGGTAAATTTAACATTCTGGGAATGCCCAGGAATGATTATGGTCTGTTAATTTCTGATGGGTATGGTAGGAACAAGTTCACAGAAATGTTGCTATATTAGGTTACTTTCTTGGGGTAGAATAGGAACATGTTGGAAATAAATTAGTTATCTTAGTTTAGTTGTCTTTTTCTTAGTCACTTGTTATGGTGTCTTTGAAATGTTCTTTTATTGTATGTTTTTTTTTTTAAATTTGTTTATTTTTTTTATTTTTTATACAATTGACTTAAAAAAAAACAAGGAAAAAAATATGCAGAGCCCCCTTGAGGAGCTGGTGGAGAATGCAGGGGTATTGGCCTGCCCCACCTCAATGGTTGCTACTGTGTTCACAGACATAAGGGACTGGTGGTTTGATGGGTTGAGCCCTCTACCACAGGACTTGACTTTGGGAAGAATGTTGCTGCAAAGGAGAGGCTAGGCCTCCCTATAATTATTCCTAAGAACCTCTCCTGGATGCCTCTTTGTTGCTCAGATGTGGCCCCCTCTCTCTAGCTAAGCCAACTTGGCAGGTGAAATCACTGCCCTCCCCCCTATGAGGGATTAGACACCCAGGGGAGTGAATCTCCCTGGCAACATGGAATATGACTCCCTGGGGGGAATGTAGACATGGCTTCATGGGATGGAGAACGTCTTCTTGAACAAAATGGGAAAATGAAAAGAAATGAAATAAGCTTCAGTGGCAGAGAGATTCCAAAAGGAGCTGAGAGGTCACTCTGATGGGCATTCTGACACACAATATAGACAACCCTTTTTAGGTTCTAATGAATTAGGGTAGCTGGTGGTAGATACCTGAAACTATCAAACTACAACCCAGAACCCATGAATCTTGAAGACAATTGTATAAAAATGTAGCTTATGAGGGGTGACAATGGGATTGGGAACACCACAAAGACCACACTCCCCTTCGTCTAGTTTATGGATGGATGAGTAGAAAAATGGGGGAAGGAAACAAACAAACAAAGGCACCCAGCATTCTTTTTTACTTTAATTGCTCTTTTACACTTTAATTATTATTCTTTTTATTTTTGTGTGTGTGGTAATGAAGGTGTCAAGAATTGATTTTGGTGATGAATGCACAACTATATAATGGTACTGTGAACAATCAAATGTATGATTTGTTTTGTATGACTCCATGGTATGTGAATATATCTCAATACAATAAATATAAAAAAAGAAATGACATGGTAATATAATTAGGACAATAGACAACCAAACAAGGCCAGTTTCTCAGATCCTTGTAGACTACATTCCTACTTACTGGACTGTAACCACTGAATGGAGAACCATTCACACACACCATTCCCCTTTTTGTACACCTATACACAATGACTGAGGGTCTGCTTTCAGCTTCATACAGGACTGTGTTTTCATTTTGGGAAGAAAGAAATCAGGAGTTTCACACTGGTCATGATTTGGGGGCATCTCTACAACTAGATTAAAAGTGAAAAAAAATCACTAAAAAATTATTTGAAATCATGCACTTAACCCAAAAGGTCATTGGACTGAATTGAATTGAGTTATTTTTTAAACAAAATCCAGACAGGCAAGTTTGCATAGAAAATAATTCAGTAATATTGCTGAACATGTACTCAGCACTGGCTGGGAATGTAAAGAGAAAAGAAAAAGAACTCTCCCCTGGTCTCATTACTGCTTAGTTGGGCATGTGGGGTGCTGCCAGATAAGAGATCAAGGCATAGATGCACATTAATTATGTAGTTAGGTAATTTAGCCAAAGAACCAATTTAATTGAGGATTTGATACTGATTTCATATTTTTACATGAAATGGATTATATCACTAATAAAATACCAATTAGATTTTTCAAAGCATAACCCAAGTTTTGATGAGTTGAATATCATATTGGACCCAAATTTTGAGCTTTAGTTATTATTCTGATAATCCAGATGAAGTGGTAGGCCTGAGATTCTAACCCACATTTATTATAACTCTAAAGTCCAAGCAAATTTGTTTTATTTTCCTTCCTTCATGTTCTCCCCAAGGCATTTTGTACTCATCTTTCTTCTAACACTTATGAAAACTCAGTGGAATCATTTCCACATACTTGTATTCCCCTTTAAGCTAATAAAATATTCACCCCAGATCTTGAAACACTTTTTGACAGATATTGGATATTTAGTCAGTGCTTGGGTTAACATATGCAAAAACCATTGACATCCAGCTCCCAACTAATCAATTTATCATACAATAGGTATATTAGCAAAAATGAAAAAAAAAGCAACCAGTGTTCTTTTTCACTTTAATTGTTCTTTTTCACTTTAATTTTTATTCTTGTTACTTTTGTGTGTATGGTAATGAAAATGTTCAAAAATTAATTTTGGTGATGGACACACAACTATATGCCGGTACTGTGAACAATTGATTGTATGCTTTGCATGACTGCATGGCATGTGAAGATATCTCAATAAAATTGAACTATTAAAAAAAAGAGTACTTTGCAAATACATTTTATTTTCTGCCCAAAGTACTCTGGGGTGCATCAGGGTATCACTTTGAACACTACACAATATCAAGTTCTCTTTCCCCATTCTAGGTTTCATGCAACCATGTTGTTTAACTAAACTACTGGCCATAGAGGTTATATTAGAAAGTATGGTACAGAGAATACAAATTTTGTACCAAATAAACATCACTTAAATAACAGTTAAAACTCAGAAATGGATGTGACTTCTGTAAAAGCTTGCACTCTAGGAACATTTACAAGTCTAGTAGAACATTCTCTACTCCTGCATCATTGAGCGCCCAACCTCTGTCCACATTCTATCCCATAGTGTCTATGCTCTTGATTTCAAGTCTCAGCATTTTCTCATTTTAGTAAATTTATATTAGTGAAGACTTGTGATACTTGTCATTTTGTTTCTGGCTTCTTTCAACATCATGTACTTAAGGTTCATTCACCTGGTTTCATGGCTCATGATTTCATTTCTTCTTGCAGGCATTTAATATTCCTTTGAATTTTTGCACCATACTTTGCCTTTATGTTCCCCCATCAATGTATCCTTAGACTGCCTCCATTCATTGCAAATCATGAATGTTTCTACCATAAGCACCAGTGTCTAATTGTTTCCTTGCTTTCAGTTCCTCAAAGCATGTACCTGTACACTTCTTCCCTACCAAGAGTGAATAGCTATGCCTCTCCATCCACATTTCCCCAGCATTTGTACCTTTCTATTAAGGTTATTGTATTAGTTAGGGTTCTCTAGGCAAATGGAGTCAACAAGAGATATCTAAATAAAAGATTTTATTAAAGTTTCTCACACAACTGTGGGGATGCACAATTTCAAATTCTGTAGGGCAGGCAGCAAACTGGCAAATCTGATGAACTCCTCAGGAATTCCTTCACTGGCTAGCCAAAGAAGAAATGAAGGTCCTCCATCTGTCTCACTTAAAAGTCTTAAACTGACTGGATTAGATCCAGCTGACTGTATTCTCTCCTTGTGAAAGACACACCCTTTGTTTATGTAATCAGCCACAGTTGCAGCTAATTGACTGATGATTTAATAAACCAGTCTTCTGTTTTATTAACTAGCCACAAATGTTCTTGAAGTAATGGTTAGGCCAGTGCTTGCTTGACCAGACAACTGGGTACCATCACCTGGCCAAGATGATGCATGAAACTAAGCATCATAGTTATAAACAGTTTTATTCATGCACCATACAGTCCATCCTGAGTGACAATCACTAGCTCTCAGTGTAATCACATAATTATGCTTTCATCACCATAATCTATATGAGAACATTTCCATTTCTTCTGCAAAAAGAGAAAAAAGTGAAATAATAAAGAATTAAAATAAAATAAAGTAAAATTATAAATAAGATACAACAAAAAGAATCCCAGACTTCCCCTTATATCCCCCTCAGTTGATATTAACTTTGACACATTTTCTTTGATACAGTTAATGGAAATATATTAGTTATTTTTAACTGTAGACCATAGTTTTCATTGAATGTATTTCCCCATATACCATCCAATGCTTAACACCTTGCAATGTTGAAAATCAATTTTTCTACATCATGTAAAACTTTTTGATATTTCTACATTTGAGCACCATCATTGTTCACAGTAGATTTTGCAAAGTTTTACAGTCCAAATTTTATACTCAGTCTTTCCTCCTGGTGTTCTGCATGACCCTAGCCATTCTCTTTCAACCAAACTCACAGCCAGCTTTCTTTTTACACTTACAAAATTGTGCTATGATCAAATAGTATTGTGCTAACTATTTCTGGATCATTATGATCAATCCTGTTGATCATTCTGTACTCCTTCACCATAAAATGCACAGTGTCTACCATATTTCTACCTCCTGATGGCCTGTGTTCTTAAATTGAACTTTCAAAATTCCTCATCGTAGGTCATATTAGTGAGACCATGAAATATTTGCCCTTCTGTTTCTGGCTAATTTCACTCAATAAAATGTCCTCAAGTTTCATCCATATTGTTATAGATGACATGACTTTATTTTGTCTTACAGCTGCATAATAGTCCATTGTATGTTCATATCACAGTTTGTTTATCCACCCTTGCATTGATGGACATTTGGGCTGTTTCCATATCTTGGCAATCATGAATAATTCTGCTAAAAATTTTGGCATACAAATGTCCATTCACGTTCTAGCCTTCTGTTCCTCCAAGTATATACCTCAAAATAGAATTGTTGGGTCCTTTGGCAATTCTATAGTTAGCCTCCTGAGGAACCACCAAACTGCTTTCAAGAGCAGTTGCACCATCTACATTCCCACCAACAGTGAATAAGTGTACATTTTTCTCTACATCTTCACCAACATTTGTAGTTTTCTGTTGTTTTGATAATGACCATGTAGTAGATGTGAGATGATATCTCACTGTGGTTTCAATTTGCATTTCCCTAATAGCCAGTGAAGTTTAGCATCTTTTCATATGTTTTTGAGACATTTGCATTTCCTCTTCAGAAAATTATCTGTCCATGTCCTTTGACCATTATTTAAATGGGTTGTTTATCTTTATCTTGTTTTGTTGTAGGAACTCTTTATATTTTGCAGTTACTAAACCCTTTTCTGATAGATGATTTCCAAATAATGTCTTCCATTGCATAGCTGTGTTTTTACTTTCCTGATGAAGCCCTTTGATTTGCAATAGTTTTCAGTTTTAAAGAGATCCCATTTACATATCTCTTCTTTAATTGCTCATGCTTTGGGTGTCAGATCTACGAAGCCACCTCCTACGAGGAGGTTAAAATATTTCCCTATATTTTCTTCTAAAAATGTATGGTCTTAGCTCAAATGTTTAGGTCTTTATCTATTTTGAGTTAATTTTTGTATAAGGTGTGAAATAGATGCCCTCTTTCATTCTTCTGGGTGTGGATATCTAGTTCTCCAAGCACCATTAATGGAAGAGGCTGCTCTGCCCCAGTTGAGTGGACTTGGCCACCTTATTGAAAAAAAAAAATGTTGTAGATGAGAAGGTCTACAATATTATTACACTTACAATACTGTGCTATGATCACATGGTATTGTGCTATCCTTTTCTGGATCATTATCACAATCCTGTTGATCATTCTGTACTCCTTCAGCATCAAATGCACAGTTTGATTCTATTGCAGTTTCTTCTTTGACCCACTGATTATTTAAGAGCATGTTGTTTAACCTCCATGTATTTGTAAAATTTCTGGTACTCCAGTTGTTATTAATATGCAGCTCCATTCCATTATGATCATAGTCCTGTGCATAATTTCTATCCTTTTAAATATATTAAGGTCTGTTTTGTGCCCAGCATGTAATCTATCTTGGAGACTCTTCCATGAGCACTTGAGATGAATGTGTGTCCTGCCATTTTGGGGTGCAATGTTGTATACATGTCTTTTAGATCTAGTTCATTTGTCATATTATTTAGATTCTCTTTGTCCTTATTGATCAACTGTTTAGATGTTTTCTCTATTGGAGAGAGTGGTGTGTTGAAATCTCTCATTATTATTATAGAGATGTCTATTTCTCACCTCAACTTTGTCAGTGTTTAACCCCTGCACTTTGGGGTACCATGATTAGCTGTATAAATAATTATGATTATTTCTTCTTGGTGAATTGAACCTTTTACTAATGTATAGTGTCTTTTTTCAAAGTATTTCTGCATTTAAATTTTATTATGTCTAATATTAATATAGCTACACCAGTTTTTTTAATTGCTACTGCTAACAGGGATATCTTTTTCCATCCTTTCCCTTTCAACTTATTTGTACCTTTCAGTCTAAACTGTCTCTAGAAAAGAGCACAGAGTTGGATCATGCTTTTTTATTGATTATGCCTATATGTGCATCTGGTTTTGGGAGTCTAATCCATTAACATTCAATGTTATCACTGTAAAAGCTGACCTTACTTCAATCATTTTTCCCTTTGGCATTTATTTGTCAGATTTATTATTTTTCTCTCATTTTATACTTTCAGTTATCTTTACTGAAAGTTATCAGTTATATACCATCCCCCAAGACTCTCTTGTCTATTTTTTCAGGAGGCAAAACTCCCTTTAGCATTTCTTGCAGGGCAGGTCTCTTGTTAAAAAAAAAAAAAAAACCTCTCTCAGCCCTTTGTTTATCTATGAGTATTTTAAGCTCTCCCTCACTTTTGAAGACAGCTTTGCTGTCTCTATTATAATTTTTATTGAGATTCTTCACATTCCATACAATTATCCAAATATCCAAAGTGTACAATCAACTGCCCATTGTACCATCATACAGTTTTGCATTCATCACAATTAATGTTTTTGAATTTTTAAAACATTTTCATTACTCTCTAAAGAAATAAAGACAAAAAAAGGAAACTTAAATCATCCCATACCCCTAACCACCCCTCCTTCATTATTGACTCATAGAATTGGTATAGTTCATTTGTTACTGTTGATGAAAGAATGTTAAAATACTATTAACTGCAGTATATAGTTTGCAATAGGTATACTTTTCTCCCAATATGCCTCTCTATTATTAACTTCTACTAAGTGTCATACATTTGTTCTAGTTCATGAAAGAGATTTCTAATATTTGTATGGTAAATCACAGAGATTTCCCAAAACAGGATTCACTGTTTTATATATTCTCATCTTTTAGCTTTTAACTTTTCTTTTGGTAACATACATGACTCTGAGCTTCCCCTTTCCACCATATTCACACATCATTGAGCACTGTTATTCTCAAAAAGGATATTGCCACCTCTGTCCATTTTCAAATAGTTAACTTCAATCTATTTGAACATTCTGCTCATAATAAGCAACATCTCCCCATTATTTAGTCTCATTCTATATTCTGGTAACATATTTCATGACTATGAGTTTACATATTATAATTAGTTCATATCAGTGAGACTCGGCAATATTTGTTCTTATGTGTTTGACTTATTTCACTCAATATAGTGCCCTCAAGGTTTCTTCATCAACCTATTTTAAGATGGTTTTTTTCACACCCCATACATTCCATTCCAAGTAAACAATTGATGGTTCCCTGTATAGTTACATATTTATGTATACACCATCCTCACCACTATCTATATAAAGACATCTCAATTCCTTCCACAAAGAAGGAGGAAGAGTCAAAGGAGGTAGAGATACAAAATTAAAAGAAAAAAAAAACAAAAAATAAATAAATAAAACATGACAGCTAGGAAGCAAGAAAAGGAAAGATAGCATTAAACTAAAGTAAAATAGAGTCAGACAGCATCACCAATGACAGAAGTCCCATACCCCTCCCTCATGTCCCCCTCTTTTATGCATTTAGCTTTAGTATATTGCCTTTGTTACAGTAAATGAAGCATAATACAGTGTTTCTGTTATAGTCTCTAGTTTGCATTGATTGTATTTCCCCCATATCACCCTATTTTTAACACCTTGCAAGGCTGACATTTGTTTTCCCTCATGTAAAAACATATTTGTACATTTTATCACAATTGTTGGGCACTCTAGGTTTCACTGACTTATACAGTCCCCATCTTTATCTTTCGTCTTTCATTCTGCTGCCCCACATGCTCCTAACCTTCCTCTTTCAACCATACTCACAGTCATCTTTGGTCAGTGTACTTATATTGCTGTGCTACCATCACCCAAGATTGTGTTCTAAACCTCTCACTTCTGTCTTCCTATCTGTCTGTAGTGCTCCCTTTAGTATTTCCTGTAGCACAAGTATCTTGTCCACAAACTCTGTTATTGTCTGTTTATCAGAAAATATCTTACATTCTCCCTCAGATTCGAAGGACATTTTTACCAGATATAGGATTCTTGGTTGGCAAGTTTTCTCTTTCAGTATCTTAAATATATCACACCACTTCCTTCTTGCCTCCATGGTTTCTACTGAAAAATCACACATAGTCTTACCAAACTTCCTTTGTATGTGATGGATCACTTTTCTCTTGCTGCTTTCAGAACTCTCTGTTTGTCTTTGATGTTTGATTATCTGATTATTAAATATCTTGCTGTAGGCCTATTAAGATCTACTCTGTTTGGGGTATGCTGCACTTCTTGGATCCATAATTTTATGTCTTTCATAAGAGATGGGAAATTTTCATTGATTATTTTCTCTATTACTGCTTCTGCCCCCTTTCCCTTCTCTTCTCCTTCTGGAACACCTATGACATGTACATTCATGCATTTCATGTTGTCATTAAATTCCCTGAGATGTTGCTCATATTTTTCCATTCTTTTCCCCATCTGTTCTTTTGTGTGCAGGATTTCAGGTGTCCTGTTCTACAGTTCCTGAGTATTTTCTTCTGCTGTTGAGATCTGCTGTTTTATGTCCCCATTGTGTCTTCCATCTCTTGTGTTGTACCTTTCATTTCCATTTATTCTGCCAGTTGTTTTTTCAAACTTTTGATTTCTACCTTATATTCACCCAGTGTTTTCATTATACACTTCATCTCTTTTGCCATATCTTCTTTTAACTTTTTGAATTGATTTAGCATTAGTTGTTTCAATTCCTGTATCTCAGTTGAAGTGCAAGTATTTTCCTTTGACTGGGCCATAACTTTGTTTTTCTTCATGTACTTTTTAGTTTTCTGTTGTTTAGGCATCTGGTGTCCTTGGTCACCCCAATCCAGTATTCCCAGAACAGAATGGGCTCAGATCTCAGAAGGGGGCATTATTCAGTATCAGGTCTCTGTGAGGGTGTTTCTTCAAAGATTGACACACCCTGAGTTCTCAAGCTGCTGTGCTTTTCCTAACTTGTCTCTTGCTTTTAAATAGTCTCTTTGTCTCTCTGACTCTGCTATCTCCACCCTTGTGTGTGTTAGAGAGCTGTGAACTGAAAATGGCTGTTGCTTCCTCCACTGAGCCATCCAGGTTGAGAGACAGAAAAAGGGACAGATAGCCCCCATTCAGGGCCAGTCAGTAGTTCCTCCAGCTTCACCCACTGTCCAGAGATAGTACCAGGTCCTCTGGTCTTCCCCTGCCCCTGGCATAGAGAAGTCCACTGGCTCTTTAAGGTCAGTTGTCACTAAAAGCCTCCATTTGCTTGGGGTTTATAGCTTGTATTGAGCAGTCCACTTTTGTTAACCAAAACCCCAGTGGGAGCTGGACTGAGGTGTATTTGCTTGTTCAGAGAGTGCTGTTCTCTATCACAGTGAGGTTCTGCAGTTTGGGCTGCCATGGGGGAGGGGCTCTCAGCACAGGGCCACAGTCTTTACTCACAGATTTTATGCTGTGATCTCAGGCATTCCTCCCAATCCAGGTTGGTGTATGATATGTGGCAGTCATGTTTGTCCCCCAGCAGTTATTCCAGATTACTTACTAGATGGTCCTGGTTGCTTATTAGTTGTTCCAGGGGGACTAACTAATTTCTACTCCTCTCTATGCTGCCATCTTTTTTCTCCCTCTCTAATATACTTTCAATTTCACCCACAGTATCTTTCATTTCCTTAAAGATTTGCAATTTTTCTATGTAATCTTTCAAATTCTTCTTTATGTTCACCTAGTGTCTTCTAAATATCCATTATCTCTTTAACTACCTTGTTAAAATTATTGAGGAGATTTGTTTGACTATCTTGGATTAGTTGTTCCAAATTCTGTATTTCCTCAAACTTTTTATTTGGTCATTTTTTTAGTCATGTATTCTTAAGGTGACTTGCAATTTTTTGCTGGTTTCTTGGCTTCTGATTATCTTGATAAGTTTATTTTGAAAGTTGGTTTCCCTCATGCCTATAATTATTTGTTGATTTGGCTCATGTTGAAGGTTTCCTTTGGCACTTAGTTCATCAGTACTTAAAGCCAAACTAGGGCTACCATCCCATAGAGGGGGTACAGACCCATTCCACAGGGCCATAGAGAAAGGGTTAGGAAAGTACCTTCTCAGACTTCACTTCCCCAGTCTTCCTGGCACTACAACAGCACTACAAAGGTAAGATATTTTTATCCTTCTTACCCCCTCTTTCTACAGTGAACAAGGATAAATGCCTCATGATACTGTGGGCACCTGTCCATAAAATGTGACCAAGGCTGTGGGCCACTCTGTCCTATTTCACCAACAAAAATGTGGGTTAAATCTGTTTTATGCCCCCCTCTTTTTCCCTGTCTCTCCTAAACCACTGCAATCCCCTAGGAATGACCAAGGTGCACTCAGGTCTATCAGTCTAAGGGTTGAAGGAAGGGCATCTGAGGCTTCAGTGAGATCAGTCACATGCCACAGCTTCTCTGATTGAGGAAGTAGTGGGATTGTGAGCACCCTGGACTCCTGTGTAGGGTGGTTCAAATCTGTGTGTCCAGGAGGGTCACCTCCTCAATCCAGCAGTTGGAAAAGGGCTGTGCTGCATCTCCTGTCATGAGTTTGTCGCTTCACACCTCAAACATATGATCTCCTTTAGAAAAGGCCTGAGCCTAATCAGTTCATGATTCAATGGGTTTGGGCTTCTTTCAGGCAACCTCCCACTCAATTAAGAGTATGGGGACAGAAAATAGTTTAAAAGTAAAGAGAACTCAAGACAAGAATTCACCTTTAACACATTTATACTAAAGGGGAACTTAAGGTAAAAGGAACAAGTTTACAATGTGAAAATTAATTGACACATTACCAAGCCTGGGAGCCCTGCTCCCCAAGATGCAGCTGGAAATGAGATCAGAGAGCTCCCCCTGTCTCAGTCACAGAGAATTTATAGCATTTTGAGTTACATTCCATCAAAATCATATTCTATTTTTACATTAAATGATGCTTCATGAACACAAATGGTTCAAGATCAAAGGAAGGTATCCACAGTGTTATCTAAGACTTAGCCTTGAATTCCTGTAAAACTCTACTAAAATATTTTTATTAGTTAAGATATGGTTTCTGTAAGAGCAATATAGCATACTTTTACTTGTATAAAAGTCTAAAACTTGGAAAAGAGATTACTATTACTTGTCTCTAACTTGTTAATATAGATTTTTTCTTTTTATTTTATTGATTAGTTTAGACATTACATCTTATTAATAAACATACCTTTGATTAGGACTGTATTCAACTTTGCTACATTATTTATGACTTCTCTCTGATTAAAGTAACAGCCCATCCTATTTTCACAGAACTCTAGTGGATTACATGTTCTCTATGTCTAAGAAGGTTGTGAGGACCTTTCTGCTTCCTTGAAAATATTCACAGTTCTTTTAACTGTTTAGCTTCTCCTTCAGCGTGCTTTTCTGATATGGGACTTGAAGGGTATGAAACATCTGTCCCTGTTATTATAGTAAGGCCTTTCCACTTTTTATCATTTAGAAATTGTATTTGGGTGTTTTTAGGTCAAAGTTCTGCTAAATTTGCTTCCATATCAGAAGGAATAAATGGTTTTTCAATATTAGAACAGAAAACATCAGGTGATATATGAGAACAGCATAGAGAGAAGGAGTCCGCATCCTCATTACTAGACTTCTTAGTACAGATATTATCCTGTGACACCCCCACTTTTCCTGAGTGGATGGCCTATCTCTCCCAGCCTGCTGCAGCCAGCCAGATTGCAGCCAAACATGAAAGTATCTGCTGGCCTCATGGATAGGGGACAGGTGTCATGCACCCTCTTGCAGATCAGTCTCTTACCACTGTCCCTCAGTATTTGGAACCAATTGAGCAGTGCACTCCTGAGCTTCCATATGAAAAGCCTGTGGATATTGAGAGGTTAACTTCACTGGCCAAGAGTTTGCTCAGGATTTTGCCATATCTGCCTTCCTCAGGGGTGGGTGATGGGTGGTAAGAACTGCAATGGAGATTAGTATCTCTATGCAGTCTCTCAGTTTCTGGAATTAATGCAATTGCATGCTTCCAAGCTCCTGCATGAAAATGGTATAGGCTAAGAGACCAAGAGTGTTAACTTTGCTGGCCCTCAGATGGAGTTGTACTGCAATACATTTCAGCAGCTGGGAAGTACCAAGCCATCCCACAGCTGCCAGATTCAGGGGTAAGAAGGGACACCAGGTGCTGAGACTGAGTTCACTCATCACAATTTCTCAGTAATAGCTTCTAGGTTTTTGTCCTGCATTTCCTTATATGCTGCAGTGTCCTTCCCTGGTCTCCTGAGAACCAGAACTACTGCTTTGGATAATCCCTGCCTGTTCTGTAGGTACTTTTTGTTTGGGAGTGATTTGTCCTTGTCCTTTTTATACCATCTTCCAAGAAGTCTCCCATAAACACATTTTATTAAAGACTTCAAGATTTGTGTACATGAAATTCTAAAGAAAATGCAATCTGAATACAGGTGAGCTTTTTCAGTTAAGAATAAGACAGATGTGTCAAAATTCAGAGGTCTACTATGTGTTGTGCCTCCTTTCTAAGTGGCAGAGAATGCTCTGATGCATTTGCTGAGGAGGCCTAAGGCAATGTTTTTCATTTCATTCTTAGAACACATTTACACATTTAAAACACATTAACTCCAAAATAATTTGTATGGATTACATATACTGACATTTACTATAATAGAAGTTAAGTTGAGAAATATAAAATTATTCATAAAACCCACTGTGTTATCATAAGTATTATTTTTATGATTATTTTCCAAGTAAATTATAGAGAAAAAATAAAACAGAGCCTTTGGGCATGGAATGACTGCAGCTTTGCCTGATGTTGATGGAGTGACTCTGCTACTTTAAGAGTCAACATGATAGTGCTTTTGACTGCATGGAAAATGTATCATGTTGATGAATGCAGTGGAAAAAATATGGAAGGCTTTCTGTGTTTACCATTAATTTCCAAGGGATTTTTACCCAGTTTATGATGGTGATTTTTTACCTAGTGCATGAAGTTTGCTCAGAGAACATGGTGGAAGTCAGAGGGACAGCTCATGAATCTTGTGTTTCTCAGAAAACATTCATGGTAGCTGGTGAGACATGTATGGTGGGCAGCATCTATGAGTCTACCAATATTCCTGGCCACCTCATGTTCATGCCCTTTCTTTAATCCCTCCACTTGAATGTTGGCAGGGCCTTGTGTCTTACCTCTCATGATTACAATATGGCCAAATGCATGAGCTGTTATTTCTGATATTAGGGTTCTTAAAGACTTTAAAAGAAACTGAATTTCATTTTGTTGGCACTCCATTGCTTTGTTGATTATTTACTCTGATGGAAGCCAGATGCCATATCATAAGTTTTACCATAGAGACACCCACATGTCAAAGATCTCAGAAAATCCTCTGCCCAGTAGCCTGAAATGAACTGAATCATGCTAACAGTTATGAGTGAGAATGTAAGATTGTCTGCCTCTTCTCTGGTCTTGATATCACTGTGACCCTCACTGACATTTTGTATCTAGCTTGGAGAGCTCTGTAACATTTAAGAAAAGTGGAAAGTTATCAAATAAGCATACAAAATTCAATTGTCTAATATGTCAACATACATCAATGAGAAAGAAAATTTAGAATTTGACTGTCATTCAAATGAATAAAACCCTATAACCTCATCAAAGGCACATAGAAAGGGAAAAAATACTTAGTTACCATTAAATACAGATTGTTAAATAAGAAAATGGAACTAGTGTCATGTTGCTAGTGTGGAATTACTTATTCTTCCTAACTTACTTGAAAAATTCACTGCATTTTCAGGCATCAAAATCATTGACTGATTTTTTAAATTAGAATCTGAATTTTATGTTAACATGCTAATTGGAAGTCAGATCTGGAGTACAACCGAGCTCCCTTCTTGGAGAAACACAGGCCCAGTTCTATCAAGGATATTGCCATTTCTCCTCTTTCCATTCCAAAAATATTAACAAGCCCTCAGAGATGTAGATAAGATCTACCAATTTAGCTAATTATCTACTCTGTGAACTGAGCTCTTAGGCCACCTAACTATAAATAATCAACCTATTCCATACAACATTAAAGATTACTCATCCCAGGGAAATTGGGTCCAGGGGAGTTCTTTCTTCCCAGCTTCTTCATTGGATGCCAGTCTTGACATTGTAGCCCTAGCCTTTTATATCCAGCAGTGTAATGACCTCACACATACATTCATTAGTTATGTCCCAGCAGGGATGAGATCCATCTAAGTGAATGCCTTGGAGACATTAGATTTAGAGTTGTCTGTTGGGTATATTGTTTCCTCATCATTAGTACAAGTGTAACCATTGAGAAAGTCATATGGGAGGCCACTCAAATGCAATGCCTCACCCATGAAGCATATGAAGTTTATGTTCTTAGTTCTAGTGGGGATTTCAGAAATCCCATTCCAAATTTTTCTTTCCTTCAGCACTGGTCCTAGGTTCCATAGGCATTTTCACCACCATAACAGGAAATAGGTCTCTCTAAACTGTCTAATGTGCATTCCAAATGACAGTGATATCTAATTCACATCACTGGGTCCTGGCTCTGAGGGGAATTATGGTCTCTGCTCTCCCAAGACAAAGGCAGTGGTAGCTATTGTTTCAAACATGCTCAGACAAATGCAGTGGCACTTAATGTTTCAACACTCCTGTGACAAGGACAGATGCTGTGGAGATTTAAAGATGCTTCCTCAAGGCTGTAGGGGAAATTTGTCTTAAAGTCTACATTTCCTGGGCAGGCCAGCAAAGCTTAGCTTTGGGGAGCCATCAGAGAAATTCTTCTTGCCCTTCAAGAGCTCCTACATAGGGCAGTTTGGAGTTGGTCTGTGCCCAATTCATGGGTCCTTTGCTCTATAATGTCTGGGAAAGATCAAATATAGAAAGTCTTCCCTGGATTAATCCTCATCCCAGAATTTTCCCTCTGGGCAAAAGCAGCCAAGAGCCAATGAAAGGAGTGTAAGAAACTAGAGTTGGACAGTCTGGGACAAAGGCCTGCTTGTTTCAGACATAGAGGTGAGGGAAATTTCTTCCCTGGGAAACATAAAGGACAACCAGACTCCTGTAAATGGGGGACTCCAAACAAGTAACAAGAAAAAGCTGAAGAATAGACAGAGGCCCAGTAAGACAGGGAAGATCCTGAACACTGCATTCACTTTCAGAAGAACTTGTTGAAAACTGGGCTGAAGCTCAGAACATCTGTCTTATCATCAGCTGGTTAAGAAAAGAAGAAACTTATATTTGAAGGAAGAAATCCTTGAGTTAACATTTTAAAATAGTTTAATGTATGGTGCACAACAAAAGAATACCAGACAAAAAAGGAATCAGGAAATTATGGGTCATGTAAAGAAAGAGGATAAAAATACAGAAAACACCAATGATGAAGACATGAATGTGGACCTACCAAGCAAAGAATTTTAAAATGAACTTAAAAATCCTTAAGGTGATGAATCAAAGTATAGAGGAATAACTATGGGATATCAGGCAAACAATGAAAGAATGATATGAAGTCTAAATAAAGAGATAGAAATATTAAAATTAACCAAACTGGACTACTTAGTTGAAGACTACAATAACAGAAGTGAAAAATGCCCAGTATAATTTCAAGAGCAGATTGGACCTGGGAGAAGAAAGAATAAGTGAACTGAAGAAACAAAACACTGGAAATGAGTCAGGGGGTGGAGCAGAAAGAAAAAAGTAATATTAATAGTGAAAATAGCTTAAAAGGGCTTTGGGACACTATCATGTGCACCAATATATTTGTTTTGGGAGTCCCAAGAAGGAGAAGTAAGACAGAGACAGAAGGAATAGTGAAAGAAATAATAAGAGATTACTTCTTAAACTTAGCAAAATATGAGAATATGAACATCCAAGAAGCTCAGAGAACACCAAACGGGATAAACATGAAGGATATAAACTACCCCACCCTATGCTTATTACACCATCAAATTCAAAGGACAAAATAGAGTTCTGAAAACTGCAAGAGAAAAGCAATTTGCTAATTACCAAAGAGTCCCAATTAGATTGGGTACAGATTTCTAAACAGAAACTATGGAGGCAAGAAAGCAGTGGGTTGAAAGCATTAAAATGCTAAAGGAAATAACTGCCAGCCAAGAGTTCTAAATCCAGCAAGACTATTTCAAAAATGAGGGTGAAATTGAGATATCCTCAGACAAATAAAGATGAGGGAGCTATCACTACTAGACTTGCCATACAAGCAATATTAAAAGGAGTTTTTCAGACTGAAAGTAAAGGACACTAGAGAGAGGCTCAAAGCAGCATAAATATTTAAAATATTACAATAATATTTTTGTTGTCTTGCTATGCCTGAATTTCTTTCCTCTGCACATATGCCCCTCCTAAGCAACTACTGCCATAAATGTGATTGGATATTGTGCCAGTTTGGATATGTTATGTTCCCCCCAAAACCATGCTCTTTCATGCAATCTTGTGGGGGCAGATGTATTAGTGTTGATTAAGTGGGAATCCTTTGAATGTGTGTTTCCAAGGTGATATGACTTAATCAACTGTGGGTTAGAACTTTGATTGGATAATTTCTATGGAGTTGTTACCCCACCCATTCAGCATGGGTGTTAATTGGATAACTGGAGTACTTTAAAAAGAGCCACACAGGCCCAGACACAAAGCAGCTGCAGCCTAAAGAGGAATGTCTGGGAAAAAGCCATTTTGAAATAAGAACTCTGGAGCAGACACCAGTCACGTGCCTTCCTGGCTAACAGAGGTTTTCTGGATGCCAATGGCCATCCTCCAGTGAAAGTACCTGGTTGTTGATGCCTTACCTTGGATACTTTATGGCCTTAAGACTGTAACTGTGTAACCAAATAAATCCCATTTATAAAAGTCAATCCATTTCTGGTACTTTGCATAACAGCAGCATTAGCAAACTGTAACGGATTTTGGTACCAGAGAAGTGGGGTGTTGCTGAGTTTGCAAATACCAAACATGTTGGAACAGCTTTTTAAATGGATAAGGGGAAGATTCTGGAAGAATTGTGTAGAATTTGATAGAAAAGGCCTAAGTTTCTTTGAAGAGACTGTGGAAATATGGAATCTAAAGATACTTCTTATATGGTCTCAAGCAGAAATGATGAATGTGTTATTGCAAACTGGAAGAAAGGTGATCCTTGTATTAAAGTGGCACAGAATTTGACATAATTGCATCCTATTGTTGGATGGACTGGAATGCAGAACTTGAAAATGATGAGCTGGGATACTTAGCTGAAGAGATTTTGACACTAAATATCAGAACTGTGGCCTGGCTTCTCCTTGCAGCTTATAGTAAAATATGAGGGGAGAGGGATAAGCTGAGAAGTGAGTTTGAGTATGCAGAAATCAGAAACTGATAGTCTAGAAAACTTTGGGCTTCCAGAAAGTGAGACCCCAGAAGCTATAGCCCCATGTGAGGTTTTAACCAAACATGGAAACTGACAGCCATTTCAGTACAAGCCAGGATGTAGATTGGAGATGGAGCTATCCAGAAAGGATCTGTGGAAAGTCCTGTTGTCTAATGGTTTTGACCCCTGTGTGCTTCACACCAAGCCAATGAGATTTTTGAGAGAACTGTTAGCCAGAGCCATGTCTGGTCTGGACAGGAAGGGACAAAGGGACAAATTGAAGGAAAAATTTCTTCAAAGACAGAGCCATGGAGATTGAGGTCTGGGGTCAAGAGGTCTCAGGCTGGGAGAGTGGAGCAGCCCACACACATGGAAAGGGTGAGTTTGCCCCAGAGGAAGAGCATGGGCCTTCTGCCTCGATGCTCACAACAGGCCCCAGAGTGGGTGGAACACATTCCCTGGGGATTGGGGAGAGCCTGGCTGCCACCCCACTGTTGGGGAGGGGAGAGCCTTTGCCCCGGAGAAGGTACCTGATGGTTGATGCTTTATGGCCTTAAGACTGTAACTGTGTAACCAAATCAACCCCCTTTTATAAAAGCCAATCCATTTCTGGTGTGCATTCTGGCAGCATTAGCAAAACAGAACAGACATGCACCTGACAGTGTTTCCATAAATTTCATTTTGATTCAGGGACCCATAAAGAGTTTTCTTGAAAATATAAATAAATAGTATGTTACTTATAATACCTTCAACCATCATAGATTGTGATAATATTGTAGTTTTGGACTCTCTGTAAAGTACATATCTGAGTGAATTATAATTTAATTGATGTATAATATTGCTGGGGGATGAACTTCATTTTTCTTGTCAATTTATTATTTCAACAATCCTATGAAAATTCCTGAGCCTGTCTCCATTCATATAACTTATAATTACTATAAGATATATGCATGACAGGTAAATGTATGAGTTTCTAAAATCAATGGAGTTTCTATCTTATTATTAATTGTGTAATATGTTTTTCAACAGAAAAATCATACACAATCAAATGCTTGTTCTTATTGTTATGTTATCATATCAGAAATACCCCAGAAGCAATCTAGAAAAAGTTATTGCATGATTCTTCCACATGAAACCCCATCTTTTCTAGAGAATACTACTCTAATTATTGGATTTGCAAAATAGGTTTAAAGTTAATAAGTACTCATAAAACCCAACAATCTAAAATGTTCATGTCTAAGATTCCTTTAAGCAACTTGTTTATTCAGCAAATTCACAGATGTAATCACAAATTCCCAAGGAGGAGAATCCATGGTTCTGCTTCCATTTTTTCATCTGGGTTTAAAGCAGATGTGAAAAGAAAATTCTCCAGCTCTGGTTGAGGGAACAGAGAATAAATATCTGACACCCATATTTGAGACTCCCTGGTGGTTTGACACTTAAAAAATTCATAGTTGGATTTGAGATACAAAACAGTATTGGAATAACAGGATTATTGGTAAATGCGATATTTAATCACCTTTTTTTAATATATCACAGAGTGTGAAGCCTATATTATCTCAAGAAATTTGAGGATGGCATGACATTATACCCTACATTGTACCTCAGTCCACAAGAAAAACAATTATATTTATTTTTTTGCTTCTCCCTTCTATTTTTCTGTTCTAATTTTTAGAAACTCATCCAATGTTTGATAATATAAAATTAGAGGTCATATGAAAGAGAAAATAAGAGCCCCGTAAAAAATGAATTCCATAGAAACACACAGCCCCATTTCTCAACCCTGTCTCTGGTACTATGGGACATCCTTGGAAGGGATGAACAGACAGGCAGGAAGGAACCCAGTGTGTAGAAGCCATATTATTTCTCCCATTTCTGTGAAGTAAGGAACTTAATCAGTACACAATAGATTTTTTGTTTCATTGCTTAAATGTGTCAAGCACTGTTTATTCTCTGAGGAATCAGAAATAAATGAGACTTAGTCCTTTCCCTCCAAGCACCATCATGGAATGATCAAGGAAGTGAGGCGGAGTTGGGTTGACAAGTGTCTAGAGACTCACTTTCCAGATTCATACTTGGATTTACCATTTTTACTCCAGGACCTGGTGTAAAACAGATTGAAAGACTATGTAATTCTTTATCTGTAAAATAAATATAAACTGCTTTCCTCTTTATTGCAAATGATTATGAAGAAAAAAATGAAACAAATAACAGGTATCACTTAGCTCACCACCTGAGGCTTAACACTTAGCTCACCTCTATATTGGTCATGATAAGACTACTTTCATCCCCCTCTCTTCCAGTTTTCTAAAGCATAATGCCAAAAATGGATTGGCTTTTATAAAGAGGATTTATTAGGTTACAAATATATAGTTCTAAGGCCATAAAAGTGTCCAAACTAAGGCATCAACAAGAGGATACCTTCACTGAGGGAAGGCTGATGACATCTGGAACACCTCTATTAGCTTGTTCCTCTGTTGGCTGGTATCTGCTTGTCCTTTGCCCAGAGGCTGCATTGCTTTCAGCTTCTGATACCAGTGGACTTCTCTTTAAACATCTCTGGATTCTCACTTAACTTCTCTGGAGCAAACTTTGGGCTTTGTCTCTTAGCATAGCAACTCCAAATGTATGGTTTCAATGACTGTCTCCAAAATGTCTCTGGGCATTTTCTCTCTAAGGACCTCAGTGAGATCTCTTCAAAATTTCTCTGCTTTTTATTCTCTCATATAGGATGCCATTAAACTAATTAAGACCCATCTTGAAGGGGAGGGGGTCATATCTCCATGGAAATAATCTAATTGAAAGGTCCCACCCACAATTGTGTGGGTCACATCTCCATGACCACAACCCAATCAGAAGATCCCACCAACAATAAGTTTGCACACACCAGAGTAGATCAAAATAATATAATCTTTCATGGGGTATACAAAAGAATCAAGCTGGCACACACTCTACACATCACTGCCTTTGTGATCATTTAGAATACACATGGGCCAGTTTGGTGGTATGCATTTTCTGCCATGGTGTTGACAATTTCTATTGAAGATAGGATCAGAGGGGGAGGAAAGCAAAATTCTGATGGGACTTCTGAAATCCCCACTAGAACCAAGAACATAAACTCCATAGGTTTCAGAGCTGAAACAGTATATTTGAGGACCGTCCCATGAGGCTATCTCAATAGTTACCCTTGTACTAATGATGAGGAAACAGTATTCCTAAAAGGCAAACCTAAATTTAATGTCTTCCATGACTTCCATTTAGATTCATCTCAACTCTGCTGAGTCCTGTCTGATGAACGTATGTGTGTGATGCCATTATTGTGCTGGATGAGAGAAAATGCTGTGGCTCTGACTCAGGGCTAGCAGGAAGACAGACTTAGGCATGGTTCTCCTGAAGCACATGACAATCTGTGAGAAGAGAATACCTCCTTACCAAAACAAGCTCTCTAATGCTTTAGAACATATGTCATTTTTTACTGTTGTATGGTCTAAGAGCTCAATTCACAGAGTGGATAATTAACCAAATGGGACTATGTATCAATATCTCTGGACACTTCTTAGTATTAATGGAACAAGAGAAAAAGAAAGGTCAATATCCTTGATAGATCTGGGCCTGCTCTCTTCTCAAGAGGAAGCTGGCACTTCACACCTGACTTCAAAGTAGCTGGGATATTAATATAAAATTTACACTCTAATTTAAAGAATCAATCTATGGCATTTATATCTGGAAAGTCAGTGAATTTTCAAATAATTTAGGAAGAATTAGGTGCATGATATCAGCCATGTAATACTACTTATATTTTCTTACTTAAAATTTTGTCTCTAAGGATGACATCTTATTTTCCTTCCTATATACCTTTGATATGGTTTGGGATTTCATTTGTTGAGATTTATAATTTTACTAAATTGAATGACCATCCATTTCTAATTCTTCTTTCTTACTGATATATATTGACATATTACAAAACAATTAATTTGGCATAATTAATTAATATCTTACCATTTTACTTCAATATTTCAGGGAACTCCAAGGCTGCAAACAATGCATGAATCAAGGTTACACTCTTACAATTATCCTTAGAGGATAGTCTTCCAATCTTACTCACATTACTGGTATCATGATTTAGTTTCTCCTGGACTATCTGGCAAAGGATTTCTGAGGTTCTTTCCTACTTGGGTTCTCTAGGTGGAACTCACAACACAGCCACATGCTTCCATCTGAGCACACAAGCAAGAAAGTAATGCAGCTCCAGCAACATGAAATTCAGATTGTTTTTTATTCTTTTAGGACTCTAGCCTCAGAAGTAACATCCCAGAAGTTTTACCATATTGTAATCATTGGAGGTGAGTAACAAGGTACTTCTCATACTAGAGGAGAAGGATTCAAGAAAGTGCATGAACACCAGGAGACAGGGGATACTGGGAAAACTGTAGATGCTGCCCACCCACCACACAAGCCTCACAAGCTACCCGAACATTGGTCTTGGAAACAAATCAAGACTCTAGAGATGTCCCTCTTCTTTATAACATAATCCCCTGTCCATATCAACATCATTTACAGGGAAAGAAATTCCTGGGTAGAAACTGGTACATGCAGAACTCCTTCTGTAATTTTCTCACTGTAGACCTCAATACGATGCTTTTTCCATGCAGTTAGAAGTACAACCCTGTTTGCTCCTAAACTAGCAGAGTCACTCCACCAACATCAGACAAGATGCAGTCATACCATTCCCAAATTCATCAAATAACCCCAAGGACTCTCATTTCTGCTTAAATAAAAGTACTTATTACTGTTATTCAGAATGTATTTTCTTTGGAATTTCATATTCATAAATCTCAAATTCTTTAATAAAATGTGGTTTGGACTGATATTAGTTTAGTAGTTGTTAGTAAATATTCCTAGAGAGAAACTCAGTGACTTGTTTGTAAATTACAGTCTACTAGAGAACTTAAGTATGGATACTGAATTAAAATTGATATGAATAAGATGATTCCATTTACAAATGTGTAGATGAATGTTTGAGAGTGTTCCAGTTTGCTAAAGCTGCCATTATTACAAAACACCAGAAATGGATTGACTTTTTAAGGGTGGGTTATTTGTTTACAGAGTTACAGTCTTACAGCCATAAAAATGTCCAAACGAAGGCATCAGCAGTAGGGTACCTTCACTGAAGAAACCCAGGTTGTGTTTCAAAAATGGCTTTCTCCCAGTATGTTTCTCTTAGGCATCTGGGGGTGCTCTCTTTGTTTCTCCCAAGCAAACTCTGAACTAGCAAAAGTCTACTTTCAGTGGCCATCTCCAAAGTGTCTCTCTTATCTGCTCTCCAAAATGCCAATCTCAGCTTTTCTGATGTCCTTCTGTTTGTGGGCTTTTATATGGGGCTCCAGCAATTAAATCAATACCCACCTTGTATGGGCGGGGTCCATATCTCCAAGGAAATAATCCAAACATTTTCCTCACTGTTTATTGAGTCAAATCTCTATGGAAACACTCATTCAAAGCATTCCAACCTAATCAACATTAATATGTCTGCCCCACAAGACTGCATCAAAAAACATGATATTTTGGGGGACACGATGCATCCAAACTGGCACAGAGATAAGATTTTAGATAACAAAAAACCTACTGCCATTTGTGTACAGATGGATTGAAGACAGAGAGGCTGTGCTTTAAGACATTTTAGAATGTGGGTTCTATATTGAGTAGAAGGTATCAAATTTTTAGTTCCTGCCAAAGCTTAGTGTAGATAATGTTATGGAAACCACTTACAGTTAGGTTTATGTAACATTTTATTTTTCTTAGCTTCTAGAATACCATACAATGGGGTGATTTTTCATAGGTCTTTATTGGCTAGGAGGCTATAAAGCTTGCTTCCTTTTGGGTTGCTTGCTGGTAGCCTTTGTCTTTCGTTGGCTTTTCCATCAAATGGCAATGAGCATGGCAATGTATTCTCCTTACTCTTCTGAGTTCCATTGACATCCAGCTCTGGCTGCCCCCTATTGATTTTATCTCCATATGACTTTCATTTTCTTTATAAAAGAAGCTTGAAATTATGGATTGAAGTTTCAGTCATCAATCAATATGATTGATTCAGTAGGGCCATACCTTAAGTGAAGTTACACAATGAAGATATTTATAGTAAATCTATCAGACTGTGGACCAAGACCAAAAATATGCCCAAACTGGGATACACAAATCTACCCAACACATACAGAGTAAAAAAAGAGATGTGCTTTTTGATTTTCACAATTCCCAATCACATGAAGCAAATCTTTGCAGAAACAGAAAGAATGCTACAGTATTTTTAAGCTATTTTGACATCCAATTGAGGAAATTTGATCCATATTTTTATACCTGTGTTATTCATATAATTTTTCAAAATACATGCTTTATATGATATCTGTAATCCTTGCAACTATTAATAGATGGTGTAGAATACATCCCTGTGAATGGCACTAATAGTAAAGGCAAACAAACCATACATTTCTACTCATAGCAAGTCTTAGAAATTTGTATAGAAGATCTAGTGGAAAGGAGGAAGAAAAATAATGGAAGTAAGGATGGAAATTTTTTCACATTTTCTCATGAGAAAATGCATAACTTATCATCATACTCAGAGCAGATATGGAATACATGTGTGCATTCATTTTGCTAGACTTTGAGTATGGAAACACAAGGTATTCATATCCTGCTTTGTAATGTTCTTCCAATTGTATAAAAAAAATTATAATTGGTTGTAAGCTTTCCAGATTACAATATAGATTAAGTTAAAATAATTTACTTGAATTGAATGATCCTTAGAGCAGTTTATCATAATGAAGATATCTATATTTGATGGGGATTTATCATGTGCATACATTATTTATAAATCCTAAGGTGATTCCAGGTAACTAAATATGACTACAAATTAACAAATAAGTTCTTGAATGATAAATAACATGTGCTAGGCACAGGCATGCTACTACAGCTGCAAAGATGTGCCAAAGGAGCCATATTCAGATATGAGATGTGAAGAGAAAATAAAAGCCTGAGAGCTCTGAAAAATTCTGTTACCAAAGAGGCATAATTTAATTTCCAGATATTTGCTTTTCTGTGCTTTCTTATTCACAAACCTAAAGAGTAGGCACAGTCATTGAGGTAGGTGTTGTAATATACATGAATTTTTGCATTATCTCTCAACTCTTCCCTTTCCCATGGACCTTAGAGAATGTATGTTCCCCTATCAGTAAAAGTGTATATCTTATCTTGAGTAAAACAGCAATATTGTCAGAAGCTATGCCCAAAAAAGATAAACAGCAGCACAATCAGAAGTTATATACAGAAGGAAAACATAAAGTGTTGCAGAAGCTTAATAGACTAATTTGAAATCCTTAATTTGAATGCATACACAGCCAACTACACTGCACCAGTGCCTCAACTCCACCTCCCTTTCTTCAGATCTTATCAAATATTGCCCTGTCCTCTAGTCAGTGTGGGCTATCATAACAAAGAGTTGCTGTCTTTCCTCTTGCTGCTGATGGTAAAGAACCAATATAAGCCCCCAATAAATGTTCTTATTCACCAATCTGGATTTATATGAGTCATCCTTTGGTCTATCATACCCCTTGGTTTGGTGGAAGGCTGTCTTTTAACACAGCCCCTTACCTTACTTGGAACAATTGGCATAGTCAGCTGAATATGACAGACTGAAGCATGAGCTAAGATGAGGAATCCACTTTGGGGTAACTCCAGTAAGGCCTGCTTCTTTAATTTGGGGAGAGGTCACCTTCTTGCTTGACTATTGGGGACCTCTGCATGAGAACAGGGGTGCCTTGAACATGCCTGAGGGAATAGAGCACAAGTTACAAGAACAAAAGTTTATGAGACTTAGGCAAGATAGCAGATGCACTGCTGCTGCAGTCAGCTGGCCATTGTTATGTGAAGTATGGTCATCTTTAGCAAAGTTTCAAGAAAGACAGAGAAATCTGCAAGTTTAAGGAAGAGCTACAGTTAGAAAGAAATATGTGACTTCCACCTCTGCTTTAGTGACAGGCCTTTTAGAGCAATTAGATAAAATATATGGTGATATATACGTGCTAGCCTGTCAGTTTTTAAAATTAGGAGGTCAGAAAAAAGACCCAGCCAAATGTTAGAGCTACTTTAACTAAAAAAAAAACACAACAAAACAAAGAAAACAAAACAATAACAAAAAAAAATACAGGTTGGGCTCCAAAAATCTGGAATCCCTGGGAGGACATCAGGAAATAACCAATGCAATTGAAGAATTGGCAAAAGTGCAAAATGTCAGACCAGTTCAAAATCACTTTATCAGCACAGTTTGGCCAGTAAATGAAACTATGGTTGTGACAGAATACTTTTCTGGGGAATTAATTGAAGTGGGAAAAACTTCTCCTCCTGGGAATCAAAAAGGAGATGACTTGGCCACTGTATGCCAAATATGTCCCAAACCCTGTGATTACATAAAAAGAATGGGCATAGCCACAGGGTATCAGCCACAGGGTAGCAAGTGGCAAAAGCATTAGGAATCCCTTTCAAAGACTCTAATTTAATAACAGTTAAAGATTGATTGGGAAGCTTGTGCCTATAGTAGTGGGAATATACATAATGCTAATAGGTCCCTAAAGGATTTAACAAAACTGTAAAAACAAAATACCTTCATGCATTAATCACTATTTTCTCATTTTTAGGGGACAATATCTATATGTGCCATTAATTCTTTTTAAAAGATTGTATACCACTGTTTCAAACAGGCATTAACTTCCTGGTTAAAATGATATTCATCTGAAGGTCAAACCCTAACCCTAAAGAATGTCTTTTATTTCAAACTGTCTTTAAGATTTTCCAGGGGACCTCTTGTCATAAAAAAATTTATTCTTTCACCCTGTAAAAGATGAAGTATTAAAAATAGTTCAATTCCCTTGGTAGGTTGTAAGTTGTATAATAAATATTTAGAAAATGTTATAGAAATTAAAAAGAGGTTTCCTAATCTTCTGTTAGTTATACAAGTGCATAGTATTAGAGAACATAGTGCTGCTAGTCATGGTTTAAATTATTTTAATGAAATTATATGTCACAGAAACAACCAAATTTTATTGTCAGTTACATTGTTTTACTCTGATGCTTCTCTGAAAATGCTTGCAGCCAGCCACAAGTCAGAACATCATCTTTAACAAAGAAAAGAGACTTTTAAAATGAAGAAAAGCAAGTATATAAATCATATTCTACCTGATAACTAACATAACCCTGGAAAAAATGTGAAAAAAATCCTCTGTTTTAACTAACATGCTGGCATATTTAAACTAAGCTCCAAATACAGCACATGGTCTCTCCTCATTTAAGTTATTTGCTAGAGCCTTTTCTGTGGTCCCTAAACTAAAAGATTTCAGTGACATCACCTGGACAAGCTCCAGAAGTAGATGGGTACATGCTCTTACTGAAGACATCTATGACTCTGCCAGATGTAAATGGCTTGATTTCACTGGATTTTCAATAGACCGTACTTTCCAATTGGTTTTGTTTCATAATGCCTGAGGGTGCTATGCAGCAGGCTGATAGAGTGCTTAAGCCACCATCCTCTTTTCCAGGAGACCAACAATGCTGTGATGCAACAACTGTACAATGAACATACCTCCCGGAGCTATGATTGCCAGAGTGATGTGGCTAGAACTTAAAGAGATGTAATTGGCACTAATGCCTGCTCCTACAGAGGGACAGTATGTATGGTGTTGCAAGCATAACACTAGCCCAGTAGTGGCAGATATCCTAGGCCCTATAGGAGAAAGTTCTATGGTAATTTTGCTCACAGGAGAAGATATTCCCATTTTGGGTACCCACTAAACATTTGTGTTTGAGCCCCTAGGCTTCTTTACAGACTTATCTAAATTCATCTGTATTCCTTGTTTGGATTGTGGCCACGGTGCCATTCCACAACCAGACTGACTATTGAGTCCACAAATACAAACCAGCTTCAAGTAGATGTGGCCTCCTTTGGAATATTCTTCCGTTTCTTTAGTTAACTCAATTAATTGAGTAATAGCTGTCAATCACCCATGTTCCCCAAGGTGGCAACTGCCTAATTCTAATTCTCTGTATAACAATTCTCTCCCTGTTCAACATGTTATTTCTATTGTCACAGAAAATTTAAATAAGACTCAGCCACCCACAACATCTGTTTGGGACGGCTTAACCTAGTAAGTTGCTGAATATGATATAACCACCAGAACTCCCTTGTGTATTGGAAGACATAATGCTTCCCCAGGTTCTGGTTAGTTACATGAAACAACCTTTTGGCCATACCTCCCTTACAATTGGACAAGCAAATATACCTTAAGGCATCCTTTTGCCAAGGAGCATTCATAAAATTTTGTGAAAATGAACCCCCATATCTTTCCATGTCACAAAATCTTTTAGGCCTAAGGATAAAATACTCTCTGGCACAGTAGGAAGGGTAAATTTAATATTTTTCTCTCTGGTGCTGAAGTTTTAGATGTCCTAAAACAAGTGAGAGCTTTACGTATTTTCACTGATCTTGCACATAAGGATAGCAAATATAGTATAAGCCTTTCAAATGATGAAACCAGATGAGAAAGGTTGTTTTGCAAAATTGCATGGCTTTAGATATGATTACCACTGCCCAAGGTGGCATTTGTACCATGGTTGGCACTGCTTGTTGCACTTATACAACAGATAATCAAGACAATATTACTGATACTTTAGCACAAGTGCAAGCTTCTATTAATAACATTCAAAAACTGGGATTTATTGACTCTTATGTCTTCATGGCTCACATCTTTACCCTTACATTAGAGTTATACACTTCTTGCTAGTGTCTTCTCTGTATTAGTTGTCTATCTTGTTGCTATTCATATTATAGTATTTATCTCATTTTTAATATTACCAGCTGTAAACTTGTGCTGTCCCATTCCCATCCTCAGGGACTTATGCAGAGAAGGTGGCAGAATAATTGTAATCTTGGAGATAGGTGGTGGATTGGAACATGCATGAACTTTTATATTATGCCCCAACTCAACCTTTCCCATGGACCCTAGAGAAAAGAAGTTCTCCTATTTGTAAAAAAGTAAGTCTTAGCTTAAGGAAAACAGCAGTGTTGTCAGAATCTATGCCCAGTAAGATAAACAGGCCCACCATCAAGATTTATGCCAAGGAGGAAAACATGAAATGTTGTAGAAGCTTAATAGGCCAACCTGTAATCCTTAATCTGAATATACACAGCAAACCACACTGCACCAGTACCTCAAACACATTTCCCATTGTTCTAATCTTACAAAACATTGCCATCTCCTCTGGTCAGTGCAGACCATCGTAGCAAAGAACTGCTGACTCTCCTCCCACTGCCAGGGTGAGGAACCCATGTAAGCCCCAGTAAACATTCTGTCTTCCTTTCCATCTGGACTTGTCTGAGTCATTATTGTTCTGTTGTACCTATCACAGTGTGAGGGAGGCTGTCATTTTACACAATCCTCACCCTAATTTGAATGGGGGTGTTCCCTTGAGGATTCTCCTCAGGGCCCTCTTGATGTCCCTGTTCCTCAGGCTGGAGATGTAGGGATTCAGCTTGGGGATGAGAAGCATACACATCACTTAGGACACCACACTCTTCCTGGGTGAATGTCAGTGAGCTGAACTCAGGTACACTCCCAGGCCTGTTCCATAAAATAAGCAAACAATGGACAGGTGAGAGTCACAGGTGGTAAAGGCTTTGTACTTCCCTCCTGAAGATGGTACTCTCAGAATTGATGAAACTATTTGAGTATAAGAGAAAATGATCAATGAGACTGGAACTCCACCAAAGATGACAATAAAATATAATAATATTTTACTAAAGGAGGTATCATAACAGGCATTTTTGAGGAATTGAGAAGGATCACAGAAAAAATGAGTGATTTCCACATGTGAACAGAACATTAGGTGTGGCATCATTAAGGAGTGCACCTGGGAGTCCAAAAGGCTGATGATAAAATACAGTACAACCAGTAGGCCACACAGCTTGTGTTTCACAATAACTGAATAGTGGAGGGGGTGACAAATTGCTGCAAACCTGTCATAGACCATCACAGTCAGAATCAGACTGTCCAAACATCCAAAAAGACTAAAATAGAACAAGTGTATCTGGCAGCCTGTATAGGAGATGGCTCCTCAGTGATTGTGGATATCTGTAAGCATCTTTGGGACTTTGGTACATGTGAAGCCAATGTCAGCTAAGGACAGGTTGAAAAGGAAGAAGTACATGAGGGTTTGGAGGTGGGAGTCAGAGCTGACAGTCATCATTGTAAGTAGGTTCCCCAGCATGGTGACAAGGTACATGGACAAAAGGAGCCCTAATAGGAGGGCTTGTATCTCTAGATCAGCTGAGAACACATAAGAGGAGGAATTCTTAGACACTGGCTAGATTCTGTGATTTCATGAAATAAAGGCATATTTTGGGAAAGAAAACAGGATTATTTTATAAGGGAATAGTACACAGGCACCCAAGTGTCTTCATTTCAGACAAGTAATTAAAGTATAAAGTATTCATAAGGAGCACAGTAATACCTTAAGTAATACTCTTCAGTTTGTTGCAAACCCATTCTTCTTTGGATCGTTTTTTCATTTATTTATTTGATTTTCACTTGTTTCTCTAGACACCCACTATGGAGGCTCTAGGATTATGGACATTGAACTGAATACAATGCATGAGCACAGTGAAATGATTGTTTCCTTAACTGAAGAAACATAGGGGATAAGAAGTATTCTTATGTTTTTTAGGAAAAAAAAAATGGTCTAATTAAAGGACATAAGAATACAATCAATATATTTTATTCTCCTAAAATGCACTGAAATAAATCCTTCTGGTTTTGGACTATTTATGAATACCTTATATGAGCTATGTAACAAGGAGTCTGATTCCAGTTTTTGGATCCTTGACTACTGTACCAGTTGTATATATTATGCTCCCCAGAAAAAGCCATGTTGTTTGATGCAATCTTATGGGGGAAGATATATTAGTGGGGACAAAGATGGAATGTTTGGATTTGGTTGTTTCCATGGAAATGTGCCCCACCCAAATGTTAGTGATAACCCTTATTGGATGATTTCCATGAAGGTGTGGTCCTGCCCATTCAGGGTGGGTCTGAGTTAGGCCACTGGAGCACTATATAAGCTCAGACTGAAGGATCAAGCTTGCTACAGCCAAGTGGGACACTTTGAAGAATGCACAGAAGCTGAGAGAGTAGATGCAGATGAGAGACAGTTTGAAGATGGCCATTGAAAGCAGACTCTTGCTCTGGAGAAGCTAAGAGAGGACAAATGCCCCAAGAGCAACTGGGAGTGACATTTATGAGGAACTGCATCCTAGAGAGGAATATCCTGGTAGAAAACCACTTTGAACTCAGAACTTTGGAGCAGATATCAGCCACATGCCTTCAAATCTAACAGAGGTTTTCCAGACACCATTATCCATCCTCCAGTGAAGACACCTAATTGTTGATGACTTATCTTGGACACTTCATGGCGCTAAGACTGTCACTGTGTAACAAAATAAATGCTCTTTTATAAAAGCCAATCCATCTCTGGTGTTTTGCATTCCAGCAGCATAAGCAAACTAGGACAGATTTTGGTACTGGAAGTATGTGTTGGTGCTGCTGAGATTGCAAATACCAAACATGTTGGAATGGCTTTTTAAATGGATAAGGGGAAGATTCTGGAAGAATTGTGAGGAGCTTGATAGAAAAGGCCTAAACTGCTTTGAAGAGACTGTGGAAATACAGAATTTAAAGATACTTCTGATGAGGCCTTGAGCAGAAATGATGAACAGATTGTTGGAAACTGAAAGCAAGGCAATCCTTGTATTAAAGTGGTAGAGAATTTGGCAAAATTGAATCCTGCAATAGGATGGAAGGCAGAATTTGAAAGGGACAGTCTGGAATATTTAGCTGATGAGATCTCCAAGCAAAATATAGAAGTATCCTGGCTTTTACATGAAGCTTATAGTAAAATGCAAGAGGACAGAGATAAGCTGAGAAATGAACTCTTGGTTCCAAAGGAACCAGAAATTGATGGCCTAAAACACTCTGGGCTTCCAAGGGGTGAAACTCCAGAAGCTACAGCCCAAAATGAGGATGTAACCAAACATGGAACCCAGTTGCCATTTAAGTAAAAGCCAAGATTAGAGAAGGAGTTAAGCAGAAAGGATTTGTGGAAAGTCCTATTGTCTGACAGATTTGACCCCTGTGTGCTTCATGTGAAGCCAACAGAATTTTTTTGAGCTCTTTACAGACACAGCCACAGCTGGTTGGGACTGGAGGAGACAGACAAGGAGCAAATTGAAGGAAAAATTTCATCAAAGATAGAGCCATGGAGGCTAAGGTCTGGAATCAAGAGGTTTCAGGCTGGAAGAGCAGAGTGGCCCACACACATGGAAAGGGTGAGTTTGCCCCGGAGGTCAAGGGTGGGCTCTCCACATCAATGTTCTGGAAAGGTGTTGCCACCTCAGGCCTCAAAGAGGGTGGAGCACATTCCTAGGGAACTGGGGAGAGCCTAGCCATCACCACACTGTTCTGAAGGAGTTGAGCATGTGCCCTGGACATGGAAGGGAATCTGGGTACTGTCCCAATGTTTGAAGAGGGTGGGGCCAAGAAGGTGGTCTCCCCAATGTGTGGATATGTTGGAACACTCACCCCAGCATTGGGAGAGGAAAGAGCTGCTGCAAAGGCCCTTAGGAAGGATTAGACTCCTGATCTCTCAGGTCCCAAGGATGCAATATAATTCTGTAAATGACTGTCAGACTTTGAAATCTAATGGAATTTATCCTGTGGGTTTTAGGAATTGTTTTGGTCCCTTAAACCCAGTTTTGCTTTCAGTTTCCTCTTATGGCAATGGGAATCTTTACCATATGACTGTCCCTCCTTTGTATATTGGAAGCAGATAACCTGTTCTACATTTCACAGGTACAGAGCCAGAGGGGAATTATGCCTTAGGACCAACCATGCCTGTAATCGATCTTGTACTTAACTATTGTTTCGGAAATGATTTAAGTTTCTGTGATATTGTGATGGGATGAATGTATTTCGTGTATGGAAAGATCATGTTTTTCTGGGATCCAGGAGGTGAAATGTACCCATTTGTATATATTATGTCCCCCAGAAAAAGCCATGTTCTTTGATGCAATCTTGTGGGGACAGATATATTAGTGGGGATTAAGTTGGAACATTTGGATTAGGTTGTTTCCATGGAAATGCACCACACCCAACTGTGGGTGATAACTCTGGATGATTTCCATGAAGATGTGGCCCTGCCCATTCAGGATGGTTCTGAATTAGTTCACTGGAGCACTATATAAGCTCAGACAGAAGGACTGAGCTTGCTACAGCCAAGTGAGACACTTTGAAGAATGCACAGAAGCTGAGAGAGTAGCTGCAGATGAGAGACAGTTTGAAGATAGCCATTGAAAGCAGACTCTTGCTCTGGAGAAGCTAAAAGAGGACAAATGCTCCAAGAGCTACTGAGAGTGACATTTTTGAGGAACTGCATCCTAGAGAGGAACATCCAGGAAAAAAGACATTTTCAACCCAGAACTTTGGAGCAGATGCCAGCCACATGCCTTCACAGCTAACAGAGATTTTCCAGACACCACTGGCCATCCTCCAGTGAAGGTACCCGATGGTTGGTGACTTACCTTGGACACTTTATGGCCCTAAGACTGTAACTGTGTAACCAAATAAACCACCTTTTATAAAAGCCAATGTATCCCTGGTGTTTGGGATTCTGGCAGCATTAGCAAACTAGAACAACTACTAACAGCATTTTAGTTTCACCTTGGATGTTGTTTTCTGTCCCACATATGGGGAAGGTGATGAGGTACCCTACTCCTAGTATGAGGGCTCTGAACCTGGTCTTGACAACTAATGACAAAGGAAGCACAACATATCTTGCCCTCTCAAGCCATATTCAGGCCAGACTTGGAGACCAAGCATGGTATACTCAAAGAGCCACCTTATCTAGATAATAAACTTTCCATATACTCTTTGTGTGTGTATGTGTGTGTTTGTGATTAAACATCATCAGTCTTGACATCTGAATCAAATATATGTGCTAATTGATCCCATCACTTCAAAATCATAAGAAACACATAAAATCACAAAACTTGATTCTATACTAAAGGCAAGTGTGTTTAACCAGTTTACATTTCTATATATGTAACAATTGAACCCACATTAGAGGATTGTTAAAAGAAATAAAGTAAAATAAAATATAGAGGGTACTCAGTGCAGTAATTCCGAATTCTGGTTGACCTTTATAAATACCCAAGGTTCTGTTAAAATATACAGAAGCCCAGACTACAGTCTAGAATCAACAAAATCAGAAGCTCTACATTGGAGGCCATTGGTGAGTCAAAGTACCTCTAGAATTAAGAAACACTTCCTTATGAAAATGTCAAAAACTTAGCAAATGCTTTATTAATTTTACCTTATTAGAATCAACACCAATGCACCATATTACAAATGTTTAAAAATGTTTGCTTCAAATGCTATAGAGATATAAAGTGTTGTAAAAAACATTTCACTTTCCTTTTACCCCTGCATTATCCCTTTTACTCAAATCTGTCCCTTTAAGACAGCCCCTGTCATGAATGTGCCTGGTACAATTACCTGATAGTTTCTATTATGTTAAAATTTATTTAAGTATCCATAAATAGTTTTCTTGTACATTTTCCTAAGTGGCAAATTTTATTATACACATCACTTCAAACATTCTCCTTAACTATAACAGTGTATTTCATGTCTCTCTAAAAGGCACACACCACTAGTTATAGTCTGGTTTAACAGATGCATGGCATTGCCTGGGGATTAACACCATTTTATTTGTCAATTTCTACATTTCAGCAATACTTTCATAATTCTTCTTTTCTCCATTCATACAACTGAGAATTTCTATGACAAAAATGTATGAAGGATATTTCCATGGGCAGTAATAATCTAAGATTTTTCAATTTTATTAATTGCCTGTTTGTTTCATAACAGAAAAATCACACATAATTGACCACTTGCTCTTACTGTTAAGCTGTAGAATCATAAATATATCTGATGTCATTCTTGTAATTGTCATTTTGTGATTGCTCCACATGAAATTCCCACATTGTGCAGAAAAGATTTACATTTTAAGACTTCAAACTCTACTGTAAAATGAGGTACTACTCATGGAGAACACAATGGAGGCCTGTATATACTGTATGAAAAGCCCTTTAAAAAAGTGGACCTTTTGGGTAATTCACAGAAGGACATACTTCCTGTAGAGAAGAGAAATAGATGGTTTGGCTACATTTGCTATCTGAGACTAAATCAGATTTGAAGAAAAAATAACACTAAATCATCTCAGGTGAAAGGGACATATACCTAGCATAGGGGCAAAAGATCTAATACATGAGTCTCATACCTTTCATCCCCTGGAATTTTTAGCACTGCATAAATATCCATGTTTTATGTATTAGATTTTATGACTATTTGAGTAGCAGATTTATTAATTAAAATATTATCACAAGAGATATTTAATTACTTTTTTTCAAGTGTATGTGACAGTGGCTGAAGCTTATTTTATCTCCATATATTACAGCATGGAAATACTGGAAATACTAAAATGTGTCTCAGACCACACAATAAGAGTACTTTCCCCACATCCTCCTCCATTTCATATTATAAGTTAATTTTTATTAAAATTTGACAAATATTTAAAATAATTTAATGTTGAAGAGCCTACTAAATAAAGACTAATAGGTTCCATGCAAAAGTCATAACAAGGAACATTAAAGCACTATTTTTTTCCTGTATCTAGTCCTAGTGCAACTCCCTGGAAGGGGTGAAAGCACAGAGAAGAAGCCAACTACTGTATGGGAGACAGACTATATGCTTTCTCCAGTGATATAAAGAATTATAATCAATATTTAGCATTTTTTTTTAAATTTTGGGTTGTCTATTACTCCATGCATTGAACAAGTGAACTAAAGAAATCTAATCAATATTTTGTTTTATTAAACTTCTTTAGTCCAGTGAATTAAAGAAATGTAACCAATAGTTAACAAAGTTGTTTTTTTTAAATTCAGTTACTTATTACACCATGCCCTGTATAGGCCTTGGGGAATTAGATGAAGGAGACTTATTAATTTCCCTCCAACAACTCTTACTTGACATACAAAGAAATGAAATTTCAGGTTGGATTGCCAGGGGAAATACTGTCCAGATGTCTGTGTCTGGCATCTTCCTGGCTTCACTTCTTTCTCCACTAGAGCTTCTTAAAATTTAAGTTAAATTAAGATGCTCATTTTCATCTGCAAAATAGCAATAATATTTGAACATTTATTTGGGAGATGATTATGTAGATAAAATGATAGAAGGTATTTAGAAGGTTGAGCTCAGAGCCTTGCACTAGGAATCCCTCAGTAACACTTCCTTTTATTTTGGTTACTGTCATCCTCCTTTTCATAATCCTATCTTCATGATAATTTTGGAGAGTTTAAGGGACACTTTAGAGTGACCAATTTCTGTTCTGGTAGAGGGTATTTCTACAGATACTGGAAACCTATGATGGAAAAGAGAAGGGCTAGGAATGACAGTTATGAAATCTCTACTAGAATCAAGAATATAAAGTCTATAATCTTTGAGCTGAAACTGCATTTCAGAGACCACCCATTTATCCTTCTCTTCTGCTTTATTCTAATAATCAGAACATACTGTATTCCCGTATACACTACTACATGCAGTATCTCCTATGGAACACACAGGGCTGAACTGTGTTTCTCCTGGAGTACAACCAAAGAGTGGATCCACTGCCCCTTGTTGGCCAGCTAATTGATGAATGTTGAGACTCTGCATTCTGGCCTGGAAGGAAAACATGATCAGGCATGGGGCTCCTTATGCAGAAAGAGGGCCTGCTTGACTGGAACTCACAATCTGATGGGTTGTAGGTCCCAACTGTGTATCTTATGTTGACTGACCTTGATGGGTAATTTCTCACAGGTCATTAGAATAATTGGTCCAAGTAATCCCAATCACTGAAGACTTGGTAATGTCTGCATTGTGAAATTTACAGAAAGAAGAAAAAAATGAATTTTATTAATTGATTTAGAGCCCTTATTCAATTAAATGAAGCTTTGCTGTCTCCATCAATTCTGCCTTCCAAATTATGGGAATTTTAATATGAAATGCTGATTAATTTTTACAATAAAAGAATTAATGTATCAATTTTAAATTAATGTTATTATAAAATTAACTAACTTAGAAACACTCTACACACACCAAGCAACCCTTCCACTTCTCCACACTTTTCAGCCTCTTGTAACCTCTATTCTATTATCTATCTACATGATTTTGCTACTTATATTTATTCCATAAATTGAAACCATACAATATTTTTCCTTATGTACCTTATGCAATTCACAGAGCATAATGTGATTTTCATTTCCTTTTATTAGAGGACTTATGGCATTGCAAAAAGTCATGCAAAAAGAAGAGTCACTTACAAACACACACAAGCAGTTTTCACTTTAAATAAAATTTTGCATTATTCTGGTATGATCATTAAATTGATGAAAAATATTAAAATTACTATATTATTTAAACTGTAATCTATTGTTTAGCTTTGGGTGTACTCTTTTTTTGGATATTCTGTTTTCATTTCTTTAAAAAGGAATATGATAATATACATGCAACCTAAAATAAACCTTTTAACCATGTTCAAATATACACTTCAGTGGTATTAATTACATTCACAACATTGTGTTACCATCATGAACATCAATTACCAAAATTTTTCCATCATTCCAAAGAGAAACTTTGTATCAAATAAGCATTAATTCCCTATCCTCCATCTCCACCCCTGGCCTACAGAACCTATATTCTAGTTTCTGAATATTAATTTGTGTATTCTAATTATATCATATGAGTGAGCCATACAATATAACTCCATCACTTATTTCACAAAACAAGATTTCTTCAAGGTTAATCCTTGTTGAAGCACATATCAGAACTTCATTACATTTTTGGTTCAATGATATTCCACTATGTTCTGAAATAACATTTTGTTTTTCGATTAATATATTGAATGATACCCAGTTTCTCTGTTGGTTAAGTTCAAGTGTCAACTTGTCTGGATTATGGTGCCCTTTTGTTTGGTCAAGCAAGCATTGGTCTGGTGGTTTTTCTGAGGACACTTCATGAATTAAAACATTAGTAGGTTGATTACATCTATGGTGATTGCATATACAATCAACTGAGGAGATTGTCTTCAACAATGAGAGATATCTCATCCAATCAGTTGAAGTGTTTAAAAGGAGAAATGATGATTTCAGCAGTCAGAAAAGAGAATGTCTGTCTTTACTTCAGCCAGACAACTTTTGCTAAGGGATTCATTGAAAACCTTCATCCAAGTTTCCAGCTTGCTGTTTGCCTTAGGAAGTTTGGACTTTGCCATTCCCACAGTAGCTTACAACACCATACACAAAAATTACCACAAAATGAATCAATGCTCAAAATATAAGAACAAAATATACATAACTCCTAGAATAAAACATAGGGAAAAACCTTCTGTATGTTGTGTTAGACCATCATTTCTTAGACTTTCATCCAAAAGCATGAGCAAACAAAAAATAAATGTTTAAATGGTCTTCATCAATACTAAAAGTTACATGCATCAAAGATTTATCAATAAAATAAAAACATAACTTACAGAATTGGGGGAAAATATTTGGAAAAAATGTCAAATATATGTTTAATATATACAATATATAACCAACACTTACAGCCTGGAAACAAAAAGGTAAATGATTTCATTTTAAAATGGACAAAATACTTGAAGAACATTTCTCCAAAGTTGATATACAATTGTTCAGTAAGCACATAAATATATTCTGGACTTCATTAGCCATTAGGGAACTGTGAGTCAAAATCACAATGGCATAACTTTTCAAACCCAGCAGAACAGATAATGTTAAAAAAAAACAGAAAATAACGGATGTTGGAGAGGATGTGGAGGAATAGGAACACCTTTGTAGGGAATGTAAATTGTGAACCTATTGTGAAAAACAGCTTGGCCCTTCTTCAGACAGAAAATACATAATTGCCATGTGAGTATGCAATCCCACCTCCAATAATATATCCCAAAATATTGAAAACACAAACTCTAAAAGGTCTCTGTATACTGAGATTCATACCAGCATTATTCCCAATTGCCAAAAAGAGAGTATTACTGGTAATACTGTATTAGTCAAGGTTCTTTAGGGACACATAACCAACACAATATATATTAGATGTATATGAAATTTCTATAAGAATTGTCTCTCTCACAACTGTGGGGATGAGCAAGTCCAAATTCCATAGAACAGGTTGCAAGGTGGGAACTCTAGTGACAGTTTTCCATGAATTCCCCAGAAGAAGCTGAGTAGCTGAGGAAGCCTTCAACTGATTGGATAAGATGTCCCTCATGGTTGAGGGCAACCACATCAGTTGATTATTGATGCAATTAGCTAAAGATCCAATCAACTTACTGATGATTTAAGTCCACAAAATATCCTCACAGTAAAAATCAGGCCAGTACTTGTTTGACCAAACAACTGGGCACAGTAACCTGACCTAGTTCACAAATGAACTTACCATCACAGAAACCAAATGTGTATCAAAAGTGAATGGATAAACAAAATATTATCACTACATAAAATTTAATATCATTAAAGTGAATAAATAATGTTCTGATATGTGCTTCATCATGGATGAACCTTGAATGCAACTTGTTTTGGACAAAAAGTCATTGACAAATATTGTATATATTCACTCACATGAAATAATCAGAATATACAAAGTCATATTTACAGTCCAGAATACAAGTTCCAGAGCTAGAGATGGGGTGGGGAATGTGGATTAATGCTTATTTGGTTAGAAAATTTCTCTTTGGAATGATGAAAAAAATTTGGTAGCTGATGGTGGTGAAGTTAGCACAATGTTATGAGTGTAATTGACACCATTCTATTGTATATTTGAAAGTGGTTAAATAGGGACATTTTATGTTTTCTACATGTTACCATAATTTTTAAAGGGAATAAAATGTCCAGCAAAATGAGTGAATCTTAAGGTAAACTAAATAATATAATTACTGGTATACTAATTATAATATTGTTTCTTCAATTTAATAAAGGCACCACACCACAATAAGGCAAAATATTGTTTGTGGGGAATACAGTGTATGCATGTGGAGGGATATAAGGGATGACTGATCTTTTTGCATGACTTTTCAGTAATACTATAACTGTGGTACTGAAAGTAAATTTAAAACCCATTAGTCTTTGTGAAATAAGCAAGACACTATGGATAAATACTGTATGGTTTCACTTTATGAAATACCTATAAATAATAAATTAAATATACAGATTAGAGGTTACCAGAGGCTGAGAAGAATGGAAATGTTAGAGGGTTGCTTAGTGGGTAGAGAGTGTTTATGTATTACTTAATGATATAATAAAATTTATTAAGAATTAATATATTCATTCTTTATATTGGAAAAATTAGTCTTCATTTCATGTTAAAATTCCCCTAAATTGGAAGTTAGAATACAGGGAAACAGCAGAGATTCTGTGTAATTGATGATGGAATCAAACCCTATGAAGAAAATTCACTTTTCTCCCCATCCCTTTACATTCATCATGAGGACATTAACAAGTCCTCAAAGATTTGTCTAATTATGATCTGTGAGAAAAGAGCTGTCAACATCAAACAACATAAAATATCAATCTACAATATCCTACAGTTCTTCAGATTGTGTGTCCCAGTAAAGCAGGCTCTCATCTGAGTCATCGTCCTCATAAGGAGTCCCATGCCTGAGCAGGTCCTCCTTCCAGACCAGAGAACAGAGTCTCAAACTTCATCACTCAACTGGCCAAGAAATGACAATAGATCCACAATCCCTGGTCATGCCCTGGGAGAAACAGCACTCAGCTTAGTGAGTTTCATATCAGATATTGGATATAGTAGGGTACATGGGAGGACATATTGTTCTTATCACTAGGAGAAAGCAGAAGAGATATCCAATGCTTGGGCTCTGAAACCAAAGTTTCAGCTAAGAGACTAATGGGCTTTATATTATTGATTCTAGTGGGGATTTCAATAGTCATCTCTAGTTCTTCTTATCTCCAACAGTGGATCCAGTATCCTTTGAAATATCTCCCACCAAAAACAAATATAGGTCAATCTAAACTGTCCAATAAGCACTCCAAAATTATCACAAAGGTGAGGATGTTGATGGTGATTACAAGTATGATAACAGAAACCAAAATATCACAAAGCTTTATTGAGGGCTTCCTAGTATGAATTTCTTAGCTCAGTTGTGTAAATAGCTTCTCTCATTTCATTTGCAAAAGCATCACCCCTCAAAATGAGCAAAGATTATTGCTATGTTATGGAAGAGGAAATGAGCATGTCATTGTAATTTAATTTTTATCAAGTGCCAGGGTAGAATGGGTGAAACCAAGTTTGATTCTCAGTACTGAAACTCCAAACACAGACACCTGGACAGTATTCTCCCCTGTTAATCCAGCCTGCAATTTCATTTTTGTTGTCTCTCCAAGTAGGAGTGGTTGGAGGGAAATTAGTTAATCCCATTCATCTGAATCTCCAGAGCCTAGAGAGTGTGTGGTGTAAAAGGCAAACAAAAAATTATCTCTGTTAAATATTGATTACATTACTTTAGTTCACAGAGAAAATGTGTGTATATTAAGGATCTCATAGAATGGATGGTTTTGTACCTGTTCTTTTACTCCTTCTAGAAAGATGCAGTAAGATGGGAGACAAGAAATATATAATGCTTTAATGTTCTTTGTCATGATTTTTTGTGTGGAACTTATTATTAATAGTCTCTTCAATATTATCTTATTTAAAAATTTGGCAATTTTCATAAAACTAAAGCAATAATACTAAATTGAGGAGGACAAGGGGAAATCACATCTTATTGTGTGGTCTGAGTCAAATTTCAGGATTTCCAGTCAGTCCATGCTCCAATTTCTGGAAATAAGATAGGTTTCAACCACTCTGATACACACCTGATAAAAAGTAGTTAAATATGTATTATTAATAAATCTGCTCTCAAATAGTGATAAAATGTAATATTACAGAACATGGCAGGATATTTATGAAGTGCCAACATTTTCAATGGATGAAAGATATGGGACACATATATGGTTCTCTGACTATGGTGCTTGGGATATGTTCCCTCCACCACAGATGAAAGAGTGTTTTCTTTCCCTTCAAACATGCTTTGGTACCAATGAGCAAGCACAAGAAAAACCACTGATTTCTCCTCTTAACAGGGAGTGAATTCATCTATAAATTATTCAAATGAGCTAAGGTTTAAAAGGGATTTAAACAATAAATACATTGCACCATTAAGGGTTTTCTAGGATTTGTACTTAATTTTTCATCACAGTTTGGAGTCTGATATTGTAAATATTTCCTAAAGAATATGAAAATTTCATCTCAAGGGATGACAAAGTGTCTATCACAGGAACAATATCAGGTATATTTCTGATTCTAGAGCTTAAAAATAAGAGCAAGTGATTAATAATAATTTGATTTTTTTGTTATGAAATAAATGGCAATTAATAGTAAAATTGAACATGCATAGATTATTAGTAGTCAGACAAGTATCCTTCAAACATTTATGATATGGAAATTCTTAGTTGTGTGAATGGAGAGGAAAAGAGTAATTTTGAGAAGATTGTTGAAATAAGGAATTGACAAAGTGGTGTTCTTCCCCCAAGCAATACCATGTATCAGTTAAGCTGGATTTTAACTAGGGGTGTGTATTGCAGAGAGAGACACAAAACACAATGTTTTAGTAAACAAGAATGCTATGGTTGTGGTATGTATACTAAAATATTTGGAAAATTTATAAGAAAAAGTCATGATGAATATTTAAATCAATACTAAAATTCTAGAAATATTCCAGGCAAATGTATCAAGCTCATTCATAACAGTGGCCATCTAAGAAGGACAGATGGAACTAAAACGGATAATGAAGGAATAGGAGGAAAGTCCAATGTTATTAGCAACAATTTAAATCTGTATAACATTTGAATCAAATATTTTTAAAATTTTAATTTTTAATATGGTACTTGAGTTATAATGATAATAATAATAGGTAAAATTAATAGAACATCTACTAAACTCCAGACAGGTTTCTAGGGAAATTTAGAGGAAATTAGAATCACCAATGGCCTCCAACATAGAACTTCTGATTTTACTCATCCTAGACTTTAGCCTGGGCTTCTGTATATTTTGACAGAACCAAGAGCATTTATGAAGTTCAAACACAATACAGAACCATGGCACTGAGTACTCTCTACATATTATTTTACTTAATATCTTTCAGTAATACTCAAATATTGGTTGAATTAAAGACTCTTGCCTTTAGTATACAGTCTAGGTATTTCTTAAGATTTTGAATTCTCTGGATGGTCTGTCACACAATATTTAGTTCAGATGACAAGACTGAAAATGTGTGCACCCATGCACATGCTTACACACACCCCAAGAGTGTAAAGAAAGGTTATTACTTATATAAGGTTGCTGTTTGAGTAAAGCAGACTGGGCATCTGAAATTTGTCTGAAATGGACTTGAGGGAGTAAGATAGGTGGTTGGATTAGTTTTTCTATTGTTAATGTGAGAGACTTGGCTCAAAGTCCTCATGCTAGGACTTTTTTTTGCCTTGTTTAAGCCTCTGGCTAGTGTCAAGGTGGAGAGCAGAAGGATATCTTACCACCTACCCCATATTTGGGACTGAAAGCAACATTGACAGTGAGACTGAAATGATGTTAGGAGCCAAATATCTAAAAATGGAATCAGACTCTTATTTCAAACCTCATTTAAAGTATTCATACATTGCTGAAAATCAGGGAGATATATTTCAATGCATTTCAATAAAATAAATACATTTGACCATGTTCTTATGTCCTTTATACCATTCTTGTACTTAAAGCAAAAGAATATTTCTTATCCCTGATATTTCTTCAACGGAGGAAACAAATAGTTGACTGTACCCATGGAAGTTTTCCAACTCTACCTTCTTGCTACCTCTATAGTGGTATATATAGAAATGGGTGAAAAGCAAATAAACCAATGAATAGGGCTTTTCAGAGGAATGTGTTTGTAACAACTGAAAAGTATTGCTGAAGGTAACAAGGTGCGTGTTCCTCAAGTATGAATATTTAATATATACTTGAATCTGAAAAAAAGACACACTGATGGGTGTTTGTATTCTATTTCCTTATAAAAAAATCCTCATCTCTTTTCCAAATATGTCTCTTCTTCACGGAATCACAGAATCTAACCGAAGTTTCAGAATTCCTGCTCTTAGGGCTCTCTGCTGACCCAGAACTACAGCCCATCTTTTTAGGCTATTTTTGTCTATGTACCTGGTCACCATTCTGGGGAACCTACTTATCATGATGACCACCAGCTATGACTCCCACCTGCACACCCCCATGTACTTCTTCCTCTTCAACCTGTCCTTGGCTGACATTGGTTTCACATCCAGCACCATCCCAAAGATGCTTATGGATATCCACACTCACAGAGAAGTCATCTCCTATACAGGATGCCTGATTCAGTTTTCCTTTTATAGTCTTTTTGCATGTTTGGACAGCCTGATTCTGACTGTGATGGCCTATGACAGGTTTGTGGCAATCTGTCATCCCCTCCACCAGGTTTTCATGAACCCCAAGCTGTGTGGTGTGCTGCTTCTGTTGTCTTTTATCATCAGCCTTTTGGACTCCCAGCTGCACTTCTTAATGGTATCACAGCTAATATTCTGTTCAGATGTGGAGATTCCTCATTTCTTCTGTGACCCTCCTCAACTCCTCAAACTTGCCTGTTTGGACACTTCCTCCAGTAACATTTGAACATATTTTTTTGTTGCCATCTTTGGTGGAATTCCAGTCTCACTGATCATTTTCTCTTATACTCAAATTGTTTCCTCCATTCTCAGAGTCCCATCTTCAGGAGGAAAGTATAAAGCCTTTACCACCTGTGGCTCTCACCTGTCTGTTGTTTGCTTATATTATGGAACAGGCATGGGAGTGTACATGAGCTCAGCTTACTCACATTCACCCAGAAAGAGTGCAGTTGTCTCAGTGATGTACACCCTTGTCATCCCCATGTTGAACCCCTCCATCTACAGCCTGAGGAACAAGGACATCAAGAGAGCCCTGAGGAGGATCCTCAAGGGGACATCCCTACCTCAATAATTATGACTCCCTTGCAGGTTTGTGGGTAAGAAAGCATAGAAAATGAAACATCTGTAAACCAAAGAATAGCTCTTGAGTCAAAGAATTTTTCATAACTCTCATGTTTTAATTTTCTCTTCATGTCCCCTATCAGGTCATGGCTCCTGCCACACATCTTCTGGGGTATGGTAGCATACCTGTGGCTAGGACATGTTATCTAACTTTCAAGTGCCTTATTTCTTCATTTGTAGTCATATTTAGATTATCTGACATCACTTTAGGATTTTCAATAATTTAGAAACATTGTTAATACCAATCAAATAAAGATATATTCATTGGGGTCACCTATTCTAAGGATCATTTATAAACAAATAAATTATTTAATCTTATATTATGTTTTAAGCTGGATAGCTGACAACACATTGTAATATAATATTTATACAATTACAACAATTGGGTACAAAGCAGGGGCTGTTTCTCTAGTTTCTCTAGTCAAAATCTTACACATTGAGAGCAGAAATGTATCCCATATCTACCCTAGATATGTATCCTTTATCTACCCTAAAAATGGTAAGTTATCCATTATCTTAAAAGAAATACTGAAAGAAAACATTATTACACCCAGCATTATTCCTCCTTGTGCCATTAGATTTTTATATAAAAATCTAAGAATTCCTGTGAGTTGAAATGCATGGCTTTGTTTCTTGTACTATTAGTATCATTCAGAGGGATGTATTATATATCATTGAATAATGTGTGCAAGAATAATAGATATAGCATAATTGATGTTTCTTGATAAGTTTTATGAATAACAGATGGATCAAAAACCGTGCATTGAAATTCCTCAATTGGAATTTATTCTCAATTTATTTCTTCATGAATATACATCTTGTGAGTGGGAATTGAGAAAATAAAAAAGCACATCTCTCTTTTCCTGTGTTTATTGGGTTGAATTCTATACACCAGTTTTGCCACATTTTTGTTCTTAGTCCATATTCTGGTAGACCTATTGTGAATAAAATCTCAATATTTAACTTTAGTTAATGTATGGCCATACTGATTCAGGTTGGGCTTAAATCCAGATTACTAGAGTCCTTATAAGAGTTAGATTCAGATGGAGATGAAACCCTGGGGATCAGCCAGAAGCTAGGAGTCAACTGAATCCATAGGAGAGGAGAAAGGAGAATACATTACCATGTTCATTTTCCTTTGATGGAAAAGCCAAGGAAAAACAATTGTTGCTAGCAAGCAAGAAAACTGACCCAAGGGGAAGCATGCCTTCTAGCCTTCTGATCCATTAAATTCCTAGTGTAAATCCAATCCATTGAAAGGAATTTACTTTTGCAGTGAGAAAAATAAACCCCATGAATCCAATAATCTTTGTTTTCCATATGCAAGGCAATTCACTATACTAAACTTTGGCAGAAACTAAAATGTGATGCTGTATAATCACTATAGCACCAGCATTCTAAATCATCTCAATAAACAGCATCTCCACCTTTAATTCATCTGCACACAAGTGCCATTAAATTTTTGTTCTCTAAAATATTACTTTCCCACTTTTCTCATCACACTCATAAATGGCATCCTTTTTTTCATATCATTCTAATTGGGCATACATATTTCAGTTTTTGTCTAATCAGTAATTCTATTAATGCTCTTTCTTAAATCCCTTCCCTTGGATGTGGGTAGAATCTAGTGACTCCCTACAACAATTACAATATGGCCAAACACATGGGATGTTTCTTCTGAGATTACAGTTCAAAAAGAATACATGTATCTGAATTTCATCTTGCTTCCACTCAACTGCTTTCTTGCTTGCATGCTCAGATGGAAGCCCACTGCCATGTTGTGAGATCTCCCCTCCCCAGAGACCAAGTGGGAAATAAACCCAAAAATTCTCTGCCCATTAGACTACAAGAAACTTAATTATGGCAAGAGTCATATGAGGGAGAATGGAAGACTATCTACAACTGCTCCAATGTTGCTATGACTGTAATCTTGGCTGACACCTTGTTTGTAGCCTTGTGTTGCCCTATAATATTGAAGTAAAATAAAAAGTTATCAAATAAACAAAATTCAAATATTATATATGACAGCATATATCAATAGGAAAGAAAGAGTAGAACTAGAAGTTCATTCAAATTTGTAATATTATAAATCTCAATGTATAAAACACCAAACCATATCAAATGTGTAGAGAAAGGAAAATAAGTAATTATCCTTAGAGACAAAATTTTAAAAACAAAATGTACATAGCATCTCATGGGTACTATGGAAGTCCTAAATCTTCTTAAATTACTTGAAAATTTTACTGCATTTTCAGATATCAAAGTCATAGATTGATTCTTAAAATTAGAGTCTAAATTTTATATTAATACCCTGCTACATGGGAATCAGGTATGAGGAATACAGGCCAGCTTCCTCCCAGATCCACTGAGGATATTTACATTTCTCCTATTCCTATTCCATTAATTTCAACAAGCCCTCAGAGATGGGGATACATAGTCAAATTAGGCTAATTATCTGTTCTGTGAATTGAGCTCTTAGGTCATCAACAATAAAAAATAGACCTGCGTTTTTTAATATTAGAGATTGCTTAACCTACTTAAGTTGGCTTAATGGTTGTTCTCTCCTCCCAGAATCATCATCTGCCTCAGGAGTCCCATGCCTATATCTGTACTCTTCCAGCCCTGAGGACTGAGCCTCACACTTTTCTCTCACTGAACAGAGTAACTGCATCACACACACATTCATCAGTCATGCCCTAGCAGGTGTGAGATGAATCTAAGTGAGTGTCATGGGAGACATCAGATTCAGGTTTCACTGTTGAAGATACTGGTTCCTCATTTAAGCAGAACTGTAACCACTGAGATAGACATGTGAGTGCACACTCCTATGCAATATCTCAGCTTGGAAGCCTTTGGTGTTTACCTCCTTGGTTCTAGTGAGGATTTCAGCAGTCACATCCTGAATTTTGCTTTCCTCCATGACTGGTCCTAGCTTCCATTGGCACAGCAACACTATAACAGGAAATGGGTTTCTCTAAGCAGGAACATATATACCCCACAATGATCATGAGGCTGGTGAGGAAGAGGAGGGGGATGACAGTAATGATGACACTGTGAACCATAATGAGGACTTCCTAGTGCCAGGCTCTGAGTGAAGTTTTCTATGTAACTTATTTCATTTCATCTGCATAAGCTGCATAAGCACCCCAAGTAAGAAGAATGCACTTTAATACTATTTTATAGATGAGGAAAGAACATAGCATTTTAATAAAATTTTTACCAAGTCATGGCTAGAAATGGATAAAGCCAGGGACATATCTGGGGAATGAAACTCTAGAGGCAAGGCACCCGGTCAACACCACCTGCCATTTCACTTTTCTGGTCACTCAAGGCATGGTGGTTGGATGAAAACAACTTCATCTCATTCATTTCTGCTTCCCCAGATCATATACAGGGCTCAACATAATATAACCAATTAATCAAACAACTCCTGTTAATTTAGGTTTCTCTGGTTGAGTAATGTATTTCCATGGAATCTTTAAAAAATTTTATTCTGTTACCAAAAATACAGTGAACCATAAGTAAACCATGGGCTTTATTTACAAGTACAATCATAAAAATGTGCTATCATCAATTGTAAAAAAATGTTCCACATTAATGCAAGGGGTTGGTGGTGGGGTGGTATATGGGATTCCTGTCTTTTATGTATGAATATTTGTAAATCTACAACTTTTCTAATAAAAAAACTCTATTAATATTAATTATTCTTCCTTCCCTCAGAAGAACAAAGCAAAAGCAATATGATTTCCACATCCTGGGTGCCTCCTTTGTGTGTTTTCATCCATTCCAGGGATAGATGTCCCATAAGACTAAATGCAAGATTACAAAATAGGTCTGTAGGTGTCTATGGGATGAATATTTAGGATGCTGTTATTTTCCCTTACTAAGCTCCTTCTCAGTATACATGGCATTGTTTTAATCACTTTAAAGTCTCAAATGGTCTCAGGATGTAGCCTTTCTTTAAATATCTTCATAGTCTCATTAAGAGAGTCATGGCATGTAAATGGGTTAAGATTGTGAGAAAATTTAGGAAAGGCTTACTCAAGGAAGTGACATTTTACCTAGGCCTTTTTCAAAAAAAGAGGATTTGACAGATAAATTTGGATAGAGGTAATTAGAACACCCTAATTTCAATTTCTGTGCCAAATATTTTGGCAGTGGATTAAAAGGACAGCAAAACTAGACACCTGGAAATGTCTCCTAAGCATAATTTTTTCTAGCAATCATGGTTTTCTTTCATCATATCAAAATATTGCTCTTTGAGCACATCTTGTTTGTTGTGGGGAAACATGCTGGGACCCATAGTAAGAGAGGGGAAGCTTCAGGAACAGGAATATAAAAATCAGTGGGAGCATCTCAGGAGTATCTCTACACATTGCAGCCAAAAGCTGTAAATGTGTGCAAGGTCTGGGGCAGGCAGAGATGAAGTGGGATCTGCAGCCTCAGGCAGACATATACATGCATATCTGTGCATATGACATTGTTGTGAACTGGAGAGACAGCTCTAATGGTTCTAATGACATCTTCTTGCTAAGTCTTTCCAGCTCCTCTCAATTGTGACATCCAGAAAAATTTTTTGCCCTAGGGCTATGCATCTGTTGTCCTATGACCAGGTGATAAAAGAAGTTGAAATATATGTTTGCAGAGCATTCTCCTCACCCCTAGGTGCTATGAATTCATCCAAGTCCATGGATAGCAAGGCCCATGGGACCACCTCCACCTCAGACAGATTTAGTCCTAACTTTTGTCAATAAGCCAGACCCATTCAATGAGCCGGGTGTTTATTGCATCAGAAGAATACTGTGTCAACAAGGACTCATGCCAGCCAAGGATTAGCTAAGAACATCCTGATATCATGACCTCCAAAGTCCAACAGAGACAGGGGCAGCCCTACAAACCTACATTCCAGGGTAGCTATGCAATCTGCCCTTTGTGGTAGAGGTAGGTCTGCATAGTGCTTATGTGACCAGAAACACTCACAAGCCAATGTGCCCCAGGCTGGGGAGGCAATTCCTATCCTAAAGCCAAAAACTGCAAATCAGTAGATTAAGATCAATGCAGAAATAAAGTTTCATTTCCTAAAATTTCCCTCCCTTATCTACATCTCATTCTTTGTAAACCATGTTAAAACCATAAATTAGAAAATTATGATGGTCAATTTTTATACCTAAAGACTGGTTTCCTCTAATACATGTGCTTTTTGGAAGCATGGGGTTATGTGGGAGATCCTTCTCATTTCTCATTTTAAAGAAGAAAATAGTAGCAGTAAAGCACCCCATATACCCTCCACCACCCAAAATATCTATGACACTGGCAACATCTAAATATTTCTATGGCCCTTTGATACCATTGGAAAACAGAGTCCTAAATAGCCAGGTCCACCTGATCCCACATCAAACACAGAAACAATTCTCTTTGCTATGGTGAGAAAGTGAGTTCATTAAAGATGCATCAATGAGGAACAGGATGGGAAAAAAAAACTTTCCAAGACCAGTTCAGAGTGAGAAAAGTGGTTTGGGATTGTATAGCCCCAAACAGACAAAGGAATGGCTAAGATCCAGAAAAAAGCAAAAGGGAAAAAATAGAAGACAAAAAGCTGTTTGGTTAGCATCACTTGTTATCTTGAAGTCCTCTCCTCATTCAGGCTTCTTTTTCAAGAAGACACTGGATATAATATTATATGGTGATATCCTTTGCATTTTCCTGCAGACAGTGCTGGGAAAGTTCCTGAGAACAGAGAGTAAGTTTTTTTTTTTGTTGTAGAGATTAGAGCAACAGCAAATTATTTTAACAAGGATTTTTTATGCTTAAAATAACTCAAGGCTGCTTGAGTGAAATCATCTTTAATAAACAGTTTTTTTTTTCCCTTTTGGCTATTAAAGACTATAGTAAGCATTTTCCAGGTAAATAATTATATTGAGTATTTTTTACTTATTCAGCTATCAAATCCCCTCTTTTATAAAACATTCTCTTATTCTTAAAAACAGTATCTTGTGAACATTTGTTTATAAAAAGGAAAGTGGGCAGAGGTCTCCCTTCTTGTAACTGCTTCCTGCTGAGCAAAGGTGAAGAGGCTCTTATACTAATCTGGAAGATGCTCTGGGCATAAACCCACAGATACAATAGAGGCAACAATAAGACAAACATATGGCAAGCGGAATAAAAGCCATGCTAATTAGGGCTATTTTCCATTTCATAGTAAATTCATTACTCACTCAGAAAATGAGTCCAGTTTACTATAATCTTTAACATGATCATATCATAAGATTTAATATTGAAGAGATATTGATATATTCATCTGGTATACATGTACAGCACTTAATGCTAATGAATGCACAAGTGTTTTCTGAACTGCATTGGGTGTTAAGCTTACAATCCTATACATGCTGTTCCACCATAGGTACAGTACTTAGTGTTAATTATGTTTTTAAATTTCAACCACATCACTCTGGCAATAATAGCTCCAGAAGGTATGTTCTTTGTACAGTTGTTGTAGCACAGCATCATTGGGCCTCTGGAAAATAGGATGCTGGGCTCCAGGGTTCCATTGGACTGTCTCATAGTGCCCTCCAGCACCATGCAATAGAGCCAATCTGGAGGTAGTGTCCACTGAAGAGTCAAAGTAACTGAGTCTTTTCTGGCAGACAGACCCAAAAATGTCCATAGTGAAAGGTGTTTCCAGTAACAGCATTTTTTTCTTCTACTTCTGGAGCATGTCCACATAATGTGATTGACACCTTTTTAGTTCAGTTCTAGAGACCACAGAAACAAGTCTAGCCAATAACTCAGGAGCCTAGTTTAAAGAGGTAAGCACTTTCAGAGATGCATCAGAGTAAAACAATGTAAGTCACAAGGAAATTTGGTTGTTTCTTTGACATAACATTTTAAAAAATAACTAAAACCATAACTAGCAGTACTATACTGTTGTTTAATATTATGCAGATCAGTAACCAAAAGGTTAGAAATTATTAAATTTTATAACATTGTCTAAACATTTCTTATGCACCTGATATCAAATAAACTTAACCATTTTCAGCACTTTATTTTTTTCAAGGTGAAAGAATGAATTCTTTGCAATTTTTGGGAATAAAAAGATCTTTTTTAGCGTTTAGAGAGGGCAGTGCAAGATGACTGTGTGGTGAGGTCTAGGTTGTAGTTACTCCTCTGGGGCAGTTGGTAGAAAGCCAGGAATTGCATGGACCAGAAACTGCAGAGGAATTTGAGATTCGATAAATTTCTTACAACACTCAACAACATGTGGAACAACTGAGATCAGTGAAATCTGTAAGTTCTCATGGCCAGGGGCCCACACCCCTCCCTGCCAGGCACAATCCCAAGGGAGGAGGGGCTGTTGGTGATGGCAACCAGGAAGGAGAATGAAAGCTGCAACCAGGAAGGAGAATGAAAGCTGCAACCATAGATAAACTGAGAGCAGACACTGGAAAATCTGGGAGCAGTCAGCCCAGTAGAGAGGAGATAGGCCTAGCAAAACAGCAAAAATTAGAAAGCAAAATAAAAACAGAGACACTTTGGAGTCAGGTGACCATAATACAGAGATGGCCAGGGCTCAAACAGAATGGGACACATATGCAAATCCAGGGAGGGAGAGCCCTTGTCTGAAAAGCCAGCTTCTCTGCTTTCTAGATTGCTGCTTAATCACCCTCAAATCCTTGTCTTTTAGCATTTCCATAGCCCATTAGATCTGCAAGAACTATAAATAGTCCATACTGGGCCCTTCTTTTTTTTTATTTTTTTCCTCTTTTTCTAAAACAATTACTCTAAGAAGCCCACTATAGAAAGCCACAAAGATGTGCAATTTGGACCCAGGCAAGAGCAGAGCTAAGATAGCTCTGAGAGACAAAGCAACAAGTGTAGTGGAATAGAAAATTCACTAAACAGCATAACTTTCCAGACATTTTGGGAACTGAGATCCCAGGGATTGGAATTCATTAACTAGCTTCAGTCAGCCATGCCCCTGACAGGGTCAGGTCACCTGAAGAACTAAAGGTTCCCCACATCCTTACACTGGTGGGGGAACTGCAGGCTGGCACGTGCCACCTGGTGGACAGCCTAGGAGAAACACAGAATCTAAAGGACTCACAGGAGGGTCTCATTTTCAGGGAAAGTCCATACTTTCCTCCTGAGACCTGGTCCTCTCTAGACTAGGAAAACCTGACTGGGACTGACCATATCTGAGGAGATCACCACACAAAAAGGCTACCTAGAGGCAGGGCAAGAAACAGAAAAACAAGAGGTGAAAAACTCTGATCAACTAAACAAAATCTAAGTTAAAGGTCTAGAATAAGCTGAATTAAACACCAAAGGTTAGAGAATAAAGCCAACCAACAAGAAAACCCTAGGTAAAAGAGTAAAAACAAGCTCCAGAATAGACTAATCAAGAAAGTTAGATGCCTAGACAGCTTAAGATAATAAGCCATACTAGGAAATGCAAAAATATGGACCAGTCAAAAGAACAAACTAATAGTTCAACTGAGATACTGGAGTTGAAGCAAATATTGCTAAATGAATTCAATGAGCTGAAGGAAGAACTAATTAGATATTCAAAGAAATCTAAATCAATTCAAAAATCAAGCCAATGAACTGAGGGGAGACATAGCAAAAGAAATGAAGGATATAAGAAAGACACTGGATGACCATAAGGAAGAACTCATAAAATTGAATAACAAATGACAGAACTTATGGGAATAAAGGGCACAATGGAGGAGATGAAAAAGACAATGAAGGGATACAACAGTAGATTTGAACAGGCAGAAGAGAGGATCACTGAATTGGGCAACCAGATATCTGAACTCACACATATGAAGGAACAGATGGTGAAAAGAATGGAAAAATATGAGTAGGGTCTTAGAGAGCTGAGTGACAACACAAAACACACAAACAAATGTGTTATGGGTGTCCCAGAGGGAGAAGAGAGGGGGAAAGGGGCAGAAAGGATAATAGAAGAAATAACCATTGAAAATATCCAACTCTTACAAAAGACAGAAAATTAGAGATTCAAGAAGTACAGTGCACTACAAGCAGAATAGACCCCAACAGACATACTCCAAGATACTTACTGATTGGATTGTCCAATGTCAAAGACAAAGAGAGAATTCTGAAAGCAGCAAGAAAAAAGCAATCCCTCACGTACAAGGGAAGCTCAATAAGACTATGCACAGATTTCTCTACAGAAACAAAGGAGGTGAGAAGAGAGTGGTATGATATATTCAACATATTGAAAGAGAAAAACAGCCAATCAAGAATTCTATATACAGCAAAACTGTCCTTCAAAAATGTGGGAGACATTAAAATATTTTCAAACAAACAGACACTGAATGAGTTCATGAATATGAGGGTGGTGCTATAGGAAATACTAAAGGGAGTGCTACAGGCTGATAGGAAAAAAACAGGAGAAAGAGGTTTGGAGAAGAGTGTAGAAATGAAGATTGTCAGGAAGGGTAAAAAGAGAGAGAGGAAAAAATAAGACATGACATATAAAATCCAAAAGACAAAATGATAGAAGAAAGTACTGCCCTTACAGTAATAATACTATATGTTAATGGATTAAACTCCCCCAATAAAAAGACACAGACTGGTAAAATGGACTTAAAAAACAGGACACATCTACATGAAGTCTACAAGAAACACATGTTAGACAGGAGGACAAAAATAGGCTGAAAGTGAAAGGCTGGGAAAAGATAGTTCATGCAAAGAGCATCCAGAAAAAAGCAGGAGTAGCTATATTAATATCAGACAAAGTGGATTTCAAAAGTAAAACAGTTAAAAGAGACAAAGGACACTATATATTAATAAAAGGGTCAATTCATCAAGAAAACATAACAATCATAAACATTTATGCACCAAAGCAGAGTGCCACAAAATTCATGAGGCAGACACAGAGAACACTGAAAGGAGAAGTAGATAACTCTACAATAGTAGTTGAAGACTTCAATGCACTGCTCTCATCAATGCATAGAACATCTAGACAGAGGATCAACAAGGAAATGGAGCTGTTGAATTGTATGATATATGAACTAGACTTTACAGACATTTATAGAACACTACACCCCACAACAGCAGGATACATAGTCTTCTCAAGTGCTCATGGAACATTTTCTAGGATAGACCACATGCTGGCTCACAAAGCAAGTCTCAACAAATTTAAAAATATTGATATTATAAAAACACTATCTCAGAACAAAATGGAATGAAGTTGGAAATAAATAACAGGCAGAAGATTGAAAAATTCAAAAATGTACAGAGACTAAACAACACACTCTTAGAAAACCAGTGGGTAAAGGAAGAAATTACAAGAGAAATCAGTAAATACCTCCAGGCAAATGACAATGAAAACACAACATATCAAAACTTACGGGATGCAGCAAAGGCAGTGTTAAGAGGGAAATTTATTGCCTTAAATGCCCATATGAAAAGAGAAAAGAGAGCAAAAATTGAGGAATTAACAGTCCACCTGGAGGAACTAGAGAATGAACAGCAAATAAACCCCAAAGCAAAAAGAAGGAAAGAAATAACTGAGATCAGAGAAGAAATAAATGAAACTGTGAACTGGAAAACAATAGAGAGAATCAATAAAACCAGAAGCTAGTTCTTCAAGAAAATCAACAAAATTATTGGACCCCTAGCTAGGTTAACAAAAAAAAAAGAGAGCAGATACAAATAAATGCAATCAAAAACAGGGAAGGAAACATAACCACTGACCCTGCAGTAATAAAGGATATAATGAAAAGATACTATGAGCAATTATCCGCTAATATACTGAACAACTTACATGAAATGGACAACTTCCTAGAAAAGCATAAACAACTAACATTGACCCAAGGAGAAATAGAGGACCTCAAGAAAGCAATCACAAGCAAAGTGATTGAATCAGTAATCAAAAACCTCCCAAAAGAAAAGCCCAGGACCAGATGACTTCACATGTGAATTCTACCAAACATTCAAGAAAGAATTAATACCAATCTTACTCAAACTCTTCAAAAAAATTGAAGATGAGGGAAAATTACCCAACTCGTTCTATGAAACGTATGTCATCCTAATACCAAAATCAGACAAAAGTATTACAAAAAAAGAAAATTATAAATCTCTTTAATGAATATAGATGCAAAATCCTCAACAAAATATTTCCAAATAGAATCCAGCAGCACATTAAAAGAAGTATACACCATGACCAAGTGGGGTTTATTCTAGTTCGCAAGGCTGGTCCAACATAAGAAAATCAATTAATGTAATATAACACATCAAAAAATCAAAGCAAAGAACCACATGATCTTCTTGATAATGCAGAAAAGGCATTTGACAAAATTCAAAATCCTTTCTTGATGAAAACACTTCAAAGGATAGGAATAGAAGGGAATTTTCTAAATATGATAAAGGCCATATATGAAAAACCCACAGCTAACATGGTACTAAATGGGGAGAAACTGAAAGCTTTCCCTCTAAGATCTGGAAAAAGACAGGGATGCCCACTGTCATCATTGTTATTCAGCATTGTGCTGGAAGTTCTAGCTAGAGCAATCAGGCAAGAAAAAGAAATAAAAGGCAGCCAAATTGGAGTGAAAGAAGTAAAACTTTCACTGTTTGCAGATAACATGATTCTATATGTAGAAAATCCAGAAAAAATCTACAGCAAAGCTATTAGACCTAATCAATGAATACAGCATAGTGGCAGGCTATAAGATCAATGTGCAAAAATATGTAGTGTTCTTATACACAAGGAATGTGCAACAGGAGGAAGAAATAAAAATAATTCCATTTACAATAGCAACAAAAAGAATCGAGTAGTTAGGAATAAACTTAAAGGCCACAAAAGACTTGATAAAGGAAATTACAAGAAACTGCTAAAAGAAATCAAATAGGACCTAAAAAAATGGAAGAACATACCATGTTCATGGATTGGAAGACTGAATATAATTAAGATGTCAACTCTACCTAAACTGATTTATACATTCAATGCAATGCCAATTAAAATCCCAACAACTTACTTTGCAGAAATAGAAAAACCAATAATCAAATTTATTTGGAAGGGCAAGGTACCCAAATAGCCAAAAATATCTTGAGAAAAAGGAACAAAATGGGAGGTCTCACACTACCTGACTTTGAAGCATATTATAAAGCTACAGTGCTCAAAACAGCATGGTACTGGCATAAGGACAGAGATACTGACCAATGGAATTGAATTGAGTGTTCAGAAATAGACTCTAGCATCTATGGACAATTGATCTTTGATAAGACAGTCAAGTCAAATCAACTGGGACAGAGCAGCCTCTTCAATAAATGGTGTTTGGAGAACTGGATATCCATTTCCAAAGGAATGAAAGAGGACTCCTACCTCACGCCTTACAAAAAATTAATTCTAATTGGATCAAGGACCTAAACATAGGTGCTAGGACCATAAGAATCTTAGAGGAAAATGTAGGGCACTATCTTAAAGATCTTGTGACAGGAGGTGGTCTCCTAGACCTTACACCCAAAGCACAAGCAACCAAAGAAAAAATAGACAAATGGGATCTCCTAAAAATCGAACACTTTTGTACATCACAGGACCTTGTTAAGAAAGTAAAGGGCAGCTTACAAAATAGGAGACAATATTTGGAAACCACATATCAGATAAGGGTTTAAAATCCTGAATATATAAAGCAATCCTACAACTCAACAACAGAAAGACAAACAACCCAATTAAAAATGGGCAAAAGATATGGATAGACACTTTTCTGACAAGGAAATACAAATGGCTCAAAAACATATGAAAAAAATGCTCAACTGCACTGGCTATTAGGGAAATGCAAATCAAAACTGCCATGAGACACCATCTCACACCTACCAGAATAGCCATTACCCAAAAAACAGAAAATTACAAGGGCTGAAGAGGATGTGGAGAAAGAGGCACACTTATTCATTGCTGGCAGGAATGTAGAATGATGCAACCACTCTGGAAAACAGTGTGGAGATTCCTCAGGAAGGTAAGTATAGATTTGCCATATGACCCAGCTATTCCATTGCAAGGTATATACTCAAAGGAACTGAAAGCTAAGACACAAATGGACATTTGTAAACAAATTTTATTGCAGCATTATTCACAATTGCTAAGAGATGGATGCAGCCCAAATGCCTATCAATGGATGAGTGGATAAATAAGCTGTGGTATATACCCATCATGGAATATTATGCAGCTGTAAGACAGAACAAATACGTGGAACATATAATAACATGGATTAATCTTGAAGATATTATGTTGAGTGAAGTTAACCAGAAATAAAAGGACAAGTACTGTATGGTCTCACTAATATGAAATAGCACTAATGAACAAATTTTGAGAGTTAAAAGCTGATAACACAGGCTACCAGGAAATACAAAGAGGGTAGAGATCAGGCATCTGATGCTGAAGGACTACAGAAGTGTTTAGCAGGATTGACTGTATAGATCCCAAAATAGATAGCATAATACTGTGTAACAGTAGCACAATATTGTAAGTACATGGACCAAAGATGTCTGTGGGTAAAGCTGAAAGAGGTGGGATAGGGGAATGTATGACACCAGAGCTAAAGATAGATGATGAAGACTGGGACTGTATAACTTGGCAAAAACTGGAGAAGCCAATGATAGTTGCTAAATGTACAAATATAAAAATGTTCTCAGACGTGGGAGAACAAATGAATGCCAACCATGCAGAGTGTTGAAAAAGGGGTGGTATTTGGGAAAAAAAGATAATCAAAGTACATTGGAATCTATGGTCAACAGTAACATCCCAAAATGCTTCCATTAAATGTAACAAAGGCAGTATACCTAAGTTAAATATGTATGAGAGTGAAATATAAGGGAGGGATATGGGATTCTTGGTAGTGGTATTGTTTTCTGTCCTTACTATTACATTGTATTGTATGATATTTTTATGTTTCTTTTTATTATCTTTTTTATTATTCACCAAAAAAACACACTTTTCCCTAATAATCAGTATGTTCAAGTGCTGATTGTGGTGATAAATGTACAACTGTGGTGATGCCATGAACAACTGATTGTACACTCTGGATGGTTCTATGTTATGTGACTATATCTCTATAAGAGTGTATGAAAAATATAAATAAAAGTAAAAGTGCTGTAGAAAATGTGGAGAGAAGGATGTACTTATTTACTGTTAATGAGGAGGCAGAATGGTGTAGCCTTTCTTGAGGTCACTGTAGTGGCTCCAAAAGAAGTTAAATATGTGAGGCCATAAGGTCCTACAACCTCAGTATGAAGTATGTATTTGGATGATCTGAGAGCAGAGACATGAATGGACATTTGCACATGGGTGTTTATGGAGGCAGTAAAGTCCAAAATTGCCAAACAATCCTGAAAAAGAAAATAAAGTTGGATGAATCACAAGTCCCAATTTCAAACTTATTGTGTATTACAATGAAACTGTTAACTATGTACTCTACTTTGCATTAATTGCATTTTTTACAAGGTATGACTGTGTGATTGTGAAACCCTTGTGGCTAACAATCTACCTATCCAGTGTATGGACAGATAAGTAGAAAAATGGGGACAGAAATTGAATCAATAATAAAGGGGGCATTGTGGGATGGAATGTTTTGGGTGTTCTTTTTTACTTTAATTTTTTATTCTTATTTTTATTTTTCTGGGAGTAATGACAATGTTCAAAAATTGATTGTGGTGACAAATGCACAACTGTATGATGGTACTGTGAACAATTGATTGTACACTTTGAATGATTGTATACAATGAGAAAATATCTCAATAAAATTGAATTAAAAGTCTTTTTACAAAGCTACAGTAATCAAGACATTATGGTGCTGCTAGAAGGATAGATATACAGACAATATGTTCAATAGTTCAGAAATAAATTCATGCATCTATAGCCAACTGAGTTTAGGTGAAGGTGGCAAGACCATATGATTAGGAAAGAATAGTCTTTTCTACAACTGGGGATAAAATAACCAAATATCCACCTGCAGAATTGTTGGAAGTTTGATTGGGATTGTGTTGAATGTGCAAATCACTTCATGTAAAATTGGGATCTTAACAATAGTCTTCCAATCCAAGAACATGGAAAGTCCTGCCATTTATTTTGGACTTCTGTAATTACTTTCAGCAATATTTTGTTGTTTTCTACATAGAAGTCCTTTATATCTTTGATTAAATTTATTGTTAGGTAATTGATTCTTTAGTTGCTGAGGGAAATGTAATAATTTTCTTTATTTCCTTTTAGTTCTTTCATTATTAGTGTATAATCACACTACTGATTTTTGCATGTAATTATTGTACACCACCACTTTGCTGAATTCCTTTATTTGTTCTTGTAGCTTTATTGTGGACTTTCCAGGATTTTCTCTACAAAGGATTATGTTATCTGCAAATAGGGAAAGTTTAATTGCTTCCTTTACATCATATGTCTTTAATTTTTTCCCTTTTGCCTAATTCTTCTTGCTTAAACTTCTATAACAAGCAAAAAAGACCAAAAAAATTATGGGTTAATTAAATAAATTAAATTAAATGAAAAGTGGAAACAGTTTTGGTAGTGGTTTGTGGTGATGGTTTCACAACATTCTGAATGTAGTTAACATCACTGAATTGTACATTTAAAATTGATTAAAATGGGAAAATTTTAAGTTCTATATATTTACACAGAAAAATTTAAAAATTTAAAAATATTAAAACTAACAAAATTAAAATAACAATGGCAACCAAAAACCATAGCACTGTACAAGTCAAATAGTAAATATTAATGCAAACTATGGTTTTTAGCCAATAATATAACTCTAGAAATATTTGTTCATAATGCCAGGTATGGCACTAAGGCAAAATGTTTGCCAGGAAAACCGTCCATGTGTAGGGTGCAGGGATATATGGGAATTCTGTACTTACTACATAATTTTTCTGTAAAGGTACAACTGCCCTAAATATAAAATTTATAAAAGAATTTTTTTAAATACTGTCTTCTTAAATTTTCAAAGTAATTGAAAAGTCACTTTTATGGTTGTGCTTCATCACTTATAAAGTTAGGAAAGCTGGTGTTTGAGTAATTGAATTGCTTACTTTTTGTTGTTATATCAAATGATATTACAGATTTGTATCTGTTTTGACAAAGATGGAGCAGTATGCAAAGGCAGCATGACAGAGGAACAAATACACACAATGGAACATCAGTTGGTAGAAAGTGCTCAATTCTTAAGTCCTCCATATCTTTACTCACTAAGAAGAGTAGTGATTATGGAGAGAGATTTTTAATTTTTTCATATCATCCTGTGTATTTTCCAATTTCTTTATATTTTGTTGTTACTAAACCACCTCTTTTTGCTTCTCATTTAATTCAGGTAACAAATTTCCTGAAACCTGAGAGGTGCTGATTGATTACATTTCTGTTTGCTTTTCCAGCAAACTTCTTTGTCACCCTCTGTGTAGGTCAATCTCATGGTAAAATTTTTATCATGTAATTTACTGTTTTAGACTAACAAACTCTCAAAATTACATCTCTATACTAGATGAATTATGAGCTCTAATCTGAGAAATGAATCTCACACAGGGCACAACTATATGATGGTACTGTGAACAATTAATTGTACACTTGGATGATTGTATGCAATACAAATATATCTCATTAAAATTGAATTTAAAAGCTTATTTTAAAAGTTTGTGAAATCATTTTTTTAAAGAAAAGTGTGGAGAAACTAAGATGGTGGCTAGTTGAGACAGGGCAAAAAAAAAAAACACCTCCATGAAAAACACTAGATAAAAACCAAAAAGTGACCCAGAATACCAGTTACAGCAATGCACCAGCTGGATGAGGTCTGCTAGTACCACAGGGGCCATATACTTGGTGAAACTGGGAGTCTGCATTCTGAAATGAGTGAGTTAGCCAGCTGGAAGACCTGCAGCCACATGGTGGTGTGGGGAAGCCAGGGGTTGGCATTTGGAGACCAACTGGTTCTTTAAAAAAAAAGGGGGGGGAACCCAGGAGTGGCTGCACTTGTGGCAGTGGGAACCATGCAGCAAAACACAGCAAGAGGGGGCTGGGCCAGCCTCTCAGTGACTGGCCTGGAGGGTAGCCCACTGCAGATACCCCCAGAGCTGGAGGAGTGGAGGGGAGAGCCAGAAGCAGAAAGAAACCCCATGGCTAGCATCTGGCTCCCTGGAGGGCTGGATAAACTCCTGCCTGGGGCCATGCCCACAGCCCAGAGCCCCGCCAGTTGTCCCTGAGCTGGGAAGGAGGAACTGTGTGAGGAGGGGGGGTTGAGACATCCTGTTTGGCCATCCTTGCATCAGGCTGAGAGCGCCCCTGCATGGCCCGGTGGCCTGGTACTTCCCTTGAGGGATGGCATGTACTGGTGATGTATCACAGCATTCCCTTGGCAGAGGTCCTGGAGGATCATGGCTGGGGGGGGGCCACTTGGAGAACCCAGGTATGCTATGCGAAGTTTGGTGGTTTCTGGGACAGAGAGAGAGAGGGTCTGGGGCTGAAATGAAATGAAGGCTTAGACTCTTGTGGTGGCCTTGAATCTCTGGGAACCTGGGGGTTTGAATATTAAAGCTGCCCTTCCTCCCTGGCCACCCAGACACATGTCCCACATTCAGGGTGGATGTCTCCAGCAACACACCCAAACTGAGTTCTCCAACTGAACCCCACAAGAATCATTTCCCCACACACCACGGGGACAAGGTGGAGAACTGACTTGAGGGGTATAGGTGACTCACAGATGCCATCTGCTGGTTAGTTAGAGAAAGTGTATGCCACCAAACTGTGTTTCTGAAAAATTAGATTGGTATCTTTTTTTACAACTTGAAAGAACCCTATCAAACAAAGCAAATGCCAAGAGGCCAAAAACAACAGAAAATCTTAATGCATATGATAAACCAGATGATATGGAGAATCCAATTCCAAACACACAAATCAAAATTTCAGAAGAGACACAGTACTTTGCACAATTAATCAAAGAACTACAATCAAGGAATGAAAACATGGCAAAGGATTTAAAGGACATCAAGAAGACCATGGCCCAGGATATAAGTGACATAAAGAAGACCCTAGAAGAGCATAAAGAAGACATTGCAAGAGTAAATAAAAAAAAATAGAAGATCTTATGGAAATAAAAGAAACTGTTTGCCAAATTAAAGACTCCGGATATTCACAATACAAGATTAGAGGAAGTTAAACAACATCTCAGTGTCCTAGAAGTCCACAGAACAGAAAATGAAAGAACAAAAGAAAGAATGAAGAAAAAAAATCAATAAAATCAAAATGGATCTCAGGGATATGATAGATAAAATAAAACATCCAAACTTAAGACTCTTTGGTGTCCCAGAAGGGGAAGAGAAGGATAAAGATCTAGAAAGAGTATTCAAAGAAATTGTTGGGGAAAACTTCCCCAACCTTCTACACAATATAAATACACAAAGCATAAATGCCCAGTGAACTCCAAATAGAATAAATCCAAATAAACCCACTCCAAGACATATTCTGTTCAGACTCTCAAATACTGAAGAGAAGGAGCAAGTTCTGAAAGCAGCAAGAGAAAAGCAATTCACCACATACAAAGGAAACAACATAAGACTAAGTTGTGACTACTCAGCAACCACTATGGAGGTGAGAAGGCAGTGGCATGACATATTTAAAGAAAAGTGTAACTATTTACATAACCATGAGTTTTATAAGTTCTTTCTAAGAATGGCATGAAACTATAAGTCATAGAAGTAAATATGAGTAAATTTTGATTTGAGAAAATAAAATGATTTGATCAAATAATAGATATATCTTGGTAAAAAAAATAAAAGGTCAACCATGAAAGTAAAGTTTAATAGACCTAATGTGTTTTATGAACCCTTACAAGTCAATAAGGTCACATTGAAGACTCCAAGATAAAAGCAAGGAATACAATTTGGCTATTAAAACCAATACTACACAATGGGTTGGCTTAACAAGTAATTTATTGTTTCATGTTTATAGAGACTGGAAGACTTGCTTTCTCCAAGGATCACAATCTTCTGGCTGTCTGATGATCTTTGGGTTTTCTGGTTTTCTGTCATCTGGCAATGCACACAGCAATGTTGTCTCCTTCCTCCTCAAAAGATTTCCAGTTCCTGGCTAATCCCCATGGCTTCCTCTCTCTGTCCAATTTCCTTTGCATCTAAGGCCTTCAGCCTTCATACAGATGGGGCACACCTTAACTAATAACATCTTCAAAGGTCCTAGTTACACTTAGGGTCATACCCAAAAGACCAAGGGTTTGGACATGAACATGACTTTTGTGGGAAACATGATTAAATCCAAACATTAGTCTGTATAGAAATACAACCAGCATCAAATAAATGCATTCTGCAACTATTTTCAAATACTAAAAACAATGATAATAGTCTCTGATTGAGAAAGGATGTGGAAATAGCCACTGTCTCTCATTACCAATGGTGACATAAACTAGAGCAGCAATTTTGGAAGATAATTTGGAAATAGTTGTCAGAAGTCAAAATACACATATACTCTAAATAGTAATTCCTCTTCTGCTGACTACTACATAGAAAATAACCCAATAAATGAGCAGAGATGAAGGCACAAAGACATTCACCAGAAAATTATTTACAATATTGAAAATTGCCCAAAACCTATGTATATATTATTAGGTGTCTTGTGAAAGAAATTAGGGTAAATTCAAAGGACTCCAGGAATCAAAATCATTTGTCAATATGGAAAACTGTTCAGAGTCTATTATTAAGCAAAAATAATTGTCATTTTTATATAATTTCATTGTTCTAAAAATTATATATTTATGTTTAAATTATATGTGGGTAGATTTGTGTATAGTTGTATATAACAGGAAAATTATCTAGGAAGATAGGCACTAAAATATTAAGTGAATATCTCTGTATTATGGGCTTATAGCTGACTTAATTTTAGTTTTTCCTCTTTGCTTACAGGTTTTTCTAGTAAAATAATTCAATTTTTATAATAAGGACAATTTACATTGTTTTCTATAACTATATTACAAACCTCATAGTTTCTTATATATGTGAGGGGAGTTTAGGGACTATACAAGTACCCCAAGCTCTGCCTGAAAACAGCTCCAAACCTGTGGTTATACATTGGGTTTCGGTTTTCTGTGTTAAGTTTAAACAGCTTCTTTTCTTGACAAATACAAAAATGCTTCCTATGTAATTCAAGCATGCAGATGAACTGCTGAGCCTCAAAGTCAGTTAAGAGAACACTCTTCATATTATTGCTATAATCTTCCTCTTTTGTCTCCTAAATTTTGGCATAGCTTTATCCAGCTACATAATCCCTGCACATGTTGTCATTGTTAGTGGTGGTGATATGTTTGTGTGTTTATGTGTTCTGTGCTGGGTAGGATTGGGGTAGTGGATTGGAAGGGTCAAAGAAATCATAATTGCAATATTATATCAGAAAATCAAAGCTTAACAAGTACTAGCCACCCAACTCTAATGTGATTTTAAATTTAAAATATTTACCATTAAAGCATGACATTGGTGGTAATCCCAACTAAATAAAAATATTTCTCCAATAATTGATTAATTCTCTATAGAGTTTCCCACCACATTTTAAAAGTTCTTAGAGGGTGGGAACTCTCAATCCTGGCAACAGACTTTTTTTAAAAATTTTTATTGGAATTGTTCAGATACCATACAATTATCGAAAGACCCAAAGTCTACAATCAGTTGCCCCTGGTACCCTCATACAGCTGTGCATCCATCACTGCACTTAATTTTTGTTCAATTTTTAGAAACTTTTCATTACTTCAGACAAGAAATAAAGTGAAAGATGAAAAAAGAAAAAAAGAAAAAGAAAAGGAAACTGGAATCCTCTCATATCCCTAACCAAACCCCCTCAATTGTTGACTCATAGTGTTGGTATAGTACATTTGTTACTGCTTATGAAAGAATTTTGAAATACTACTAGCTGTAGCATATCATTTGCAATTTCTTCCCTATATGCCCCTCTATTATTAACTTCTAATTGTATTGTCATACATTTCGTCTGGTTCATGGAGGAGTTTTTTATTTGTGCAGTTAATCATGGACATTACCCACCATAGGATTCAGTTTTATACATTCCCACCTTTTGAACTCCAACTTTCCTTCTGGTGACATATATGACTCTGAGCTTCCCCTTTCCACCTCATTCACACACCATTCAGCACTGTTAATTATTCTCACATCTTGCTGCTGACATCTCTGTTCATTTCCAAACATTTAAGTTCATCCTAGTTGAACATTCTGCTCATACTAAGCAACCACTCCCCATTCTTAAACCTCATCCTATATCTTGGTACCTTATATTTCATGTCTATGAGTTTGCATATTATAATTAGTTCTTTTCAGTGAGACCCTGCAATATTTGTCCATATGTGTCTGGCTTATTTCACTCAGTATATTGCCCTCAAGGTTTTGTCATCAACCCATTTTTTTTAAGATGCTTTTGTTCACACACCATACATTCCATCCTAAGTAGACAATGAATGGTTCTCTGTGTGGGTGCATATTTATGTGTTCACCACCTTCACCACTACCTATATAAGGGCATCTACATTTCTTCCACAAGGCAGGAGGGAGAGTCAAAGAAGGTAGAGAGGCAAAAGAAAGAGGAAAAAAAATGACAGCTGGGAAGTAGCAAAAGGAAAATTAACCTTAAATCAGAGTAAATAGTCAGACAACACCACCAATATCAAGTGTCTAACATGCCTCCCCTATCCCCCCTCTTATCTGCATTTACCTTGGTATATTGCCTTTGTTACATTAAAGGAAGCATAATACAATGATTCTATTAGTTACAGTCTCTAGTTTACATTGATTGCATCCCTCCCCCAATGTCTCCCCATTTTTAACACCTTGCAAAGTTGACATTTGCTTGTTCTCCCTCATAAAAGAACATATTTGTACATTTTATCACAATCGTTGAACACTCTAGATTTCACCAAGTTACACAGTCCCATTCTTTATCTTTCCTCCTTTCTTCTGGTGTCTCACATGCTCCCAACCTTCCTCTCTCAACCATATTCATAGTTATCTTTGTTCAGTGTTCTTACATTGCTGTGCTACCATCTCCCAAAATTGTGTTCCAAACCATGCACTCCTGTCTTCTCCTATCACTCTGTGGTGCTCCCTTTAGTATTTCCTGTAGGGTGGGTGTCTTGTTCACAAAATCTCTCATTGTCTGTTTGTTGGAACATATTTTGAGCTCTCCCTCATATTTGAAGGACAGCTTTGCTGGATACAGGATTCCTGGTTGGCAGTGTTTCTCTTTCAGTATCTTAAATATATCACACCACTTCCTTCTTGCCTCCATGGTTTCTGCTGAGAGATCCACACATAGTCTTATTAAGCTTCCTTTGTATGTGATGGATTGCTTTTCTCTTGCTGCTTTCAGGATTCTTTCTTTGTCTTTGACATTTAATAATCTGATTATTAAATGTATTGGCATGTTCTATTCAGATCTACTCTGGAGTATGCTGCACTTCTTGGATCAGTAATTTTATGTCTTTCATAAGAGACAGAAAATTTTGATTATTTCCTCTATTATTGCCTCTTCCCCTTTTCCCTTCTCTTCTCCTTCTGGGACACCAATGATATGTACATTCTTATACTTTGTTTCATCCTTAAGTTCCTGGAGACATTGCTCATATTTTTTCATTCTTTTCTCCATCTGCTCCTTTGTGTATAGGCTTTCAGGTGTTTTGTTCTCCAGTTCTTGAGTGATTTCTTCCACCTCTTGAGATCTGCTGTTGTATGTTTCCATTGTGTCTTTCATCTCTTCTGTTGTGCCTTTCATTTCCATAGACTCTACTAGTTGTTTTTTTGAACTTTCAATTTCTGCCGTTTGTATGCCCAGTGTTTTCTTTACAACCTCTATCTCTTTTGTGAAATATTCTCTAAACTTTTTGAATTGATTTAGCATTAGTTGTTTAAATTCCTGTATCTCAGTTGAAGTGTATGTTTGTTCCTTTGACTGGACCATAGCTTTTTCTTAGTGTAAGTTTTAGTTTTCTGTTGTCTAGGCATCTGACCTCCTAGGCCACCCAAATCAGGTTTTCCCAAATGAGAACAGGCTCAGGTCACAGAAGGAGGAACTATTCAGTATCCAATTTCCCTGATGGTTTTTCTTAGAGGATTGATACACCTGTGCTTTTCTGCCTAGAAGGTGCTCCTGTCAGCCTGTCACTGGCTGATGTAAGAGGGTGTGGCCTGTGGCTCTCTTCTCTGAGGCTTTGGGGTCTGGTTCTGGAAAGGAAGGCTGTAGAGCTGGGCCCCTCCCTTTCCTCTTGTGAAGCTATGCCTCCTCCAGAGATGTCATCTGCATATCAATAAGTTCTTTGTTTCTCTGACTCTTCTGATCAAAGTGTTTTGATTTTAAAATGGCTGAGGCTGTCTTTACTGCAAAGTGCTGTGGGCTGAAAATGGCTGAGACTTTCTCCACAGAGAGAAAGGGACAGAAAGCTCCCAAATTCAACCATCAGCTAGAGATAGCACCCAATCCTTTGGGCTCCCTGTCCTGAGACAGATATGTCCCTCAAATCTCCCAAGGTCAGTTGTCACCAAAAGCCCCTGTCTGCTTGTTGAGGATTTGCTGTCTGTATTGAGCAGTTAACATTAAAACCCCAGTTAGAGCTGGACTGAGAGAGTGCTACTCTCCAGCAGCATAAGGCTTCCATGAGGGAGGGGCTGTCAGCTCTTGGCTCTCAGTGTGGGTCTGCAGTTTTATTTGCAGATTTTATTCTGTGATCTCAGGCATTCCTCCTAATTCATGTTGGTGGATGATGAGTGGACAGTCATGTTTGTCTCCCTGCAGTTATTCCAGGTTATTTACTAGGTTTTTGGTCATTTGTGAATTGTTCCAGGGGGGTACTAACAGTCTTCCACTCCTCTCTATGCCACCATCTTTGCTCCTCAGTCCTGGCAACAGACTCTTAGTATCCATCAAACATGATTCCCATGATTCCCAATGACACAGGAACAAAGAGTTAATAATAGAGTGGTATGTGGGGGGAAGTACCTATTGCAAGCTGAGGAAGCTTGCTAACAGTAATACCTTAAATTTATTTCATCAACAGAAACTGGTGTACAACTCCAATACTAGGGGTCAATAATGAGAGATAAGGGATATGGGATGCCTTGGGTTTATATTTTTTGTGTCTATCTGATAATTTTCATTTTGGAGCAATGAAAATGTTCTAAAAGTGAGTTTGATTAAGACTGTACAATTAAGTGATGGTATTTCAAGATGTTGATTGTAAAATTTGGATGGAATATATGATAAATGAATATGTCTCAGTAAAATCTGCCAAAAATCCATGTTTCCCAGGATTAATTGAACACTCCTATAATGACCTCCATTAGTTAGAGCCAAAATCTTGGATTCATGTCAGTGTCATTACTTCACTTGCCTACCTGAACTTCTACATCTTGTCAGGAAAACTAAGAAACAGTACTGGTACAGGATGGTGAAAAACAATGTTGGTCCCAAGTAGACTTGGAAATGCAGAAGGAATTTATTCATCTAAATTTTCCATGTAAATATTTTTTGTCACTTAGGACTTTACTCTTTTATTTCCATCATGGAGTTTCAAAAGTCTTCAATGCAAGGTTTGTTGATGGTAAATGAAGCAATTAGTGTATCTGGAACTTCTCAGGCAATGCATTTTCAAAACAGGCCTCAAATCATTTGGAGGTAAGAAGGCAATCAGAGCCCTCAACTTGTTTTGCATGGAGAAAGTGTAACATAGAGATGGTAAGTGAGCTTCCAGTTAATGAACATATACTGAACAGAGGCCAATGATATTTTATCTGGAGTCAGACAAAAGTGCATTTGAATCTCTTTTCCCACATTTCCAGACAGACGATTTTGGGTGAGTTGAGAACCTCTCTCAGTTGATTCCTCTTCAAATTTAAATGGCAATAGTAATACTTATAATATATGTCTATTATTAAGAAATGCAAAAAATAATTTGAACCTTTGCAGATGATATTTTGAGATGCCTTATATCTGATAAATGCTTATTCATGGTGTTCATTGTTTTAATCATAGTTACATTTAACTACATTCTAATTGCCAAATGGTGCATAAAAGCAGAACATTTGACTCTTTTATCTCATCCCACCCCCTTACAAAAATAATACATGACTACATGGATTTGTGAATTGTTCCCGTTTTTTAAAGGAATCATAATTTATGTGTTTGGATATTTATTTCTTTTGACAGTGAGATAATAATCTCATTGTTTTTTTACTCCCCATATCCATAAAGGGCTTCTGGTGACTAAAACTGCTAAAATTTTGCAATATTTTGTAGAAATATGGATATTTTGTGAGTTGAACATACTTCTCTTTTTTTGTACAGAAGACATAAAGGAGCAAGTATAGATTTTCATTGAAATGTAAATCTACAAGGCACTTTGGATGGCTATTACATTACATACTAAAGTGGAAATTTTGAAGATATGCAGCAGGTTTGGATTCAGAAAATACTTAGAATAAGATTTGATTAAGGAAAATAAGAGAGCAGAAAATTATTGCATGACATTAGAAAATTACATGAACATAAACACCAGATTTATTCATCAGAAACGTCCCCTTGGGTAACCTGTTTCTCCTAAATGGTTTTAAAATAATTCCTACTGAAATAGAATTCCTTTTTCCCTAAGATTATAAGCTAGCAGTGTCAATCATGTTCATTGATCATTCATTCAACCTATATTTTCATATTTTCATGGTCCCTATCTCTCTCTCTCTCTCTCTCTCTCTCTCTCACACACACACACACACACACACACACACACACACACACACACACGCACACAGACACACTGTCAAGCTCATCTCTTGAGGAAACTTGCACATAAAAACACTCATGTCACAAAGTCCCACAGGGCAGGAAGTTGACATGGTGCAGGTTGTGGCCTGAACTAAGTTCCTGTTCTCTCCTTATTTCAACAGTATGTGTCACATGTGACAATATCTCCAATCCATGTTCCCCAATTGCAGCTTGCAATAGCACTAGAAAGGATTCTGAATGCTCTTGTAACACAGGATTTACATTAATTTCTTGAAGCTGGCATTTTAGAAACAATACAGAGCAATGCAATGTTGAGTCAAAATAGAACATCTGTTTGAAAGTCAAAATGCAGTAAGGTGAACCAAAATTAAACTAGTTCTATAGAATGTGACTTGAGATTCTAATAAAGGGCTATAGAGGTGAACAGATACAAGGAAGAGAACAAGAATAGAACTGAAGTGTGAAAGTTTGAATATAACTGATGTCCCTCTATTAATCATTGCTTTTAAAAATAGTAGTGAATGTTGACATCATTCTGTACCTTATACTCTTTAATTCCTACTACACTATCTAATCAACCTGAATATTTGAAACAGAGCCCAAGCCTGACCACACTTGGAACTATTCCCAAGCATATAGAACAGACTTAATCAAAAGGAAAACCTAGAATCAAATGGAAATCATAATAGCTGGATGCTGACTTTTCCACATGTTTCCAGTTTCTGTCATAGAGGTTGACCTGTTTATTAATGGGTGAGTTTTCTATTCCCATTTTATAGTGACTAGACATGGATAAATATATAAAATAAAATATGGATTTTTATATGCTTTCAAACAAGCTACTAAAGGGTGCCCCTCAGCTGCTGAGCAAGCATTTGTAGCTTGTGTAATTGCAGAATGGGTCAAAAGCTCTGTGTGGGGACCTGTTTAAAAATAAAGTACCAGTTGGACTGGGGGGAAGATGGCAGCATAGAAAGAAGTGGAAGACTTAGTCTCCCCCAGAACAATTCATAAATGAACAAAAAACCAGTAAATAACCTGGAATGGTAGCGGGGAGACAAATGTGACAGAACACTCAACATCCACTGACATGAATTGGGAGGAATGCCTGAGATCACAGCATAAAATCTGTAAGTAAAATTGCAGACCCACGCTGAGAGCCGAGAACCTAGAGCTGGGAGCCCCTCCCTCACGGAAGCCGCGCCGTGCACTTTCTCAGCCCAGCTCCAAGTGAGGTTTTAATATTAACTGCTCAATACAGACAGCGAATCCTCAACAAGCAGAGAGTGGCTTTTGGTGACAACTGACCTTGGGAGAATTGGGGGAAATATTCTGTCTCTCGCTCTCTCTCTGTGGAGAAAACCTTAGCTGCTCTCAGCCCACAAGGCGTTGCAGTAAAGACAGCTTCACACATTCTGCATTCTGAAATGAGCTGAGAGCCCTGCGGCACAGCCAAGCGGCCCAGGGCTTCCCTAGAGGGACGGCGCACACTGATGACGTAGCACGGCACCCCCCTTGGCTGAGGGAGGATTGCAGCTGGGAGGGGGGATCCGCTCAGAGAACCCAGGGGCGCTATGCCAAGTCCGGTGGTTTATGGGACACCGAGAGAGAGCTGCCCTTCCTCCCTGGCCACCCGTGCGTGCACTCCACATTCAGGGTGGGTGACTCCAGTGGCGCGCCCAGGCTGAGCTCTCCAACTGAACACACAAGATTCATTTCCCCACACTACATGAGAAAAAAGGTTGAGAACTGACTGGAGGGATATAGGTGGCTCACAGACACCATCTGCTGGTTACTTAGAGAAAGTGTATGTCACCAAATTGTGTCTCTGAAAAATTAGATTGATATCCCTTTTTTTGATATAACTTGAAAGAACGCTATCAAGCAAAACAAATGCCAAGAGGCCAAAAACAACAGAAAATCTTAATGCATATGATAAAGCCAGATGATATGGAGAATCCAGCTCCAAACACACAAATCAAGATTTCAGAAGAAACATTATACATTGCAAAATTAATTAAAGAACTACAATCAAAGAACAAAAACATGGCAAACGATTTAAGGGACATCAAGAGGACCATGGCCCAGGATATAAGCACCATAAAAAAGACCCTAGAAGAGCATAAAGAAGACATTGCAAGAGTAAATAAAAAAAAATAGATCTTATGGAAATAAAAGAAACTGTTGGCCAAATTAAAAAGACTCTAGATAGTCACAATACAAGACTAGAGAAAGCTGAACAACATCTCAGTGTCCTAGAAATCCACAGAACAGAAAATGAAAGAACAAAAGAAAGAATGGAGAAAAAAAATTGAAAAAATCGCAATGGATCTCAGGGATACAATAGATAAAATAAAACATCCAAACTTAAGACTCATTGGTGTCCCAGAAGGGGAAGAGAAGGGTAAAGGTCTAGAAAGAGTTTTCAAAGAAATTGTTGGGGAAAACTTCCCCAGCCTTCTACGCAATATAAAGACACAAAGCATAAATGCCCAGCGAACTCCAAATAGAATAAATCCAAATAAACCCACCCCAAGACATTCTGATCAGACTCTCAAATACTGAAGAGAAGGAGCAAGTTCTGAAAGCAGCAAGAGAAAAGCAATTCACCACATACAAAGGAAACAATATAAGACTAAGTAGTGACTACTGAGTGGCCACTATGAAGGCAAGAAGGCAGTGGCATGACATATTTAAAATTCTGAGAGAGAAAAATTTCCAGCCAAAAATACTTTATCCAGCAAAACTCTCCTTCAAATTTGAGGGAGAGCTTAAATTTTTCACAGACAAACAAATGCTGAGAGACTTTGCCAATAAAAGACCTGCCCTACTTCAGATTCTAAAGGGAGCCCTACCAACAGAGAGACAAAGAAAGGAGAAAGAGATATAGAGAATTTTAACAGACATATATAGTACCTTACATCCCAAATCACCAGGACACTCATTTTTCTCTAGTGATCGCAGATCTTTCCCCAGAAGGGACCATAACCTGGGACATAAAACAAGCCTCAAGAAATTAAAAAAAAAAAATTGAATATACTCAAAGAACATTCTCCAAACACAATGGAATACAAATAGAAGTCAATAATTTTTGAACTGTAACTCCATTATTTACTTCCTACATGATAAAAAATACACAAACTCTAAGGACAAATCAATGGTTTTGAACTCAATGTAAAATATGTAATTTTAGACAACTATATAAAGGTGGGGGAATGAAGGAGTATAGGAACATAGTTTATGTGCCCTATTGAAGTGAAGGTGGTATCAAAGAAAAACAAGATTGATAGGGGTTTAAGAGGTTAATTTTAAGCCCCACAGTAAACATAAAGAAATTATCAGAGAATATAACCATAGAGATGAAAAGTAGAGTTTGGGTTAAGAGAAATGGGGGAAGGGGCAATGGGAAGTTAAGAAAGGAGTGTAGGGTTGCTGTTTGAGGTGAAGGGAAATTTCTAGTAATGGATGGTGGGAAAGAGCATTACAACATTCTAAATGTGATTAATCCCACTAATGGAAGGCTAGGGAGGGGGTGGAATGGGAAGATTTAGGCTGTATATATGTTTCCACAATTGAAAAAAGAAAAAATAAATAAATAAAGTACCTTGAAATTTAAAAAAAAATTGTCAAAAAACATTACATTATCTCAGGCCCAAACTTAATCATTCTTTTTTATTAGGTCTGAAATATCAAAACTAAAGACTTTAGTCTATTATGAAAAACAACAACACAATCACATTTATTCTGAAAAGGGATGTTATGGAAATCTGAAAGATGAGTTGTTTTGAAACTTTGTGTGAGTATTGCAGAATTATAAAAAGGTCAGTGTTGAGTACATGCTGGTAATAAAAGCATTGCAATTTCAAAAAAAGTTACTAATGTATTGCAAAGCCAGATTTTACTTCTAAGAATTCTCTCAGAGAACATAGACTGAGATTTTTTTCTAATTTAGGAATATTCCTTATCCTTTTAGTGTAGTCCTCCTTATTCAGGAATCCAAAAAAATTATGCTGAATGAAATCACTGGTGGTGTCTTAGTGAAAATATTAGATTTTGTGTTCTGCACTCTTAAATTCTGATTTAGTTGGCTTGAGAGAAGTTGGGTATTCATATTTTCATTAAGTGCCTCTAGGTGATCATAATATTGTTATTCCACACATTAGCCTCAATGACTACTTACAATGGGCATGTTGAGCATACATATGCTCACTAGGCTGTTTTGATTATGAATTACTCAATCCTATAGATGTGAATTAATGCCAAAAGAGCACTGCCTGCCCACCCCCTAAAACATGTACCAATACAATTGGAAGCTACTTTTACAATAGATATATGGCAATGAATCCCAGATATCTACAGTAGGAAGGAAATGATGAAATCACGTTTTTGCATATTTTTTTCTAGCTAAATTCCACAATATCAGAATAATAGTAGGTGGATTTACCCCCATTTAATTCTGCTTTCACTTTGTTGTGGAAAAGGAAATTCTACACAGTCTTCAAATTTGTGAAACATTTTCAGTCATTTGATGCCTTCTCAAAATTTGGTTGTGCATAAGAATCACTTAGAGATTGTTAAGAAATCCTGATGCTTTGGTTTAAGTTGAATCAGAATCTCAGAGACTGGAATACTTGCAGGTCTATATTTTTTGAATTGTCCAGACTTTAATGTAAAATTTTGTTGAGAATCACTAAAAATGACATACATTGACACCCCAAATGTCCTTGAGAGCAGGCCAATTTCTTGCAAAATCCAAATTCAATTTTTTATTTTTTAATTCAATTTTATTGAGATATATTCACATACCATACATACCATGCAGTCATACAAAGCATATAATCAATTGTTCAATGTACCATTATATAGTTGTGTGTTCATCACCAAAATTAATTTTTGAACATTTTACCACACACACAAAAATAATTAGAATAAAAATTAAAGTGAAAAAGAGCAATTAAAGTAAAAAAGAACACTGGGTGCCTTTTTTTTTTGCCCCCTTTCTTCTACTCATCCATCCGTACACTGGACAAAAGGCAACATGCTCCATATGGCTTTCCCAATCACATTGTCACCCCTCATAAGCTACATTTTTATACAATCAAGATTCAAGGGTTCTGGGTTGTAGTTTGATAGTTTCAGGTATTTATTGCTAGCTATTTCAATTCATTAGAACCTAAAATGGGTTATCTATATTGTGCGTAAGAGTGCCCACGTGAGTGACCTCTTGGCTCCTTTTGGAATCTCTCTGCCACTGAAGCTCATTTCATTTCATTTCACATCCCCCTTTTAGTCAAGAAGATATTCTCCATCCCATGATGCTAGGTCTAGATTCCTCCCTGGGAGTCATATTCCATATTGCCAAGGATATTTACACCTCTGGGTGTCCCAATTCAAAACTGGATACTTACACAGCATAAGTATCAAAACTGCTGGTAGGATGGGAGAGATCTTCATAGTTAAAAAATTCATAAAAAATTCTGTGGCCTCTAGTGAGAACATTGTGCTTCTATCTCCTTCTACCCACTCCTTAAAATTACAGAATCTAGAAACTCACAGACTTACATGGATTTTACCTGATTCAGTTGCCAATAAGCCACATTTCCTATCCATTTCATGAAATCACTGCTGCTTTGCTACAGTGTTTTGCCATTTTGGTTAATTATATTGGTTTGGTTACATTTTGAATATAGTTCTTATTCTACCATGTCGGCAAAAAATCAATCTTAATCGTAAGAATATAAAAGGATAAATTGATCCAACATCCAGTGATTAATGGGTGGGAAGGAGCATAGTACATTAAGAAACAAATACAGTTAAATGTTAAGCAGTTTAGAATCTTTGTGGAGGATATTTAGGTGTTCACCAGCAATATCCTCAACTTTTCTGTATGTTTAACATTTGTCATAACACAATGTGAGAATATATTAAATAAAAATAAAATAAGGAAAACTACCAGTGAAACAAAGCCAACTGAGAGTCTCTGCTCTCAAGGAGTCTATAGTCTAATTGCAGAAGAGTGTAAAATAAGCACACAAATAATAACTAAACTGATTGCAAGATAAAAGTGTTTTAGGCTAAGCACTGTACTATTGTTCCTTATTTCCAAGGTGTGATACATACGTCTAAAGCTTTCACCCACTTTATCTTATTTGGTCCTCATGACAGTCCTATAAATTGAGCAAGGAAAATCCTGTATTTTATAGATGAGGGAACGGATTGATATAGTTGAGAATTATGTGATATGTAACACATCTATGAGGGAGATAAAGTTGGAAGTTGAACTTATATCCTCCCACTGAGAGTCCAGTGTTCTTTTCATTCTAACTCCCCATAATCCAGTTGCTGTTGTGGACCCACCCAGGTAGAAAGAAGGGCATAGTCAGTCACAGGAGATTGGTGATGCTCTCCTGGCATTGGGCATCTGGATGTGTCAGATGCCTGAGTACCGACTGCTTTTCCTACTCCTCATATGGGGACCTTGTGAACATCTTCTGATCCCCAGAACTATCTTCTGATCCCCAGAAGGCCTCAGAGGCCCCTTTCAGCCTCAGTCAATGCAGTGACAATAAGAGACCAACTTTGAATTTGGTTACCTCTGTTTCCCCAGTAATAGTTAAGGCTCTAAAGATAGTGAAAGAATAGAAGAATGAACAAATAATGAGGGAATATGTGGAAGAGATGAAAATCTTTCAAATCCTTCCAGTCCACCTTTATATAACATAAGAAGCCTTAGAGATACAGAAGATGTTTTTAGTGTGATAAAGACCAAAATGTGTTGTTCATTCTGTGATATTGCCAGCCCCTCCTTGTAATTCATGTGAAGTTGCTTGAAATGTCTTTGTCATTGTTCCCGTTTGCTAATGCTGCTGTAAGCAAAGTACCACAAATGGATTGGCTTTTATAAAGTGGGTATATTTAGTTACAAAGTTACAGTCTTAAGACCATAAGTGTCCAAAGTAAGGGGGGTACCTTCACTGAAGGATGGCCAATGGCATCCAGAAAACCTCTGTTAGCTGTGAAGTCACATGGCTGGCATCTGCTCCAGAGTTCTGGTTTCAGAATGGCTTTCTCCCAGGACATTCCTCTCTAGGCTGCTGCTCCTCAAAAATGCCACTCTTAGCTGTTCTTTGGGAATTTGTCCTCTCTTAATTTGTCTTGAGCAAAAGTCTTCTTTCAAAGGCCATCTCCAAAATGTCTCTGTAAGCTGCAGCTACTCTCTCAGCTCCTGTGCATTTTTCAAAGTGTCCCTCTTGCCTGTAGCAAGCTCACTCCTTCTGCCTGAACTTATATAGTGCTCTTAATAAACTAATCAAGGCCCACACTGAATGGGCAGGGCCACACATCCATGGAAATTATCTATTCAGAGTTATCACCTACAGCTGGGTGTGTTGCATCTCCATGGAAACAAAGAATTGCAATCTAATCAACACTAATATGCCTGCCCATACAAGATTGCATCAAAGATAATGGTGTTTGGGGAGACCTAGTACATTCAAATTGGTACAGTCATCAAAATGAGTTAAAATTGGTACTGGAAGACAAGTTCTTACAATTTTCCATTTGCATTCCTTAAAAAAAAATGAACAAATGTTTCAAATGCCAGTCCTTTTATTGTTTATAGAGCAGTGGGGCCTAGCAAGCATCCTACAATTTCTTCTCTTGCCAAGATTATAGTCAAAATGATGAATCATTCAGCCTAGTGTTAGTGGAGTGCAAGGTTTCATTTTTCATCTCAACAATTGTGCCAATTTGGATATATTATGTCCCCCCAAAAACATGTTTTTTAGTGCAGTCTTACAGGGATCAGATTTATTACTCTTTTGATTAGGTGGAACCTGTCAACTGAGTGTTTCCATGGAGTTGTGACTCACCCAACTGTGGGTGATCATTTTGAATAGATTATTTTCATTGAGGTGTGGCTCCACCCATTCAAGGTGGGTCTTGATTAGTTCACTGGAGTATTTAAGAGAACCTAAGGCTGCCACAGACCCAGATGCTTGCTGACACTGAGAGATGCTAAGAGATGCTTGGAGATGCAGACATAAGGATATTTGGAGATGCTAATCTAAGAGATGAAACCCAGGGCTTATCTAGGAGAAGCTAAGAGAGGACTCCCAGCTGCTTAGAGAGAAAGCCACAAGAATCAGAAGCTGAAAGCAGTGCAACTGGGAGAAAAGGACCACCAGACACCAGCCACATGTCTTCCCAGCTAACAGAAGTGTTCTGGAAGCCATCAGCCACTCTTCAGTGAAACTCTCCTCTTGATGCTTTAGTCTGGTCCTTTTTCTAGCCTTTAGACTACAAATTTGCAACCAAATAAACTCCCTTTATAAAATCCAATCTGTTTCTTTTATTTTGCATAATCGAACATTAGCAAACTGGAACACCCATAATCATTCTTTACTTATCTGCTCTGCTTTCTCAAGTATTCCATTTACCCACATGAGACCAACAAACCTACCCACTTGCCAAGAAATATGATAAACACATTTCTATTTAATTAATTTAATTCCACATCCTATGTGAAGTTCCTTTTGTAATTTAGCTGCACTTTATTAGTGATTATATTTTGTTGGTGCCAGTGATATCATATATGATGAAATCTAATCTGGGTAATGTGTAAAGTGCTTCACATTTTTAATAAAAGGTTACAAGGAGATTACAATATTCACACCAAAATAGCTGGCTTTCAGCTATTGAAACACTGACCATTAAAGAAGTCTGCAAAAAGAAAATTTAAAAAAAAGTTCTACCTGAAGGCTGGGATGGAAATAATGAGTGTTCACCATGCAGCCATTGTGGCAGAATGCAGAAGAGGTATCCAAAAACTGAGGCTTCTGAACAAAAGAAACCTCTTTTGACTTAAACTCTGAAATTGATCTCTGGTTCTAAGGGCAACCACTGCAGCCTTTCTTATAGATAATTTAAAAATGTAAAGGTGTCACTCATAATGTATGTTGAATCTGGAAAACCAACTTGGCCACATGCAATTGTAAACATTAATATTTTTGCATCTATTTTATACTTTAATATTTGTTCTAGTGATCTAACTATGTTTTTAGACACGTGGATTCTGCCTTTGACAACTAATAATCTTATAAGAAAACTGTCAATTCAGGCTATATTTTTTTTCTAAAAGGGTCACTTTTAGCTGTCTGCTTCCTTCCTCACAGGAAGAGCTGCTTTCATTTCCTATAACTCTATTGAGTTTATAATGGATGACATATTTATCTCTAAGGAATTCCTAAATCTTTAGGTATATATGAATAACTTCCACCTTAACTCCAAGGTAGTAAAAGGTACAAGAGGACACAGGAAGAGTGGGACCTGGCTGCACATATTGACTTCAGTTTTCAGCACATTAAGGTAGGCAGAAGTCAGGGAGCTTTTAATTCTTGGAACACTTTGGTCTCCACTCAAAATGATCCCATGATAGGATAAGAGAAGGGTAATAAAACCTGATTATCATGAGCCTGAAGAAGTCTCATAACTGAATAAACTATGCCCCTGGACTACCCAACTACAGCTACATTCTTAATTGCTCATGAATTCGAAGGGAATTTCAACTTGTAGCAATACCTCTCATTGTGAATGCTCTAGTTTGCTAATGCTTCCAGAATGCAAAACACCAGAAATGGACTGGCTTTTATAAAGGGGGTTTATTTGGTTACACAGTTACAGTCTTAAGGCTATAAAGTGTCCAAGGTAACACATCAGCAATTTAGCACCTTCACTGGAGGATGGCCAATGGTGTCTGGGAAACCTCTGTTAGCTGGGAAGGCATGTGGCTGGCATCTGCTCCAAAGTTCTGGTTTCAAAATGGCTGTCTCCCAGGATGTTCCTCTCTAGGCTGCAGTTCCTCAAAAGTGTCACTCGTAGTTGCACTTAGGATATTTGTCCTCTCTCAGCTTCTCCAGAGCAAGAGTCTGCTTTCAATGGCCATCTTCAAACTGTCTCTCCTCTGCAGCTCCTGTGCTTTCTTCAAAGTGTCCCTCTTGGCTGTAGCTCCTCTTCAAAACATCACTCACAGCTGCAGCTGCAGTGAGTTCCTTCTGTTTGTCAGCCCATTTATATGGCTCCACTGATCAAGGCCCACCATGAATAGGTGGAGCCATGCCTCCATGGGAATATCTCATCAGAGTTATCACCTACAGTTGGGTGGGGTGCATTTCCATGCAAACAACCTAATCCAAACGGTCCAACTTAATCCTCACTAATATGTCTGCCCCACAAGATTGCATCAAAGAATAGGGCTTTTTCTGAGGGACATAATACATTCAAACCAACACAGTGAATGAAAAATTTGTTCAAATTATTCTTTCATTTCCTATAAAAAGTAATTTTTCCATTTGAAAAATTTTCTGAACTTTTTGAAATTATTGACCTCATTGTTTTCAAGTTTCCCACTTAAGGAAATGACTTTTGAATATTAGTTCTGAACTTAAGATTAGAAGAAGACATTTTATGAAACAAATATAAAAGCATTTCACACATAAGTAAACCCACTTAGCAACAGCTCCACTCACATACTACTGCATGTGCAGCTAGGTCCAAGGAGAACACAATAGATACTCCATGCCAGGAAGAAACAGACTCCATTGAAAATCACATTAATTAGGGGAATACTAGGTCCATTATTGACTAGGCATGCTCCAAAATTCTTGAAGCTATATGAGTTCAGTTTCCTCATTTGGTCTCTTGTTGCAACTAAAATGAGATAACATAGTTAGTTGACTTGGCACATGGAGTGTACTCAACAAACGGAAGTTCATTTCCTCAATTTGCATCGTAAGCTCTCCAGTTGATCCTTACCTGTAAAGCCTAGCTAAAAGACTAAAACAAGAGCCAGTAACCTTTTTAGGAAAGACTAGGATGTAAATATTTTCAGCTTTGTGGACCATATGGTTTCTATGGCAAGCATTACAGTGCCAAAGCAGCCATAGACAGTACATAAAAAATAATCTGTTACAATAAAGTTATATTTGTGTATACTGAAATTTGAATTTCATATATATTTTTTGTTTTTGTTATAATGTCTACATTAAAATATAATTCAAATACAATACATTTCACCCATTTAAGGTATACATTTCAGTGGTTATTAATTTATTCAGAGTTGTGCAACCGTAATCTCAATCATTTTCAGAATATTCTCATCACCCCAGAAAGAAGCCCAGTATTCATTAGCAGTTATTGCCCATTTTGTCTCAACCCCCACACACTCTCCAGCCCCAAGCATCATGAATCTACTTTCTGTCTCTATCAATATTCTTATTTTGGATATTCCATATAAATGGAATCATTCAATATGTGGTCCTTTTTGACTGACTTTTTTCACTTAAAAATGTTTTCAAGGAATATCCATCCATGTTGTAGGATATGTCTGAACTTCATTTATTTTTATTGTTGAATAACATTTCATTGTTTGGCTACATAACATTTTTTATCCACTCTTCAGCTGAATATTTGATATCTTTCTACTTTTGTAACACTGCTATGAACATTCATGTACATGGATATATGTTTTCATGTCTCTTTAGTATACACCTAGGAGTGGAATTGCTGGATAATATGATAGCATTCTATTCAACCTTCTGAAGCAAGGGCTAGAGACTATTTTCCATTCCCATCAGCATTTCACAAGGGGTCCAGGTTTTCCACATCTTCAGTGATACTTATGTCATTATAGTCATCCTAATGAGTGTGAAGTGGAATCTCACTGTGTTTTTGATTTACATTTCCCTGACAACTAATGACATTGAGCATGTTTTCCTGTGTTTATTGCTATCTATGTATTTTCTTTTGAGAAATCAATATTCAGATTTTTTGCCCATCTTATAATTGGTTTGTCTCTATTACCGAGTTTAAGAGATTACTTGCAACAGTGTTTTACTTTGGACTCAGTGGACTTCCAATTCTTTGAGAGTGGGGCAGACTCTGTATGTGAGCCAAAGGCTTGGCCTGGTACAAACTCTGGGCAATGAATCAGCTGAGAGAAGTCTGTCTGAGGCACACTATGTGGAGGAGGTCCAGGAACTCACCATTTTTCTGGTTCTTTTTTCGCCTATCTGCACCCACAATTTCCACTTCTGTGCTATCTTTCAGAGCCTCTAAAGTGAGATTAAGGTTTGCAGTGAGAACCTGAACATGATGGAAACCAGCAATGAGAGAAAAGGGCAAGAAAACTTCATCCATCTTTCTCCTGAGAAAGAAGTTGTGCTCCAAATTTTCTATATAAAATAATATTCAATTTGGTGCTTAATATAGTCTTTTAACAATGCTTCTTCCACTGGATACACCTGTACATGTGTACCATCATCATAGCACTACATCATACTGGTATTAAGTTCTGCTTGAAATGGTTGCCAGTCCTTTCACCATGTTCTTGATAACCATGTGAATAATCAAAGTTCAATTGAGGATTTCTTCTGCCTTGTCCCCTTCCCTGTCCTTGGCCTCTTCCTTGGTCTCTAAAGGAACCTCTGATATTATCACCCTCACTTCTCTCACTGGAAACTTCACCCTGATCATCTATCTTGCCTCCAACCTCTTGTGTCATTTCACCTACTGTTATTTGCTGATTTATTTGTTTCAAGTTGACATCTTGAGCTGTTCTGGGATCCCAGTCTTTCTTGACTATCTAGTTGTGCCAGTTAGAATGTATTATGTCCCCCAGAAAAAGCCATATTCTTTGATGCAATCTTGAGGGGCAGACATTTTAGTGCTGATTAGATTGGAATCCTTTGAGTGTTTCCATGGAGATATACCCCACCCAACTGTGGGTGATGACTCTGATTGGATAATTTCCACAGAGGTGTTACCCCCCCCCCATTCAGGGTGGGTCTAAATTAAGTCACTGGAGCCATATAAATGAGCTGACAAACCCAAGGAACTCAGTACAGCTGTGAGTAACATTTTGAAGAATAACTGAGAGTGACAATTTGAAGAGGAGCTACAGCCAAGAGGGACACTTTGAAGAATGCACTGGAACTGAGAGAGGAGCTTCAGCTTACAGAGACATTTTGGAGATGGGTTTTGAAAGCAGACATTTGCTCCAGAGAAGCTAAGAGGGGACAAATGCCCCAAGAGCAACTAAGAGTGGCATTTTTGAGGAGCTGAAGCCTAGAAAGGAACATCCTGGGAGAAACCCATTTTGAAACCAGAACTTGGAACAGACATTGGCCATGTGCCTTCCCAGCTAACAGAGGTTTTCCAGACACCATTGGCCATCCTCCAGTGAATGTACCTGATTGCTGATGTGTTACCTTGGACACTCTATGGCCTTGGGACTGTAGTTGTGTGACCAAACAAACCCCCTTTTATGAAAGCCAATCCATGTCTGGTGTTTTGCATCCCAGCAGCATTAACAAACTAGAACACTGGTCTTAACATCACCTAAGTGGAGTGCTACCCACTTGGGCTTATTAGCTCTCTTCCACTGATTACTTGACTGAGCTTCGTCATCATGGACATTTTCACCAGGACCATTTAATTTTGTTTCTCAATTTTCTTCACTCTCACTATTGGTTTTCTTTTCAACCTTCTCTTTTTCTTTTCAACTTTGTGGCCTCTTATTTCCTTGGCTGATAATACTGACATCCAGTGCACTAATTCACTTTGTGTTGGCCAGTTGGCCTTTTTGCCATATCACTGAAACCACTAGCCTTGTTGGATTTCTTTGTCCTGACTTTTACTGCTTTAATAATCTCGGGAGAACTCAGCTCTGCCTCCAGGTTTTCCAGTGGGGGCGGCGGCGGCAGCCCGGTCCCCGCCGGGAACAGGTGCTGCGAAACCATTTTGGTCCAGGGTCTCTCCATAGGCGGTGGCGGTAGCGGTGGAAGTAAGGGCTGTAGCTTCTCCTCAGGGCTCGCTGCCACCTCCTCCAGGGCGTCCAGGGCAGGCTAGTCCCACGGCGGTGGCAGCGGCGGCACCCGTGAGAAGGGGACCCCCGGCCCCAGTGCCTTGTGCGCCGTGTGCAGTGCGAGGGGCCTCGTGGGCACGGCCGCCCGGGGCACGCTGTGTCCCAACACGCGCGCCGACGCCGGCTCTCCCGCGCCCCCGCGTGGTGGTGGCTGCGGCTCTCTCCTCCCTCGGCGCCTCCTCGCCCTCCTGTCAGGTGGGGGTGGGTGCTGGGCCAGCCGGCCTGTCATGGTCAACAGCGACTCCCCCTCAGCAGCCTCACAGGCGGCTCCTCCCAAGGGTGCGCCGTGGGCACCGAGCGAGGGCAAACATCGTCCTGCTTCCCCAGCCGCCACCGTCGGGGGTCGCCCGGAGCCGAGGCCGTGCAGGGCCGGGCGTGCCACCTCTCCCACACCCAAAGGAGCACTAACCACTTGGCCGCCCAGCCCGCCTCAGGGGCGTCAGTCAGGTGCCCACCAACACGCACAGGGCACCGCAGCGGGGAGCCGCGAACCGTCATCTGGCGCTTGCAAGTGGAGAAGGCGCTGTGAGCAGGGTCCGAAGGAGGACTTCTAGTAGAATTCATATAATTGTAATGTAGCATGAAATATTATTCAATTTTTGAATCAATGAATATAGAGGTAAAATCCATTCTTAGCTCATGGGCTGTATAAAAACAAGTATACAGAAGATTTAGTCCAATCCTTGGGCTAGAAGATATCTTGACGTTATTTATAAGAATAATACTGTGGTTCATAAGGAATAGTGAAAGTCAAGGGATAATTTGGGATATGTGGGAAGGAGCATATGTGGATAATCTTGTTCAATCAACAGAGAACAGCAACTATTCTTGTGTTTTGTCCACAAAGACAGGTGAATTGTTAACTATAATAGACTTAGCTATATGGATACATATATTTACATATATTGACTGAGATGATAAAAAACATTTATTGATACAAACATTTATGTCTATTGAGTCAGGTGATCATAAACTATAAAGAAGATTATTCTTATTTGCAATAAAATCAATCTTATTCAAAATTGATATGTATTGGTGGATTTAACTAAATATATTGATTTTATTCAATTAAATAAATGCCTGTAGGCTTATAAATGGGAAAGCCAGAAACTTTCAAAAACACACAAAAATTCTTATCACACAGAGATATTGGCAATTACCTTAAAAATATATATCTTGGTATTTTATGCATGTATGCATTTTTCCCAAAGTTTGTCTATACACTACATGTCAGTGGTTCTCAACCAAGGGCAATTTTGCTCCCCCAGAGACATTAGCAGTATCTGGAGATGTTTTTGTTCACAAATTGGGGACAGGGGACAGTGGTACTGACATCTAATGGGTAGATGCCCTAGATACTGACAAACCTCATACAATCCATGAGACAGTCCCCATAATAGAGAAATATCCAGCCCAGGACGTCAATAGTGCTGAGCTTAAAAAACCCTGATCCATGTATAATTATATTCAACATTGCAAATTTAGCATTCTCACATTTTGCAACATCTTTGAATGGTTACAAAATATGATTTTAATGGCTGCATTGTACTCTAAATCAAGGATGTATAATCAATTAAGCATTATTAATTGGTAAAGCTGTAACTGGATTTAAATTTCATTTGCAATTATAGATAATACTGTCATGAAAATCCTTGTCCATCTATTTTTGTGTACATTTTTCTAATAAACTTCTTAGAATTTTTGTTAAAGCCTATGATTATCATATATGAGTAATGTTATCTGCAGTTAAAAAAAAATCCCCCAAAAAGTGGGTGATATGTAGAGAAGTGTTCCTTTCTCTCTTAGATAAGAGTTTGAATTCTATGTAAGCACCAAACTACTCTACATGACAAGTCTGGAGCTCAGGCTCCTTCCATGTTTTTTCTCTGCCATCCCATAAGCCAGTGGTTTTCAGACTTAAACATGCATGGAAGTTTGTTAAAACAGATTCCTAGAGATGTATTTTGGTGGGAAATCTATGATTTCTGTAGCAGGCTATATAATTTAAATTATATGGTCAATTTATTTGACCACTGTAACTACATGGAACCTTAAACAGGGAGTGAGATCTGGTTGATTGCTATTGGGTGGAAAATAAGAATGTTTTCAAAGACCCCTTGAGAGACTGGGAAAAAATGTGGAAATATTAAACTTACCAACCTGGTCAATTACTTATATTCTTGTAAGCATTGGGGAATACCAATTTAGTAGGCCAAGTCCTTGAACTTGGGGCTTGCCCTTAAGAAGCCTGTTGCTGCAAAGGAGAGGCTAAACATATTTAATTAAGCCTAAGTGTCACCCCCAGAGAACCTCTTTTATTGCTCAGATGTGGCCTCCATCTCTAAGCCAATTTAGCAGGTGGCCTTGCTGCCCTTCCCCCTATATGGGACATGATTCCCAGGGGAGCAAATCTCCCTGTCAAAGTGGGAAATGACTCTGGGGGATGAGTCTAGTGTCTGCATCATGGGATTGAGAAACACTTCTTGACCAAAAGGGGGAAATGAATGAAACAAAATAAGGTTTCAGTGGCTGAGAGATTTCAAGTAGAGTCAAGAGGTCAATCTGCAGGTTATTCTTATGCATTATTTTGACATCCATTTTTAGTCTTTAGTATATTAGAATAGTTAGAAGGAAATACTGGAAACTGTTGACCTGAAATCCAGTAGCTTTGATTCTTGAAGACTACTGCATAACTGTATACCTTATATGGTGTGAGCATGTGATTGTGAAAACCTTGTGGCTCTCACTCCATTTATCCAGTGTATGGATAGAGGAGTATAAAGATGGGGAAAAATTAATGATAAGAAGGACTGGTGGTTATGGGATGTTTTGATTGTTCTTTTTTTACTTTTATTTTTACTCATATTTTTATTTTTTAGGTTAATGAATGTGTTCAAGGGCTGATTGCAGTGATGAATGCACAGCTATATGATGATATTGTGAACATCTGATTGTAAACTGCAGATGATTGTATGATATTAAATATATCTCAACAAAATTGCAGAGAGTGAAAAGAAGGAGGAAACTGACTCTCATAGAACTGGTATAGTCAAAAAAGAAAATCAGATTCCTAGGCACAACCACAAGAGGGTATCCAGCACTAAATCTGGGGTGGGATCTGAGATTATGCATTTCTAACAGGTTCCTGGGTGATATTGATGTTGGTGTTCTATGGACCATACTTTGAGTAGTACTGCTTTAGAAATTCATTCTCATATACTTGTTGAAGTTGACAATTTTATAGAAGGTGGCAATATGTTTACCACCCTTGAAAAGACTCCATCCTTGAAGAGGCACATGTCATTCCCATTTCCATTTCACTGCTAAGAACTTAGTCATATAGCCATGTGCTATGAACAATTTTATGGTGTTACAAGAAGAGATGGGAAGGGCAGTCTTGGTAGAGAACTAGTGGTCTTCTAAAAATAAATTAAGGGCCTTGATATAAAAGTTTCAATTTTCCTTCCAAAAAGTCATAAAAATGTATACACCCAACAGCAGCTTGAGTACAGTTTTCAGTTTCACAGTGTGCACTCCTGTGAATTGTGTTTTCATGTTCTTTGGCTCACTCTTATACTGTGGTGAAATCTTATCACATAAACTGAATACTAGCACTTGGACTATTGTTGCCAAAACATACTTAAATTCATTATTTAATTTTTAATTTCACATATAGTGGTTTGCTGATACCCAGAAGTTGAAGCATTTAAGTCATCAAACTCATTTATCCTTGTAATAGATATTCACTGGTTTCTGATGCAGATATTGTGCTTAGGATCTGGGGCAGCAGCAGTGAAATTGATGAAACAAGATAGACATACACAGTCCAAAGCATCATTTATAGATTGTTTCTTTGTTGTGTACTTAAAAAGTACTTTCTCCCTTAGCCATGGAAAGCCGTTTACCTATATTGTCCTCTAGATGTTTAATAGATCATTTTTATATTTAATTTTTTTTAATTTTTTTATTCACTTGGTTCAGATACCATACAACTATCAAAAGATCCAAAGTGTACAATCATTTGCCCATGGCACCACCATTCAGCTGTGCATCCATCAACACAGTTAATTTTTTTCAATTTTTAGAACATTTTCCCTACTCCAGATAAGAAATAAAGACCAAAAAAAGGAAATTCAGATCCTCCTGTACCCTTAACCACACCCCCCTCCATTATTGATTCATAGTTTTGGTATAGCATATTTGTTGCTGTTGATGAAAGAATGTTAAAATAACTGCTAGTTATAAGGACATACATTTGTTCTAGTTTGTGAGAGAGATTTCTAATATTTGTATAGTTCATTATGAATGTTTTCCACCACAAGATTCACTGTTTTATACATTCGCATCTTTTAACCTCCAAGTTTCCTTCTGGTGACATGTGTGACTCAGAGCTTACCCTTTCCACCACCTTCACACACCTTTCAGCACTGTTAGTTATTTTCATAACATACTTGCATCACCCCTGCCCATTTCCAAGCATTTAAGGTGATACTAGTTGAATATTCTGCTCATAATAAGCAACTACTCCCCATTCTTTAGCCTCATTTCTATATCCTGGTAACTTACATTTCATGTCTATGAGTTGACATATTATTATTAGTTTACATCAGTGAGACCCTGCAATATTTACCTTTATGTGTCTTATTTCACTCAATATAGTACCCTCCAGGTTTCTTCATCAACCCATTTCTTTTAAGATAGTTTTGTTCACACACTATACATTCCATCCTAAGTAAACAAGCAGAACTTATTGGAATGAAGGGCACAATAGAAGAGATGAAAAACACAATGGAGACATACAACAGTAGATTTGAACAGTCAGAAGAAAAGATCAGTGAACTGGAAGACAGGGCATTTGAAATCATACACACAAAAGAACAGATAGGGAACAGAATGAAAAAATACAAGCAGGGTCTTAGAGAGCTGAATGTCAACAAGAAGCACACAAATATGCATGTTTATGGATGTCCCAGAAGGAGAAAAGAAGGGAAAAGGGGCAGAAAAAATCATAGAAGAAATAATCACTGAAAATTTCCCAACTCTAATAAAAGACATAAATTTGCATATTTAACAAGTACAGTGTACCACAAACAGAATAGATACCAATAGACCTACTCAAAGACACTCACTGATCAAATTGTCCAATGTCAAAGATAAATAGAGAATTCTAAAAACAACAAGAGAACAATCTATCCATCACATACAAGGGAAGCTTGATAAGGCTATGCACAGATTTCTCCACAGAAATCATGGAGGAGAGAAGGCAGTGGTAAGATATATTTAAGATACTGAAAGAGAAAAACTGCCAACCAAGAATTGTATATCTGGCAAAACTGTTCTTCAAAAATCAGGGAGAGATTAAAATATTTTCAGGCAAACAGGCACTAAGAGAGTTTGTGAATAAGAGACCAGTGCTACAAGAAATACTAAAGGGAGTGATATAGGCTAATAGGAAAACACAGCAGAGAGAGGAATGGAGAAGAGTGTAGAAATGAAGACTGTCAGGAAGGGTAAATGGAGAGAGAGAGAAAAAAAAAAGTTATGACAGGAGGATCTAAGATGGTGGCACAGAGAAGAGTGGAAGCTAAGTAGTCCCCAAGGAACAACTGAAAAAAACCAGAAACAACTAGTAAATAATCCAGAATAACTGCAGGGGGACAAACATGATGGTCTACTCATCATACACCAACCTGAATTGGGAGGAATGCCTGAAATCACAGCATAAAATCTGTAAGTAAAAACTGTGGATCCAAATGGGGAGACCTCTCCCCCACAGCCTGAGCTACAAAGCCTAGTGGTGCCAGAGAGTAGCTTTCTCCCAGCAAGTGAATATAGCTCAGCTGAGCTCCAACCAGGGTTTTAATTAGCAAGTGTGAACTGCTCACTATGAGGTATGAATCCCTAACAAGTAGACAGAGGCTTTGGGTGATGACTGACCTTGGAGAGCCAGAGGGCCACCTTGGACTAGCACTGTTCCTTTTTTGACTCAGTGGAGAAATCCTCAGCCATTTTCAGTTCCCAGTTCTGTGACCCAGACAAGGGTATAGCACAGGCAGAGAGAGACCATTGATATGCTAATAACTTCCCCCTAGGACATCTATCTTCTCTAAAAGGAAAGGGGTGTGGCCCAGCTCTACTACCTGCCTTTCATTCAGAACTTATACCAGTCAAGAATTATAGGCTAACAGGCACCACCTGCTGGGCAGAAAAGCACAGTGACTGGAGGCATCAGAGGGTGTACCAATTTTCTAAGGCACACCCTCAGGGAAACTGGATGCTGAATATTTCTTCCTTCTGGGACCTTAGCCCATTCTGGTCTGGGGAGGCCTGACTGGGGTAACCAAGGAAACCATGCCTAGACAACAGAAAACTACAACCTACACCAAGAGAAATGAGGTTATGGCACAGGCAGAGGAACAAATTGCACTTCACCTGTGATGCAGGAATTGAAACAACTAATAATAAGGGAATTCAAAAAGTTTAGGGAAGATATGGCAAAAAAGATGAACCATATAATGAAAACACAAGATGTACATAAGGTAGAAACTGAAAGTTCAAAAAACCAACAGGCAGAATCTATGGAAATGAAATGCACAACACAAGAGATGAAAGACACACTGGAAACATACAACAGCAGAACTCAAGAGGCAGAAGAAAACACTCAGGAACTGGAGAACAAGGCACCTGAAAGCCCACACATAAAAGAAGAGACAGAGAAAAGAAAGGAAAAATATGAGCAATGTCTCTGGGAACTTAAAGACAAAATGAAAAGCAAGAATTTACATGTCATTGGTGTCCCAGAAGGAGAAGAGAAGGGAAAAGTGGCAGAAGAATTAATCGAGGAAATAATGAAAATTTCCCATCTCTTATGAAAGACATAAAATTACGGATCCAAGAAGTGCAGCATACCCCAAACAGAATAGATCTGAATAGGCCTATGCCAAGACACCTAATAATCAGATTATCAAACATAAAAGATAAATAGAGAATCCTGAAAGCAGCAAGAGAGAAGTGATCTATCACATACAAAGGAAGCTTGATAAGACTATGTGTGGATTTCTCAATAGAATCCATGGAGGCAGGAAGGAAGTGGGGTGATACATTTAAGATACTGAAATGAGAAAAACCACCAACCAAGAATCCCATATCCAACAAAACTATCCTTCAGATATGAGGGAAAGCTTAAAATATTCTCTGACAAACAATGACCGAGTTTGTGAACAAGAAACCTGTTCTACAGGAAACACTAAAGGAAGCATTGCAGACAGAAAGGAAAAGACAGGAGTGAGAGGTTTGGAAAACAATTTTGGGAGATAGTAGCACAGCAATGTAAGTACACTGAACAAAGATGACTGTGAATATGGTTGAAAGAGGAAGGGTGGGATCATGTGGGACAACAGAACAAAAGATGAATAATAAAGACTGGGAGTGCATAACTCAGGGAAACTAGGATGCTCAATGATTGCAATAAAAGGTATAAATATGTTTTTATATGAGGTAGGACAAATGAATGTCAACATTGCAAGGTCTTAAAAATAGGGTGGGATTGGGGGAAAATACAATCAATGCAAAATAGAGGCTAGAATTAACAGAAACACTGTATTATGCTTCCTTTAATGTAAGAAAAGCAATATACCAAAGCTAAATGCATATTGGGGTTTGGGAATAGGGAAAGGGTATGGGACTTCAGGCATTGTTGGTGTTGTCTGACTCTTTATTCTACTTTAGGTTAATGCTCTTTCCTTTTGTCACCTTCTAGCTATCAAATTTGTTTGTTTTTCTCTCTTTCTCTTGCCTTTTTCTTTGCCTCTCTGCCTTCTTTGACACTTCCTCCATCTTTGTGGAAGAAATGTCCTTATATAGAGAGTGGCAATGGTGCTCAATACATAAATACATGACTATATGGGTAACCAATGTTTGTTCACTTAGGATGGAATGTATAGTGTTTGAACAAAACCATCTTAAAAGAAATGGGGTGATGAAAAACCTTGAGGGCTCTATATTGAGTGAAATAAGACAGACACATAAAGGCAAATATTGCAGGATTTCACTGATATAAACTAATTATAATATGTAAACTCATAGACATGAACTATAAGTTACCAGGATATAGAATGAGGCTAAAGAATGGGGAGTGGCTGCTTATTATGAGCACAATGTTCAACTAGGGTGAAATTAAATACTTGGAAATGGACAGGGGTGATGGTAGCATGTAATAAGAATAACAGTGCTGAAAGGTGTGTGAAGGTGGTGGAAAGGGTAAGCTCAGAGTCACACATGTCACCAGAAGGAAACTTGGAGGTTAAAAGATGGGAATGTATAAAACAGCGAATCTTGGGGTGGACAATATCCATGATTAACTATAAAAATATTAGAAATCTCTCTCATGAACTACAACAAATGTATGTCAGTATAACTAGAGGTTAATAATAGAGAGGCATATAGGGAAAAAATATATACCTATTGCAAACTATACTACAGTTAGTAGTATTTTAACATTCTTCATCAACAGTAACAAATGTACTATACCAAAACTATGAATCAATAATGGAGGAGGGGATATAGTTAGGGGTATGGGAGGATGTGAGTTTCCTTTTTTTGTCTTTGTTTCATTTCTGGAGTAGTGAAAATGTTCTAAAAATTGAAAAAAATAATTGTATTGATGGATGCACAGCTGTATGGTGGTGTCATGCACAACTGATTGTACACTTTGGCTCTTTGGATAGTTGTATGGTATCTGAACAATCTCAATAAAAATAAATAAGTAAAAAAAGTTATGACATATAAAATCCAAAACACATAATGGTAGAAGAAACTAATGCTCTTACAGTAATAACACTAAATATATATGGAATAAACTCACAAATTAAAAGACATAGACTGGCAGAATGGATCTTAAAACAGAGCACATCTATATGCTGTCTAAAGGAAACTCACTTTAGACACAAGGACAAAAATAGGCTGAAAGTGAAAGGGTGGAAAAAGTTATTTCACACAATAAGAAAAAAGCAGGAGTAGCTATATTAATATCAGGCAAATTAGACTTCAAAAGTAAAACAACGAAAAGGGACAAAGAAGAACACTATATATTAATAAAATGGATTCAAGAAACCATAACAATCATAAATATTTAGGCCCAATCCAGAGTGCCCCAAAGTACTTGAGGCAAACACTGAGAACACTGAAAGAAAAAATAGATACCTCTACAATAATAGTTGGAGACTTCAATACATCACTCTCATCAATGGATAGAACATCTAGACAGAGGATCTATAAGGAAACAGAGATGTTGAATGGTATGATAAATGAACTAGAGGTCACAGATATTTTTAGACCACTGAACCCCACAACAGCAGGATACATATTTTTCTCAATTGCTTATGGAATATTCTCTAGGATAGACAACACGTTGGGTTACAAATCAAATCTCAACAAATTAAAAAATATTCATGTTATACAAAACACTTTCTTGTATCATAATGGAATGAAGTTGGAAATAAATAACAGGCAGAAAGTCCTAAAATTCACAGATATATGGAGGCTAACAACCTACTCTTAGAAAACCAGTGGAAAAAGGAAGAAATTACAAGAGAAATTACAGAGTACATTGAGGTAAATGACAATGAAAACATAACATATCAAAACTTACAGGATGCAGCAAAGGTGGTACTGAGAGAGAAATTTATCACCCAAAATGCCTATATCAAAAGAAAAGTGAGAGCAAAAATCAAGGAACTATGTGTTCATCTGGAGGAACTAGAGAAAGAACACCAAACTAACCCCAAAGCAAACAGAAGGAAAGAAATAACAAAGATCATATAGAAATAAATGAAATTGGGCACATGAAAAAAATAGAATCAACAAAATCAGAAGTTGGTTCAATGAGAAAATCAATAAAATCAATGGACCTTAGCTAGGCTAAAAAAAGAAAAAAAAGATAGAGTGTATGCAAATTAAAAAATCAGAAATGGGGCAGATGTCATAAGAACTCTTACTTTTGAAATAAGAGAGATAATAAGAGGATACTATGAGCAACTACATGCTAATAAAAAGACAACTTATAAAGATATGCACAACTTCCTAGAAAACTGTGAGCAAATATCATTGGCTCCAGAAGAAATAGATATCCTCAATAAGCCAATCACAAATAAAGAGACTGAATCAGTCATCAAAAAGCTCCCAAAAAGAAAAGTCCAGTATCAGATGGCTTCATATGAGAATGCTACCAAGCATTCAAGAAGCAATTAGTACCAATCCTGCTCAAGATCTTGAAGAGGTGGGAAAGCTATCTAACTCATTCTATGAAGTCAACATCACAATAATATCAAAGTCAGGCAAAGATGCTACAAAAAAAGGAAATTATTGACCAATTGCTTTAATGGATATAGATGTAAAAATCTTCAACAAAATTCTAGCAAATAAAATCCAGCAGCATATTGAAAGAATTATACACCATGACCAAGTGGGATTTATTCATGGTATGCAAGGCTGGTTCAACACAAGAAAATAACTTTTGTAATATACCATATCAATCAATATAAATGGAAAATCCACATGACCTCTTGATTGATTCATAACATGCACTAGACAAAATTCAAATTTTGTGATGAAAACACTCAAAAGGACAGTAATAGAAGGGACCTTTCTCAATGTGGTAAATGGTACATATGCAAAATCCACAACTAACATCATCTTCAATGGGGAAAGATGGAAAGCTTTCCCTCTAACATCAGGAACAAGAGAAGAGTGCCCACTGTCACCATTGTTATTCAACATTGTGCTGTAAGTTATAAGCATAACAATTAGGCAAGAAAAGGATAAATAAAATGTTCACTGTTTGCAGAAAACATCATCCTTTATGTAGAAAATTGGAAAAAATCTTCAGCAAAGCTCCTAGAGCTAAAAACAAATACAACAAAGTGGAAAGGTAAAAGATCAACATGCAAAAATCTATAGTGTCTCTATACACCAGGAATGAGCAACATGAGGAGGAAATAAGAAACAAAATTCAATTTACAAAAGCAACCAAAGGAATCAATTATTTAGAAATAACCTTTACCAAGTTCACAAAGGGAAATCAAGCAGGACATAAAGAATTGGAAGAAAATACCATGTTCATGGATTGCAAGAGTAAATATGTTGATGACAACTGTACCCAAACTGATTTATAGATTCAATGCAATACCAATTTAAGATCCCAACAACTCACTTCACAGAAATAGATAAATTAATAACTGAAGTTTTTTGAAAAAGCATCATGCTCCAATTGACCAAAAATATCTTGAGAAAGAGGACTGAAGTGGGAGGATTTACACTACTACCTGACATTAAAGCATATTGCAGAGCTACAGTGACCAAAACAACATGGTATTGGCATAAAGATACATATACTGGCCAGTGGAATCAAATTGAATGTTCAGAAATAGACTCTCTCATTTACAGACAATTGATCTTCAATAGGGCATTCATCCCAATGCACCAGGGATAGAGCAGCCTCTTTAATAAATGGTGCTTGCAGAACTGTATATCCATATCAAAAAGAATGAAGGAGGACTCCTGTCTCACATCTTATATGAAAATTAACTCAAAATGGGTCAAAGACCTAATATTAGAACCAAGACCATAAAACTTTTAGAAGAAAATGAAGGGAAATATTCTAAATTTCTTGTGAAAGGAGTTGGTTTCCTGAACTTTTGACCCAAAGTTGGGCAACGAAAGAAGAAATAAATAAATGGGAGCTCCGTAAAATTAAACAGTTTTGTACATCAAAGACTTTTCAGAAAAGTAAAAAGGCAGCCTACACAATGGGAAACAAACAATATTTGGAAACAACATATCAGATATGGGTTTAATATCCAGAATATATAAAGCAATACTACAGCTCAGTGACTAAAAGAAAAACAACCAAATTAAAAACTGGGCAAAAGACATGGGCAGACATTTTTCTGAAGAGGAAATACAAGTGGTTCAAAAACATATGATAAAATGCTCAACTTCACTGGCTATTAGGGAAATGCAAATCAGAACCACAGTGAGATATCATCGCACACCTACCAGAATGGCCAGTAACAAAAAAAAAAAAAAAAGAAAATTACAAGTGCTGGAGAGGATGTGGAGAAAGAGGCACACTTATTCACTGTTGGTGGGACAGTTGAATGGTGCATCCACTCTGGGAGGTAGGGTGGATGTTTCTCAGGAAGCTAAGTACAGAACTGCCATATGACCAAGCAATTCCATTACTATTAATATACTCAGGGGAATGAAAGCTAAACTTGTATGGACATTTGTAAACCAATGATTATAGTGGCATTATTCACAATTGCCAAAACATGGAAACAGCCCAAATGCCCATTGATGGATGAGTAGACAAACAATCTGTGGTATACACATATGATGGGATATTACACAGCTGTAAGTAGAATAATGTCATGGAGCATATAAGAACATGGATGAAACTTGAGCACATTGTGTTGTGTGAAATTAGCCAGAAACAAAAGAAAAAAACACTGGTATCGCTAATATAAACTAACATTAATGAGCACACATATAAGCTAAAGCTGAGAACACAGGTTATCAGGAGATAGAAAGAGGGTAGAGATCAGGCATTTGATGCTGAAGGAGCATAGAACTTTCAACATGATTGTTTTTATAGCTAAGGGATGCACAGCACAATAATGTGTGATGGTAACACAATATTGTAAGTATGTTAACAAAAATGACTGTGAGTAAAGTTGAAAGAGGAAATCCATCAGCATGTGTGACACCAGGAAGAAAAATAGACTATAAAGGCTGGGACTGTATAACTTGATGAAACCTAGAGTGGTAAATGATGGTGATTAAATGTACAAATGTAAAAATGCATTTACATGAGGGAGAACAAATGTATGTCAACTTTGCAAGGTGTTGAAAATGGGATGGTATTGGGGAAAAATATAATCAATGAAAACTGGTCAGTAGTTAACAGTAACTTTGTAATATGCTTCCATTAATTCTAGCAAAGCAATATAGAAAACTAAGTCTGTAAGAGGGGAATAAAAGGGAGTGGTATGAGATTCCTGGTGGTTGTGTTACTGTTTGACATATCGTATTTGTTTTTTTTTTTAATTGTTTCTTTTATCTTTTTAATTATTCTTATTTTAAATTTTTGGAGTAATGAATGTGTTCAAGGGCTGATTGTGGTGATTAATGCACAACTATATGAAAATACTGTGAACAACTGATTGTACACTGTGGATGAATGTATAGTATGTGAATAAATGTTTATAAAATTGCAGGGGCCAAAAATAAACATAAGGATACAAGTGCTGGAGAAAGCATGGAGGGAGAAATGTACCTATCCACTGTTACAGGGGAAGCATAATCTTACAGCCCATCTAGAGGGAAGTATGGTGGTTCCACAAGAAGCTAAGTATGTGGTAACCTTAAGGTCCTGCAACCTCATTTTTGGTTATATACTTGGAAGAAGTGAGAGCAAGGATATAAATGGACATTTGCACACTGGTGTTTATGGTGACAGTATTCATGATTTGTAACAATTTTAGGTGGCCTAAGGGTACACCAATGAACAGAATGTGAACTGTGTTGTATGTATACAATAGAATATTGAGTGGCTACAAAAAAAGAATGAAGTCGTGAGGCATGCAACAAAGTGAATGTATTTTGAAGGCAGCATTTGTGTGAAATAAGCCAGAACTGAAAAGATAAACATTATAACACTTCATAAATACAGACTATTATGTGCAAACTCTGAGAATTGAATCTTAGCACAGGTTATTAGGAGAAGGCTTATTTAAAGGTCCCTAGATTGTAAGCTTTTACAGCAATCACACATATTCCCAAGTTGTAATGGATATCTCTAATTCTGAGATGCTGAGCTCTTTGCGTATAACCTGGTCAGTCACTGGAAATTTGAGTATGTGTGTGTATCACCCGAGACTCAGAGCTAGAGTTCAGCAGGTATGAATGTCAATATTACCCCATAAGACAACAGTTAGAAAAGCTGGAAAAGAGTTCAGACTTTAGTTAGATATATGAATGAAGCAGATTTGGTTAGGAATAAGGCAATTCATACCAAAGAGTAAAGTATGATATAGGCTGTGTGTTAGAATTTCAACTTCTGTATGAGATCAAAGGAAGAGATCTTTAATTGGTGAAACATCTATATTTTCTCTAGTCCTCAATATTTTAACTTGTATGGTCAGGTAATTCAAACACCATAATAACATGGAACTTTTGAATAGGTAGTGAGATCTGGTTGGTGTGTAGTTTGAAACTCTGATACATCTCAAAGTAATTTGGGCAGAGGATAAAATTATATTCGCAAAGATCCCTGTGGAACTGGGGGAAAATACTCAAATATTAAACTGCCCCACATTAGGAATTACTAATATTCTCCACAAGCATTGGACACTACTAATTAAGAAGGCTGAGCTCTCAGTCTTGTGACTTGCCCTTATGAAGCTTGTTACTAAACAAGAGGCTAAGCCTACTTAAAATTTTGCCTAAGAGTCTCCCCTAGAGATCCCTTTTGTTGCTCAGATGTGGCCTATCTCTCTCTAAGCCCACCTGGCAGATAAACTCACTCCCTCCCCCCTACATGGGAAATGACTGCCAGGGGTTTAAATCTCCCTGGCAACATAGGACATCACTCCTGGGGATGAACCTGGACCTACCATTGTGGAATTGAGAAAATCTTCTTCACAAAAAGGGGGAAGAGAAATGAAAAAAGTTTCTATGTCTGAGAGATTTAAAATCTAGTTGAGAGGTCATTCTGGAGGTTATTCTTATATATTATATAGATATCTCCTTTCAGTTTTTAGTATATTAGATTATCTAGAAGGAAATAATGGAAACTGTTAAACTGTAACCCAGTGGCCTTGATTCCTGAAGACAATTGTTTAACTATGTAGCATCTTTGGCCTAACTGTGTGATTGTGAAAACATTGTGGCTCACACTCCTATTTTCCAGTGCATGGACAGATAGGTAGAAAAATGGGAACAAAATTAAATGAATAATAGAGGGGACAGGGGGATGGGATATTTTGGAGCACACTTTAACTAACCAGCAGGTGACATCCACAAGCCACCTGTTCTCCACAAGCCAGTTCTCCCCTGCTTTGCCTTTGTGGTGAGTGGGGGAGTGAGTCTTGTGAGGTCCAATTGGTGTACCAAGCTTGTGTGTGTAGTTGGTATTGCCCGCCCTGAATATGGGGCATGTGTCTGGGTGGTCAGGGAGGGGGAGTGCCTCTAACAATCAAATCTCCCTGGTGTTCCTGGAGTTTTAAAGCTGCTGCAATAGTCTAATCCTTCAGTTCAGTCCTGCCACAGTTTGTCTCTGCCACTGACCCACAAGTCCTTGGTATTGGCATATGGCTCCTGAGACTTGCGAGTGGGTCCCTCTTCCAGGCCATTCACCCCCTGGTCCTCTGTTGAGGGATGACTGTGCTATGTCACAGGTGAGTGCCATCCCCCTAGGGCAGTTCTGAGCTGCTGGGCTGTGTAGGGAGGCTCCCAGTCTGCTGAAATGATGGCTGAATGGGGCTTTGTTAATTCACACTGCTCCACCTTCCCAACTCTGGGACAACCAGCTGAGGGTTGTGTAATGTCCATGCCCAGTTTTGTGGTGTGTGCCTGTTATTTGAAGCACTTCCGTCACACTGGGTTGTCTGGGGCAGCTCTGGGCTATGGGGCTGGCAATGGGCAGGAGTGTTTCCTGTCCACCAGGATGATGGCTGTGAGCGGACACCCCCCTTTTATTGGGAAGTTGTGGTGTTTAGTGAATTTTCTCAGCCACTGGATTATTGCCTTTTGTCTCAGAGGTCTCTTAGTTCAGCTCTTGTCTTGACCTGCCCAAATTGCAAGTCTTTAAGGCTTTCTGTATTGGGCCTCTTAGAGTAATTGTTTTAGAAAAAGAAAAAAAGATTTAAAAAAAGGGCCCTCCTCACAGATCTAATGGGTTATTGAAATGCTAAGAGACAAAGCAATTAGGGCCATTAAGGAAAGGTCCACAGGGCAGAGAGATCAGTTTTTCTTCAGGATTTGCATATGAGCCTCAGGGCCTGAGCTCTGCCCTTCCCCTTTCTATGTTCACCAGAACTCCAAAAATCCTCTGCTTTTATTTTGTAGTTTTTCATGCTGTTTTTTTCTATGTCTGTCTCCTCTCTGCTGGGCTGGCTGCTCTCAGATTCTCTGGTGTCTGGTCTCAGTCTATCTATGGTTGGAGTTTTGATCAGTAGAATGAGTTTCTGATAAGAGCTGCCACTGCAGTTCTCCTTTCTCCTTCCCAGCACTGACAGCCCCTCCTCCCACGGGACTGAGCCTGGCAGGGAGGGGCATGGGTCCCCCAGCCACAAAAATATTCAGACTTCGCTGATCTCAGCAGTTCAATGTGTTCATGAGTGTTGTATGACGTATGCCCAAAGTCAGATTGCTCTGTGGTGTCCAGTCCACGCAGTTCCTGGCTTTCTACCTACTTTCCTGGAGGAGTAACTAAAACATACAGCTCACCAATCTGCATCTTGCCCCCTCTCGGGATGGGATATTTTCAGTGTTATTCTTTATATCTAATTTTATATTATTCTAATTTTTTGGAGTAATGAAAATGTACAAAATTGATTTTGGTGATGAATGAACAAATATATGATGGTACTGTGAACAGTTTATTGTATACTGTGGGTGATTGTAGGGTATGTGAATACATCTCAAAAAACTGAATGAAAAAAACACTATCAAAAATTAAAAAGCTTTTGTCTATGAATTTATGGGTCAGATTGAAGGGATCCTCCTATCCAAAAATTAGACAGCTGATCATAGGAAACAATACCATTTTCCTTGAATTGAAACACATTATAATATAAATCTATGAGTTTTTTTTTTTTACAATGTATCAAAGTACAGTTTTAAAGATCACTTTTGAAAGATTTTGGGAAATCAACTAAATATATGGATAAATTCTAGATAAAGTAATGAATCAAGTGTTTACCTAAATTTCTTGAATAACCTGTATCTCAAGTTAAGTAAGCAGTTGATGATAGAGTATCCTTCCATATAAGTTTGAAAGTTATCAACACCCTTGAACTATTTCTGTCAACAGTAAAATAAGTATCACATCCATCATATAAAATTAAATAAAATTTTACAGAAAAATTCAGAAAACAGAAGAACTGATTGAGTGATATCTGGAATATGATTAGTCATCTCTAGACCAAGAATTCTGCAGGACAAAAATCCAATTTATTTGACAATTAATTTGCAAGTAAAATGTGAGGAAGGGAATAATTACAGATTAAAATAGGCATGAGAATGCAAATATATCCTGGGTTTTGCTCCTATTCTTACATATTTTTTTAGGTCCACAACAGACAAATGTTTCTTTGGATGAAATCAAGTACACCAAAATGTTTATGATGATAGTACATGAAGGCAACAATGCAGAAAAACAAAGAAAATACTCTGAAACAACACAATTGTAGGAACATTTTCTTAAAGCTGTAAGATATTCACAGATCAATATAATATATATGATCAATGATAACAAGGCCTATACAAGTCATAGGCATGTTATTCATCAAAAAATAAAAAAATAAACATTTAACAATAATAAAATAATAATAGCAAAAATATATGGAATGCCTTCTAAATGCCAGAATATCTTATGAATGCTTTTTATATTTTTATGCATTTAGGCCTCCATAGAACAAAACTTATTGTTCCAGTTTGCCAATGCTGCTGTTATGCAAAATACCAGAAATGTATTGGCTTTTATGCAGGGGGTTTATTTTGTTACAAAGTTATAGTCCTAAAGCCATAAAAGGGTCCAAAGGCATCAACAATAAAGTACCTTCACTGAAGAATGGTGATGGCATCTGGAAAACCACCATCAGCTGGGAAGGCACATGCCTGGCATCTGCTCCAGTGTTTTGGTTTCAAAATGGCTCTCTCCCAGGATGTTTCTCTCTAAGCATCTGGGGGGTATTCTCTTAGTTTCTCCCAGGCAAACTCTGGGCTAGAAAAAGTGTGCTTTCACTGGCCATCTCCAAAATGTCTCTCTCAGCTGCAGCAATTAGGGCATTTTGTCCCCTCATTTCTCCAGAGCAAACTCCAGGCTAGCATTTCCAGAGCAGTTAGCTCCCAAGTGTCTCTCCAAAATTCTCTCTTGGCTGCAGCACCAAGCTTCTTCTGTCAGTTGTTATATGACTCCATGATTTAAATAAGACCCACACTGAATGGGCTGGGTAACACTTCCATGGAAATAATCTAATCAAATTTATTAGCCATAGTTGGATGAGTCACATCCCCATGGAAACATTCAATCAAGATGTCACACCATAATCAAAAAGATTAATCAATCTGCCCACACAAGATTCCATTAAAGAATATGGCTTTTTCTGAAGTACATAATGTATCCAAACTGTCAAACCTACAGACTATAATCTTTTAAAAAATAATTTCATATTAGCCAACTATACGTTGTAATTTTCTCCCATTTTTTTCTTGTAAGTTTAGACTAAGATATTATTTCTCAAACTCTCCCACTGATTCTGTGAACTGTAAAATATGTTCTAATTAATTCTGTTCCTTAAAGTGGACTGTAAAAATTCATTTGTGGAGATGTATAATCAAATTTGCCAGTTCTAATAGAGAGTCTTTCCTCGGGTACTTGCATTAAAACTAGATTGCATTAATTAATATAAAACAGTGACCGTTCGCAGATATTGTGGGTTTGGAAAAATATTATCCTAACCTGATAAGGCAAAATGGTCCAAAAAATCCCCATAGCCAGTTCACAAATATTCTTGGACCATGAAGTCTTAGGACAAACAACTGACCCAAAATCTATGGAGAGAAGAGACATGAATATTGGTTTACTATGGAAAAATATGACCAATCTCCTGTAAGAAGTGTTCAACTAGGGTTATTAGCAAACTGGTGGAGAATGAATTTGCAGAGGAGAGACACAGTGAGCCCCTTGGGAAATCAAATATGGGGGAATGTGCACTCTCTTGCAGTATTTTCTCCATATATCCAGGAATTCACAGAAAAGACTGGGGAAAGCCTACAAAACTCACCTCAGGGTTTAGAACTGAGAGAAGGGAATAAAATCTCCTGTGGATGGTTCATCACTAAGAAACAAAAGCCTGATTGCAAGGGGGAAGGACAAAAATTTCTGTCACCTTTAGAGTACTGATGAAAACCATTGAGCTGAGTGGAAACAACAGGAATGAATAAAAATTTCTCTCTAAGGGAAGGGCAGACATACATGCTGAGCTCAGAATTATGACTGGGAGTGGGCAGGGATTACTGAAATGAACTCACTTCTCAGAACCAGGCAACAAGGATCCTTCAAAAACTAAGGCTTATATGTCAGAGAATACCATCTCCCCAGAAGCACACATTCCACTTCCTGACTAACAAACTTTGGGTAACAAGTTGTGTTACCCAAAAACAAAGTAAAACCTCTAATTACACAAAACTAAGGGTATGTCAAAACTTGAAGTTGGGGAAGATGTAGATTAAGAAACACTGCTAAACCAAGTAACCACCCTAAACACACAGAATTATGAGAGGAATTTGATTCATGTAGTGCTATGAGGGTAATTATAATTAAAATTATAGCTCAAATCCAGGTATTAATCTGACCATATTAACTCTAAATCCTACCCTTCTGAAAAGAAGCAAAATCATGCTGATTTCAAGGTATATCAGTTTACGCTTTGTTGTGTTCACAGCTGTCTAGTTTTTAATGACAAAATTGGAAGCCTACAAAAAATCAGTTTGGGAAACTCTCTTGCATTCAGAACCCCACAATTGTTTCTGCAACTCACTGCAGGCACTTTTCCACTCAACTGAACTCAACTATTTAGGAACTGATTGACCCACAGCAGCAGAAGGGCAGAATCTGGCCACCCGAGTGTGGGTCCTAATACCTGACCCCACACTGCAGCAGGTTGTAACCACATCACATGGGCTGTCTCGAGTTTGGCTAAACATTAGTGCCTTGAGATTCCTCCTTTTTGTTGAGTCTGTTGTGATTGGAGAATACCTGTGGCTAGGTACCTTATAGTTGGTTGTGAATGCCACAGTATTTATCCATCTTCTATTGATGACTGTTTAATTCTCAGTGTGGAAGCTCTTTTGACTCCAAGTGTTGTGGCCATACTAGAATGTGTTTGCAGTGAATACATGTATACAATTCTCTTGGGAATGTGTGTGTGTGTGTGTGTGTGTGTGTGCGCGCGCGCGCGCGCGCGCTGAGTAACAGAAAATGCATGAATACAGACTTGGTGATTCTGCCTGTTCCAATTTGCTAATGCTGCCATTATGCAAAATACCAGAAATGGATTGACTTTTATAAAGGGGTTTTATTAAGTTACAAATTCTAGGGCCATAAAAGTGTCCAAACTAAGTCATCAACATTAGTATACCTTCACTGAAGGATGGCCAGTGGTGTGTGGAAAACCTCTGTTAGCTGGGAAGTCATGTGGCTGGTGCCTGCTGATCTGGATTGTATCCCAGCTCCTCTTTCAGCTTTAATGCATTCTTGGTTCTTTCTCCCAGAACATTTCTTTCTAGGTCCCTGGGGATCCTTTCTTAGCATATCCCAGGGGAAACTCTGGGCTTCAACTCTTAAATAAACTCCTGTCTGTACCTCCAAGCATGTCTAAGTATCATCAAGCGTCTAGGACTGTGTGACTCTTTTTGAAGGACTCCAGTAAACTAATCAAGACTCATGCTGAATGGGCAGGACCACACCTCCATGAAAATAATCTAATCAAAATTATCACTTACAGTTGGGTGAGTCATATCTCCATGGAAATAATCAAAGATTCCAACCTAATCAACACTAACGCATCTGACCCCACTAGATTTTATTTAAGAATATGACTTTTGGGGGCATAATATATCTAAACCGGCACATTGCCCAACAGTTTTCAAACATAGTTTTACCAGTTTTAACTCCACTAGACTTGCATGAAGGATTTCTTGCCAGAACTTGGTATTGCTCTTTTGAATTGTAGCAAAACTGATGTACTCATAGTTTAATTGACCAATGGTTTTGATTTTTTCTGTAGTGCTTATTCATTTTTTAACCCATTTTTCTAATTGGTCTTCAGTATTATTTTTTCTTTTGTCAGAATCATATGTCCTGGTTGATGTCATTTACTGACATATGTAATATATGTAACATCTTCCACCGTGTGGTTTTCTACTCCCTATGTCTTGATGTTTCTTTTATTAAAGTGTGTTATAAAATTTATTTTAAGCATTCAGAAATTTTTAGATGGGAAAGAAGATATGCAGATTTCACTACAAGGTCCAATAGAAAATAATACTGGAAAGGATGGTACATTTGGTGCTGGGGACTGGCAGTTGCACAATTTAAAACAAAATGTTAAAGGAGAGTGCTTCATTTGGGAGAAACTTAAAAATTTAAACTTCATGAGGCAAACTATGTTCCAATATAAAACACTAACTAATAGTACCATTGATGAAAAAGGAAATCAATTTCTAAATGTACCAAAAAGGCTATAGGGCAAACAAAAGTAAAATGTGCATTTGTTGAGGTATAAATAGGAGTTTGCCGAAAGAGGGTCATTAATTATTATTAATGGAAAAACCTTCAAAAACAAAATAAAACCCAAATCACTGGTCAAATAATTCAAAATTTACATGTAACAAAGGTAAGGCAATAGACTCAAGTTATGGCCTGTCAAATATTTACTGACATTATCTACAGAAGCACTTGGCCAATTTGTACACAGCAATTCCTGAAGCATGCCAAAAGGGATTCCATAAAAATGACACTATATACAAATCTGTACACTGATCCACCAGAGCACTTCCCCAATTCCCAGGGGAGTAATCGACTTAAAGCAAGAAAACTGAGGTTTCATTTTCTCAGTTGCCTTATAATCCCAAATATATATTTCAGTGTTTGTTTTTGTTTCTGAAGACACTTTCCTTGAATATATGCACTACAGTTAAAATTTAAAATGAGAATAAATAAAATGACCTCTTAAAGGAGCTGACCCTCCCCACTCCACCCATGTGGGAGCCTTTGTCCTGCTATGGCACAGCCAGGAAAGTGTAAATCCCTGGACAGGAGAACACAGCCCTGGGGAGCAACACTCCTTGAGTGTGCACCTCTTCCACAGAGTTGGCAAAGTGCTCTCATTGACTTTTAAAAAGGAGGAGAAAGAAGAAAAAAGGAGAAAGAAAACTCCAAATGCCAAAGAAATTTCAGTGGGATGAAGTTCCTCTACCACTTAGAGAGTCTCTCTGGAGCTGCTACACAAGCTGGGCCACCATGGTGTTGGGGATCCTGGGGCAGGCCTCTCCTGCCAGGTAGATGGCCCCTCACAGTCCTTCTATGGACCACATGTTCCCACTGCACACCTGGCTCTTCTCCTTCAACTCTGCAAACACAGGAGAAATAATTGTAGATAAACACTAAGAGAAAGGCCTCTTCAAGATGTCTTTCATCTTATTTCTTTCTAAATCCAATGGCTCCATTATCAAGATTCTTTGGATCATTTTCTCAGATTGTGAAGATCCAGTCCCCAGAGTCACTGCTTCCAGATGCTTGGCCATCAGTCTCCACATCTGAATCTTCAAAGCTGGGGTCTGGGAGGATCTGCTCAGCTTTCCATCTCTTGTACCTATCAATGAGCTCAGTCAAGTAAGATGTCCTCTTTGCATTTTGTATTATAAACTTGTGCTTCAGTAACCCCTTAGCAGTGGGTTTAATGCTTGGCTCCCTATTCAAACAGGCCTCCACAAACTCCATCTGGTGTTTGCTAGTTTCCTTCCAGCATTGGTGGGTTGTTCTTTGGAATGAGGAGTAAAACCTTCATGGGCTGCACCTCAGAGTGAGGTGTTTTCCCTTCTGCAAGTTCTGTAGCTGTTATGCCCAGGGACCAGATGTCTGCCACTGAGTCACAGGCTGACTGCTTAGTGACCTCAGGCACCCTCCAGAGAGGGGTCCCCATGATGGTATTTCATTTCATCTGGGTATCTGTCAGCTGGCCCACCACATCAAAATCAGCCAGTTCCACTTCTCCATGTTCAGAGAGCAAAATGTAGGCAGCTTTAATATCTCTATGAATTTTCTTGTCTGAATGCAAAAATCAATTCCTTTCAGTACTTCTCTTAATATATTAGCAATCTGAATTTCATCCAGAGGATCAGGATCTAATAGATCTAATGTGGAGCCTCCAACAAGATATTCCATTATTATCCATAATTTGGTATCCTTCAGATAGGAACCATAATATTTGGTTATGTATAGACTATCACACTGACTCAACATTGTGATTTCTTGTTGAATGTCCTCTATCTCTTCAGCTTCTTCCAGATCATTGATTTTTATGGCAACCATTTTCTGAGTCTGATTGTCAACATCTTTGAATATCTCACCAAAAGAGCCCTTCCCCATTTTCTCTAGTTTTGTAAAAAGCTCTTCTGGATCTGCTTTCAGGTTCTGCATGCCCTGCAGGCCCGAATGCACTGAGGAATGAGCCATGGTGGTCAAGACAGCCACCTTCTGGGACTGAAAAGCCGGGTCAAAGAGGTCGGTGTGTGTAAGAGGCCCATCGCCCAAATGCAGACCTGAAACAACAGAGACTGCCAGGAAAGCCCGAGTCCAGCTTCGTTGTGGCTGGCCGGACCCCGAGCCCACCCAGGCCTGGCAGGTCCTGGTTCCAGCGGCCATGCTCAGCGGTGGGCTGTGGACCGAATCTACATGCACCATGCAAGGGTGGGGCTAAGCGGGGACACATGGGGGTGGAACCTCCCCTAGAGCTGCTTTTGCTGAGAGGCTGCAGCCTGGGCGGCCTCGGCTGGCTCACACTGGCTGCCTGGGAGTGGGAATCTGAGAACACAACCAGCCTAGCTAGGGAGCTCCAAGTGCACCCTGCCCAGCTGATGCTGAGGGGCCGGCCATTGCCAGGCAGGCCCCAATGCACACACCTGGGGCTGACCTGAGACCTGCCCTGCATTTCTGGGATGGGGAAGAGGCATGGTGGCCCCTTAGGCATCTTATGGAGACTCTCCCACACCACCACCAGTGTATTTTTAATATATCTTAAAGTGGTATAGCTTGTCGTGTATCTTAATTTGATACATGTTATAATTTTTCTTTAGCATTAATGTTTTATATTATTGCAAGTATAAATGGACTGCCCATTGATATTGAATCTACCCTTCTAAAAATTTCAATTAAAATATTTTGGTTTTATAATGAGAACTGAAATTGAGAATGAAAGGAATTAAGAATTGATTACAAGAGGCTGATGACTGTTCTAGTTTGCTAATGCTGCCAGGATGCAAAACACCAGAAATGGATTGGCGTTTATAAAAGGGGGTTTATTTGGTTACAAAGTTACAGTCTTAAGGCCATAAAATGTCCAAGGTAGCACATCAGCAATCGGGTACCTTCACTGGAGGATGGCCAATGGTGTCTGTGAAACCTCTGTTAGCTGGGAAGGCTTGTGGCTGGCATCTGCTCCAAACTTCTGGTTTCAAAATGGCTTTCTCCCAGGATGTTCCTCTCTAGGCTTCAGTGCCTCAAAAATGTCACTCTTAGTTGCACTTGGGATATTTGTCCTCTCTCAGCATCTCCAGAGCAAGAGTCTGCTTTCAACGGCCATCTTCAAACTATCATCTGCAGCTCCTGTGCTTTCTTCAAAGTGTCCCTCTTGGCTGTAGCTCCTCTTCAAAATGTCACTCACAGCTGCACTGAGTTCCCTCTGCCTGTCAGCTCATTTCTATGGCTCCACTGATCAGGTGGGGCCACGCCTCCATGGAAATAGCTCATCAGAGTTATCACCCACAGCTGGGTGGGGCGCATTCCAAAGAAACACTCAAAAAATTACAATCTAATCAACACTGATAACATCTGCCCATACAAGATTACATCAAAGATAATGGCATTTGGGGGACATGATATATTCAAACTGGCACAATGACTTAAGAGTAAAATAACAAAAAAGCAATTATCCCAACAAATCACAGGATGCACAACATTGCAAAATTTAGCACAGAGACAAGTGAGATATTGTTAGACTAGGAGAGATCATTTGTGGAATAATAAGATGTGAAAATACACAAGCATATTCCACATTGATGAAAGACATCAGCCTCCAGATACAGGAAACTCAATGTACCATGAGCACTGTCAATATTTAGGAAACTATAATGCGCCAAACCATGGCTTGAAAACTAAAGATATTGAGAACATCTTAATAGAACCCAGAAGCCAAAGAGGCAAGAATATTGTGACAGCTGATATCACAGGATTAATAAAATAAGATAGAATAAGGTTTTGTCATTTTGAAAGTATGTAAGGATCTCACAACCTAGTATTCTATTCTCAGCAGCAATATTGCCCCCAAATATAGATTTCTTCAGAAATTCTTAAACAGAAATTTTTCCTTGTTAGCAGCCTTGCATTAGAAAAAATTAATAGAGTGGGTTCAAGAGCAAATGATCACGGATTGAATATTGAAAATGCAGAAAAGATGCAGACTCCTGGAAAGGTAATATCAGATAAATAAAAGTGAATATTTTGTATTATGAAGCATTAATAGAAATTTTTTGTGGAGATTATCACATATGTAGAATTAAATGCACAATAATAATGCAAAAGGCAGGGATTAATAGTTTTCCAAGATACTAACATTTGTCAGGAAGCCATAAAAGTAATTATATGTGTTAGATTAAATCAAGGATGCATGGTTTAATCACCACTGTTACTACAGGCAGAGCTGGGTGTGTCCTCTGGATTATGGGATGATTAGATTACCAACTCTCTTACTCCATAAAAGGGAACAAGAGGAAGAAGTCAGTTCATTTTCCAGCAGGAGTCAGGCTTTCTGCTTCTCGGAACTGCAATGGAGACAGACTACTCGGCCACTATGGGGGTCCCTGCCTTGACAGATTTTCCAAGCCAGCCTTTCCTGGTGAGTATTGAATTCAATAACTATGATGGCAAAGCAGTCACTTAAATTTATTCTCATCTGTAAAATGTATTGTTAGTGTATATTTCTTTAAATGAGTCAATATCTTATAGTAAGTTGTGTTCAAGGCATTGATATTTGCCAGGTAATATTGAAGGTATTTGTACATTTTTGTATAGGAAACATTCTCAGTTACCTAGGTCAGATTACATGTTGCCATAATTGCTTCTATGAAAAGCAAAATTTAGCCCTGCATTTTTAAAATAATCCTTTTTATGGAAATTACATTTTTACCCAGTATGTTTCCATCTTATTTCATTCTGTCCTTACTAAAATATCATATCATCAGTTATGGAACCATTATTTGTAGTTAATTTTTCTCACTTTTTCTTCAACTTTATATCTTCCATCTGTGTCTCTTGATCTCTCTCCATCACTAATTATATCTTATGATTGATGAGAGATGGCATTCTACCTGAATATATGTTGTAAATGCATTGCTGTTTATTGTTTCTTTCTTCTCACAAAGACTTAGGATAAACTAGAGTAGTAACCATGGATCACAGAATTTAGATCTGAGGTTCACACATAGTAAGTGACCTATAAATTGGAAAGCAATTAAGTTCCCTCCAAACTTGGACATTTTAGGGAATGAAAGATAGGGATATGGTCATTGCAGGACAATAGGAATAAAATGGAATTCATGGTCTCCTGGTCTCCCTTTCTCTTAATATCTCCTAAAGACAGAAGTGAAGGGATTATAAAGAAAGATGAACTGATCAGGTTTGCACTGTAAGATATTATTGTATCTAGAGACTTGATAGGATTATGGGGAGAAAGGATTTGCAATCCTTGATAGGAGTTAATCTATCAGTACACAACTCAAAAGAAATTAATGTATTGTTATGTGGATTGATTTGAAGTATTTAAGAAAGTACATTTTTAAAGTTTGAATAATTTATTTCAATAAATCTGAGCATTTTCTATGTGAAAAACAATATTTGAACACTGCTCTCTGTAAAGCCTCAGAAAAAGTTACAGTAGTCTTGTCTTTTTAGTGCATCTGATTTAGTAATAAATATATGAAATAAATAAATAATAGTACATATATGAGTAAAAAGTTTCCTAAAAAACGTATCAAATGAGGGGAAAATTGAGTTTTGGTACTTAGATTACCAGATCAGGAATGATCAAATTGTGTTAGTAATATTTAATTTTTGACCTGAAAGGTGATCAAGTATTATTCAAAAGTGGTGGCTCTGTAAGTGGGTCAGGAATGTGGATGGAGAATTAAGTGGCAGGGTCTCCAGAATGACACTCAGGTTTTAGACCATATAGTAGCTCCAAGATGTGGGTTTTTTATTCTGAGGGAGGGGAGCAAGATTTGGGGGGAGATGTTTAGTTCAATGTGTGACCTGCTCGGTGTGAATTGATATATCAATGTAATTTCTGATGTAGTTACAGTGTGGGCAGGAGGATATTTGGAGTGGGGGAAGAGAGTCAGAGATGGGCTAATTTTGAAGACATTTTCATTTTGCTAGTGATATTTGACAACATGAGAATTGATATGATTGCCTAGAGGATGATGTAGGGAGAGAACATGTATGAGAGCAGGACTGACTTCTTAGACTCATCCCTCCTGGGATGGTTACAAAAGGGAGCCAGTGATGTGGCTTGGTGATATGGTCCATCCATGAGCAGGACATGATACAGTGAGTGGATCCCAGGGGAAAAAAGAGTCTGCAAGCAATGAACAGTCAAGTGTATCAGATGCTTTGCATTACAGCAGATTAGTAATGCTGATTTTCCACTCTACAATAAAATAAGTGATTTATGGGGCTAGCAAGGGAAGCTACTGTAGAATGGGAATAGGACACTTGGTTGCACTGTGTGGAAATTGAGACAATTGAATGTACTTGACCATTTCACCCCAATTCACTGGCAAAGGATGGGGGAAATTGCATGGATGGAGAGGGGTCCCAGGAATGCTGGATGAGGGATTGTTTTCAGATGAAAGAGATTTGTGCGAACTTAAAAGATGAGGGAAGGATCTATTAAAAGAGATTGAAACTACAGGAACTTTAAGAAAATATTGGAGGCATAAGTAATTCAAATGGAATTATGAGGGTAAGGATGGAGTAGTGCAGATTTCTTTGGAGAAGATACACTAAAGGAGCTATGGAAACTAGGTGACCTATGTTGGAAAAAAGATTGTCATGTAAAAATTTCAAATCTTTGGGTACAAAGAAAACTTTCATCCTTTTGTCCATATTATAGTGAGTTAGTCTCATTGTAAAAGAAATGGTGAGAGGTTGTTATCCTCAAAGAAGATGGTGGAGAGGGAAATTGTCTGGATTTGGCACTGGACAATGACCTAGAACTTTTGTCCTTTACTCAATGTATGTTTGATGTTATACATGATCCAGTTCTCAACCTGTGTTGCCTGTACCAGGAGCAGCAGCATCACTGGGAACTTAGAAGTTCAATCTTCCAAGTTCCATCCCAGACCTACTGCATCAGAATCTCCTGAATGTGGTTCTTGCAATCCAAGGTTTGCAAAATCTATCCAGGATTATGAGGCACAGTGCAATTTCAGAAACATTTCTCCAGTCAGAGAGGGTTGCAGTTCCAACAGAGCTAAGAGAATTCACCATTGCATGTAGTCTTTGTCCTGCATTTCACTCAAAATTTACATTTCATTTTCTTTTTAAAGGGGAAGCACCAATACAATATGATATCCCAGACTTCACAGAGGAAACAGCAGTGCCCTCTATCTTTGTCCAAGTGGAAGCCTCGTTTAAGCTCTGCACTCCCTGTAAGAATGACCAGCTGCATATTCCTGAGGCCTGTTACTAAAATTAGTTCCAATCCTGGAAATGTTATCAGACACAGGCGTTCAGAGGAGAACTTGGAGAAGCCGAATCAGCTGTATTGGTACAGGAGACTGGAGGGGCTCCAGGCATACGGCAGTGCAGGAGAACCTTTAAGTACCCTGGAATTCCCAAATGCCTTAGAATTAATTGTACCAGGTGGTCTTGCTGAGCCCCTGGGTCCTGCTGTTGACAGAAATCTTCACATCAGTCCCGAGCCCTCTCCTGGCAATTCTGTAGATTGGGTAGATCAAGGTCATCATGGTGTCTCAGACCCCCTTGGCAGACAACAGGTAACTTACAATGATGTCAGGAAGCAGGCACGGAGAGTGAAGAAAGCAAGGGAGAGACTGGCTAAGGCCTTGAAGCCAAACAGGCTGGCACAGGAAGCAGAGCAAAAGAGAGGCCCAGAAGAAAAATTCTGAGAAGTCAATGAAGAAAGAAGGACATGATGAAGAAACTGAGATTGACCCTTGAAAAGTTCAACATGAAACAGCCCTGATGTACAATAGCATGTCTATGTCATGTCCATTATGTTTACTTGCTCTGAACTTTGAATTCATGTTATACCCAAGCTTTTCTTTATTAAACTCTTTGAGCGACAAAGTGTGAGGAGTACTTTGATTTGGGAGTGTAATAAGGTTGGCAGTCATGCAGTGAGAAAGGATTTCTTTACTTTTCTTTCTACATCCTAATTTTAAAATTACCATTGACCAGGATCTTAATTCACTTTTTTTTTCATTTTTATTGAGATTGTTCAGATACCATACAATTATCCAAAGATCCAATGTGTACAATCACTTGCCCCTGGGTACCCTCATACAGCTATGCATCCATCACACTTAATTTTTGTTCAATTTTTAGAAACTTTTCATTACTCCAGACAAGAAATAAAGTGAAAGATGAAAAAAGAAAAGGAAACTCTAATCCTCCACTATCCCTAACCAACCCCCCTCAATTGTTGACTCGTAGTATTCATATAGTACATTTGTTACTGTTTATGAAAAAATGTTGAAATACTACTAACTGCAGTATATAGTTTGTAATAGGTATATAGTTCTTCCCTATATGCCCCTCTATTATTAACTTCTAATTGTATTGTCATACATTTGTTCTGGTTCATGGAAGTGATTTCTAGTATTTGTACAGTTGATCATGAACATTGCCCACCATAGGATTCAGTTTTATACATTCCCATCTTTTGAACTCCAACTTTCTTTCTGGTGACATATATGACTCTGAGCTTCCCCTTTCCACCTCATTCACACACCATTCGGCACTGTTAGTTATTCTCACGTCTTGCTACCAACACCCCTGTTCATTTCCAAACATTTAAGTTCATCCTAATTGAACATTCTGCTCATACTAAGCAACCACTCCCCTTTCTTAAACCTCGTCCTATATCTTGGTACCTTATATTTCATGTCTATGAGTTTACATATTATAATTAATTCCTATCAGTGAGACCCTGCCATAATTGTCCTTATGTGTCTGGCTTATTTCACTCAGTATATTGCCCTTGAGGTTTTGTCATCAACCCATTTTTTTTTACTATGGTTTTGTTCACTCACCATACATTCCATCCCAAGTAAATAATTGATGGTTCTCTGTGTGGTCATACATTTATGTGTTCACCACCTCCACCACTATCTATATAGGGGCATCTACATTTCTTCCACAAGGCAGGAGGGAGAGTCAAAGAAGGTAGAGAGGCAAAAGAAAGAGGAAAAAAAATGACAGCTAGGAAGCTGCAAAAGGAAAAATAACCTTAAATCAAAGTAGAATAAAGAATCAGACAATACCACCAATGTCAAGTGTCTAACATGCCTCCCCTATCCCCCCCTCTTATCTGCAATCACCTTGGTATATCACCTTTGTTACATTAAAGGAAGAATGATACAATGATTCTATTATTTACAGTCTCTAGTTTATGCTGATTGCATCCCTCCCCCAATCCCTCCCCATTTTTAATACCTTGCAAGGTTGACATTTGCTTGTTCTCCCTCGTAAAAGAACATATTTGTACCTTTTATCACAATTGTTGAATACTCTAGATTTCACCAAGTTACACAGTCCCAGTCTTTATCTTTCCTCCTTTCTTCTGGTGTCTCACATGCTCCGCACCTTCCTCTCTCAACCATATTCATAGTTATCTTTGTTCAGTGTACTTACATTGTTGTGCTACCATCTCCCAAAATTGTGTTCCAAACCACGCACTCCTGTCTTCTCCTATCATGCTGTAGTTCTCCTTTTAGTATTTCCTGTAGGGCAGGTGTCTTGTTCACAAAGTCTCTCATTGTCTGTCAGAAAATATTTTGAGCTCTCCCTCATATTTGAAGGACAGCTTTGCTGGATATAGGATTCTTGGTTGGTGGTTTTTCTCTTTCAGTTTCTTAAATATATCACACCACTTCCTTCTTGCCTCCATGGTTTCTGCTGAGAGATCCGCACATAGTCTTATTAAGCTTCCTTTGTATATAATGCATCGTTTTTCTCTTGCTGCTTTCAGGATTCTCTCTTTGTCTTTGACATTTGATAATCTGATTATTAAGTGTCTTGGCATAGGCCTATTCATATCTCTTCTGTTTGGAGTACGTTGCGCTTCTTGGATCTGTAATTTTGTTTTTCATAAGAGATGGGAAATTTTCATTAATTATTTCCTCTATTATTGCTTCTGCCCCCTTTCCCTTCTCTTCTCCTTCTGGGACACCAATGATATGTACATTATTGTACTTTGTTTCATCCTTGAGTTCCCAGATACGTTGCTCATATTTTTTTCATTCTTTTCTCCATCTGCTCCTTTGTGTGTAGGCTTTCAGGTGTTTTGTTCTCCAGTTCCTGAGTGTTTTCTTCTGCCTCTTGAGATCTGCTGTTGTATGTTTCCATTCTGTCTTTCATCTCTTGTGTTGTGCCTTTCATTTCCATAGATTCTACTAGTTGTTTTTTTGAACTTTTGATTTCTGCCATATATATGCCCAGTGTTTCCTTTACAGCCTCTATCTCTTTTGGAATATCTTCTCTAAACTTTTTGATTTGATTTAGCATTAGTTTAAATTCCTGTATCTCAGTTGAAGTGTACATTTGTTCCTTTGACTGGGCCATAACTTTGTTTTTCTTAGTGTAGGTTGTAATTTTCTGTTGTCTAGGCATGGTTTCCTTGGTTATCCAAATCAGGTTTCCCCAGACCAGAACAAGCTCAGGTCCCAGAGGGAAGAAATATTCAGTATCTGGTTTCCCTGCTGCTGTGTCTTAGAAAATTGCTCCACCCTTTGATGCCTCAGGTCACTGTGCTTTTCTGCCCAGCAGGTGATGCCTGTTAGCCTATAATTCTTGACTGGTGTGAGGAGGTGTGGCCGTGTTCCCCCAGGCTCTGGGATCTGGTTCTGAACAGAAAGGGCCCCACCCCTTTCCTCCTAGAGAAGACAGAGCCCCCAGGTGGAGGTCATTAGCATTTCAATGGTCTCACTCTCTGCTTGTGCTGTCTCCACCCTTCCCCGATTCACAGCCCTAGACACTGAACATGACTGGGGCTTTCTCCACTGAGCCAAAAAAGAAACAGATATTCCCCTTCAGACCCAGTCCAAGGCGACCCTCCAGCTCTCCAAGGTCAGTCATCACCCAAAGCCTCTGACTGTTTTTTGGAGATGCGTACCTGTAGTGAGCAGTTCACACTCGCTACTTAAAACCCCAGTTGGAGCTCAGCTGAGCTATATTCACTTGCTGGGAGAGAGCTTCTCTCTGGCAACATGAGGCTTTGCAGCTCAGGCTATGGGGGAGGGGGTCTCACGACTTGGATCCACAGGTTTTACTTACAGATTTTATGCTGTGTTCTCAGGCATTCCTCCCAATTCAGGTTGGTGTATGATAAGTGGATGGTCTCATTTGTCCTCCCACAGTTATTCTGGATTATTTACTAGTTGTTTCTGGTTTTTTGTAGTTGTTCCAGGGGGACTACTTAGCTTCCACTCCTCTCTATGCCGCCATCTTGCCCCGCCTCCCTTAATTCACTTTTTAAGGTATTAAAGGTTTATTAAAATTTTAAGTTACAAAGTAACTCATGCTCACTAAGAAAAGAGAAATAATATGGATTGTTATATGACAAAAGATATATAGTTTCTTCATTCTCATTATTTTAAGTAACTAATACTAACAGATTAGTATGTAGCTACCACATCTTACATTATATGAATACAGATGCACATGTAAGTACATTTTTTTCATTTTCAAAATGTGATCATGCTATAGATATTTCTTGGCAACTTCATTTTTCACAGAAATGGACATCATAGATAGTCCCCAGTCAAGCAGCTACAGATCTACTTCATCAGTTTTGTTTATTTTCATTTGTTTTTTTTTGTTGTTGTTGTTGTTAGAGAAGCTGTACATGTACAGAAAACCCAGGCAGAAATGTAGAATTTTCATATACTTCTCCTCACACAGTTTTCTTTTTCATTAACACCTGGCATTGGTGTGGAAAGGCTCAAGTAGAACAGAATTTTTGCAGAATTTAGGTTGTTTGTAAAGGCTTAGAAATGACGATTATGGTAGCAAATTATGGTGAGTGTAATTCCCAATGCTGAATTATGTATGTGAATATAGTTGAAATGGGAAGTTTTGGGTCATGTATGTTTCTAGAATGAAAATTAGAAGATAAAACATATGACTGTATAACACAGTAAACCCTAACATGAATGATGAGCTGAGTTAATAGTACATGTATAAGAATGTTCTTTCATGTATTATAGCAAATATATGACACTAATACAAAGTGTTATTAATAGAGTGGTATATGGGAAAATACACCTAAACTATGGACTATACTTAATATAGGGCCTATACTTAATAATACTGTTTTAATATTCTTTCATCAGTTGTAAGAGTGATACCACAGTAAAGCAAAGTGTCAACGATAGGGGGTACATGGAAATGCTGTATTTTGTTTTTACATGACTCTTCTGTAATTCCACTAATTCTCTAAATATTTACTCCATACATGTCCATGTCTCTGTGAGGAAGGCATTTTTGGGGTGGGCAGTGGATAATGGAAGTCTCTGACCCCCCGGCGCTTTGGTGGCAGCAGAGACTATGCTGGAGTGTCTGTCTCAGCACACATGTGGTGCACAGGTACAGAAAGGTAAGGGTCACCAGCCCAGTTCTTGTAGAAGACCCAGACCTGGGCTCCTCTGCTCTAGGGTCTCCAGGTCCAGGAAACTTCAGGACTTCATTTCTTTGTAGAATAGCTGACCTGAAAGTTTAGGGATTTCTCTGGACAAGATAAAATAAATTTTTATTTGTACATGAAGACATCAAGTTCTGATAATTTGTATATATCTGTATATGTATATATGCATGCAGACCTTATATTTTCAGTCATGCTGCTATATACTATTCTATACACTGTTTTATTTCCTAATAGCCTGCCATGAATACATTTTATATCAAGAATGTAGTTTTATATAAACAAATATCAGTTTAATACTGCCGTTTGGTGTATATATATAAACAGATATATAAATGCATAACATTGAACGAATACCCTATTTCTTGATATAAAAATGGCTCTAATTTTTGATACTTCAAAGATGACAACTGTTAGCCTCCATATGCATCATTTTTTTTTAATTTTCAAAACAGATATTCAGTACCTTTATTTTAGAGGAGAACTTTGACTTTGAAAACACTCAGTTTTTCCCACTGAAGGGTTGCACCATTCCTGGGAGTACTGCAATACCAGGCTGATCAGTGGAGAGCATGGAGCAAGCTCTTATTCCACTTATGCACCATTTTTGCACATATTAAAGCTTGAGGCAAACAAGTTGAGTAAAATATTGCCCCAATACCTCCAAGAATCATGGTACCTCCTTGAATTTCCAGTTACAGTGTGTGAAATGGTACAATTCTCATATAATTGCCAAATTTGTTTCCTGTGAATTTTCACATGAAATACATGAAATGTCATTTGATCATTTTTGTTTTTTAAAAAATATTATTTGATATCTCTATTATTGTTTCCTAAAATTCTGTTTCACTGAGTTGCATATTCATCCCTTTTACTGATTATTTTTCTGCATGATGTAATACTACCTATTTACTCAAAAGTGTTCTCTAAATAATGTGAATCTTAAATACATATAAAATAATACAGAGATATTTTATTCTCCAATGTGGCCAAATTACACTTTATTTTTATATATGACATAAAAACAATTTAACATGTTTTAATTGAAACAACCTATTTCAGTTTTGGTGTAATTCTTTATCTACCCTAAGAATACCTGCACACCAATATTAATATCTGATATTTTATTGTTTCATGATTAGCTATGTTTGCTAATGTTGTCATTATACAAAATACCAGAAATAGACTCAGTTTTATAAAGGGGACTTGTGAGGTTACAAATTTATAGTTTTAAGGTCCTAATTGTCCAAACAAAGGCTACAAAACAAGGATACCTTCACTGAGGAAAGGATGATGGTATCTGGAACACCTCTGTCAGCTGGGAAGGCACATGGCTGGCATCTGCTGGTTCTTTTCTCCAAGGTTCTGGTTTCAAAATTGCTTTCTCCAAAATGTCTCTGGCCTTCTGTCTCTCTTAACTTCTCTTTCTCAGCTCCTGTACTTCTTTGCTTGTTCTCCCATGGCATTTCTCTCTCAGTATTTTGGGGTCCTCTCTTGGCTTCTTCCAGGCAAACTCTGGGCTTCATCTCTTAGCTTAGCATCTCCAAAAACCCTACTGTTTGCAACTCCAAGCATCTCTAAATATGAACAAGTATCTGTTGTTGGCTCTTGAGTTCTCATAAGTAATCCAGTGAACCAAAGACCCACACTAAGTGGGCAGAGCCCAGACCTCGATGGAAATAATTTAATCAGAGGTTCCACCCTAATCAACAGACTAAGTCTGCCCCCATAAGATTGTATTAAAGTATATGACTTTTCTTTGGGACATAATATACTCAAACACACATTCAAACCCCTGGACCCCAGAAAAACATGTTCTTTCCAAATGCAAAAATACATTCATTCCATCAAAATATAGCTAAGTACAAAGTCCTAACTTTCTCCTTTGGGTGTGGACCTGTGAAATACAGAAGTTATCTGCTGTCAATATGCAAAGGAAGGATAGTAATCAAATGAGCATTCCCATTGCCATAGGAAGAAATTGAAAAAATATATATTTGTCTTGGGACTCGGGCAAGATGGTGGCATAGAGAGGAGTGGAAGCTAAGTAGTCCCCCTGGAACAACTACAAAAAAACAGAAACAACTAGTAAATAATCCAGAATAACTGCGGGGGGACAAACGAGGCCATCCACTCATCATACACCAACCTGAATTGGGAGGAATGCCCGAGAACACAGCATAAAATCTGTAAGTAAAACCTGCGGAACCAAGTCATGAAATCCCCTCCCCCATAGCCCGAGCTGCAAAGCCTCGTGGTGCCAGAGAGAAGCTCTCTCCCAGCAAGCGAATATAGCTCAGCTGAGCTCCAACTGGGGTTTTAAGTAGCGAGTGTGAACTGCTCACTACAGACATAAAATTACAGATCCAAGAAGCGCAGCGTACTCCAAACAGAAGAGATATGAATAGGCCTACGCCAAGACACTTAATAATCAGATTATCGAGACCCGCGTGTGGCGCAGGCAAGGACCATGAAAATAAACAGCCGCTCTCTTGCGAGCCTTCTTCCTTGGGTCTCCGTCTGAGTTTCCGCCACTGCGGGTCCGCTCAGACGCCGAAGAAGATCTAACTGCAGCCATGAGCAGCAATGAGTGCTTCAAGTGTGAACGATCTGGCCACTGGGCCTGGGAATGCCCTACTGGAGGAAGCCATGGTCGTGGAATGAGAAGCCGTGGCAGAGGTGGTTTTACCTTGGATAGAGGTTTCCAGTTTGTTTCCTCATCTCTTCCAGACATATGTTATCGCTGTGGTGAGTCTGGTCATCTTGCCAAGGATTGTGATCTTCAAGAGGATGCCTGCTATAACTGCAGTAGAGGTGGCCACATTGCCAAGGACTGCAAGGAGCCCAAGAGAGAGCGAGAGCAGTGCTGCTACAACTGTGGCAAACCAGGCCATCTGGCTCGTGACTGCGACCATGCGGACGAGCAAAAGTGCTATTCTTGTGGAGAATTTGGACACATTCAAAAAGACTGCACCAAAGTGAAGTGCTATAGGTGTGGTGAAACTGGTCATGTAGCCATCAACTGCAGCAAGACAAGTGAAGTCAACTGTTACCGTTGTGGCGAGTCAGGGCACCTTGCACGGGAATGCACAATTGAGGCTACGGCTTAATTATTTTCCTTTGTCTCCCCTCCTTTTTCTGATTGATGGTTGTATTATTTTCTCTGAATCCTCTTCGCTGGCCAAAGGTTGGCAGATAGAGGCTACTCCCAGGCCAGTGAGCTTTACTTGCCGTGTAAAAGGAGGGAAGGGGTGGAAAAAATTGACTTTCTGCATTTAACTACAAAAAAAGTTTATGTTTAGTTTGGTAGAGGTGTTATGTATAATGCTTTGTTAAAGAACCCCCTTTCTGTGCCACTGGTGATTAGGGATTAATGAATGGGAAGAGTTGAGTCAGACCAGTAACCCCGTTTTGGGTTTCTTGAATATGTTCCCATGTAGGAGGTAAAAACAATTCTGGAAGTGTCTATGAACTTCCATAAGTAACTTTAATTTTAGCATAATGATGGCCTTGGATTGTCTGACCTCAGTAGCTGTTAAATAACATCAAGTAACATCTGTATCAGGCCCTCCATAGAGCATACAGTTGAGTGGGAGTAAACAAAATAAAAAGAGAAACATGCATGTTAATGGCTGTGCAAGAGAGAAATCGAGATAAAAGCCTAAACAGGAAAAACTTCATCACAGCATTGATGCTGGATATACAGACGGTGATGACAAAGGTTTAGAACACATTTTTTCAAAGACTAAATCTAAAACCTAGAGTAAACATCGATACTCAGAGTTAGCATAATTTGGAGCTATTCAGGAATTGCAGAGAAATGCATTTTCACAGAAATCAAGATGTTATTTTTGTATACTATATCACATAGACAACTGTGTTTCATTTGCTGTAATCAGTTTTTAAAAGTCAGATGGAAAAAGCAACTGAAGTCCTAGAATATAGAAATGTAATTTTAAACTATCCAATAAAGCTGGAGGAGGAAGGGGAAAAAAAATAATCAGATTATCAAATGTCAAAGACAAAGAGAAAATCTTGAAAGCAGCAAGAGAAAAGCGATCCATTACATACAAAGGAAGCTTCATAAGACTATGTGCGGATCTCTCAGCAGAAACCATGGAGGCAAGAAGGAAGTGGTGTGATATATTTAAGATACTGAAAGAGAAAAACCGCCAACCAAGAATCCTGTATCCAGCAAAGCTGTCCTTCAAATATGAGGGAGAGCTCAAAATATTTTCTGACAAACAGACAATGAGAGACTTTGTGAACAAGACACCTGCCCTACAGGAAATACTAAAGGGAGCACTACAGGGTGATAGAAGACAGGAGTGCATGGTTTGGAACACAATTTTGGGAGATGGTAGCACAACAATGTAAGTACACTGAACAAAGGTAACTATGAATACGGTTGAGAGAGGAAGGTGGGGAGCATGTGAGACACCACAAGAAAGGAGGAAAGATAAAGACTGGGACTGTGTAACTTGGTGAAATCTAGAGTATTCAACAATTGTGATAAAATGTACAAATATGTTCTTTTACGAGGGAGAACAAGCAAATGTCAACCTTGCAAGGTGTTAAAAATGGGGAGGCATTGGGGGAGGGATGCAATCAGCATAAACTAGAGACTGTAACTAATAGAATCATTGTATTATGCTTCCTTTAATGTAACAAAGGTGATATACCAAGGTAAATGCAGATAAGAGGGGGGGATAGGGGAGGCATGTTAGACACTTGACATTGGTGGTATTGTCTGATTCTTTATTCTACTTTGATTTAAGGTTATTTTTCCTTTTGCTGCTTCCTAGCTGTCATTTTTTTTTCCTCTTTCTTTTGCCTCTCTACCTTCTTTGACTCTCCCTCCTGCCTTGTGGAAGAAATGTGAATGCTCTTATATAGATAGTGGTGAAGGTGGTGAACACATAAATGTATGACCATGTAGAAAACCATCGATTATTTACTTGGGATGGAATGTATGGAGAGTGAACAAAACCATATTAAAAAAAAAATGGGTTGATGACAAAACCTCGAGGGCAATATACTGAGTGAAATAAGCCAGACATATTAGGACAATTATGGCAGGGTCTCACTGACAGGAACTAATTATAATATGTAAACTCATAGACATGAAATATAAGGTACCAAGATACAGCACGAGGCTTAAGAATGGGGAGTGGTTGCTTAATATGAGGAGAATGTTGAATTAGGATGAACTCAAATGTTTGGAAATGAACAGGGGTGTTGGTAGCAAGATATGAGAATAACTAACAGTGCCGAATGGTGTGTGAATGAGGTGGAAAGGGGAAGCTCAGAGTCATATATGTCACCAGAAGGAAAGTTGGAGGTCAAAAGATGGGAATGTATAAAACTGAATCCTGTGCTGGGCAATGTCCATGATCAACTGTACAAATACTAGAAATCACTTCCATGAACCAGAACAAATGTATGACAATACAATTAGAAGTTAGTAATAGAGGGGCATATAGGGAAGAACTATATACCTATTACAAACTATATACTACAGTTAGTAGTATTTCAACATTTTTTCATAAACAGTAACAAATGTACTATATCAATACTACGAGTCAACAATTGAGGGGGGTTGGTTAGGGATAGTGGAGGATTAAAGTTTCCTTTTCTTTTTTTCTTTTTTCATCTTTCACTTTATTTCTTGTCTGGAGTAATGAAAAGTTTCTAAAAATTGAACAAAAATTAAGTGTGATGGATGCACAGCTGTATGAGGGTACCCAGGGGCAAGTGATTGTACACTTTGGATCTTTGGATAATTGTATGGTATCTGAACAATCTCAATAAAAATGAAAATTTATATATATATATTTGTCACAGGAAAAAAAATTCTCAAAACCTACAGTGTGTACTTCATTAGATTTCAAAGTCTTAGAATCATTTATAGAATGATGTTTAGCCTTGGGGCTTGAGAAAACAGGATTCTAACCCATTCCAAGGGCCTTCATGGCAACCCTTTTTCTCCAACTGCTGGAGTGAGTGCTTTAGCATATCATGCACTGGGGAGACCATCTTCTTCTCAGCCTCACCCTCCTCAAGTATCCAGTTGCCACCAGACTTTGCATCTCAGGGGAAAAGCCTCCCTCTCCAAATACTGGGATGGTGGCCAGGCTCTCTCCAATCTCCAGGGGATGTGCTCCACTCCCTCTGAGGTCTGGGGTGGCAGAACAGTTCCTGAGAATCTAGGTGGAAACCCCCCACTCTGCCTCTGGGGCAAACTCACCCTTTCCATATGCATGGGCTGTTCTGCTCTGCTTGCCCAAGGTTTCTTGGCTTCAGACCTTGGCTTTCAGTGTCCTGCCTTTCAAGTCATCATTCTCTCAGTTTGTCCCTTTTCTATCCTGTCCAGTCCAGACTGTCAGTGGTTCTGTTTACAAGATCTCACAAAAAAATCTGTTCATTTGGCATGAATCATACAGGGGTCAAAACCATCATAAAATAGGACTTTTCACAAATCCTTTCTGGATAACTCTATCCCCAGTCCTGGCTTGTATGAGATGATTATCTCGTTCCAGTTTCCATTATATCCTCACATGGGGCACTATCCTCTGGGGTTTCACCTTCTGGAAGCCCAGAATCTTCCTGATGATCAGTGTCTTTTCACCCAAGAGTTCAGTTCTCAGCTTATCTCTTTCCTGTCCCATTTTACTGTGAGCTGCAAGGAGAAGCCAGGCTGCATTTTCCATATCTAGTTTAAAAATCTCTTCAGCTAAGTATCCCAGGTGGTTGCTTTCACATTTTGCCTTCCTTCTAATACCAGGAATCAATCTTGCCCAATTCTCTGCCAGTTTAAAACAAGGATCACCTTTCTTCCAGTTTACAATGACACATTCAACATTTCTGTTTCATGCCTCCTCAGAAGTATCTTTAGAGTCCATATTTCTAACAACAGTCTCTTCAAAGCAATCTAGGCCTTTTTTATCAAGCTCCTCATTCTTCCAGAATCTTTCCCTTATACATTTAAAAATTGGTTCCAACATGTTTGGTATTTGCAAACTCAGGAGCACCTCAATTCTCTGATATCAAAATCTGTTCCAGTTTGCTAATGCTGCTGTCATGCAAAATACCAGAAGTGGATTGGCTTTTTTTTTTTAATTCAGTTTTATTGAAATACATTCACACACCATACAGTCATCCATGATATACAATCCACTGTGCACAGTATGATAACATAGTTATGCGTTCATCACCACAATCTATCTCTGAACATTTTCCTTACATCAGAAAGAACCAGAACAAGAATAAAAAATAAAAGTGAAAAAAGAACACCAAAATCATCCCCCCATCCCACCCCATTTGTCCTTTAGTTTTTATCCCCATTCCTCCACTCATCCATACACTAGATAAAGGGGGTGTGATCCACAAGGTCTTCACAATCACACTGTCACCCCTTGTAATCTATATTATTATATAATTGTCTTCAGGAGTCCAGACTGCTGGGTTGGAGTTTGGTAGTTTCAGGTATTTACTTCTAGCTATTCCAATACATTAAAGCCTAAGAGGTGTTATCTATATAGTGCATAAGAATGTCCACCAGAGTGACCTCTCGACTCCATTTGGAATCTCTCAGCGGCTGAAACTATTTCGTCTCATTTTGCATCCCCCTTTTGGTCAAGAAGATACTCTCAGTCCCATGATGCCGGGTCCACATTCATCCCTGGGAGTCATACTCTGCGTTGCCAGGGAGATTTACACCCCTGGGAGTTGGGTCCCACGTAGGGGGGAGGGCAGCGAGTTCACCTGTCGAGATGGCTGTTAGAGAGAGAGAGGGCCACATCTGAGCAACAAAGAGGTACTCAGGGGGAGACTCTTAGGCACCATTACATACAATTTAGACTCTCCTTTGTGGTAATGAGCTTCATAAGGGCAAGTCCCATGCTCAAGGGCTCAGCACATCAAACCGCCAGTCCCAATGTTTGTGACAACATCAACACCAGTCCAGGTGAGGATGTCCAACACAAGTGGATTGGCTTTTATGAAGGGGATTTATTAGGTTACAAATTTACAGTTCTAAGGCCATAAGTGTCCAATGTAAGGCATCAACTCAAAGATACCTTCACTGAGGAAAGGTCAATGGTGTCTGGAACACACCTGTTAACTGGGTAGGTCCAGCCCATGGTTAGTGTCTGCTGTTCCTTTTCTCCCAGGTTTCAAAATGGCTTTCTCCAAAATGTCTCTGGCCTTCTGTCTATCTTAGCTTCTCTGTCTCAGCTACTGTGCATCTTTGCTTGTTCTCCCAGTGTGTTTCTCTCTAAGCATCTCTGCGTCCTCTCTTAGCTTCTCTGGGGCAGACTCTGGGCTTCATCTCTTAACTTCCGTCTCCAAATGCCCTTTGGTCCACAACCACAAACATCTCTAAATGTCAGCAATTTTATGTGTTGGCTCTCTAGTTCTCTTAAGTAATCCAGTGAACCAATCAAGACCAACTATGAGTAGGCAGGGTCCATGCCTCCATGGAAATAATTTAATCAGAGTTTACCCCCTAATCAACAGACTAATTAGTCTGCCCACTCAAGATTGCATTAAAGAATATGGCTTTTCTGGGGCACATAATATATACAACCTGGCACACTTATATGTTATTTAAACATCTGGAGTTAATATTGGCATAATTGTGACATAAAATTCATTTGATTTTTTACATCTCCTACCAATTAACAATATATATTGATAATGCATATTTTCCTGACCCTCCCCACCCACTCATGTCAGAGGATTTTATCAGTTCAGGGTCCATTGATAGGTCATAAGTCATTGCTGGAAGAAGTAGAGCTGTATATAGAAATACGGTCAGAGTGGCCTTTAATGAACAGAATTGCTTCTATTCTCTCCTTTCCATCCCTTCCTTCATTCTAGCCTCAGTGGACTTTCTCAACAATGAGCAGTACAATAACAGCAGTGAGGATAAAGGGCAGCTTATCAGAATTCAAAAGAAATTATTCAAATATTTTCCTGATGTTTTTTGTTTTTGTTTTTGTTTGTAGTTACTCTTTATCTGAAAGAAATTATTGTCTATTCACTGTTTGCTAAAGGTTACAAAATGAATGGCTACATCATGAAATATTTTTGATATCTTTTGGGATGATCATACAATTTTCCTCACTATTCCATTAACACAGTAAGTAATATTGTTTTATTTCTAAATATACATTGATATTCCATTCCTTCATTCCTGGTCAAAATCCAACTTGGCCACAATTATTAGTTTTCATGAATATTATCTCTCATTCACCATGAAAATACAGTGTGGTGTTTGCATCTATGATCATGAATCTTCCTGTACTGTCATCTTTTCCTGTATTTTTGTGTAGGATTTCAGTGTCAAGAACTGGCCTCATTATGTGAATGGAGAAACTTTTTTAAAAAAATTGTGGAATTAGCTGTTATTTTTTCTAAAATATTTGGTATAATTTTTCAGTGGATCTATTTCTTTGTGAATAATTTAAAATTATAAATTAAATCCCTTTATTAAATGGAGTGCTACCTACATTTCATATTAAAATATAAATTATATCAGATTGGTTAGAAGGCATTTTATAGGAATTTGGTAATTTCATCTATATTTTCCAGTTTTTGCATACATTTTTCATAACATCAACTTATTATATTTTAGTATTGGAAGGTTCTGATATTTATTATTTGAACTTGTTCTACCTTAAATTTTTTCCATCAGTCTATTTTTGGCTGTTTTTGAAATCTTTTCATCACAGGCTTGTTTTTTTATTTAATTTGTATTATTTATATAAAATATATTCTAATACAATTGGATGCATTCTTTGCCATATGGATTTGCCTCTTATTTTGTGTATGTAAGGGTCTTTTCTAGGCATCTATGCTAGTTTGGATGTATTACGTCCCCCAAAATGCCATGTTCTTTAATGCAATCTTGTGGGGGCAGGCATATTAGTGTTGATTAGGTTGGAATCCTTTGATTGAGTGTTTCCATAGAGACATGACTCAATGAACTGTGAGCAAGACCTTTGATTGGCTAATTACCATGGAGGTGTTACCCCACCCATTCAGGGAGGGTCTTAATTAAGTCACTGAGGCCATATAAAAGAGCTGACAAACAGAAGGAACTTAGTGAGCTGCAGCTGAGAGGCACAATTTGAAGACAGCCATTGAAAGCTGACACTGTCATTTTACAGAATGCTAATTTGAAACACAACCTGGGAGCAAGCTCATGCCAGCTATGAGCCTTCCCAGCTAACAGAGGTGTTCTGGATACCAATGGCCTTTCTCCAGTGAAGTTACCTATTGTTGATGCCTTACTTTGGAAACTTCATGGTCTTAAGATTGTAACTTTGTAACCAAATAAACTCTGTTTATAAAAGCCAATCCATTTCTGGTGTTTTGCATAATGGCAGCATTAGCAAAGAAGAACAGTCTCTTTTTTATTAATTTCTACTTTAAGATTTTTTTTTGTCAGAAACACACTGTGTATGATTTCAGTGTTCTGACACTTTTTTGGTATCCTTTTAATGGTCAGATGTGTTTACATTCATTGGGCATTCATAATGAATCAGAGTTCTGTTATATATGTATTTATTAAGCTCAAATATTCCGCAACTTTGCTTCTTTCATTTTCTCCTTTTTGATATGACAGTTTCTGAGACAGTTATATTAAATATCCATATCTGTTTGTTAATCAGTCTATTCATGCACATCATTCTTTAAATGATTGCTTTATACACTTTAGGGTTATATAGGTTCTGCGTATATGTGTACATACACATATATTTAAATGTTATTACCAGTACTTCATTTTGTCTTCTTTTTGCCATATGTGATCATCATTGGTACTTCACAATCTTTTTGCTATTATGATTTCATTGGTTATTAACATGACTACCCATGCTTTTGTTTGGTTAATATTAATATGGGTGTGCTAGTTTGGATTATGTCCCCCCAAACACAATGTTCTTTAATGCAGTCTTGTGGAGGAAGATGTATTACTGTTGATTAGGTGGGAATCCTTTGATTGTTTCCATGGGGATGTGATTCAACCTACTGTGAGTGAAACATTTGATTGGATTATTTCCAATAATGTGTCCTCTTTGATCTGATAATTTCTCAGAGTGGGGTTATATTAAATCTCCATATGTTTGTGAATCCATCTATTTATTCATGTTGTTCTTTAAATGATTGCTTTATACTATTTAGGGTTATATTTGTTATACTGGACCCTGTCCATTGATTTAATCACTGGAGTCCTATAAAGGAGCTCACAAAGGGACAGATCTCAGAGCAGCTGCAGCCAAGAGAGATATTTTGAAGATGGCCATTGAAAGTAGACTTTTGCTACTTCAGAGTTTGCCTGAGAGAAACTAAGAGAATACCACCAGATGCCTAGAAAGACATGTCCTTGGAGAAAGCCATTTTGAAACACAAACTGGGAGCAAGCAGATGCCAGGCACATGCCTTCTGAGCTAAGAGAGATTTTCTGGGTGCCATTGGCCTTCCTCTGGCTTTTCCTTCTGTTGATACCATTGTTTGGACACTCTTATGGCTTTAGGAAATAACTCTGTAACCAAATAAATCCCCTTTATAAAACCAATCCATTTCTTATATTTTGTATAATGGCAGCATTAACAAACAATGGCATATAATCTCTATTCCTTTATTTTGATCCCTTCTGTGTTTTCATTTCAAGCACTGTGTATTAGGGTTCTCTAGGGAAAGAGAAACAAGAAGAGATATCTGTAAATATAAGATTTTATAAAAAGTGTGTAATGCAACTATGGGGATGCATGATTCCATGAGTCCAAATTCCATAAGGCAGGATGATGATTCCAAATTCCATAGGGCAGGCAGTGAACTGGCAACTCCCATGAAGGTGTTTGATGAACTACTAAGGAATTGCATTGCTAGGTAGCCAAAGAAGAAGTGAAAGTGCACTCTTTATTCCTTAAAAGTCTTCAACTGATTGGATTGAATCCAGCTGATTTAATTCTCTCATTGTGGAAGACACAACCTTTGTTGATGTAATCAGTCACAGATGCAGTCAATTGACTGAGTATTTAATAAACCAGACTTCTGGTTTATTAACCAGCCATGAGTGTCCTTGCAGTAATGGTTTGTCCAGTGCTGGCTTTACCAGACACCTGGATACCATCATCTGGTCAAGTTGACAGATGAACCTAACCATCTCAGTCCACCTCTTGTCAAATTGGCAGTTATACAGATCACCTTAAACCATTCTGTGTCTCTAAGTAGAGAACAATAATGGACATATATTTTGCTAACAAAACTCAGCTGTCCTACATACAACAAGAAATGCACTAAATCTCTCCAGAAAAGGGTGCAAGTCCTTGGGTAACATTGACTCTTAAACTTGATTTCCTTTAACCTAAATTCTGTGAAATGAGCAATACAGCTTATGTCATATGATAAGGGGATAAGATAGAGAAGAAAATAAAGAAGTTTGCTTTACAGACAAATACAAACATAGTCATAACAAAACAAGGAGGAAATATTCATGACATCATACTCCTCATTTCTGTAACTGGTCATGTGGTTATAGTTCATGTTTATCACTACCTTCTTCCACTACCCATTCCATGTTCCCTTTATCCTCAGCAAGCACTTCAGCTTCTCATGGTTCTTTGCCTGCTGGGGTGACCCAGACCTTCATTCCTGAAGTTGCTTGGCCATTGTTACTCCTGCATGGATTAGGTTGTTTCAGTTATCCATTGACCTTAATGACAGGGCATGGTAGCACTAAGAGATGTACTAAAGGTTCTCCTGTATTCCAGGAAAACTCTTCTTTACTCCATAGTGGAGTTGCAGTGCAATTTTCCTTTGAAATCAGGATCAATCACCCCAGCCAGTGCAGTAATCCTCTTCCTTGTCTGTTGATTCAGGGGCATGAGAGATCCAAGGTAGCCAGGCAGCAGTCTTAACTTCTAGTTCAATGGAATTAATGTTGTGTTTCCTGGTGAAAGCACTCCTTCTTTTGGAACTAAGATACGTAGAGCAGCAGAACATAAGGTTGCAGGGACAGGAAGAAAAGTTTTTCCTAGTGGATGACTAGGAGTTACATTGAGTAGTGCCTCTCCTGTTTCCACCCCTTGATTCCTGGAACTATGAATCATGGGTATTGGAGAAACAGCCCCATAGAGTGGATGCTGATTTCCACCCAGTTGGTGCTGTAATTGAGTCTTCAGCAGGCCATTCCACTGATCAGTCAGCCCAGCTGTCTCTGGATGATGGGGAACAAGGTAAGACCAGAGAATTCCATAAGCATGTGCCTATTCTCTCACTTCATTGGCTGTGAAGTTGGTCCTTTGGTTAGAAGCAATGCTGTGTGGAATACCATGATTGTGGATAAGGCATTCTGTAAGTCAATGGATGTTAGTTTTGACAGCAGCATTGCATGAATGGAAGAAAAACCCATATCCAGAGTATGTTTCTATTTCAGTGAGAACAAATCACTTCTCCTTCAATGATGGAAGCATGCCAATGTAATCAACCTGCCACCATGTAGCAGGCTGATAACCTTGGGGAATGGGGCCATATCAGGGCATGAGTGTGGGTCTCTCCTGCTGGCAGATTGGGCACTCAGCAGTGGCTGTGGCCACACTGGCCTTGGTGAATGGAAGTCCATGATGTTGAACCCATGCATAACCTCCATTCCTACCATCATGGGTATTTTTATGAGCCCATTGGGCAATGACAGGAATGGATGCCTAACGAGGCTGACTGGTACCCATGGAATGGGTCATGTTATCCATTTGATTATTAAAATATTCCTCAGCTGAAGTCACCCTCTGGTGAGCATTCACATGTCTTCATGTTTTTTGCCAACTCAGATATGTCTATCCACATATCTTTTCCACAGACTTTCTTGTCACCAATTTTCCAATCATGTTCCTTCTGAGTACCTGACCATCCAGTCAAATCATTAGCAACATCCCATGAACCAGTATACAAAAGAACCTCTGGCCAGTTCTCCTTCCAAGCAAAATGAACAACCAGGTGCACTGCTCAAAGTTCTGCCCACTGGGAGGATTTGACCTCACCATTGGTCTTCAGGGATATTCCAGAAAGGGGCTGCAGTGCTGCAGCTGTCCACTTTTGGGTGGTGCCTGCATATCATGCAGAAACATCTGCAAACCAGGCCCAAGTTTTCTCTTCCTCAGTCAACTGATTATAAGGAACTTCCCAAGACAGCATTGCTGTGAGCTCAGAAAAAGAATGTAAGGTTGAAGAAGTGTGGGACATGGGCATTTGGGCCACTTTCTCATGTAACTTACTCATGCTTTCAGGACCCACTTGAGCCCTATCTCATATATACCATTTCCATTTTATAATGGAGTGCTGTGGCGTATGCCTAACTTTATGGTTTGGCAGGTCAGACAATATCCAGTTCATGATAGGTAACTCAGGTCTCATGGTAACTTGGTGGCCCATGGTTAAGCATACTGCCTCTACTAAGGTCCAATAGCAGACCAAAAGCTGATTCTCAAATGGAGAGTACTTATCTGCAGAGGATGGTAAGGCTTTACTCCAAAATCCTAAGGACCTGCACTGTGATTCTCCTATAGAAGCCTGCCAAAGGCTCCAAACAGCATCTCTCTTTGCTACTGACACTTGCCGTACTACTGGATCAGCTGGATCATGTTGTCCAAGTGGCAGAGCAGCTTGCACAGCAGCCTGAACCTGTCACAGAGCCTCATGTGTTTCTGGTCCCCATTAAAAATTAGAAGATTTTCTGGTCACTTTGGTAAATGGTCTGGAGTAGCACAACCAAATGAAGAATATATTCTCTCCAAAATCCAAAGGGCCAGCTAGGTACTATGCATTTTTTTGTTGTAGGAGAGGCCTGACACAACAGCTTATCCTTCACTTAGAAGGGATATCTCAACACACCCCACACTACTGAACACCTAGAAATTTTACTGAGGAGGAAGACCTCTGTATTTTTGTTGAATTTATCTCCCATCCTATGGCAGGCAAATATGTTACCAATAAATCCAGAGTAGTTGCTACTTCTTGTTCACTAGGTCCAATCAAGTTGGTATCATCAATGTAATGGAACAGTGTGATTTTTTTGGGAGGGAGAAATGATCAAGATACCTGTGGACAATATTATGACATAGGGCTGGAAAATTGCTATATCCCTGAGGTAGCATAGTGAAGATATACTGCTGGCCTTTTCAGCTGAATGCAAACTGTTTCTGGTGGGCCTTACCAACAGCTATTGAGAATAAAAGAATTTTCCAGATGAATAGCTGCATACCAGATAACAGGGGATGTGTTGATTTGTTCAAGCAATGATACCACATCTGGAACAGCAGCTGCAATTGATGTCACCACCTGATTAAGCTAATGATAATCCACTATCATCCTCCAAGACCCATATGTTTTCTACACAGGCCAAAGAGGAGAGTTGAATTCGGTGTTTTGGGAACCACAACCCCTGCATCTTCCAAGTCCTTAAGAGTGGAATAAAACTCTGCAATCCCTCCAGGCATCTGGTATTGCTTCCACTTTACCATTTTGCTAGGCAGGGACAGTTCTAGTGGCATCCACTTGACCTTTCCTACCATAATAGCCCTCACTTCATGAGTCATGGAGCCAATATAAGGAATCTGCCAGTTGCTGAGTATGTGTATTCCAATTATGCATTCCGGAACTGGGTAAATAACTATAGAATAAGTCCAGGGACACATTGGACCCACTGTGAGATGAACCTGAGCTGAAATTCAATCAATCATCTGACATTCATAAGCCCCAACTCTGACTCTTGGACCAGAGTACATTTTGGGTCTTCTGGAATTAATGTCACTTATGAATCAATGTCTAATAATCCCTAAATATCTGATCATTTCCTTTACCCTAATGTATATTTACACTGGTAAATGGCCATAGGTGCCCCTGTGGAAGGCTGGGAGGAAGATCAATGGTATAAATTCTGGGGACTGTAACAGTGTCCCTCCTCATGTGTACCCAGCCTTCCCTGCATTTAAGGGGTTCTGGGTCTGTAAGCTGTCTTAAGTCTGGGAATTGATTAAGGGGACTTGAATCTCCCTTTTTGTAATTCAAGGTAGACTTTTGTTCAGTAGACCTAGAATACTTCTGCTTATACAGCTCAAGCAAGAATTTAGTAGACTGCCCATCTATTCTACTTCTATATATTCCGTGATCTGCTAGCCAACACCATAAGTCTCTATGAGTCAGATAATTTTGACTGCTGCTTTGAACCTGTATTCCATTTTGGTAGCCATGCCCACCTTGTTTTGGTGATTAACTGCTGTCATATGGCTTCTGTCAACTCAGTATCCAATTATCTCCATTGTGTTTAAGGTTTACAGCTCAGCGATAGCATTTCCCACAGTAATATGTAACCTACAGAGAAGGGCAACTACAAAGCTCTTCAGGGATGATGGAGCTAGTCTCACAAATTTATTCCTTACAGTCCTGGTAAAAGGTGTGTCCTCTGGACATTTCAGGGATGTTTGAGCTGGTCTTGCATTATAAATCCACTCTAACATTTCAAACTCTCTAAGCCTTTGAATCCCCTCCTCTACATTATACCAGGGCAGTTCTAGAATTCTGATCTTAGGTAATGTCAGCTACCTTTTTATTCATGTTTCAGCCAACAACCCAAACAAAATGTTAACACCCTTTCTAACCCCTCGAGCTACAACACTGAATGCAGAATCTCTGCTTAGAGGTCACATGTCAATAAATTCAGCCTGATCCATCTTTATATTTCTTCCACTATTATCCCACACCCTTAATATCCATTTCTAAATGTATTACCCTCTTTTCTATCTATATAAATTGGAAAACCTATGCAGTTCTTTTGGAGTATATTGTACTTCCTCATGGGTCACACGTTGTACCTTGCCCTTTTGGGCCTATTGGGACTTTAGTCTTTTTATAAGTCTTGAAGAAAAGACTGGTGGTGTGAGTGGATCATGAAAAGAATTAGAAATATCCCTCAAGCCAGTTACCTCAGGACAATCAGCTGCAGTTTCATCTCCTGAAATAGGATTTATCTCTCCATATAGAGGAGTGAGGGCTGCTTCCTCTGGGGAGGTAAATATAGGTTGAGCAGGCACTGAAGGCTTATTATCTTTAGGTGGAGGTTGGATGAAAGGCTCCTCAGGGCAGAATGGAGGTTGGGAAGCTGTTCCTTCAAAGCATGCTAGATGTTGGGTAGCTGTCTCCTCAAGGCAGACTGGAGATGGGGGTCTGTTTCTTCAGGGCAGCAATTCAGGTATGTCTAGCAAAGTCTTAGCAGAATCCAGGGTTTCAATGTCCTCACTGCCATTATTATCAATCCGTATGTCCCCATCCCACATTTCAGGATCCCATTCTTTTCCAGTCAATGATTCTACATTAACAGCAGACACCCTGTTAAGTTGTGATTTTAGTTTACATTGCAAATCTGCTGCTTGCATAATGAGACTCTGGGCCTGGTTTTCAGAAATCTCAAGTTTGTGGCCACAGGAAATTAGATTTTCTTCCTGGGCACATGTAGAAAGCTTTAAATCTGTCATATGGTGCTTCTTTCAAATTTGAAGCCTTTAGCTTATCCCTTTCCCTTATAACTTTATTCAGCATATCTAACAGCAACCCAGCCAACATCATTTTACCTCTTCAATCTGCAAAACTCTGTGAAGGTGGCAAAGACACTGACACCCAAAATCTCCCTGGCAACTCAGGATATGACTCCTGGAGATGAACTTGACCTGAGATTATGGGATTGAGAACATCTTCTTGACCAAAAAGGGGAAGTGGAATGAAACAAAATAAAGTTTCAATGTCTGTGAGATTTCAAATGGAGTTGAGAGGTCACTCCGGTGGGCATTCTTGTGCACTAGATAGGTATCCTTTCTAGGTTTTAGTGAATTGGAATAGGTAGAAGTAAGTACATGAAACTATCAACCTCCAATCCAGTGTCCTTGACTCTTGATGATTGTATAACTATATAGCTTACAAGCTGTGACAGTGTGATGGTGAAAACCTTTTGGATCACACTCCCTTTACACAGTGTATGGATGGATGAGTAGAAAAATAGAGACAGACACTAAATGGAAATTGGGGTGGGATGGGATAATTTGGGTGCTCTTTTTCTACTTTTGTATCTTATGCTTATTTTTATCCTTATTGTGCAAAAATTGTTCAAAAACGGATTGGGGTAATGAAGGCACAACTATACAATGGTACTATGAACAGTTGTTTGTACACCATGGATGATTGTATGGTATGTGAATATACCTCAGTAAAACTAAATTTAAAAAATCACTGACACCAAGAGCCTTGCTTCATATGAGAGTATGATTAGGAGAATCAAAAGGTGATATTTCTCCATTTCAAACTCATACCATGGACTGTCAGTGCCATATTGATTATTGTAAAAGGAGCCATTATTGCCTTTGAAAGTAATCAATGTAGAAAACCAATTATAAAGCCTGCTTTAAGATTATGTTTCTCAAGAACCACTCCTGATACCAAGCTGTATTTGTTAGAGTTTTCTAGGGAAACAATCAACAAGAGATAGCTGTAAATTTAAGACTTTATAAAAAGTGTCTCACAGAACTATGGGGGTGCATAAGTCCAAATTCCCTAGGAAAGGATGCATAGGCCTGGCAGCAAACTGGCAACTCAGGAGAAGGTGTTTGATGAACTCCTTGGGAAAAGCTTTGCTGGCTAGCGAAATAAGTGAAGATCCTCCCTATTCCTTAAGTCTTCAACTGATTGGATTAACTCCAGCTGATAGAATTCTCTCATTGTCAAAGACATGCCTTTTGTTGATGTAATCAGTCACAGGTGCAGTCAATTTTCTGAAGATTTAATAAACCAGACTTCTGATTTATTAACTAGCCACAAATGTCCTTGCAGTAATGGTTAGACCAGTTCTTGCTTTACCATCACCTGTATACCATCATCTGACCAAGCTGACATAGGAACCTAACCATCACACACTGCAAAGTATATCATTGAGTTCTATTGTAGGCAGAATAATGGCCTCCCAAATATCCACATCCTAATTCCTGAAACATAAGAATATATTATCTTACATATAAAAGCACTTTGAAGATGTGTTTAAGTTAAGGATAAGATGGGTTGATTACACTGGATTACCCAGGTAAATACAATGCCATCCCAAGGATACACTTACAAGTGAATGATAGGAATAGGCTTCTCAGAGTCCCAGAAAGAGACTGTGGAAGCAGAGGTTGGATGGAGGAGGCGCCATGAGCCCAAGAATACACATAACCTCTAGAAGCTGGAAATGGCAAGGGAACAGATTCTCCACTAGAGCATCCAGAGGGAACACAGCCATGCTGACATCTTGATTTTAGCCCAATGAGACCCATTTTGGGATTCTGACCTCCAGAACTGTAAGAAAATTAATGTTTGTTTTAAACAAGATGTTTGTAGTAGTTTATTAAAGCAGTAGTAGGTAACTAACACAGGTACTCTCTGTAATTGTGCTGATTTGAATCTATTGTGCTCCCCACAAAAGCCATTTTCTTTAATGAAATCTCTTGGGGACAGACTTGTTAGTCTTTTATTAGAGTGGTACCTTTTGATTAGATTGTTTCCATGGAGTTTTGCTCCCCACACACAACTGTAAGTGTGATTTTGATTTGATCATTTCCATGTGGGCATGACCCTGCCCATCCCAGGTGGGCTTAATTAGTTCACTGGAGTACTTTAAGAGAGTTGAGAGCCCACACAGACCTAGATGCTTGGAGATGCTGGGAGATGCAAACAGAAAACATTTGGAGATGATAAGCTAAGATATATAGCCCAGAGTTCACCTGGTAGAAGCTAAGAGAGGATCCCCAGATGCTTAGAGAGAGACATCCTGGGAGAACTAGCATGCATGTACAGCAGCTGACAGAGAGAAGCTAAGAGAGACAGAAGCCAGAGACATTTTGCAGAAAGCCATTTTGAAACCAGAACCTGGGAACAAAAGACCAGCAGATGCCAGCCACATGTCTTCCCAGTTGCCATGTGTCTTTGCAGCTGACAGAGGTCTTCTGGACACCAACAGAATTTCTTCAGTGAAAGTATCCTCTTGTTGTTGCCTTACTTGGACACTTTTATACCTTAGAACTGTAACTTTTTACCCTAGTAAATCCCCTTTATAAAATCCAATACACTACTTGTATTTTGCATAATGGAAGCTTTAGCAAATGAGAACAGTAATCCAAACTGAATGCCTCAGTATTCACCACTGAAAATAAAATATGAATATTAATACAATGAATGCCTCTGTTCTGGAAGATTGTGCATGTTGCACATTGCCATAATAAAGTTGTGGCTAGAAATTAAAGTTGTACTAGAATTAGATGTGCAAGAAAGACCCTAAAACAAAGTAAGCTGAAAAGCTACAGTGTGTTTGATGGATAATTAATCTAAAACATAATCAATGAGGAGAGGAAGGGTAAGACATTGTCCTAGGTAGGTGTGGTATTTAGTTTGTTCTCTAGGGAAGCTAGGGACTTCTATGACAAGATGCATATCATAAACCAGTCTGGAATGAGTGAAAGGGCTGAGATCACAACAGGGAATTGTAAGTTCTTCCATGCTGTGCATGCTCATGCCCCACACCCCTGGCATGGCAGTAGGACACAGTCTCTCCCTAGTGGAAAACCAAAGCCCTCTCTCTAGGAGCAAGGGTAAGAGAGCTCAAAAATGCTGCAATTATGGATCTGATTAACAAGTTTGGACTGCTGAATACCAGCTCCAAGCACAGATAAATCTACAATGCAAAGAAGAAGGAAACCAAGGGATATATGCCAGCCTAACACTGAAGTAGGGAGGTGGCAGAGATGATAAAAGAAAAACAAAAAACAGGTTTCTGGAGCTGGCTGAACTCAGAATACTGAAAAAGGACTGTACCCCAATAAAAGGGGCACATAGAGCTGAGTACCAACTCTGATTTTTGTCTCATGAACACAGGCAGCTGGGAACAGGCTCCAAGAAACATTTTTACCTTTCCTTCCTTTCTTTTTTACCACCCTCATTAAAGAAAGCAGTAGATATTCTCAGTTTTTCAGCCCTTCTCCAGGAAAATTTGAATTAAGAATGACTGAGAGATAAATTAACTAATCAGGTGGAGAGATAGTTCCCTAAACTGTGTATCTCTTCCACAATAAAAGCTGGGACAGGGTCCAGCACAAATCATGGCTCCCATTCAGAGAATTCAGACCCCAAGGGATAGGATATCAGCAGTAGTCTCAACCTACAAAAAGGGGAGCTCCATGAGTCTCAAGCATATTCCAGCAGGAGGGAAGGGGTTCTACTTTAGAGACCTGTGATGCTTCCAACCTGTAGGCAAGAGCCAAAAAGTGGATTTCCACACTCCCCAATAAAAGAGGGGTAGAAAGGCCCAGCTCAGGCAGTGACTGTTATTTAGAAAATTGAGACCCCAGAAGCTGGCCTTCAGCCTCAGCCCCTGTCTCATCCATGCCCCTGGCTGGAACAAGGTCTGCTTAGAATTAAAGGAACAGTACTGCTTTATACCTGTTGGAAGAAGTAGGCTGACAAGTACCATCTGCTGGGCAGAAAAGGAAAAGCACAGAGTTAAGAGGCTTCACAGGAGAGACTGGCACCCTTCTGGGTACCATTTCCAGGGAATCTTGATACTGATTACACCTGCTTTATGATTACTGGGACTGCCTTGCAGGGAGAGTCTGACTGGGGTTGATCCTATAATGCACACACTCTGAGAGGTAAAGTTGATAACACAGGTTATCAGGGGATAGAAAAACGGTAAAGTTTGGGAATTTGATGCTGAAGGAATACAGCATGTTTAACAAGATTGTAATGATTCTGAAATGAATAGCACAGTACTGTGCAATACTAGCACAATGTTCTAATAATAATGAACAAAGCTCAGTGTGAGTGTGGCTGAAGGCAGAGGGCTAGGAGAATATATGACATGAGAAGGAAACATAAAAGATAAAAACTTGGACTGTATAACTTAGAAAAACCTAAAGTGTATAATGGTGATTAAATGTAGAAATTTAAGAAAGTTTTCACATGAGGGAGAACAAACTAATGTCACCATTGAAAGGTGCTAAAAATGGAATTGCATAAGGAAAAAATACAATTCTTGCAAAGTAGAGTCTACAGTTAACAGTAATGTAACCTTCTTTCATTAATAGTAAAAAAGGCAATAAAGCAAATTAATGTCAAAAAGAGAGGGATATTATGGAAGGTTATATGATTTTTGTTGATGTTTTTAAGTGCTAGAGAAGATGTGCAGAGAGTTATATACCTATTCCCTGATGGTAGGGAATTAGAATGGAGTGGCCCCTCTGGAGGGCAGTGTGGTGGTTCCAAAGGAGGATAAGAATAGTGTGTCATATGATCCTGCAACTGCATTATTAGGTATATACTTGGAAAAACAGAAAGCAGGAAAATGAATATACATTTGCACATTGGTGTTTATGGTGGCATTATTCCTGATTGCCAATGGATGGAAGTGGCCTAAGAATACAATGACTGGGGAAGGAAAGGGCAAATGCTGGTACATTCATATGATGGAATATTGAATGGTTGCAGAAAGTAAGGAATTGTGAGGCATGCAACTAGGGGAATGAATATTGAGGACATTAGGTGGAGTGAAATAAGCCAGAAATGAAAGGACAAATATTTTATGGTCTCATTAATATAAACTAAATGTAATGAGCAAATACTGAGAACTGAAGAAGAGGACATAGGTTATTGTGGGATAGAACATGGGCACAGATTGTGCAATCAATGATTTAGGAGTACAGGGTGTTCAATAAACCTCATTGTAAAGGTTCCTATTTTTAAGCTCTTACAGCAGTCACATTTATTGCTAAATTTTAACTGTTATTTCTAAATTATGAGATTCTTTGCTCTTGGTGTAAAACCTGGCAGTTCCTTGGAACTTTGGGTCTGTTTGACACCTGAGACTCAGAGTTGGAGTTCTGCAGGTCTGAAAGTCATCACTATTCCATGCAGCAACTGTTAAAGTAGCTGAAAAAGTGAATAAACTTCAATTAGAGAGATGAATGAAACAGATCTGGTTAGGACAAAGGTTAATCAGAATACAGGGTAAAGGATGATATTGTCTGTATTGTAACACTTCAACCTCAGTGTGAGACCAGAGGGAGAGATATTTATTTGTTACAAAATTTAAATTTTCTGTAGCACACTATCTAATTTACCCTGACTGGTCATTTATTTAAACAATGCAATTACATGGAACCTAGAATATGGAATGAGAGCTTAATATTCTACACAGGTTAATGTAATACCTTGATATATTCTAGAGTATTTTGTGCAGAAAATATAAAAGTATTTGCAAAGTCCTCTTGAGGGCCTGTGGTAAAATGTGGAATTATTAAACTTCCACACATGGGGAATTCCTGATATTCTGTCAATCATTAAGGACTCCCTACTTTATTAAGACAAGCCCTCAATCTTGAAGTTTGCCATTATAAAACTTTTTTCCACAATGGCAAAGCTAAGCCTACTTATAATTATGTCTAAGAAGCACTCCAAGGGAACTTCTTTTGTTGCTAAGATGTGGCATAGCTCTGAAAGCCACATTTGCAAATAAACTATTACAATACCCCCCTACATAGGGCATGACTCCAAGGGGTGTAAGTCTCCGTTGCAACATGGGACATGACTCCCAGCTACAATCCTGGGCCTGCATTGTGAGATTGAGAATGACTTCTTGATAAAAAGGAGGAAAAGAAATGAAATAAAGTTTCAGTGGCTCAGAGATTTCAAACAGAGCCAAGAGATCATTCTGGAGGTCACCCTTATGCAAGTGCCAGTTGGTATTGCAAATTGCCAGAGTATGTCAAGCCCCAACTAACAGTATGCATAAAAACCATAAAGAGTGCTCTGGGCTCTATCTAAGACTCTGTAAGGTTTTGTGAGTAAATTTAATTTTTCAGAAACTTAAGGCCTACAGATTGTTCATATGCCAGTTCATCCCTGAAACACAGTTGTTCCAGTTCCTCCAAGACATAAACATGTTTCATTCCTCTGCCCCATAAGTTTGACACACCTTTTCAACAAGAAGTTAAAAGAGTCAATGCCAAGATAACCCTGAAGATTGAAAGAATGATCAAATATGAGGGAGAAGGTGTAACTGAGAAATTAGAATTTAATAAATGATTATCACTATTGACTCAATAGAGATACTTAATTTTACTGTGTTCTTTCTGCCTGAGAGCCTTTTGTAAATGCCCCCTTCTGAAGGAAATTGCCTCTTCTTTCCATTAATTCATGTCAGGAAATTGGCATACCTCCTCTGAATGCAAGGTGATATTCTGGACCTTGTAAAGCTTTGAGAACACCATGCTCATAAGCAGAATATGACAGCTATTAGAAATTCTGTTACTCAATCCTCTCAAAGTGCTGGGAACTAAATACTCTTGGTTAAGCAAACTTTAATCCTTTATTTTATCAGTTATTTTACCAAATAGTACATATGTAACCATGTGCTTACTATGTTTGGACATACTAGGAATGTTTTATAAATAGAAACTGATTTGAATAGCATGTCAATGAAAGGGTACAATTATGGCAATTTTCAGAGGTGTTGAATTAAAGATGCATAGAGGTTATTTAACCTACCCAAAGTCATTCAGCCAGTCCTAATAGAGTCAGGATTTGAACTTAGGGCATCTGCTCCCTTATCACTTCCTCCATCAGATAGTATTGTTTCATTACTACATTGTTAGAGCCAGGAATATAATGTTGGTTTTCTGATGTGTGCTTTGCTGCAATTCTATTTCTTATTTTCCTCCCTGGAATCTCAGCATGTAGCAGGTTATTTTTGTCACTGTTCATTCAGATAATTGATGGCTTTTTTAATACTTTACTGTAAGTAAGGACATGCTTTCCTCTTTCAATCAGATAGTCCTTAAGGACAATTCTCTAGCATAGGAATGGTATCATTACTGACACATTTTGGATAGATCTGGGTTGGGATCACAGAGACAGATGACACAGAAGGTAAGAAGTTCCTCTGGGACATTAGAGTAGAAATGACTATGAGAATTTCCTGTATGGAATAAATGGAAAAGTTATGTGTGGCCAAGAGAATGCACATTCAAGACATCAGACATTTTTGGCCAGAATCACAGACTCATCAGCAAATGTGTTCATCATTTATGACACCAGGACATTAATAAGTTGATGCTGGAGGAAGCCATTAATAAGTGTGAGTGCTGCAGGAACCTAGAATGTGTCAAGCCCTACATCACAATGAGATGACTTTATTCCACATGACCACTTTATAGATACTTTTCATGGGAGTCTTTTTTTTTGAATATGAGGGCTTTGAGATACCAGTTTTTTAATAAATGCAATTTTATTGAGATACATTTACACCATATAATCCATCCAAATTATGTGATCAGTGGATCAGAGTATCAACTTATAGTTGTGCATTCATCACCACAATCAATTTTACAACATCTTCATTACCACAAAAAATAAAATAACACCAATATAAAATAAAAATAGAAAAGAATACCCAAAATATTGCATACCCATTATCTTCTCTTATTATTTGTATAATTTTTGTCTTTATTATTCATCTGCCCATACACTGGATCCAGGGTGTCTCAGTAACAAGGTTTTCAAAAATCACATGCTCACATGATAATAGCTTTATTGACTACTGAAGAGCTTACGATCTAAGAACATTTACAATAAGTCTTATTGTACATTCTTTACTCCTTAATCATTGATTTCTCAATCTCTGCCTCCAATGTATCTCCTGATAACCTATGCCCTCAAATTCAATTCTCAGCATTTTCTCATTATGGTTAGTTTATATCAGTGAGGTCTTACAATAAATGTCCTTTCATTTCTTAATTATTTCACTCAATGTAATGCCCTCAAGGTTCTATCACCTACTTGATATTTGATTCTTTTGGTTGCTAATGTAAACGGATTTTTTTCCTTGACTTCCTCCTAAGATTGCTCATTAGTAGTGTACACAAACACTACTCATTTTTGCGTGTTGATCTTGCATCCTGCAAACTTTGCTATACAAATTTTTTAATGTTAATGACTTTATTGTAGATTTTTCAGGACTTTCTACATATAGGATCATGTAATCTGCAAAGAGTGAAAGTCTTACTATTTTCTTTCCAATTTGGATGCATTTCATATATTTCTGTTGCCTAATTGCTCTAGCTAGAACTTCTAGCACAATGTTGAATAACAATCCTGACAGTGGGTATCCTTGTCTTGTTCCAGATCTTAGAGGGAAAGCCTTTACACTCTCACCATTGAGTATGATGTTAGCTACATGCATTTTCTATTTTCTCTTTATCATGTTGAGGTGGTTTCCTTCTATTCCTATCTTTTTAAGTGTTTTTAAAAGACAGGATGTTGAATTGTGTCAAATGCCTTTTCTGCATCAATAGGATGATCATGTGGTTTTTCTCTTTTGATTTGTTGATATGGTTTCTACATTAATAGATTTTTTTGGTATTAAACCACCATCACATAACTGGAATAAGCCCCACTTGGTCATGGTGTGTAATTCTTTTAATGTGCTTCTGGTTTTGATTTGCAAGTATTTTGCTGAGGATTTTTGAATCCATATTTATTAGAGAGATTGGATTGTAATTTGCTTTTCTTGAAGTATCTCTGTTTCACTTTGGTATTAGAGTGATGTGGGCTTCATAGAATGTATGCCAGATTGGATATACTATATCACCCAAAAGTCATGCTCTTTAATGCAATCTTGTGAGGGCAGACATTAATCTTTTGATTGTTTCCATTGAAATGTGACTCAATCAACTGTGGGTAAGACCTTTGATTAAATAATTTCTATGGAGATATGGAAGCTGCCCATTCAGGGTGGGTCTTAATTAAATCACTGGGATCCTATAAGAGGGCTCAAACACAGAAGGAGCTCAGAGCAGCTGAGAGGGACATTTTGGAGAGAAGCTAAGGGCTGATGCTGATGCTGACACTTGGAGATGCTTGGACACATTTGGAGATGTTAGCCCAAGTTTGCTCTGGTGAAGCTAACAGAGGACCCTGACACTTAGACTGACACTTAGATACACCAGAGCTGAAGAAGTTAACAGAGACACAGAGACACTTTAGAGAAGAGTTTTGAAGATTACCAGGGAGCAAAGCAACAGCAGATGCCACCCACATGCCTTCACAGCTGACAGAGGTTTTCCAGATGCCATTGGCCATCCTTCAGTGAAGGTATCACCCTGTTGATTCCTGGTTTTGATACTCTTATGGCCTTAGAACTGTAAATTTGTAACTTAATAAAATCCATTAATAAAAGTCAATCCATTTCTTGTATTTTGCATAATGGCAGCATTAGCAAACCAGAACAGATTTTGGTACCAGAGGAGTGGGTTACTGCTGAGTTTGCCAATACCAAACATGTTGGAATGGCTTTTTAAATGGATGAGGAGAAGATTCAGGAAGAATCATGAGGAGCTTGACACAAAAGGCCTAGATGGCTTTGAAGAGAGTCTTGGTAGAGATACGGACTCTAAAGACAGCTCTGATGAGGAATTGGACAGAAATGTTGGATGTGTCATTGCAAACTGGAAGAAAGGTGATCCTTTTTTGTAAAGTGGCAGAGAATTTGCAAAAATTGAGTCTTGGTGTCCAATGGAAGGAAGAATTTGAAACCCACAACCTGGGATATTTAGCTGAGTAGATCTTCAATTCACATGTGGAAGTTGTAGACTCGTTTCTCCTTGCAGCTTATAGTGAAATGTGAGAGGAAAGCAATAAGCTAAGAATACATGCTTGAGTTCAAAGGAACCAGAAATTGGTTCAAAGGACAAGGCCTGTAAACTGATTTTCATAAGATCTTCTAATTTCCTGTTTTTACTGAAATGTCTTAAGTTTTTGTGATATTTTGATGGGATGAATATATTTTGTATTTGGAAATTGAGGGCCTGGAAAGCTCTGTGCTTTCAGAAAGTGGGACCCCAGAGGCTATAGCCCCATGTGAGGATTTAACCAAACATGGAAATTGATGGCCATTTCAGTACAAGCCATGATTAGAGACAGAGTTATCCTGAAAGGATTTGTGGAAAATCCTATTGTCTGATGGTTTCCACTCATGCATGCTTCATGACAAGCCAATAATTTTTTTGCAAGATCTGTGTAACTTCTGATACTCTGGACTGGAGGGATGGAGAAGGAAAAATTTCTTCAGAGAAGGCAGAATCATGGGAACCAAGTTCTGCAGCCAGGAAATTTTGGACAAAGAGAACAAACAGAACAACCCATGCACATGGAAAGAGTGAGTTTGCCCCAGTGGGAGAGGTCAGGCCTTCCATCTCAATGTTCAAGAAGTGTGTCACCACCCCAGTCCTCAGAGATCACAGTGGAGCATATTCCTGGGGGATTGGTGAGAACCTGGCCACTACCCCACTGTTCTGAAGTGGTTGAGAATTTACTCCAGAGATGGAAGAGAGTTTGGGTGCCACCCTGATGTTTGAGGAGTTTGGGGCAGAGAAGTTGGTCTCCCCAATGTGTGGATATGATGGAGCAGTCACCCCAGCATTTGGAGAGAAAAGGGCTGCCACAAAGGCCCATGGAAAGGGTTGGATTCCTGCTTTCTCAAGCCCTAAGGATAAAATGCCATTTGATAAATGACACAGCCTTTGAAATCTAATAAAGTATGCCCTGAAGATTTTGGAACTCTTTCAGTCCCATGAACCCTGTTTTCTTTTCAGTTTCTCCCTATGGCAGTTGGAACATTTATCCTATGACTGTCCCAAGCAGATAACTTGTTCTGAGTTTCCAGGTCCACAGCCAGAGGAGAATTTTTCCTTAGGACAGACCAGGCCTGTAACTGATTTGATAAGATCTTCTAATTTCCTATTTTTACTGATATTTTGATATTTTGATTGGATGAATATATTTTGTATTTGGAAAGAACATGTCTTCTTAATTTCCAGAGTATGGAATGTGCCAGTTTTGATATATTATGTCCCCTACATTTTCCTTCAACTCATTGAATTGACTTAGAAGATTTGCTTGAATATCCATGGTTAGTTTTGTCAACTCCAATAACTTATCTGAAGTTTTACTTTGTTCCTTTGATTGGACCATATCCTCATGCCTCTGATTTTTCAATAAGTTTATTCTGGAATTTGTTTTCACTCTCTTACCTTGGGTATTCCTCTTGATTGTCTTGGAGCTCTCACTGTTCTTTGACAATTGGTTCAACTTACTCCAGACCTATAATATAGCTTTTGTTTTGATGATCAGAGTTTATTCAACTCTTATTTTTATGATTCTATTCCAGCATATATGGAGTGATTTTTTGAGTTTACCCTTTTTTTCTGCAGTTGTTTCACCACAGGAAAAAAAACAAAAACAAACAAACAAAAAAAAAAACACTCTTCCCTCTTCTTTACCAGGAAATATTGTTCTGCACTTTTTGTTGTTCTTTGCTTTGGGTTTTTATTTTTTCTTCTTCATGTTAACACTACTTTCATTACCTCTAGCAACTTTTATATAGAAGGCTGATTCTCAGAGGAGGGTCCCCTTAAAGAGGATCTACCCATTATTGCCAGACAATAAAGTTCCAGGACTCAGGAAAGGGGTGTAGATCAGTATCAAGGTTCCCTGGGGATGAGACCAGCAGGGTGCTAATCTTTCCTGTGAAGCCTCCTGATTCTGTGCTTTTCCTTTCCTGCTCAGCAGATGGCAATTTTCATCCCCCTAATGCCTACAGGCCCAGGGTTGTTCTGTGCCTCTAATTTTCAGGCAGCTCCAATCCTGCCAGGGACACATTTTGAAACAGGGTCTGCAGGGCATAGCTATTTGAAACTGTTGCTGTTTCCCCAGCCCATGGGGTCTGAATTCTCTTTATAACACCTGTCACCTGTGCTGGGCCTTGTCTCCCCCTTCTTTGTGAGGAGCTGCTCTTCATTCCCCTACTCCTTGCAGGCTGGAAAAGTTACAGTGACTCTGAATTAGCTCCACTTCTGACCCTGCTAGAGCATGTTTTAAGCAAAGGCTTGGCTTTGCTTTTGTCCACTGAAACTGTTGCAGATATCCCAGTCTCTGGGATCTAAATTGTCTGAATCTTGTTACAGCATCTATAATGCTAATTTGTGGTGGCCCAATCTCTCCAGGAAATGCTTTTATGGGAGCATAAATGGAGTCCCCAATAGATGCAGATGAGCTCTCATTTCTCCCCTGGCAGGTGAATCTTCCTCCTGAAATTTTATTTCCATTAGTGACTTGTTGGAATCTCAGTTATTTTATTGCATCATATACTGATGCTTGTGACATTGTTATGAGTTCTGCTGGGACTTGGGCATTGTGGGTGTTGTTCCTTCCTATTGGTTACAGTAAACTGGTAATGATTATTGTGTCCTTTGCCAATAGCTTCAACTAATTTAACTATAACTCATGATCAATGATAATTTTATGTTATTAGAGTTAAGTCTGTAATTTAGGACTTAAGGACATTTCTGTCTCAAAGAATTTAAAATGTGCAAAATTTACCAATTTTTAACCACCTGGGAATTCTGTTTCCTATGCCATGATATCCTAATGACTCTGTGAAAAGGAAAATTTATTTGAACTTCTTTCTTTATTTAGGACTTAAGGACATTTCTGTCTCAAAGAATTTAAAATGTGCAAAATTTACCAATTTTTAACCACCTGGGAATTCTGTTTCCTATGCCATGATATCCTAATGACTCTGTGAAAAGGAAAATTTATTTGAACTTCTTTCTTTGTATTAGGAAGTCTATTTATGGTTCCAATAAATTTTCTTTGTTTCAGTTAAAACAATTTTTAGGTGAAGAATTTGAGCCTCTTTATGCAGATGATAACCCAGTACTCTTAGATTTATTAAAACACCACAAGCTCTCTCCAATTCTACTTGGGTGAAATTTTATGTGAACCCAAATTTTATATATTCAGAAACTTTAAATACTGTCTTTTGAAATTCTTACCCTCAAGCACAAGGGAATGAATGTAATATCACTTACAGAAAATACATAAGCACAGGCAAATATTGTGCATTTATTATGGATGGATGGCTGTAATAAGTTACATAAATATACATACATGTATATATTATATACACATTTTATACATGGTTATGTATATATGCAAGTGATATAAAGTAATTCATGAATATTACATTACTATGAACATTCCTGTTTTCCCTCTCATTTAATAAAATATCTTTTTCAGAGGCAGTAAGAACCAAGTTGTCATTCTTTTCCTCTTTTGAATTCATGCTAACTCAGGAGGACTAAAGCAAGCCTCATTGTTCAGGGTGGCAGCTCATGGCCAGTCCTAAAGCAGTCATTGGAAATGGAATCTTTGGCAATAGTTTGTACTAAACAATGTATGCCCTTGGGCAGGGGAAGGAGATCTCCTTTTGTCAACAGGAAGAATAGTGAGTTTTTCCCAAATGGTACTCATTCAGAAAGGATGAGTACAAAGGAAGACAGAGGAGAGTCTAACTCCTATGCAAATAATTATTCCCATCAATTCACACCTGGATATTCTACATCTGATGTCCATGTCATATAGTTTCCCAATTATGTCTCCTTTTTAGCCCCATCCATTCCTAAAAACCATCCAATTTAAAAACAGCACTGAAGCCCATATATCACTGGATGAGAACCAAAACTCTGTGTCATATTATGAAATTCTGAATTATTTGAATTTTCCTGATGGTCTTAGACTTAAGGTCAAAAAGAATGTTCCCCAAGGTCCATCTGGTCAAAATTTTATCATATATGAGCAGATAGACTGAGGCAATTGGGTTAAAAAGTTTGCAGACAATTTATTCTTTGATTAATTCTTCATCTACAATACAAATCAAACACCAGATATGAGATTAATCATGAAAGCATTTAACTCACTACAAAATTGGCATTTGTTAACATATATTTTCCTTACTGTAAAAGGGATACTGAAAGAACACTTTTAATTAAGGTCATATACCCCAATTTTGAAGTGCTTTATGCATTGTATGTATCAGTGGAATGAGTCTAATGCTTTAGTATGATGATCTGATTAAAAGATCAGTTTAGTAAACTGCCAGAAAAGCTGAAAGGGTACTAATCTCATGGGGTTCTATGGTTTTTTTGACATGTACCATGCCTCCAGGCCATAAATCTCAGAGACCTAGAATATTGGTGAATCACATATACAATTTAAGCTGTCTTTGGGCATTTGCTTTCTTTCCAGCAAAGGAATTTTATTCTCTTTAACTTGCATCAAGAAGATGGACCTTGATTTTCATTTGCTCTCCCTAGGTTTATCAATCATGGTCAAATCTTATAGGTAAGACAATTAAAGTCATATTAATTTTATAAAGTATTAAATATGGTTCAATTGTAAAACATTAATTTCCAATTAAAATATCATTTGGTTATTATCAATGATTCTATTCTTTTACATTGCTGAATCTGTGTGTAGTATGAGCTGTTGCCCATGATGCAAGAAAATCCCTCAAAAAGGGAAAGCAGCCTGCTACTTCAATTGTATTTCATGTCCAGAGAGAGAAATAGCTATTCAGACAGGTGTGAATTGGGAAAATTCCACAATCCAGTTTCTATCACCCATTACTGATTGTCCAAATAAAATGGAAAGGATCCAGGATCTTCATTATTTTCTATTTTATTCACTCACCATTCAATACAGTCCTTTACATGGTTGATATAACATTCCAATTGAGAATGACCTTGTTCTGGCCTCTTTATATTCAGGCTTTTACATTCAATGGAAGCACCTCTTGGCAAAGGAATCCATTCCTCAATACATATGTTGAGTTAGGCAAACACAATCAGCATTCCATAGCACCACATCTTCACCTTGATCACAGAATAACAGATATGAATTATAATGGTGTCAAAATACAGTTGTCTTGAAAGCATGCCTGCTACTCATCTTATGTCCAAAATGACAAGCACTACATCTTAAAAATAGTAGGTACACAAACAAGAACAAATTATTTAATAAATGGGTTGATATAATATATTCCTCTAGTCCTAATTAAAAACAATGTGTTGAGCATGTAGATTTGAGTAAGATAAAGTCCCTGCCCTCTGAAAAATCACAGTAAGGTAATAATAGGGAAATCTGGAAGTTGCCACAGTGAATTTATTTAGAGGTTATGAGAGTAAATAAGAGTGAGTATATAATGGTATTTTGGCAAATAAGATAAATAAGACAATTTTTCAATTTGATAAACAAGAAAATTATTCATTGAAAGGTGATGTTTGAATGGAGTTGTTTAAAAAATACATGAGGATTTGTCAGTTAGAAAATGTCAAGAGGGTCATATGAGTTTTAGAATAAAAAAATGTACCTACATGGCATATTTGGTGATTGGAGGGAAGAATCTGGAAGCAACAACCTGGAATACTTAGCTGAGGAGATCTCCAGACTACATGTGGAGGACGTACCCTGGCTTCTTCTTGCAGCTTATAGTAAAATGCCAGCAGAGAGAGAGAAACTTAGAACTGAACTCTTGGGTTCAAAGAAACCAGAAGTTGATGGCTTGGAAAATTACGGGCTTTCAGTGGGTAGAATCCCAGAAGCTACAGTCCAAGGTGAGGACAAGCCAAGATTGGATAAGGAATTAAGCAGAAAGGATTTGTGGAAACTCCTATTGTCTGATGGCTTTGACCCCTGCATGCTTCATGCAAAGCCAACAGAATTTTTGCGAGATCTTTATAGATGGAGCCATTGCCGGTCTGGACTGGAGGAGACAGACAAGGAACAAACTGAAGGAAAAATTTCTTCAAAGACAGAGCCATGGAGGTTGAGGTCTGGAGTCAGGAGGTCTCGGGCTGGGAGAGCGGAGCAGCCCACATGCATGGAAAGGGTGAGTTTGCCCTGGAGGTCGAGGGCGGGCTTTCCGCCTCGATGCTCTGGAAGAGTTTTGCCACCTCAGGTCCCAAAGAGGGTGGAATGTGCCAGTTTGAATGTATTGTGTCCCCCAAATGCCATTATCTTTGTAGTCTTGTGTGGGGCAGAAGTTTTGGTGTTGGTTGGATTTGCTTGGAATGTGCCCCACCCAGCTGTGGGAGATGATTCTGATGAGATGTTCCCTTGGAGGCGTGGCCCCGCCCATTTGGGGTGGGCCTTGATCGGTGGAGCTATATAAATGAGCTAACTTGGGGGGAGAAAACTGAGTGCAGCTGGGAGTGATGTTTTGAAGAGGAGCAAGCTTGCTAGAGAGGAACGTCCTGGGAGAAAGCCGTTTTGAGGCCAGAGCTTTGGAGCAGATGCCAGCTGCCTTCCAAGCTAGCAGAGGTTTTCCGGATGCCATTGGCCATCCTCCGGTGAAAGTACCCGATTGCTGAGGTGTTACCTTGGATGCTTTGTGGCCTTAAGACTGTAACTGTGTAACTGTGTAGTGAAATAAACTCCCGTTTTATAAAAGCCTGTCCATCTCTGGTGTTTTGCATTCTGCAGCATTAGCAAGGTAACACATCAGCAATCGGGTACCCTCACCGGAGGATGGCCAATGGCCTCCGGAAAACCTCTGTTAGCTAGGAAGGCAGCTGGCATCTGCTCCAAAGCTCCGGCCTCAAAACGGCTTTCTCCCAGGACGTTCCTCTCTAGCAAGCTTGCTCCTCTTCAAAACATCACTCCCAGCTGCACTCAGTGAGATCCCTCTCTCTGAGTCAGCTCATTTATATGGCTCCACCAATCAAGGCCCACCCCGAATGGGTGGGGCCACACCTCCATGGGAACATCTCATCAAAATTATCTCCCACAGCTGGGTGGGGCACACTCCAAGCAAATCTAACCAGCACCAAGGGTCTGCCCCACACAAGACCACATAAATAAAAAAGCTAGTAATATCATTAAGTTTGACTGAAAATAACATCATAGTTAAAGTATATATTCCAAACATATCAAATAAAGCTGTCGATGAGTCATAAGTGCTTATTAAGGAAGCTATCTATCTATATTGTTAAATTCCTGACCAGTAAATACATAATGGATAATAAGAGAGAAAAGATTTTCTTAAAATGCTTTATAAGATGTTTTTGATTACAAATCTATGCAACCAAATTGAATGCAGCCTCTACAAAGGAGATGTATTACTCCACACAAAAGATCAGAGCACTTAACTACAAAGATTCTTTGTTTCAGAAACAAAGCATGATTCTCACATCATTAATATGGAGAATGAAATGAGTTTCCTTCCTTTTGTAAAAATACCTAATAAAATAGTGGAACATAAAATAACATACAGAGCCGAGAGATCACTCTGGTGGGCACTCTTACGCACACTTTAGACAACCTTTTTTAGGTTCTAAAGAATTGGGGTAGCTGGTGGTGGATACCTGAAACTATTAAACTACAACCCAGAACCCATGAATCTCGAAGACAGTTGTATAAAAATGTAGCTTATGAGGGGTGACAGTGGGATTGGGAATGCCATAAGGACCAAACTCCACTTTGTCTAGTTTATGGATCGATGTGTAGAAAAGTAGGGGAAGCAAACAAACAGACAAAGGTACCTAGTGTTCTTTTTTACTTCAATTGCTCTTTTTCACTCTAATTATTATTCTTGTTATTTTTGTGTGTGTGCTAATGAAGGTGTCAGGGATTGATTTGGGTGATGAATGTACAACTATGTAATGGTACTGTAAACAATCGAAAGTACAATTTGTTTTGTATGACTGCGTGGTATGTGAATGTATCTCAATAAAATGATGATTAAAAAAAAAAAAAAAAAAAATAACATACAAATATTATTTTCTCCTGATGAATATCCATTTCCTTGGTAATATAATATTAAAATCTTATTTTAATTGATATGTAATATACAAAATACATTAGTTAGGATACATTCAAATGAAAGTGAAAGATAACCTAACTATGGCTTAAATCAACAATATTTGTTTTTTACATTAAAAGAATTCTAAGAATAGACAAGACTCATGCTATTTTCTTCTATCACCTATTGATGTCAAAGACTCAGGTTCTCTATATCTTTTTGCTTCAATAATTTATTGTGTATTTTTTCCCTATGTTTGTTGGTTTATTTTTAAAAATACCTGCCAGTGTATTTCATACCCATTCAATAGGAAAGAAGGAAGAGTAATCAGTATTAGCAATCAAATTGCCTGGAGTTTGTTCACAAGTCTCATCCAACCCATAATAGAGGGTGAGAAGACTCTGGCATAAAGAAACAAGATCGCCAAAATTAGCATAGAGCAAACAAAACTGGGAAGAATTGTGTGGACAGGTAACAGTCTCTGCCATGAAATGAATATTTAATTGAGAATATATACACATATATTCTTAGACTAAAATGTTTTTGTGAAATACACAAAAGAACCATTAAATTGAGCTCAAGTATTCATTAAAATTGAATGCCAGAATATTATAAAAATTGGTCTTCTTTCCTAAATAATTTTCAGCTTTAACATAATTCAAATAATTTTATCAAAAGGATTTCTTTGGAAAGTAAACAATGTTATTAAATTCCTTATGGAATAATTAAGTCAGAAAACAAGTGCCAGGATTTATACAGAAAAAATAGATTCAAAATGAAAACCTACCAATATGTGCATTGTGTTGTTCTAATATCCTCATTAAAAATAAGAATGCAGAAAGAATGCCCAATTTCGACAACATGCTTTTGCATTATGAGGCTGAGTTTAGTAGTTATGACAGACAACATATGGCCACAAACTCTAAAATGTTAACTATTTGGCCCTTTACAGGAAAATGTGTTCCAGTCACCAGCAGAGAATTTATAGCTGGGAGACCATCCCTCAGGAAATAAAAGGTGGAGGTTGTTGAATATAAATCACAGGACTCTCATCCCTCGGCTTAGATAGCTCTGAGGCATAGTGCTTCCTGGCTCCTAGAGTTCCCAGTGGGATTGAGCTCCATTTGACATCACTGGTAAAATATTTGGTGACTTATCCGTGACGGGCTGCCTTCCCTTACCTGTCTCAATTTTCCACCCACTAACTTGTATGTTCAGAAACCTCCTACCATATAAACTATTATCACTTTAATCCTCAGGATTCTGGCAATATCCAACTAATTTAACACCATGTAATATTTGGACTTATTATTGGGGATAGTATTAGTTAGGGTTCTCTAGGGAAACAGAATCAACAAGAGATATCTAAATACAGGATTGTATATATGTGTCTCATGTAACTATGGGGATGCAAAAGTCCAAATTCCATAGGGCAGGCAGCAAAGTGTCAACTCAAATGAAGGTATTCAATGAACTCTTCAGGCAGTGAACTGGCAACTCTCATGAGGGTATTGAATGAGTTCCTCAGGAATCACTTCACAAGTTAGCCGAAGTAGTGACAGTCCTCTATCTGTCTCACTTAAAAGTCTTCAAACAATTGGATTAAATCCAGCTGAATGAATTCTCTCATTGTGGAAGACATGCCTTTTGTTGATGCAATCAGTCACAGCTGCAGCCAATTTACTGATGGTTCAATAAACCAGCCTTCTGGTTTATTAATCAGACACAAATGCCCTTGCAGTAATGGTTAGGCCAGTGCTTGCTTGACCAGACACATGGACAACATCACATGGCTAAGTTGACACATGAACCTATCACAGGGAGATTTTATATATATATATGTGTGTGTGTGTGTGTGTGTGTGTGTGTGTGTGTGTGTGTATACATATATATATAATTGTATATATATAGTAGTTATTGTTATATGCTACTTTCCCTAAGAATCAAACAGAGCACCCTGCTTTCCTGTCACAGCTTATTTTTTCATTTTAGATTTTCCATTAAGTTCAGACTTTCTGTATGGTTTGTGTTTTCTGTTGGAACATCAAATGCAATGTTGGTAGCAAAAGGAAGGAGCATGTCTTCTCTCTAGTTTAGTGCTTCTCAAACTTCAGTGTGCATCAGATTTACCAGGAAGGTTATTAAAACACAGATGCAGGGCACCACACTAGAGTTTTGATTCCAGTTTCATGTGGAGCCTTAGAATACTTATTTCTCACAAATTCCCAAGTGATACTCATCCTCAGGTGACCCTTTGAGTTTTGGCCTCTTCTCCTGTCTCTAAGTATGTCTCTAATAATGTACTCTTTATGAATTTCCAGGGAAATGATAGAATGCTTCCACAATATCTATTGACCTTGTTGACGGAACATGACTAGTAAATATTATGCAATAAAAAGAATGTATCATAAAAATTTCATTTATTTTATTTGCATTTTCTTAACTGTTGATTCTTTAAACATATCATTGAATTACACAGCACTTTCATAAAAGCATGTATATCATAAATATACAGTTTGATTAACTTTTACAAATAGATCACACTTGTATCTCCAATACCCAGATTAAGAAGCACAGCATGACTAGGACTCCAAAAGCCCCCTCATCTTCCCTATTTAAACATACGCAGTGTCAAACACAGATTAAAACTATGCACACAAAATTATTTCTAAAAATGAGAAGAAATGTCCTCCCCTGTATCTACTGAAAAACTGGATTTTTGGTGAGCAACCTGCTTGATACAGAAACTGCAATAGGATTTCTCTAGATTATTCTCTTTCACTTTCATAATGAATCATGTTTTCTCCATAATTATTTGTTGCAGGGCATTACCCTGTGTACTGTTGCATATTTGGAAGAATCCTTGGCTTCACCCACTGAATCCAGGTTGTGCCCCTCCTGAATTCTGACAACCTCAAATGCCTCCAAGTACTCCTTAAGGAGCAGAATCACACTTGGTTGAGAACCCCAGCTCTAAAGACAGATTTATAGCACTATAAACCTGTACTTAATAAAATATTGGGAATTCTCTCTAGTGATTTAAGAATAGGTACAATTTTTAAAATCTACTTGAGCCAAAGTTTGAGTTGGGGATTGAAAATGACTGCTAAGGAGCACAAGGGAATTTTGGGGATAATGAAACAATTCTGTATATTGATCATGGTGGTGGTGACCCATCTGTGTACATCTGTTAAATCTTATAGAATCTCTACATCAATTGAATTGTGCTGCATTTGAATTATAGCTCAATAAGAAAAATCCTCATTTTAACTAATACAAAATTGAAGAAATAGAGATCTGCATTTCTTAAGACTATTTTAGGCAAATGATAGTGTCCCTTCTTAGAAGTAGATGTTTTCTTTTAAAATTCCACTAATTGGAAAGAAATAATTTTTTTGTGACTTAACAATAATTTAAACATTTTCAGTTGCATAAGCATTTGAAATTCTTGGTGATCAAAGTTCAGTATAAAACATGATCTTCTAAACATATAGAAGACAATATAGGTAAATTGTTTCCAAAATTGCTAAGGAGGAAAGTAATTTTTAAGTATACAACAAAGAAATGAGCTATAAATGATGCTTGAGACTGTATATCTCTCTTGTTTCATCAAGTTCACTGCTGCTGGCCCAGACCTTAAGCACAATGCCTGCATCATAAACCAGCGAATATCTGTTACATGGATAAAGAAGTTTGATGACTAAAATGTTTAAACTTCTGGGTACAAAAAAAAACACAAGTGAAATTAAAAGTCAGATAACAAATTAGAGTATATTTTGGCTACACTAGGCCAAGGACAAGTATCTAATTTTTGTGAAATTTCACCACAGTAGAAAAGTGAGCCAAGGAACATGAAGACACAATTCACAGAAGGAGTGCAATGGGAAACTGTGCTCATGCTGCTGGTGACAGGATATATTTTCATGACTTTAAAGAAGGAAAATTGAACCTTCTACATCAAGTTCCTTAATATAATTCTTAAGAAGACCTCTAGTTCTCTACCAAGTCTGCCCTTCCTATCTCTGTATCTCTGATACCATTTGAAAATATGGTTCTAAATAGTTAGGCACACCTGATTCCACATCAGAGAAACAAATCTCTTTCTTTGGTGAGAAGGTGAGTTTATTGAAGATGCATCAACAAGGACCTGGAGGAAAGAAAAACCTTTCAAGCCCAGTTCAAAGTGAGAAGAATTATTTGGGCTTTTATAACCCCAAACAGACAAAGAAATGGCCAGAAGCCAAAAGAAGGCAGAAAGGAAAAAAAAATAGAAGAGAGAAAGCTGTTTGGTCAGCATCTTCTTGTTATCTTCATGTCCTCCCCTCATTCAGGCTTGGTTTTTAAGGTCCTGATTATGAGACCATATAGTTACATCTCTCATATCTTACTGCAGGCAATGCTGGGAAAGTTCCTGGGAGCAGAGAATAAGTTTTGTTGAGATTAGAGCAACAGAAAGTTATTTTAAAAGGGGCTTTTCATGGTCAGAATAACTTAAAGCTGCTTGAGTGAAGTGATCTTAATAAACAGTTTTTTTTTCCTCCAGTGTCTATTGAAGACTATACTAACCATTTTCCAGCTAAAGAATTATATTGAATATTTTCTACTTATCCAGTTATCATCTCTTCTAGTAATACCAGAAAATTGTTCATAGCCTATGGCTGACCAGTGATATGGCATTTACCAACCTCATGTGAAGTTAGGCATGGCTATATGGCTAAGTTTTTAGCAGTGAAATGTGAATGGGAGTGTGGTGTGCCTCTTCCAGGATGGAGTCTTTTGAAGGGTGATATGCATTATGCCACCTCCTGTGAGGTTGCCAACAACTTCAACAAGTAGATGAGAATGATCTTCTAAAGCAGTGCTACTCAAAGTGTGGTCCATAGAGCGGTAACATCAGCATAACCTAGGAAACTGTTAAAAATGCATAATCTCAGGTCCCACCCCAGATTTACTGCCTGAATCTTCCATGTGGTCAAGTTTTTTTTTTTTTTTTTTTTTTTTTGGCTATACCAATTCTATGACAGTCAGTGTCCTCCTCATTTCCCCCCCTGAAATTTTATTGAGATATATTTATATATCATAAAGTCATCCACAGTGTACAATCACTTGTTCATAGTATCTTCATAGAGTGGTGCATTCATCACCACAATCAATCCTTGAACACATTCATTACTTGAACAAAAAGAAAAGTATAAAAGAACACCCAAAATACCCCATACCCTCATCCCCTCCCATTATTCATTTACTTTGTGTCTCCAGTTTTCTACTCAACTATACATACACTAGATATAAGGAGTGTGAGACACAGGGTTTTCACATTCATACAGTCACAGCATATAAGCTACATAACTATGCAATCATCTTTAAGAAATCAATGCTACTGGATTGCATTTCAACAGTTTCAGGTATTTCCTTCTAGCTATTCTAATACACTAAAGACTAAAAAGGGATACCTATAAATGCGTAAGAATAACCTCCAGATTGACCTCTCAACTCTATTTGAAATCTCTTAGCCACTGAATCTTTTTTTGCTTCACTTCCTTTTTCCCATTTGGTCAAGGATTTCTGAATCCCAAGATGTTGGGTTTAGGTTCATCCCCAGGAGTCATGTTCCACATTGCTAGGGAGATATACACCCTGGGGAGTCATGCCCCATATAGGGGAGAGGGTAATGAGTTTACCTGCAGAGGTGACTTAAGTCACACATATGTGAGCAACTAAAGAGGTTCTTTGGGGGTGACCATCAGGCCCAATTATAAGAGGGCTTAGCCTCTCCTTTGCAGCAACAAGCTTCATAATGGCAAGCCCCAAGATGGAGGGCTTGGCCTATTAAATTGGTAGTACCCAATGCTTGTGAGAATATAAGGAATTCCCCAGGTGGTTAAGTCAATTATTTCCAGATTTTTTCACCAGTCCCTCACGGGTTCTTTGCAAATACTTTTTTATTCTCTGTATAAATTACTCAGGGATGTATTTGGGTTTCACACTAACCTGACCAAACCCACCAGACCTCACTCCCTGTTCATGGTTCCATGTAGTTATGGTGGTTGGATAAACTGACCATATAAGTTAAATTATATAGCAAGCTACAGAAAATACAGATTCTCCCCCAAATAAACATCTCTAGGAATCTGTTTTAATGAATTCTCACGCACATTTCAGTCTGAAAAACACTGGCTTACGGGATGCCATTAAGTAAAAGATGGAAGGAGCCAGGGCTCCCAACTTGTCATGTAGAGTAGTTTGGTACTTACATAGAATTCAAATTCTTATCTAAGAAAGAAAGCAAAACTTCCCTTCATGTCACCAATTATTTGGGGGATTCTTTTTAACACCACATAGCATTACTCTCATATGATAATCACAGGCTTAAACTAAATTTCTATGAAATTTATTAGAAAAATGTACAGAAAAATGGATGGACAAGGATTTTCATGACAGTATTATTTATAATTGCAAATGAAATTTTAAGTCCAGCTACAACTTTACTACTTAATGCTTAATTGATTATTCACCCATGATTTAGAATATACTACAGCCATTAAAGTTTCTGTAAACTTTCAAGGATGTTAGAATATGTCTGTGAGAATGCTAAATTTACAAAGTAGAATATAAAAATTCATGGATCATGGTTTACAAATCTCTGCATTATTGACATTCTGGGCTGGGTAATTCTCTACTGTGGGAGACTGTCATGTACCTCATGGATTGTATGAGGTATGGCAGGATTTAGGACATCTACGCACTAGATGTCAGTAGCACTGCCCTCTGATCCCAATTTGTGACAAAAAAGGAGTCCAGACACTGCCAAATATCCTCACTTGAGCAACAATGTCCACAGTTGACAACCACTGATATGGAGTATATAAACACACTTTGAGAAAAATGCATACAAGCATAAAATACCAAGATGAAATTTTTAAGTTAGTTGCCATTATCTCTGGGTGATAAGAGTTTTTGCTTGTACTTTGAGAATTTCTGAATTTCCCATTTTTAACCCTGCAGGAATTTACTTAATTGAATAAAATAAACATATACAGTTATTGAATATCAATTTTGAGTGTGATTGCTTTTATTGAAATTTTTTTATTAATCGACTCTTACTGTTTATCAATAAAATTAAAAGCAACACTTAACCACAGTGGATGCACTGCATAATGAAAAACAGGAGCAGTAGCTGCAGGAACATTGTGTGTGTGTCACATTATAAACAGATGATGTGGACTTTGCAGAAGCAGTTGTCCAAGTCTGCACCCTCCCAGGCCTTCTCCAGACCCAACAATGGCGCTGCCTCCACCCTGGGGGCTCCGGCGCCCGCCAGAAGCTATGAAGCCAAACCGCGGCGGTGGCGGCGGCGTCACGCCGCGCGGGGTTCGGCTCGGCTGGGCCCCCCGGCCCGAAGCGGAACCTACACGAAAGAGACTCGGCGTGAGCGCAGCACCAGGGACCCGCGGCCAGAGGGTCCCCGCGGCCCGGACCCTGAGGCGCGCGCGGTGATCGGGAACTGCCGGTCCTCGTCGCCGACCCGGGAGGCTTCCGGACGCGCCTGGCTCCCGCCCGGCCCCGGCTCCACGCGCCTCCTAGCTCCACTAGGGGGGCAGTGCTGGCTCCTCCAGGCCGCGGCGGGCCTGAGTTATTTTCAGGGAGGTGCAAGCAGCAGTGATGAGGGGAGGGCTGCAGACAGGGATCCCCTTTCCCCTCTCGCGCTGGAGAGACCCCTCCTCGCAGAGGCCCGCGCCACCGCCCCAGGGTCTCCGGGAAACACTCGGGTCTCCCGCGCCCCCAAACCTGTGGCACTGGAAGCCGCGGCCGCTGGTCGGGAGGACCCGGGGAATCTGGGTCAGGTTCTGGCGCTGCGAAGCCCCATCGCCTCGGCCCCGTCCCCGCCGCCCCGGGTCCCCGTCTCATGGGCGCGGCCGCCCCTCCCGCCCGCCGCCGCCGCCGCCGCCGCCTCTGCTGCCAGAGCCGTTGCCCTGAGCGCCGCCGCCGCCGCCGCCGCCGCCGCCGCCGCCGCCGCCGCCGCCGGAGTCCAGCCGCGCGCCGGGAGCCGGGAGCCGGGCTGTCCCGGTGCCGGCGCCGCCAGGGCCAGAGCGTACATACATACAATGGAATGTTATTCAACCATAAGAAAGAATGAATTTCTGATACATGTGACAACAGGAGTGAACCTTGAAGACATCACGTTAACAAAAAAGGACAAATATTGTTTGTTATCACAGATAGGAAATAAATAGAATAAGCCAATTCATAGTTACTAGAATACAGGTTACCAGCATCCAGGACAGGGGTAGGAAATGGGGAGTTAATGTTTAATTGATATAGAATGTGTTTGGGGTGATTGAACAATTTTGCTAATCGATGGAAGTCATTAAAATCATCATTGTGATTGTAATTAACACATAACTATTATATATTTGTGGTTAAAAGGGGGAAATTTTAGTTTCTATGTATGTTACTAGGGAAAAAAATACATAGGACTGTATAATACAATGAACCTTAATTTAACTATGGCCTATGCTTAGTAGTACTGTTATTATAACATTCTTTCATCAGTTGTAACAAATGTGCTACACTAATGAGAAATGTCAATAATAGGGGGTATGTATGGGAACTCTGTATTTTCTGCATGACTTTCCTGTAAATCTACAACTTCTCTAATGAAAAACTTATTAAAATCTAAAGGAAAGTTAAAGTTACAAAAAAAAAAAAAAAAAAAAGATGATGTGACAACCAATATTGAACCAAAGTATCCTGGCCAATAGACAGATAGAACCTTTTCCATTTTATTTTTCATCTGAAAAAAAGAATGATGTTCATTATAGTTGGTGATTTCCTGAGTCAATATATATAAATGTTTGTATCAATATGTTTTAATCACTTCAGACAATATATGTGAATATATGTATCTACATAGGTACATTGACTAGAGTTAATTCCTGTGTCTTTGAGGATATAACACAAGTATAATTGCTGTTCCTGTTGTAGATTGAATAAGATTTCCCACAAATGTTCTTTCCTCCATATCCCAAATTGTCCCTTGACTATCACTATATCTGATGAACCACAGTACAAATAACTTCAAGATATCTTCTTGCCCAGGGATTGAACTAAATCTGGACTATATTTGTTCTGTATAGCCCAAGAGCTAAGAATGACTTTTAACTTTACCGTATAAGTTCGACTTCCAACTTTGGCTCCCTCATAGCTGTGTCACATACCACATAATTCTTAACTATATGAATCCATTCCCTCATGTATAAAACACAGGACCTTCCTTGCTCAACTTATAGGACTGTCATGAGGAACAAATCAGATAAGGAGGGCCAAAGCTTTAGAATTGTGTGTCACATCTGAGAAATAAGGCACAGTGTTGCAGCACTTATCCTAATATACTTTTACCTTGCAATCCCAGGTTCAGTTATTATTTGTGTACTTATTTTATCCTCTTTTGTAATTAGATTATAGACTCCTTGAGGGCAAAGTGTATCACTTAGCTTTGTTTAACCTGTGGTTTTCCTTAGTTTATTTTTATTTAATATATTCACACATTGTGTAATGAAAAATTTTAAACATATAGAAAATTTGAACAAAGTGAATGATGAATACCTAAATATCCACCACAAAGATTTTAAACTTGACATTTAACTCTATTTGTTTCATTATGTGTCTATGCCTCTCCCCATCTATTAAACACTGGATATCAGATTAAACATATCTTTTCATATTCTTACAATGAAGAATGATTTTTCACCATTGAGGTAGGACCAGTACTATATTCAAAATGTAGTAAAACCAATATAATAAACCAAAATGACAAAACAATATGGTAAAGCAGCAGTGATTTCAAGAAATGGATAGGAAAAGAGATCCATCTGCAATTAGGGAAAATCCATATACTTCTGTGACTTTCTAGATTCTGTAATTTTTAAGGGGTGGGTGGAAGGAGGTAGAAGCACTAGGTTTCCCCAGAGGCCCCAAAATGTTTCTGTGAATTTTTTTTAACTATAAAGAGCTCTCCCATGCTCCCAGCAATTGGATACTTATGCTCTGTGAACATCTAAATTTGAATTGTGATTTTCCAAGAAAATGCTTGTTGTTAAGGAAATTTGGAGGAGACATTGGGTGATTGGGTGCCATCTTTAGTTTTTCTCAACCAATCTTTTGCATTAAAATCTGGACAATTTCTAAAATATAGACCTGGATTGCTCCCAAATTCTGAGATTCTTATTTAACTTAGACCAAGGCATCAGGATTTCTTAAGTGATCCTCATTGTGCCAGTTTGAATGTATTGTGTCCCCCAAATGCCATTGTCTTTGTAGTTTTATGGGGCAGACGTTTTTGGTGCTGGTTGGATTTGCTTGGAATGTGCCCCACCCAGCTGTGGGAGATGATTCTGATGAGATGTTCCCATGGAGGCATGCCCCGCCCATTCAGGGTGGGCCTTGATCGGTGGAGCTATATAAATGAGCTGACTCAAAGAGAGGAACAGAGTGCAGCTGGGAGTGATGTTTTGAAGAGGAGCAAGCTTGCTAGAGAGGAACGTCCTGGGAGAAAGCCGTTTTGAGGCCAGAGCTTTGGAGCAGATGCCAGCTGCCTTCCTAGCTAGTAGAAGTTTTCCGGAGGCCATTGGCCATCCTCCGGTGAAGGTACCTGATTGCTTGGATGCTTTGTGGCCTTAAGACTGTAACTGTGTAGTGAAATAAACCCCATCTCTGGTGTTTTGCATTCTGCAGCATTAGCAAACTAAAACACTCATGCACAGCAAAATTTGAGAACTGAGCTTGAAAAGGCATAAACTTACTGGAAAATATTTCAAACATTAAACCTTTAAATCTGTAGCATTTCCTTTTCCACAACCAAATGAAAGCAGCGTTATATCAGGGTATATCTGTCTACTATTAAACCTGTAGGATTTCCAATTCCACAACTAAGTGAAAGCAGAATTAAGTCAGGTTGAATCCATCTACAATTTTTCTAATAGTTTGTGGAATTTAGCTAGAAAAAAACATACAGAAAGGTGATATACTCATTTTTCTCATAGTATAGATGTCTGGGACTCATAGCAATATGTCTATTTAACTTGGGACTAGAACATCTTGAGAGGCTGATGATTCTCTTGACTGAGACATTGATTAAAGGTAACTGTGCATTTAGTGAGTGCTATTACAGTTTCCCAATAATTTTTATAAGGACAAATTTACATGTGAAAACATCAATGGTAACAAATTTAATATCTGAGGTGAATTTCTGAATGCTTTGCAAAGACATTTAAATGTTTAGCTTTAAGGAAAGTTGTCCTCAACTGGACTCAAGAGAAAAGGAAAGTTTGCTCACATAAAATTACACCAAAAGTTATTTTTAAAGGGGAAATTAATGATAGAATATCTGCTCTCTGAGTTATCAAATTCATATAAAGCTATATCAAATTAGCTTAATTTCTGTAGGGAATTATGCAAGTAGATGAAATGAGAGTCCAGAAGGTTTAGGAAATGTAGTTTATGTTTATATGAGGTTGCCCAACTCCAGAGGGTATAATGGGAAAACCATCCCCACCATACACTCAGAAGCATAAACAAAGATGGCGTTTCATTCTTTCTTTTGAAATTTTTGTAATAAACTTTCTATTTTGGAATTATATTAGATTTACCAAAAACTTGTAAAGTTTGTACAGTGTTCCAACAATCCTTTACTCAGTTCCATTTATCATCTTTCATTTTAAAAAGAGGAATTTTAAATTAGAGGGCATCTGGTTACTAGTTCAATAGTCAATAGTTAGGACTTTTTATGAGCTTTTTGGGAAAAACAAATAATCTCTACTTCACAATTGCAAATAGTCAAATATAAGTTACAAGTAATTGAAATAAATTTTATTACTGTCTTTTTCATGCCCATTACACAATGTCATGATGGTATTAAACTTACCTGGACTTCAAAGTCCCTTGAAAATTTATTCTTGCCAAGTTGAAAAAAGCTAACTTTGATTTCTAAGAATGAAAAGAAGAAGAGAAGTTAGATTTATTTTTCAAGGCTTGAAACCATTTGACATAGAGATGAAAAACTTCTCCCCATTATCGTTCTAAAATGCCTATTACATCAAGTATCTTAAAGTGAAATAGGATTTTACTCCACCCTCAAAAAATAATGTTTGGAGATGCAAGGAGACCAAGTATCATTAATACTGCTTGTTGTTTTCATTAGTTCTGAGCATTTCTCAATAAATAAGGCCTTCTACCATCTCTGTATACTATTCCCTACACAAGTCATAGTCTCTGTTTTTCATATAAAATGAAGACCTATCACCACAACTAATGGGCAAGACAATTCTAAATATGATGTGGCATTAAATATTAAACTGTGCCCCATTTTTAGAGCATTGAAGTAAGTTGTGATTCTCAATCTCTGGGCATGTCAACATTGCATTGAAGGCCTATCCAGAGCTTGCTGTCCTAACCCAGAGAGTTTTTGATTGAGGAGGTCTGAGGTGGTTCTTGAGAAGTTATATTTCTAACAAGTTCCAAAACATTCCCTTCTTGGATAATATGGGTGGTCCTCCTTCCTTACAAATGACAACATTAACCCTACTTCATACCTCCCATATCCTAGCTAAAAGTCAGTAAACCCATTCATCAAATTGCTACCATTTCTTGACATCAGCCATTATAGAAAAAAGCCTTGCTTTCTCAAGACCTCCCAGCATAAGTCACCCAGCTTAAGGCCAAACCCTACAGCAAACCCACTCTAGCTTCCTCTTTGGAGACATTGCATACTTTGCCATGGAATGTACTCACCTTCACTGAAACAAGTTACCCTAACTCTACCAACTACAATATTTGGCTTTTATAAAGATGGTTCATTTGGTTACAAAGTAACAGTCTTAAACCCATAAAATGTCCAACGTAAGGCATCAACAATAGGGTACCTTCACTGAAGGATGGCCATTGGCATTCAGGAAACCTCTGTTAGCTCAGAAGGCACATGGCTGGCATCTGCTTGCTCCCAGGTTGCATTTCAAAATGGCATTCTCCAAAATGTGACTCTTGGGGTGTTTTGTCCTCTCTTAGCTGCAGCTCCTCTTCAAAATGTCACTCTCAGTTTCTCTGCTCCTTCTGTCTGTCAGCTCATTTATATGGCTCCAGTGATTTAATTCAGACCCATCCTGAATGGGTGGGGTAACACCTCCATGAAAATTATCCAATCAAAGTCATCACCCAGTTGGGTAGGTGATATCTCCATGGAAACAGCCTAATCTAAAGGTTCCAACTTAACACTAGTATGTCTGCTCCCACAAGATTGCATTAAAGAATATGGCTTTTCCTGGGGGACATAATTTATACAAACCAACATACCTTGTCAGCTGACTTTGTCTGTCTCCTTCTGTTCCTGCTCACAGATTTCTCTAATCTTCCTGTCTCTGTAAGGACTCCAGTCATAGTAGATTAAGACCCATCCTGGTTCAGGTTGACCTCACATTCACTAATTTGATCTTTGATGATCCTACTTGTAGATGAGTCCACATACATAGTCACAGAGGTTAGGGTGAGAACATGACTTTATGGGGAACTGACTCAACCCATAATGAGAGTGGCACTCTGGGTTCCCTCCCATGCAGTCAGGGAAGCTATTGTGCCCTGTTTCCTATCTCAGTGAGACATTAAGTGGCCTGAGTCCCAGTTGTTCAAGCCTTGGGAGCTCTGAGCCTCTGTAGAGTCCTATCCAGGTGTTTGCTGGAGAATTCAAACACACAAAACCTGAAGGAAAGCTCAATGCAGAGCTCACTTGGGATGACTGAAGTGGGTAGGATTACAAGATACTCATGTTCCCTTATTTTGCAATATCTTAACTAATAAAAATAACATTATATTTTTACAGGAGTATCTTTGGTTATATTTACATGTTGGAATATATTAAAGTAAGAAAATTTATGTTTTTGGTAACACAGCATAGCTTTATTTTTTTAATTGAAAAGCATGGATAAGCTTTGTTCTTTGTTTCAGAATGAAAATGTTAATGAGGGAGAAAAAAAAGGAAGAGCTCCAGGAATCTGTTATTTTTAATGTTAAGATGTCATGACTGGACTCTGCTGAGGGTAAGGGTAGAGGCAGCAGGGCTATCACTTCCATGCCTGTTCCTACAGACCTGCTGCTCCTCACCTGGCCCTGGTATGTGGGGCTCTGCCTTTTCTTCCCTGAGTTCTAGAGCCCATCCACTCCTCTGCATCAGAGTCACTCTTTGGGGGTCAGTAACCTAAAGATTTCTAGCCTAGAAAATTGGCTAAATTCCTTCAGTTGGAAATTCATTCACATTCCTTGTCACAGACAGCACCCAACACAGACAGTGGCTCTAGGAATTGAGTGTTCCCTGGACCTGGCTCCTGGGGATATCAGGAACCCAAGATATTCTCTCCATGGTCTGAGGTGCCTTCTGGGTCCTGCAACCCACCCCACTGAAACCCTTCCTCCATCCATCTCTGTGCCTCCCAGTGAGTTCAGATCCTGTGTTTGTGTTCTAGATCCTACCATTGACAGCTGCAAAGGAGTACATAAGGTGTTTGAAGACAGCTCAGTGCTTGTCCCCTTCTACCCCTTCCTAAATGTGCCAATTTAGTGACAGTTTAGTTTTTAGTTTGGTAGATCTAGAGTAAGTTTTAGAAGCAGGTTTTATTTTTAAAGTTATAAATTATTATATTAAACAATATTTATATTGTACTAGTTAGTATTTATCAAATAAACAAATACATATATAGATAAGCACCCAAAACAAAGTTAGAGGTAAATGAAGTATAATATTTGGTCTCCCTTCTTGGTCTCCCTTTTTAAGTGTCAAACCACACTTCAAAAATAGGCAAAATAGTTGAATATTTCACTGAAGAAGATACAGGCTGCCTATTAAAGGCACAAAAAGATGTTCAACATCATTCATTGTTATGGCAATATAAATTAAAATCTGTGATGAGTCATCACCACACACAATAGAATGGCTACAATCAAGATAGATATACCAAGTGCTGATGAAGGTGTGAGAAACTGAAACCTGGATACATGTCTGGTCAGAATGCAAAATGGTGTGGCCACTTTGGAGAATTGTTTGTTTCTTAAAAACTTAAATATAAACTTACCATATTCTCTGCCAACTCCACTCTATCCAAGAGATAGGTAACTATATGTCCATGAAATGAGTTGTTTTGGGATATTCGTAGCAGTCACATTCAAATTGGAAAAAAAATGCAAATGTCAATCAACTGGTGTATGGGTTACAAAATGCAGTAGATTCATAAAACAGAACACTACCCTACAATAGTTAGGAACAGAATACCCTTCCTAATACAACATGGATGAACCTCAAAAACATACTAAGTGAAAAAACAATGCATAAAAGACAACACATTCTATGATTCAATTTATGTGTAATACCTTGAAAAGGTGACTCTGTAGACACAGAATACAAGTCAATGATTGTCTGGGCCTGGGAGTGGGAGCAAGAACTAACTTCAAACTGATTCTGAGGATACCTTTTGGTCTGGTAGAAATGTCCAAGAATTGTATTGTGGTGATACACAACTTTTTAATTTACTAAACCTCATTGAATTTTTTCTTTAATTTTCAAATTAGTGGTTTATTTTATTTTAGCAATACTCTTATCCTGACCATGGACCATTAATCAAACAGCATGCTTCTAAAACCTTTGGGTGAAACTAGGCAATGTCTCCTCTTATATTTTCCAGCCTACCAAAAGCTGTTGGCATATTTAGGAATTTAATAACATTTTATGAAAATCTATGAGACAAATACATTAAAATATTTTGCTATGAGACATGAAGGAGGAAAAAGTAATAGTGTCAAAGTAAAGCTTGACTACTAATGGGATGATTTAGTAAAGTTCAGTGCTTCAAAAAAGTCTTTTCCCCCAAACAAAAGCGGAAAACACTGTGGTCAAACTAATACTTTAGCGTTATTAGCAAGATAAAGTCACTTTTCTGAAATTTTTGCTATCAAATTAAATGTTTAACATTTTAGGTAACTTTAAAGAAATTTTGATTAAAAGCTAATAGGGAATGTTACTAAATGTACAAATATAGAAATGTTCTCACATGTGGGAGAACAAATGTATGTCAACCATGTAAAGTGTTGAAAAAGGGATGGTATTTGGGAAAAAAACATAATCAAATCAAACTGGAGTCTATGGTCAACAGTAACATTGTAATATACTTCCATTAAATGTAACAAAGGCAATATACCAAAGATAAATGTGTATGAGGGGGGATATGAGAGAGGGATACGGGAATCTTGGTAGTGGTGGTGTTTTCTGTCCTTACTAATTGTATTGTATGACACTTTATTTTTCTTTTTATTATCTTTTTTATTCACCAAAAAAAAACCTTTTTCATAGTAATCAGTATGTTCAAGTGTTGACTGTGGTGATAAATGCAAAACTACATGATGATACTGTGAACAACTGCTTGTACACTGTGGATAATTGCATGTTATGTGAATATATCTCTATAAAATTGTGGGAAAATATATAAGTAGGGGTAAAAGTGCTGGAGAAAACATGGAGAGAGGGATGGACCTATTTACTGTTGATGAGGAGGCAGAATGGTGTAGCCTTTCTGGAGGTCACTGTGGTGGTTCCACAAGAAGCTAAGTACGTAGGGGGCATAAGGTCCTGCAACCTCATTATGGGGTATATACTTGGAAGATCTAAGGCAGCATTCATAATTTGCAGTTGGTGGAGGTGGCCTAAGGGTACACTGACTGAGAAACAGAATGGTGAACTGTGGTGTATGCAATGCAATGGAACATTGAGCAACTATGAGAGGAAGTGAAGTTGTGAGACAGAAAAAGTGAATGGATCCTGCAGACAGCATTTTGAGTAAAGTACACCAGAAACAAAGGCAAACACTATAATGCCTCATCAATATGGAACAATTACAATGTGTAAACTCAGAATTGAATCTTAGAACACAGCCTAACAGGGAAATGATTACTGTAATGGTCCTTTAGGTTGTAAGGTCTTATAGCAGTCAAATCTATTCCTGAATTGTAATAGCTATCTCTAAACTCTGAGATGTAGATCCCTTGATGTATAACATGATTGGTCTCTGGAACACTGAGTATCTCTGTGACACCTGAAACTCAGAGCTAGAGCTTGGCAGATATGAATGCCAGTACTAACACATACAGAAACGGCTAAAAAAAAAAAGAAAAACTGAAAAAGAGCCCAGACTTCAATTAGAGATATGAATGAAGCAGCTCTGGTTAAGACTAGGGCAAATCAGGCCAAAGGATAAAGGCTGAAACCGACTATGTGGTAAAACTTCAATTTCCATGTGAGACCAAGGAAAGAAATGTTTATTTGCTATAGGATCTATATTTTCTAAACAATGTAACTTCTAAAGTCAGTTGGTTCAAACACCCCAATTACATGGAACTTTGAATAGGAAGTGAGCTATGGAAGGTCTGTAAAGGTTAGAGTGAAATACCAACACATCCCAAAGTAATTTGAGTGGAGAATAAAAATATATATTCAGGGCCCCCTGAGGAGCTGGGGGAGGATGTGGAGGTGTTGGACTTCCACACCTGGATTGTTGCTGATGTTCTCACAAACACTAGGGACTGACGGCTTGACATGCTGAGCCCTCTGTCTTGGGGCTTGACCCTATGAAGCTTGTTACTGCAAAGGAGAGGCTAAACCTGCTTACAATTGTACCTAAGAATCTCCCCCCAGTGCATCTTTGTTGCTCAGATGTGGCCCTCTCTAACTAAGCCACCTTAGTGGGTGATCTTGCTGCCCTCCACCCTACATGGGACCTGACTCCCAGGGGTGTAAACCTCCCTGGCAATGTAGGACATGACTCTCAGGGATGAATCTGGACCTGGCATTGTGGGACTGAGAACATCTTCTTGACCAAAAGGAGGATGCAAAATGAAATGAAATAAAGCTATGACTAAATCAATTCCAGGCAAGAATGGATGTTTAGACATCAATAAATAAACTGAGAGATTTCAAACTGATATGAGAGGTCACTCTGGTGGACATTCTCACACAGTATTTAGATATCACATTTCATGTTTTAATGTATTGGAATAGCTAGAAGTAAATACCTGAAACTACCAAACTCTAACCCAGTAGCCTTGACTCTTGAAGACGATTGTAAAACAATGTAGATTACAAGGGGTGACAGTGTGATTGTGAAAACCTTGTGGATCGCACTCCCTTTATCTAGTGTATGAATGGATGAGTAGATAAATGGGGACAAAAACTAAATGAGAAATAGTGTGGGATGGGGGGATGATTTGGGTGTTCTTTTTATTTTTATTTTTTATTCTTATTCTGCTTCTTTATGGTACAAGGCAAATGTTCAAAAATAGATTAGGGTGATGAATGCACAACTAAAAAAATAAAAGCTAATGCAGAAGCAATTAATCATAAGTAATGATGCCTTAAATTTACTTCATACCTTAAGATAAGAGAGAGTTTTTAGCACTTCTTATGCCAATAACTTACAAAAGTGAATGGCTGCATCAAAATCACTTTTGACTTTTTATTCCTTTTGAAGTTATATATTACAAGGGAGTAAACAAATTCACAAATAATTAAATATCCAAACCTTTTTACTACACATTAACATACAGGAAACCTATTATATGTCTTTCTATTAAAAAGACATGCTTTAGCTACATTATGAGGAGCGTATTTATATTCAAATAAAATTTAAGAATTCTCAGCTATAAATTAAAATATGGTTATATTCCCCTGAAACAACTAAATATTTTGCCTTCAAATGGTCTTTTACTTCATTTCACTGCCAACAGCTGGAAGAAAACTGAGGTGAGGAGAAAATAAAATGGGGCATCAATCTTTTTAGGTATCTCTAACATACCCTGTAGTTTGGGGGTTCACTGTGTTCCCTGACAGACATCTCTACTTCAGGGCTTCTTCTGTCCCCCAAGCTCCTGGTGAACACTGAAACCACTGCTGGTTGCACTGGGCAGAGGAGCTGCCCCCGGGTGTGATGACCTGCAGGAGAGAGAAACCCATGGAGAAGGGTCTTTTCTGGTTATGGGGTTCATCTCAGGGCTGAAGGTTCGGGAAGTTCTTCTCGGGCCTAAATTTAGCTCAGGATGGTGACTCTGTGTCCTCAGATCCCCTCAAGGTGCAGATAGATCATTGCCAGCACTCCCAGGTCAGACAGGATTTCTCCCATTTCATAATGGCTAAGTAGAGAGATTGTAAGCAGGACCCGACAAAGGGGGAATCAGTCCCTGGGGGTTCATGCAAGGTCCCCAACTGGCTGCACATGTCTCTCTCTCTGGGGTGGCTTTAGCTGAAGCTACTCACCTGCTGAGGTCCTGAAGGAAGGTGGTGTGGGTATAGAGGGACCAGGGAGGAGGCCAACAGACCCTGCTGCCCGGGACCACCAGCCTCCTGCTCACACTGGGTGCAGGGGATCCCCAGTTGCCTTCCAAACTGGGAAACCTACTAGGATATTTAATAAGCTTCCAGGAAGGCTTACTATATAGTAGTCCTACATAGTAAACCATTTCTCATACCCTAAATACATTTTCTAAGAGGAAAAAATAACAAGTTGTATAAGTTACTGCACCTTCATAGTACCTCATCAATTTTTCACACATATTCAGCTAAATCTGAATAAATAATCTCACATCAAGCAACTGAAATTCCTCATAGATCAACTATAAGCAGGAGCTGTTTTCCACAAAATTGGAATATTGGCATATTACAAACATGACTTCATTAAAAAAAACAAACAAACTAGGAAGACTATCAATGGATAGATGACCACTTTTCTATTTGTAATAGATACACTACCGAAAATGTATGCATTCTTTGGATATATATACAATTTGCTTTTACATATCATTTTCTTTTTTCCAATAGTTTCTTCCACTATATAGCAGTGACTATTTCTCACACTGAGTAGAAAAGCTACATGTTTTATACAAGACAGCTTATTTCATTCCATTGGGCAGATAAATGTGAAAATCCAACTATGCCTTCATGTATAACTCTCAGAAGTGATGTCTGCTATGTCAGATGTAATAAACATAGAATTACGTCCTACTACATAAAAACAATAACCACTATTTCTACCAGCCCCTGCCAGAGGAAAGCCTAAGGCTGTGAGTCTGTTGAAGTGTGGCCATGGTTTCTTTTTCCTCCAGAGAAAGAATTCTTCAGAAACTGACCTGTAGCACCGATGTATAATCTTGATCGCATGGGCCATTTCTTGACTGGGCGCAGGTGGCCGTCTCAGCGCAGGGTACCCAGCCCAGGCTCTGCGGGCACCTTGGCGTCGTCTTGCAGGCTGCAGGTGAGGTCGCCATGGAGGTGGTGGCCGGCAGCAGCATGTCCAGCTCGGAGAGCTCGGGGTGAGGAGGCACCGACAGCAGCAATCGCTGCAGCTCCAGGAAGGCCTGCGCAGTGTCTGCTCGCGGCTGCGCTCCCACCGCAGGTCGCCCGCCCATGGTACCTGAGCCGCCGCCCGGGACCATTGTATCCAGTCCCGTCCGGCCAATGGTCAGGTTCGGCTGGGGCTCGAGTTGCGGGCGGCAGGCGCGGGTGCGAGCCCGGTGTTCAGGGGGCTGCTGCGGGGCCTTCACGGTCCCTGGCGGCTTCTCGAGCCTGGCGCGCTTTCCTGGATAGAGCGGCCACGCGGGTCGGCGCCTCTGTGCTCGCGGGCGATGGGTGTGGAGCCCGGCCTGGCCGCACCGGTCACTCCATCCTCTTCTCTCCAAAGTCGGAGGTCGCTAAATCTCATTGAATTTTGTACCTTGGATGGGTGAAATTTATGTTATGTAAGTGATATCTCAATAAATCTCTCAAAAATCACCAATAGTAGGTAGAGGGTTGGGAGATACAGTGAAACACGTTTGAAAATATATTGCTAACTGTTGAAGTTGGATGATGGGAAATGTTAGTTCATAATATAATACTTTCCACTTTTGTATATATTTGAAATTCATCACAAATCTTTTTCATTCTTTTTTGTCTTTTGTTTTCTTTCTTTTTTTTTGGAGAATAAAATTTTAATGCTAAAAAATCAGAACTTTTTGGCCTATTTAGTATTTGCTGGAATAAATTTGGAAAATGTTATTCAGTAACTGACTTAGCTTATTATTCTAGTTTGCTAATGCTACTGGAATGCAAAACACCAGAAATGGATTGACTTTTACAAAGGGTGTTTATTTGGTTACACAGTTACAGTCTTAAGAGCATAAAGTGTCCAAGGTAATGCATCACCAATCTGGTGCCTTCACTGGAGGATGGCCAATGGTGTCCGGAAAAACCTCTGTTTGCTGGGGAAGCACATGGTTGGTGTCTGCTCCAGAGTTGTGGTTTCAAAATGGCTTTCTCCCAGGATGTTCCTCTCTAGGCTGCAGTTCGTCAAAAATGTCACTCTTAGTTGCTCTTGGGGTATTTTTCCTCTCTTGGCTTCTCCAGAGCAAAAGTTTGCTTTCAATGGCCGCCTTCAACTGTCTCTCATCTGCAGCTACTCTCTCAGCTTCTGTGCATTCTTCAAGGTGTCCTGCTTGGCTATAGCAAGATTGCTCCTTCTGTCTGAGTTTATATAGTGTTCCAGTAAATTAATCAAGGCCCATGCTGAATGGGTGGGGCCACATCTCCATATAAAATATCCAATCAAAGTCATCACCCAGAGTTGGGTGGGTCACATCCCCATGGAATGACTCAATCAAAGAATTACAATCTAATCAACACTAATATGTCTGCCCACACAAAGATAATGGCATTTGGGGGGACATAATACATCCAAACTGGCACACTTGTACAGCAAGCCAGAATTACATGTACTCAGGATATTACTTGAGTATATACACATTGATCACATGATAACATGCAGAGACATGGTAATAAAAGTACTATAAAATAAAAACCACCATCTCTACTGAGAATTGTATTAAATACAAAACATCTGTCTGCTACTTCAGAGGATCTCATTTTGAAAAGGGATTGTTGGCTGCTGTTCTTTCCAAGAATCCAAAAAACTCCCAGTGGCTAAATTTGACTTCTCAATTTGAAAAAAAGGGAAGAGTGCTATTCCTATGACCATGGGAACATACTCTACCTTTTATGCAAGATATCAAATTAAATGGTTTGACCAACTTCCACTCTTCTCAGGCGAAAAGGGCTCTTCACATGCCCATGGTTAAGAGTCCCTTAAAACTTTTAGGCATTTGAGTGTTATATCAGCCACAGGAACATATGCTCAACTACTTTTAATGATGCAAGCAGTTGACATGAGTTTGATTTTCCTGAGAGCAAAATTAGACTGATGAAATAAAGTCTATGAAAATGACCTGAGTACATAGGAAATCTCTAAATTTAAAAGCGATTGCTTCAGCTTTGCTAAGATCTCATTAAGAGCCTTTTATAGCAGTGGTTTCTTAGTGAGTCACAAACTTAGTCTTGGAGCCTTAGGATTTTTTTAAACACTAAAAATTTATGTTGTGCACATTGAATGAAAGGCCAAAATAGACAAGAGTACTGATGGTGCTGAGTAAAATCTACAAGCCACTCATTCTATTTTATAAAGAAGAGAGTAGTTGAGGTGTGCAACTGACCATATTTGTCCCCAGTTTGTCAGATTACTGGGAAGCTGACAATCCTTGCAAAATAAACAAAAACAGCACCTTTAGTGGAGCCTAGTGGAAGCCACTCACACATGAGGTTCTGTTGTGGCAAAGAAGGCTACTAAACTGTCCTATCTTCTCTGCGTGTGAAAGCCCAAAAAAGTAGAAGACAAGTAGGATTAAATACAGGCTTCACAGCCATTTCTCCCAACTATGGATTGCAACTTCTATTATTATGATTGTTTACAACAACTAAGAGGTCACATGTGAACTACTAGCCACTGAACATCATATAAAAGAATATGGTTTGGCTTAATCTACACTCTTATTATTTGCTATGATAATCTAATTCAAGTCACTTTAAATGGTTTGGTGCCTTAGTTGTGTATTCATATGTAACATGAAAATAATGCAATTAACTTACCTTAAGGAGCATACATATATTGTTGAACAAATACTTTTTAAAGCCCTTTGAGTTCCTTAGATGAATAGCACCTTGGAAACAAGTACAGCTGAGGGAAACCCCTCCTGATGTATTGTGCCTTATAGGCCTCAATTACATTTCCCTAAACACTTTAAAATTTGTTAGTGGCACTCCATCCCTTCATTTATGTTGATTGGCACACAAATGTTTATTCATTTAAAATAGTTGTCATACTCCATACTCCAAAGAAGTTTACTAATTTTTCAATAAAGTTAATGAAATGTACCCATAATGGAGTACTCCATATTAAGTTTAGAACACTTCAGTTTTCTCTGAGGTACATATGATGTAATAAAAAGTTCTTTTTTTTTCTTTCAAAATAACTGAACTGGTATTATTTGTGTGAAATCATCATTTTTTAATAAAAATATATTGAAAGTATCCCAGTGTCTGCATATTCATCTGAAGAGTAAAAACATGGAGTTCTGAGGGAAAAAAAAGGTCATAACACAACAGAAAATAAATATGTTTCCTAAATTAGGCTTAAAGAAAACAGTAAAAAAAAGTATAATGTTTCATCTAATGAAATACAGCAATTAGTCAGTGGTAATATTTTTTAAATACAGTAGTTCAAATAGTTTCTTTTTTATCATTAGTTTTTATAAATAGGCTAAATTGAAAGCATTTTAAATCAGTTAAACTGCTTTCAATGGAATTGTGGAGATGGACTTTTCATAGAAACTAAAATAAAGATATCATCTCATGATCTTTACATAGAATACCCTGGACCTTGACCATTTTACATTTATAACATATTTTGATCAATACATTAGATTGAACTCATTGAAATGCCTCTATATTCAGAAGAAATTAGATCATGCTTTATAACGTTTACATGCAGTTCACCCAAACTTTCCCCTCTTCTAGGTCTTTCTTGCTTGATGCTGTACAAGGGCTTCTGTCAGATTCATAATAAAAATGATGAAAACTGCAAATAACTTCTTTAGTAATGAAAAAAAAGTCTTTTTTTTTAATAAAATGCTTTTATTTTTTTAATCATCATTTTATTGAGATATATTCACATACCACGCAGTCATACAAAACAAATCGTACTTTCGATTGTTTACAGTACCATTACATAGTTGTACATTCATCACCTAAATCAATCCCTGACACCTTCATTAGCACACACACAAAAATAACAAGAATAATAATTAGAGTGAAAAAGAGCAATTGAAGTAAAAAAGAACACTGGGTACCTTTGTCTGTTTGTTTCCTTCCCCTATTTTTCTACTCATCCATCCATAAACTAGACAAAGTGGAGTGTGGTCCTTATGGCTTTCCCAATCCCATTGTCACCCCTCATAAGCTACATTTTTATACAACTGTCTTCGAGATTCATGGGTTCTTGGTTGTAGTTTGATAGTTTCAGGTATCCACCACCAGCTACCCCAATTCTTTAGAACCTAAAAAGGGTTGTCTAAAGTGTGCGTAAGAGTGCCCTCCAGAGTGACTTCTCGGCTCGTTTTGGAATCTCTCTGCCACTGAAGCTTATTTCATTTCCTTTCACATCCCCCTTTTGGTCAAGAAGATGTTCTCCGTCCCACGATACCAGGTCTACATTCCTCCCCGGGAGTCATATTCCACGTTGCCAGGGAGATTCACTCCCCTGGGTGTCCGATCCCACGTAGGGGGGAGGGCAGTGATTTCACCTTTCAAGTTGGCTTAGCCAGAGAGAGAGGGCCACATCTGAGCAACAAAGAGGCATTCAGGAGGAGACTCTCAGGCACAAACATAGGGAGGCCTAGCCTCTCCTTTGCAGCAACCGTAATAAAATGCTTTTAAACTCAGGTATTTCTTGCCCTAACCAAACCAAAATATACTTAAACCTGAAATCTCAATGTTTTAACAACAACAACAACAACAACAAAAAATAGTTTGGGCCATTACTGATTTTTGTTCAGACTGGATCTAAATTGGGTTTGGCATCATTACTGTGCTCATGTTTGTATATGAAAATCAAAAGAAAGAAGGCAACATCCAAGGACGACCAATAGGCTGTATATGATGTGACAGCTGACCAATAGTGGCTCTCCACAAGACCTCCTCTTGATTCAAAATCAATCCTGTGATTCAATTCCAATGCAGAATCAAGGAAGCCAGAACTGCTGTGTGGAAGGGTCTGTGTTGCCACAGTGGTAGTAGGATGTGAGACAACTGGCTACTTCTCATCTTCTATTGGGTCTTTTGATATCTCAGATGGGTGTGGTGAAGATGAACATCTGTATCTTGAGAACAACATTCCTTTGAGTCCCTTTCCAATGCCAGCTGCTCATTATATGCTTGCTTTGCCTGTGTTTGTTGTAGATACCCCAAAGTGTCAGTGAGATAAGACTCGTGAGGTCTCTGGTCTTGGTATGGTTGGAATGCCTTCATTTTCTAAAACTGAGGTAGGTTCTTTTGCTGGATTGAGAAAGCTTGGCTTCATATGCTCATAAGGTAGAGGATCTGAAATATTGAACTAGTAGATCTGAACAGGTGAAATGTTGCTTCAGTGTTACAGTATTAATGGTTCTAATCTATAAGCCACTAGATCTGTTGGATGAAAAACATTTAGTAACTAGTTACAAACCTCTCTAGGCAAAATATGGCCTTGAATTCCAGTGTTTCCTGGGGAGATGCCATGCAATGCCAAGAACAAAAGCTAGTGGGGATCCTATACAGAAGAAATTCTCTGCCTTAAGTTTTAAGGCAGGTGTTCTTCTATTTCTCTCAGCCTTTGTTTTGTTATACAGAGTTCATCAAGAAGATGTCATTCTTTATAACTCATCCATTGTTCATCAGGCAACTATTCTTCCTTCTGCAGTAACTGTTCATAGAGTCAAACTGGATTCCAGATAGTCATGATGTCATAAGGGATTACATATCCCAAGGAATGTGATGCTATTGAGACTTTACCCCCTTTGTCTTCAAAGTCTGGGTACTGAGAAAAGGAAATATAATCGATTCAGCTCTTACTCAATGCCTTTAACTAGTTCATCCCTATATAGTGTACTAGTGTAACACATTACATCCATTGCGCTGATGTTCAACCTATCCCTTAAACCTCATACTTTGTCAGGAGTAATAGAATCAACAGCATCTCCATCAAGAACAAGTCTTGATTGCGGCTCAGGCAGAAATTCAACATGTGTTGCATGGTTAAAAAAATGCTTTTCCTAAATCTTCCTTGCAGCCTCTCTCATCATGGCTGAATTTTGATTGTCCTTCCCTGGTCCATTTTCTGCCCAATGACATGCACAACAAATACAGTATAGGTAGTCTGTGATGGCTCGTCTTCTAATGTGGCTTCCTCTACATAACCTCTATGAAGTCTCATCCCACTACTTGATGCGTTAGAAAATGCCAGCTTTTGGGTAACTGTTCTTAACAATTTTAGATGTTGCATCACTGTAAAGATATACTTCACCCACACTGTGCCAGTTCACTTGGCTTCCACTCCACTTTAAACTATGAATAGCATCTTTTCCATGCATGGATTTTGAAACTTCGATATCAAAATTTTCCTGCATTTGCTGACCCCTAAAACAGCCGAGATGTGCACGCTCAATTAAGTTACTTTCTTCTTCTTCTAGAGGCTGCCAAGTACCATCAGTAAACCACCGCCCAGGCATCACTGGTATTTTATCAGCTTGGTTCCAGTACACCGGGTAGCACTCTCCTTGGGAGATAGCCACCTCCTAGAGTAGGCCCCCATGCACGTGTCCCATATTCACCAGCTCCACCACCTCGGGCTCCTTCCTGCCAGGCAGAAGCCTCAGGCGCGGTCATCCTCATCCTCCCATGTAGCTGGAGGCCGGGCTGCACACATTGTTGCCGCCTGGGTCCTAGGCCTGGAACTGAACCCCCTTGGCCTGCTGCAGGGTGCAGAAGGCGAGCTCGCCGCGGAGCAAGTCGTAGCCGATGAAGGGCTTCCAGGTCTTCTTCTCCTGCTTGTGGAACCAGCGAACCTCCTCCGGGCCGAGCTCCACCACCACCACCTCATAGCTGGGCCGGGCCACCTGCCTTCCCCTTCCCTGGTCCCCCTCCCGCAGCCCCGCAGCCCCGGAGTTCGCCCTGACCAGCGGCGGCTGCTGCTACTGCGGGTGCAGCGATGAGAAGCTGCCGCGGCCGCCGCTCTCCCCCTCGCTAGCGAGGAGCCCGCCCCGGCCGGGCTGAAGTCCTAGTTCCCGTCACCGAGGCAGGATCCAGCGCCAGGGGGTGACCGGGGTCCTCCGCCAGCAGCGCCAAGGGCAGCCCGGGCTCCCCGCGCAGCAGGTCCAGGGGCACCTCGCCGTCGCCGGGTCCCCGCCGGGCAGGTGCTGGAGGCAGGAGACGCCGCCGCCGACCGCGGGCTCCGCACAGAACCAGCTCCCAGGCGCCGCCGCCTCCCAGCCATGGCGCTCCGGGCCCCGCGGGGACCCTGGGCCTGGGTAGATCATGAGGCGGAGATGCTGCCAGCTGCCCCGCTCCGCATCCAGCCGGGTCCTAGGGCTTCCGACACACATTAAACGCTGCTGCCCTCCCCACCGGGAGTTTTTAATCTTCTCACAAATCTTTTTAAAGGAGGCTGTACTCGGTATTGTGTAGGATGAAAAAAACTACAGAATACAAGGCTTGATATGCTCTCTGGCAAATGAAAAATTTTTAGGAAGGATTAGATATATACAAATTAATTCTAGCATAAGGTAGAAAAGCCAAGTGAAAGGACTTTCAGAAAAGAATGGAGGATGGGAAAAGGGTACCTGGAGAAGATGACATTTGATTCCACATTAGTGAGAAGGTGTCTTTAATGTCAGCTTGGGGTGGAGTTTGATGTAGAAGGACAAAGTACGGGAAACTTAAGGGCATGTTAGGGCTGCACAGTTAAGTTTTAAGTGGAAATTTTGATGCTTGAAATAACAAGAGTGAGATGCATTCATTCACTCAACATGTACTTCTGGAATACTTACAATGTCCCAGGTATTGTTCTAAATGATAGAGAAGCAGCCATGAAAGGAAACAAACAAAAGGAAAAGGAAACAAACAAAAAGGCCCTGTAGCTTTCATTCTAGGAAGGGAAGACACTTAGTAAATAAATGAATCACATTATGCAACATGCAATCTTATTGCATTTTGAAGGAGAAAAATAAAGCTGAGGAGTGTAAGGAAGAAGCTGCGGGTTAAGCAGTCTTTACTTACTGAGAAGGTGACACTTGTACAGATTTAAAGGAGGTGAGGACAGTGAGCAACTACATCTGGGTCTAGAACATTCCAGGGAGAGGAACCGCAGGTGCAAAGGCTGAGCATGGAGGCAGGTCTGGAGTGTGTGCTAAGCAGCGAGGAGGCCCTGTACTGGGAATGGAGGTGGAGACAGGAGGGTGATGGGAGAAGGTCAGAGAGATGCTGTGGTGCCCAACTGGGCAGGACCTTGGGGGTCACTGACTGAGATGTAAGCCACTGGAGGAGCCTCAGCAGAAAAGGGAATCTGAACAAAGTTTTTAAATGAGACACTCAGGCAGCTCTGTTGAAAGCAGACTTTCTGGGGAGAGGGGCCAGGCAAAAATAGAAGGGAGAGTAGTTAGAAGAGTATTACAGTAATTCAACAAGATATTATGGAAGGTCAGGGACAGACTGGTTGCAGTAGTGATAGTGACAAGGGTTCAACACCTGGCTAACAGTTTTGATGGGGGATGTAAAAGTCACTGCAGGATGAGTGTAAGGCTTTTGCCTTGACTGAAGGATGGATTTGCCATGAACAGAGATGGGAAGAATGCAGGTGGGTGCTTTTGGGCAGGAAGGTCAGGAGTCCAGCTTTGGAAATGTTAAGATGGAATTGTCCCTTAGAAAGCCAGGTGGAGATGGTGAATGGGATTTTGGAGCTCTGAGGTGGAGCTGTGAGCTGAGATAGCAATTGCAGAGTTGTGGGTATCTGAAAGCATTTAAAGCCTTCAGACTGCATGACAACACCAAGGATGTGTGTATATAAGGAGGAGAGAAGAGGATCAAGGACTGAGCTCTGGGGCCCTCCCACATGCAGAGGTCACAGATAGTGGAGCCAACTGCAAAGGGACACAGAGGTGACTAAGGAGGTAGAGGGGAAGCGAGAGTATGGTGCCTGGAAGCCAGTGAACAGGGAGTGTTAAGGAGAGAGTGCGCTGTGGAATCAGGGAGGCACAGGGAGAGGCCTGAGACTGGACCACAGCATTGAACTGCACAGAGGTCACTGGGAGCTTTACAACAGCAGTTTCATTGGAATTAGGAAGGTAAAGCCTAACTGGCCTGGGTTTAAGGGACAATGGGATGAACTGAATTAGAGCCAATGTATGCAGACAGTTCTTTGAGGACTTTTACAGTTAAATGTGTAACAAAGAACTGAGGTGATAGCTAGAGCAAAAGGAAGGGACACTCCCTTTATCCATTAATGGACAGATGAGTAAGAAAATACAGACAATAAATAAATAAATAATGGGGGGATAGGGGGTATGGGAAGTTTTGGGTGTTCTTTTTTATTTTAGTTTTCATTCTTTTTTTTTTGGAGTAATGAAAATGTTCAAAAATTGATTGTGGAAATGAATGCACAACTATATGATGATACCAAGAACCACTAACTCAACACTTTGGATGATTTTCTGGTTTGTCAATATATCTCAATAAAATGCATTAAAAAAAGAATAAAATTTCCCAATAACAATAAGTTTATACATATAGGAATAAATTAGCTTTAAGAACATGATTTTCTGGGGTCCATGCCTTCAATTCATCACAGAGAAATTAAAGACATTTTCAGATAAACAAATGCTGAGAAACTTAATTAACCATAGACCTGATCTTTATGTAGTGCTAGAGGGAGTACTGATGGGAATCCTTCAGGCTGAGAAGAAAGGACACTAGCCAGAACTAGAAGCCATCAGATGAAATAAAGAACACTGGCAAATGTAAATTCATAGGTTAATATAAAAGGCAGTATTTTTTAATTTTTGGTTTGTAATGCCTCTTTCTTTCCCTATGTGGTTTAAAAGGCAAATGCAAAAAACAATAATTATAAATCTATGTAAATGGACACATAATGGATAAAAGGGGGGTTGTTTGTAGACTATAGGAGCTGATATTCAAACAAGGTTCTTGTAAGTAGGTAGATGCTAAATTTAATCTCCAAGTAACCAGTAAAAATATAATTAAGGCATCTACAGAAAAGGAAAGAAGGACTCAAAATGGCACATAACAAAAAATCAACTATTTTTTAAAATGCAATAATAAAGAAATAGAGAAACAAAAGATCTATGACATACAGACAACAAATAGCTAACTAGCAGATGTACATCCATCCATATCAGTAAATTACTTTATATGGGATTGGATTAAACACTCCACTTAAAAGACAGAGATTGCCAGAATAGATAAAAAGAACATCATCTATCAACAATCTGCCTACAAGAGGCTAACTTTAGATACAAAGACACAAAGTAGAGCCCATATTTTACCTAGAGAAAAATGAACAACAAACATATTAAGCTATACTCCAGTAGGTTAGAAGGTGATAATGCTTTGGAGGCAAAAACAGTATATGGTCAACTGGTGGAGGTAGCAAGCAGCTTCCATTTCAATTTAAACAGGACAGACTGGGTAGGCCTGTTTGGAAGGTGGGATGCTGGAACAGGAAGATATCTGAGTGCAGAGAATTCTTGACACAGGGATAGCTACCTGCAAAGCCAAGGCACCTGGTATCTTCAGAATAGTTAGAAAGCTATAGTAATTGGAATGGAGAAAGCAATTGGGGGTGCAGGAGATGAGAAAAGAGGGCAAGTTGGGCACACATTGTGGAGGCCCTTGTATTCCAGTGTAAGAACTTTGGATTTTACTGTGAGTCAGCTGGGAATGGATGTGGCATTTTCTGACTTAGGCTTTAACAGGATCATTCCGTCTGACGGATAAGAATAGATGGCAGGACCAAGCAGGTCAGTAAGTACACCTGTTAGGAAGTTACCACAGTCATCCATCCAGGTGAGATTTGATGGTGGCTTGGACACAGTGGTAGCAGTGGAGGGAAGTAAGGTGATCTGGTTTTACATATATTTGAAGTAGTTGTTGCTGGATTGTATGAAGGATAAGAAAATGAGAGAGAGGAAAAGAAATCAGTGGATTTCTCAGGCTAGGCAAGAGAAAAATTTTGCTATCATCATGGATATTTGATGTATGAAACCACAGATTCTTTAGGTAGAATGCATAGACTCAGACTTATATAAAACAAAAACGATAAATTGGTCTTCACCCAAATTTAGAAATAATGATCTACAAAAGACTATTAAAAGGATGAAAAGACAAGGTACAGACAGGGGAAAAATATTTGCAAACATCTTATATGATGAAGAACTGCTATGTAGAATATTTACATATATATAAAATGTATAAAATTCAACAAAAAAATCCAATTAGAAAATGGGCAAAATATATGAATAAACATTTCACCAAAGTAAACATATAGATGGGAAGTAAGTGTATTAAGAGATGTTCACTATCATTAAGCATCCACGAAAACCAAATTAGACCACTTTAAGTTATAACTACACACTATTAAAACAAGTAAAATAAAAACAGTGAGAATGCAGAGAAACTGAATCTCTCAAACACTGCCTGAGGGAATATAAAATGGTTCAGATATTCTGGATACTGGTTGGTAGTTTCTTATAAATCCAAATGTACACTTACCAGACAACTTTGCCTGTTAATCACTTAGAAATGAAAACTTATGACCAAACTAAAACACCAGTTTGTTTTTTGAAAATATTAATCAAGCTGATAAACCTCTAGCTAGGCTAACCAAACATAAAATAGAGAAGATACAAGTCACCAAAATCAGGAATAGAACAGGGGTCATCACCACTGCCACCACGGACATTAAAAGGATAATCAAGAAGACTATGAACAACCCTATGTCCAAAAATCTGTTAACTTAGATCAAATGGCCCAATTCCATGAGAGACAAAAACCACCAAACCTCACAGAAGATTAAGTAGATAATGAGAATAGCCCTATAGTCATTAAAATTTTGAATTAATAATTAATATTCCAAAAAAGAAAGCACCAGATTCAGATGGTTTTACTGGTAAATTCTGCCAAACACTTAAGCAAGAAGTGAAACCAACTCTCCACAGTCTCTTTCAGAAAACAAAGCAGAGGGAACAGCATTACCCTAAAACCAAAACAAGGGAATGATATTATAACAATGGGAAATTTCACACAAAACTGTCTCATGAATGTAAACCCAAATTTTGCCACACTGGCTGCTAATGTCCAGTTGACCAGGGACATTCTAGGAGGCAGGAGTCACATAACAGGCCACACTTCAAGCTCCTGCTGAGGCCCCTCCCCAGGATCTTTATTATTATTAACATATCTTTTGTGAACAAGTAATACTTTCATATTTAATACAAACAAATCAAATGTCAAAAATGTGCACGATTAAAGGTCAGCCTCCCTGTCCTCCAGCTCCTGCTCCCTCAGTTCTACAACCTCCCAGACATTCACTTTTCAATTTCAGGCATCTCCTGCATGGATAGGCCATTCCGGCTCAAGCATATATGTCTGTGTCTGATTGTACAACATTTTTTTCCTGCATTTTTAAGTTTTTAACTTAAATTATTGTTATCCAATAACTAAATTAAACTTTTTGAGAGACATTTCTATATTAGACCTAATAGGTGTGACCACATAACAGACAGCCCATACCAGGATACTCCTGAGAGTGAAAGGGGGAGACATTTATATACAGGAAAACAGACGTAAACCAGGACTGCCCTGAACAAAGGGGAATATTCAGTCATCCCAGAGCTAATCAATCATTTTTAACTGTTGTTTCCTAATGCAGTTCACGGAAGTACGCTAATTTCTACAATCGGTGATCTGGAGTTCCCCTCAGGGTCCACGGTAGACAAACCCACCGCCATCCACTCCAGTGGAGAATGCGGGGAGGTTCAGCTTATTAAAGGATAAGAAACTCAGCCGGAGGGTCTGTTCCCTCCTCAGTGTACAGGACTAACACCTCCCACAGACATACCCCGGGGCACAGAGCTCACCTGGGCCTAACTTCTGAGGAGCCACAGCCATCGCCAAAGTAAATCCTTGCTGCAACGTCTGCAAGGAGCCAACCTCCATTGCCTTGGTCCGGGAACTGAGCATCTTCCGAGGGAAAAACGGGCAGCTGCCGGCCCCACCCCACGTAGGCACCGCCCCCAAACCCCCAGGCCCCACCAGAGCCACCTGGCTGGGGTGGCCCCGCCCACTTCCTGAAGGGGCGGCCCTTATCCTGTCCCAAGGCGCAGGCTCCTGGCTCCATCTCTTGTCAGTCCCAGGAATGCAGGTTGGCCGTGGAGGAAGGCAGAGCCCAAGCGCAGGCACCGCCCACCTGACAACTGACTGACAGGAGGCCACATCCAAAGGGAGGGGCCTCCAAGCCACACCCACTACCCCTCAAAACCTTAGACCAGGCTCTCAAAGCTCTGTCCACTGCTCCAATAGGCCCTGTGCTGACCTAAGAACTCCCTAGGGGTGTTGTTGTTTGTCTGTCTGTCAATGTCTGTCTTTCCCTCCCTCTTCCTCTCCTTACTTTCTTCCCTCAATCTCTCTTATCCATCCCTCCTTCAATTTTCTCTTTCTCTCAGTATCTCTTTCTCTTTCTCTGCCTCCAGTGCTCTCCTACCCTCACCCATTCCTGCTTCTCTCTATGCTTTTTTTGTCTCTGCAAAATGCCCTTCCCATTGCCCAGCACAGGAAATGCCCCTTTTCAGCGCCCCAGTGCACACACCCTTAGTCCAAGTGTCCCTCACAGACAGACCAGATCCACGAAGGCCAAGTCCTAGTCCCTGGGAAAGGCTCTAGTGGGTCTAGTAGTGGTCATTTTAGGACAGCAAATGTGGCTACCTGGGCTCAAGGGTTATTTCTGAGACAACAGGTGCCACCCCTGCCCCCAGGCCTGATGTGCAGACTCCCCAGGACCTTCTCCTACTACCCACCAAATTCCAATGAGCTCTAAAACCCATAAGAGGTGAGGGCAGATCAGGAACCCAAGTCCTACCCAGGCCTTGAAGCCTGATCTGGACCTAGATCAGAGTATGAGCCAGACCACCTGGGTTCAAATCCAATCCAGTAACTGACCAGCTGGGTGACAGTGTGCTAAACCTCTGCTTGTCTCACACCTTCAGCTGTCAAACAGCAGTGAGTCCAAGGCCTAGTTTGCAGTTACTGTGGGGATTAAATATAGGGTAATGTATATGGAGAGCTCAGAATAGGTCTGGCACAAAGTAATATCAGTAAACATGTTCATGACCATTATCACAATCACCGTCACAATCATCATTACATGACGAGAGAGGGTCACAGCCCACGCACTCCCTCGAGGGGGCTGGCCTATGTCCTTCAGCCAGAGACCACCAGGACACACCTGCAGTTGAACAGTTGGGTTATCGCTCGCTGCAGTGTGGGAGATCATGCACCCTGGGGAAAAGTGTGGTGTCTCTGTAAAACGGTTTGAGAAATAAATGATTATTAGATTAGGATTAAGTTGGCAGATTTGGTGGATGGTCTAACAATGCTCTAGATTGGATGCTGTCAGAAAGCAAAGACAATTCTGACTGGGTATCTCAAAATAGCTTATCTAAAGGGGGGGCAGACTAGAGCAAGGGTAAAGCTCTGTGTAATTGAGCTGAGAGACAAAAATGTTGGCATGTTGTGAGCTGCACAGGGACCATGATTTTTCTCACCTTATTATGGTCTCAGAGTGGCCTTGTCAGGTATTGATGTTCTGCAAGATTTTGTCCAGATGGAGAACATCATGGTCTGTATGTTGGTGTCAGATCTGTTTCCCAATGTCAGGGCTGTTTTTCTTTCTCAAGCCTCATCATTAACATACATTCATTCAATAATCATTTAATGAGCCCTGGCCGGATGCCAGGCCCTTTAGCAGGCACTGGGCACACAGTGGTGAACATGACAGATGTGTCCCCTGCCCCATGGAGCTCCCAGCCTAGAGGTGAAGCAGGAACTGGAGGAGAGAGAAAAGAGGAGGGGCAGGTGCTGCTGTCTGAAGGTGAGGTTCAGTTCTCTAAAGAAAGGACAGGGACACTGAGTGGGAAAGGTGATGGCATGTGGGGAGGTGGGGGGCAGCCCATGGGGGACCCAGGGATGGTTTGGACAGGCAACTGCAGAGCTAGGCCAGGCCTGGAACTCTAGGCCCAGGAGACTGCATTAAGGCTTTTCATAGCATGCAGTTTATAAAGACAATAAAAAGAAAAACAGAAAAGTAAAGAAACAGTAAGAATTGATAATTTTTAATATAAACAAACAAAAATATTTGTGTGGTAGTGAATCTGCAATATGTTAAGTAAAAAACAGAAGTTACCAATGTACAGGATGCTCCAATTAAATGCACACACACACACCACATATATATCCACATATATATATATGCTCAAATACAAGGTGACACCAAATCTTAGTTTTCATAAGTCAGATTTATGATGCAGTAATAAAAAAATATTTCCCAGTGAAAGAATAAAAATCTGTTAAGGACTTCATGATTATACAAACACTTACAGAAATCAATTATTTACAAATACTATTTAATTTATTAGTTTAGATGCAACTATACATTTAACTTATATAATATATGAAGTAATATCTATTGCCCTTTTCCACTTTCAAACTTTAAATTGCACTTATACCAGCAACCTTATCTCCTTGTGCTAGATTTGATCATCATTTTTACTTTCTGAATCCAAAAGCAAATAAGGAAATCCAAGTTAGAACTACAAATGGAATGTATATATGTTCAAGGATGGGATGCAAATGTTCAAATGCTTTAAGATATGTTCTAAATAAAGCTTTCCTACGGACCTAATTGGGCTGTTTTCCAGTTGGAGTCCTGCCATGGATGCTGTCACAAGAGATGCTGAGTGGGGGACACCTCCAGGGTATTCAGATGTGGTTTGGACACAGGGAAGGTCAACCTGTACACGGGGTGGGATTCGGACATTAAATTGAAAGTGATGGAGAGCGAGGAGTCATGAAGCAGAGAGGGGACTTGATGGTGTATAGGATTCAAATTTAGAGACAAAATTTTACTCAAATGGCACACACACACACACACACGCACACACACACACACACGCACACACACACACACACAGGAACACACGAAGGCAGTATAGCATGATAGTTAAGGGAATGTACTCTGGAGCTAGACTGGTTTTGAATACCCAGTCTATTATGATCCTTCTCACCTTGGAAATGTATTTAACCCCTCTGTACCCTGGGTGCTTTCTTGGTGAAAAGGGGAGCAGGTGATGACAGTAGTATCAATCATAGATGTGTTGGGTATAACAGAGGTAAAATATGCCTGAAGGCTCGAGAGAGCCAACAAAGGAAGACATATTTTGGAGAGGAACTGAAACTTGGAAGGAGAGACCAACAGAGGATCAGTTTAACTTTGTCCTTAGGGTGGCCCATGGTCATGGTGTGATACAGACAAGCTGAATCTTTGATAGAAAACCTGCCATCTTTCTGGCTTGAAAGATCAGAAGACAGACCCAGAGTGGCCATAGCCTCCAGAAAGTAAAGAGGTAAGCACAGCAGGGAGAAAGAGAAAGGTTTTCTGAGACTCTACTCAAGTCTCCAGCTGACCCCTGAACCATGCATGCATGGGCAGACCTGCACACAGCACAGCTAGAGGATAAAATAACTCAGTGGAGATTTGAGCTGCCACCCACTACAGGCAAGACAGTCTGAAGTTTGATTCTAACAAGTTTATTACCTGCTAAAACAAAAATATCAACACTTTTTGGAGGAATTTAACAGAATTCCAAGTCTCCATTTTGTAACATTCACAAGGGCCAGAAACAATTCAAAATTTCTTTATGAAATAGAGAATATAATAACTACTTCTGAAGGGCTGTGGTGAGACTTAAACAAGATGATGCATTTAGCATAGTGTTTGCACAATGCACCTGTATCTTCTGGATCCTAGAGGGTATTTCACAGGGGATGTCAGCCAAGAGGCTGTGATAGACAGCACATCTACTGATGCTAGAGAGTTTAGTCTCCAGAATCCTAGGAGTAGAGTAGAGGTGTAAACTGAGAGAGAGATCAACACTCAAGTCAGATGTCAAGTACTGGTGAGTTAGCACACAGAAGGGAGGAAACACTTTTCAAGAGAATTCAGAATATAAGCCAAATGTGGATCAATACAAGTCATGAGTCCTGTCCAAAGAGTACCAGGAGGGTGAAAAACCACATACAGGTACAAAACAGAGCAAGAATGACATGAGCAGGACCAGCTATGAGGAACCAGCCTAAAGCAAAAGACTTGAGACTCTTGGAAAACAGATTTTGGTCAGGCCCACAGGTGGCAGCTAAATTTCCTCTGTGAAGGTTGGGCATATTTTGTTCATGAATGGCCATCACAGTTTTGCAACACCAGCTCTTTATCCCTTTATTCCTTCAAGGAGAAAGGACCAAAGAGTGCAATTTGAGAGTTACCAATACTCTCATTGGGTAAAATGGAAAAATTTAAAATTAATGGATGGCTAATAGAGTTGCGATGCCTAATGTCATAAAATGCATCACCTTCCCAATTCCACCCAAGACTGGCATAAGTCAAAGTTTTTGCTCTCCCCAATTAGGTCCACCTGCAACAAAAAACAAAGCCATTAATATAACTTGGTCTGGGTGCATGAGTCTCCTCATCAGGTTTCTCCTCATCAAAGTTTTACTTCCATGTTGAAAAACAAAGAAACAACAATGCAGAATCTTAGCAGACATCATTTTGACTCCTGGAAATCAAATCTCCCTATTGAGACAATTAAAATACTTATCTGTGTAATGGTAAGTTGGTGAGAAATTGAAGGGAACTGCAACCTGAAGATGTTTAGTCTAAAGGATTTAAGTCTTTTTCTGTCTTCCTGCTTTCTACTCACCAAATTACCCTCTTACCATCACTGAGTGAGGATATGATTTTGATATGTGACACTGACTGTCTCAAACATCCTTGTTGCTTTAAGACTGAAGAGAAAATTCTACATCAGAAAAACTCTGTACTCCAGGGATTCCTTTTGTAAACCAAAAGGACCTTGGGAGGCAAATTTATAGCTCTAAATGCTTACATTAAAAACAAGGACTTCAGATCCTTTAACTCCTTTAACTCCTCTTTCTCAGTTACACTGTGGCCTTACACCTGGGATTCCCAACACTGCCACTCTGCCTGGCACTGAGAAAGTAGCCAATAAACATATGCTAGTAAATGAATGAATGCCCTTTAACCAATTAGAGCAAACTGAACTAGATTTGGAGAATCTCAAATGTGGACTTCACTAAACAGATTACATTAGGATTCCTGGTGAACAACTGAAATGGACTTAATATCAGAGCCCATGACTTAAAAAGAAAAAGAAAGAAAGGAAACCAGATTATTTCCAATCTCCATTTTGCTTTGTCCTGGCCAGATAACATACCACTTTGCCGCATGTTAACCTTATGCTTTGTACTAACAAGCACTTTTCCCTAACTCTGGCATTAACCTTCAAAACCTTTCAGTTTTACCCTTATATAAAATTGAGAAAACTGAGGTAGCCAATGTCATATTGCTTCAGAGATTTGACAATAGCCTACAATTCAAGGTTCTAGATTGCAAAGACAAATGTTTTGTTTTTTTGTTTTTAAACAGGAAAATTCAAGGTCTTTGAGATAAAATATACACACATTAAGCAAAAATAAATGCAACAATTCAGGATCAAACAAATCAAAGTATAGCCTGTTTGGTAGCTACAAGCTTACACCAAGGAAAAGGTAAGTTAAATGTAGGTTTGTCTCTTATTTCCCCTTTAAATAAAAAATTCCTTGGAGCAAAAGAATATGTATTATTGTAATGTTTTAAGTCTCTTTGAATACATATGATTAATAATGTTATATAAATTTCCTAAACATTTTCTATTTGTCCCTATAAATCTTCAGTGTTTTCCATCCTGCTCTCTTTGCCCAGGGAAACTGACCCAGAAGGATGACCTCAAAAGGGATCTCAAGTGCTCTGGTTCCATTGTATTTGGCCACTGGAGAGCCCTGGGACAGAGGAAGGAAGGAGAATGAGGCTGAGATCTTTATTCCCTTGGTTCCCTTCCTACAAGGTTACCTAGAGCTGCCTGTGTCCCTCAACCAAGGAAACTGCACCTCACCATGTGGGCAGCTCCACAGGAATCTCCCTTTGGGTCTCAGGAACTGCTTCCTTGTGTTTTCCTTTAGGCCTAACGGTAAGATAATAACTCTAGATTAGGGCACTAAAACTTATAGTTTCACACACACACACACTTTTGGAGAATAGCTTTCTTGAATCATTGTATTTTGAGTGTTCTGTTTTCTGTTGGTTTCATGACTAATGAAATACCTTATATAAGTGTCATTATTGTTGGAGCCTAAAATTCTTTGCCTTAAATATCAAAGATTAGATTTTGAAATCTCTGTCCAGGGGAACTTATGTTATGTTGGGTGAATTCTGTTCCTAATAAAACAGTAGCCACCAATGAAAGGTATTTCTCCCATAAAGAGCTCCTCGGGGTGCTCAAAAATAGCCACATCAGGAAAATGAAGCCAACAGCTTGATTGCGACACACTGAGAAAACTGTACATTAGGAAGTGTCTCTCTAAACTGAACCCCAACCAAGGACATTGGTGTCCTGAAGCACCCAGGACCTTCATAATAGTGCCATGCACACCAGGCCATCAACCCAGAGAAACACCAAACTTATCCATCAAATATAACATATCTGATCCTTTGCACCCATTTTTGGTGATCAAATGGAATGGCTGGGTGCAGCAAACACGTAGAGAGATTTATAGGAAAATGAGAAGAACTTGTGTCATTCTCCCAGAAGAGAGCATTTTAATCTAGTAAGTATCTGGAAGGTGGGTTTTCTGCCTAAAACATAGAGAGTGAAAAAAAAATGGAGAGTGAGACTAATGAAAATACTATCTTTTATTGCAAGGACATTTTTTCTAATTGCTTGTCATTTAGTAAGTGCAGAATGGCTGTGAGAAATTAAGTTCTAAGAAGTAGCTAATATGTATTTATCTGATGGTAAAAAAAATGACATGATAGAAAACACAAAAGATTCATACTTTTATTATTTATTTCCTATTTTCTATAAAGAAAATGCCAAGCGCTTATCTTAAAGGGCATGTGAAAGCTTCATGGGCTCTCATTCCATCAGCCTATGCTTTTATCACATCAATAAAATGACTAGTCAAAGAACCAAAAGCCTGTCTGATGGGCAGAATATGGAAAAGACCCCACCCTATACTACCTGTTCAATCCAGGTCCACGCCTGGCCATGACTCAGAGCAAAGTGGGCCTCAGAAGAATGACAGTGAGCATGGCAGTCATGGGGACCACCTGGCTGCCTTAGGCCCTGCATTGAATTGAAGAAATGATCCTGCAGCTCTAGAAAAGGAGGTGTGCATTCTTAAAGATATTCCACCATCATCAATGTAAGAAAGAGAAAGTGAGACTCTGCATGGGACATTCAGTTAGACTGAATCTATGAAATCACATTTTTTGTAGGTAAAAGTGCTCAATTTATCAGCAATTTTATACCAATTCAACCTATACAGGAAGACACTGTTATATTTCAAATTTTATATCAATCAATATTGATTTTACATACATTGGTAGAATAGCTACTACAGTGATATGTGACATGTGAATCATCTAAACAATTATCCCACTGTTTACACTTCTCAAATTTCTCTGCATACATTTATTATTTGCATATGAATTCCTATTGGCACACAAAACCTGGAGGTTGCTCCCTAATGATGTGTCTGGATGTCATATCAAAAACATATATGTGAATCCATCAAGAGTTCTCAAAGAAAATGGTCTATATATAAAAAGTCAATGTATTTAAATGGAAAAATTCTATATTTCACATTTTCAATGACAGATTTATTTTAAATGACAGTGTCATGATGCAATACTAAGAAGTTCATGCCAAATGTAATAGGTGGAGATGCAATCCTGAGAAACTCTTGAGATCACATTTAAGAAGAAAATACCAGAATGCTAGTTTCACTTCACATTATTACCTGTCACTGATCAGGAATAAAATCCAGGACTCTGGGATCTGGATTTTTTCTCTCATCTCATATCAAATGATGGTCCATGAATTGTAGTTGAAACCAAACTGGACCAATGCAGGTTGAATACTTATTCTTTTTGTTCTCCTTTATGTCTTCTCCTGAAATCTTTATTATTTACTTTGAAAGAGATTTTAAGTATAATATTTAAATAATTAAAACATTTTACTGACCACCTCATATGAGAAAAGCATTTTACCACATTTTAAACTGTCATGTTAATTGAAGAATTTCTTTGCCACCGAAATCACCTTAACTATGAATAAATTAGCAGACATCAAGATTTTCAAACATGTCTTTGTATTTATAGCTTCAGTCTGATGTATTTAAAGACTGTTGAACCATCACACTATAGTTTAAAGATATTTTGCTAGAATTAAGCATAGGGTTTGTTTTAAGAGTTTCCAGAGATTATCTGGCATTTCATCTGTTTTTCCAGGTAAACATTTATACAAACTTTCTAATTCTTGATTACTTCAAGTTTGGGCAGCTTGATTCCTAATTATGACTATGAATGCAGCAAATACTTTCAGTAAAAAAATCTAGAAGAGGTGACTATTTACAGGACACTATGTATATGCAATAATTACTGTAGAATATTAAAATGGAGCTATTGTAAACACATTACCTGGTTTGGATATAAAGAACTTGCCAAGTCATCAAATCCTAAGTACATAAGACATCTGGCTATAAGGTGATGATCTGCTTCTTGCAAAATTCTGGATACTTTTCCATTAAGGAGTGGATCCATTCCATCATTTGAAAATCTATACTTAGATCTTTGAGGTTTTGCCTTTGTGGAGAGTAAATAAAATTGCTTTATAAAGATGATCAGAACTAACAAATTAATTGATAGACTATTTAAACTCACTATCTTACTTGATATTAATGAGGATTTATTTAGATGAGAGAGGACTGAACTTAATGACTAATATAACTTTAAAATGCAACTATCCTCACTTCATCACCTCCATGGATAATGGGAAGTAGTGGAGCAAGTATCTGAATAAACAAGAAAACCTTTGTAGTTCATGATAGAAACAAGGTCATTAAAGTTCAGATTTGTATAAGTTTCTAGGAAACAATCTTCCCTTCACCTATTATTTTCATATTACTTCTCTATTCAAATAACAATATGTATATGACTTTAAATATCTTGTCAAAACCTTAACATTTTTTGAATCGTACTCTTGTCTATGGATAACTATTTGCAGTAATCACTTCAACCCTCCCAGTCACTCAATTTGAACCTCCAAATACACTTTGTTAATTCCTCTCCATTACCATTTGTTGAGTTGTACCATGTGTACCCTCTTCAATCCATTGCCACTGCCAATGCTTTCATACTTACTAGATTTGGGCTGTTTTGGTACCCCATTTCTTCTAACAACCCCATGCTTTATATGGTTAACAAACATTACTGAACTACTGAATGCTATAAGAGAGAACAAAAGAAATGTAATGCTGAGCTCTTACACTCCAGTTGCCTGCTGTCCATACAGAGAGAAAAAGCATAAAACTTGACCTCCCCCAATAGAGTGTTAGAGGCAATAAAAATTTATGCTAACTGGAATATTTTAGGAAGACTTTATGGAAAGATGTCCCATGTAATGGACTTGGACTTGGAAGATAGGTAGAATTTAGGAAAATGAAAGACAAAGAGGAGAATTATCTGTAGAAAATATTACTAGCTGTCTACTCAATATATATCACCCAATGTTCCTTACATATCCCTATAGCATTACAATCTGCAATGTGACCAGGTTAAAAAAATCTACATTTTCCAAAACATCTTACAGTTGGATGTAGAGCTGTGACTATGTTCTGGTTAATGATATCTAAGTAAATGTTGTTTGATGAAATCTCTAGGAAAGCTCCTAAAAAAGAAACATATAGCTGTAATGAAAAATTTTTGTCTTCTTCCCTTTCTTGTAATATCTGCTAGAATGGAGCCATCCAGGAATATGAGGCAGTTTGATGAATGAAGCCAATTGCCAAGGATAATGGGGTATAAAGATAGAAGAAACTGGTCACTAATGGCCTTGTGGAGCTGCCATAGCAGCCCAGGACTGGTTGCCTCTGGACTTCTTCTAAATGTGGGTGAAATAATCATCTACCTTCTTTATGCCACTGTCAATTCTGATCTCTCTTAGAGGTCACCAACTGCAAATCCTAACATCCTGGATGGGGCAAAATACATAAGCTAAAGCTTATTCCTCTCACTGTCATGCTATACTGAGGGCAGAATTCAGGATACAATGAGAGTGGGGACAAAAAATGAAAACTAATAACTTGTTGACCATGTGTAAAATGGATTTGAGTGTGGACATGCTCCAGACTGAGAGATCAATGAGGTTTACTGAGAAGAATTGCCAGTTTGAGTGTATTCTGACACCTGATCATTTCTACTGTTACCAAATTACGCATCTCTACCCAGCTCTATTTTTCCCTTATCTTTCTCTAGCTGTGTCTTCTTTTCTTTTCTACCACCTGCTCTAGGGATTGATAAAGCACAGCAAATGGAAAGCCACAGCAACCTTCAGAAGAACTCTATGTGCTAGGCAGGCATGATCCTAGTTTTACACAGGGGAAAAATTATGGTTTGGATCTCCCAAGGGTGAGTGACAGATTATTCCTGAGTGCCTCACCATTTTTGTTGGTCCCCTTAGTGATGCTCATACTTTGTAGATAGTTCTTTTTAAAACACTATCTTTGATTTTGCTTTTGAATATGCAAAATATTTGCTGCTAGGGCCCTCTCTGAGATTTCATTACTCATTGGTAAAACTGAAACAATAATACTTGTCTTGGAGGTTTTTGTAAAGATAAAATCAAATTATGTATGCTAAGCTTCCATGAAAATTTCCAGTTAATAAATGCCCAGTATCATTATATTTTTATTAATTCTCCAATTCACTGAAGCAAGAAAAATAGAATTGCATATCTTTATCTCATCAATATTCTTTCCATGCTTTCAAACACAAGCTAACCTTACCATTTCGACTTGAAATTTCACTGAATTAATTTTACATGATTTCAAAAAAATTGCCCAATTTCTTTTTTCCAGAGTTTAAACTCTCTTTAGTTTTCTGTTCAATAGAAAATGAGAGAACATTCTGTTTTTGTTCTTCTTTCCATTATTTTTTGGCAAATAACCTCTTCTTATTCTCTCTAGTAATTATTTCAGCTTTGGTCCCCTGCCCAAAAAGGAAAGAAGCATATCCTGAAACATGATGAAAGTATGCCAAATGACATTTCATTAGTGAGACAGTATTTTTAATGTTGTATTGATGACTTTCACCATCACCATATTCTTGAATAGGCACAATTTCAGTTTCCATATCTGTTTCTTATCATCAAAGCCTCTGTTAATTGAAAACTTAGGAAAATTAAATTTAGTAAGTATAAAGTCTGTGTTAAGATAATTTTCTAGATTTCCAAGTGCCATAGATTATAAATAAAGGAGTAAATGTTATAAAATCAATGAGACACTAGATGGAGGTGCTTTCACATCTCCATGCACTGGTACCTGTTGCTTTCTTGGAATCCCCTTTCCTCTTTCATTCCTCCCCAGTCTCCTCTCCCACCTCTCTTCACCTTTGAAGACCTTCTTTCCTAAACCCCTCCTGACTCTCCCTAGACTACTTTTCTGTTATAACCCAAGGATCTCTCTATGGAAGTACTCACCAACATGTCCTGTAGTCATGATTTACCTACCATTCTTCCTCTCTACACTGAGATTCTTGAGTCAAGAATGTACCATGATCATCTGAATGTACCAGGTACAAAGCAGTTCATCCATAATGTGTGAAGAATGAATGAGGAAAGGGAAGGGAATGAGGTAAAGGTGCTGATAGAAGAACAATATAAATACAACTGATTTGTTTGGGCCACTAGAAATGCATTCTAGATTGACTTAAAGTGCCCATTGGAACTACTTTTACTATGTTTAACAAATTAATTTATTAGTCTACCATTAAAACTGTTCTAATAGCAAAAGAATTTCAGCAAAGTCCCCATTATACCACTTAGTCATGATATTATATGAAAATGTTTCCTATAATGAAGTCAATTACAGTTACCACCACTTAACTAGTTTATTCTGATAAATTTTACTTTAGTTTCATTTCCCATAACTTTACTATGCTGACTTGGCAAGGCAGATGTGCAGCCAATGCCTCTGTTCATGATTGGTTTGCTTAAGTGGGTGTTCACTCTAATATTTAAAACCTTTGCCTTAAGAAGAAATTTTAGTGTAAAGGGTACCGATGCCTTTCCCAATTTTGAGGCCAGCAGAAATATATAGCAGCCTAATGAGATGTCCATTTTCATTAAAAAGATAGCAAAATCATTACCCTAAAAACATAAAATCACAAAATATAGTTTTAACATAAAAATTTCTTTACTTATATATTAATACCATCAGGACTACTAGCTGATCATTTTTTACATTACAAGTTATTAGAATCACTATTTCAAGAATACATTTAAACTTTCCTTATTTACTCCCAGTACTATCCACAACTGGGAAAGGGGTTGAAGAATGACATCCTAAAAAGGAAGATCAGATTGTAAGAAATTGAGAGTTCTTACTTTCCACTTACACCAAGGCGGTGGACTCAGTAATTACTTAAATATTTGGAAAAGTGTAGACAAACTTTATAATTCAAGCCAAAAAAAGCATAAAAGTATTTTATATCCATTTTATCCACCTATGTATAAAAAGAGTTTCTTTGTCACTGATTAGTAAACATCTATATTTTAACCTTATTTCAACATTTCTAAATTCATGCCTTTATTCATTTAATGCTTTCTAATCTTTTTTAAATAAACATTTTTATTATGCATAGGACCCATACATAACCTTTCACATGCAGGTTTAACTTTCTTAACAAGTAAGCAAAGTATTAAGCAATCATATGAAAAAGGAAAAAGCATAGCATTACAAGAAACACTGAGGGGGTGAATAAACATCAGCTTAAGAAACAGCAAAGCACAGTGAAAACACTTGATAGAATTTGCTAAACCTATAAAAACCTCCATGTGCCTTTTTGCTCTTGGGTTGACTGAAACTCTTCTTTGGCTCCATAGCCTGAGTTACAATGAGTTTTGATGAGACGGATTCTAGTGAATTCCCGTAAAATTGTTGAAAAACATGAAATTTTAGCAGATTTAAGAATACTAGTATCCTTAGATTTTTCTGAAAAAAAAGAAAGACTTAAATGTAAAATTCCCACATTTTTCATTAACATTCTCATTGATTCTTCACAACATCTAACCCACACATAAACCTTTTAGCTTTGAAGCAATAATTTAAACTGATTACCATTGTTAAAAATGAGTAATTAGTTCAGCTATTTCTTGTCTGTAAAATAACTCCTGGTCTTACTATAATAGGGAGGTGACCAAAATCTCTTTCATGGTCTAGCTCCAAAAGCAAATATAAGGGTGCTACAAAAAATGACAGATTCTGGACTTTACCTCTGCCATGTGCCCTGAAAATGGAGTGGAGAAGAAAGCAGAGGCAGAGGTGAGAAGGTAATCACACAGGACATTCTGGCTTCTTGCACCCCCATGTAGGATAATCCCTGCTGGGACCATAGCAATAGTCAGGAGTTTAGCATATGAGAAAAGTGAAAACCTCATTCACTATTGTAAAATCCAGTGATAGGAAATCCCAGCAATCCAGGTATTATTTATTCTCATACCAAAAGAAAACTCACTTAAAGGAAAAAATCTAGTTGATTAAAATTTTCTGTGCCTGAATCTACACATATCAAATCAAGCCACTTTGAAGGTTGCTAATGGCTAATCCATAGTGTCACCTCACATCTTGCACAGTATTGGTAGCTAGTTATATTAGCAAGAATGGTAAGTATGCCATAAAAGCATGCTTACTGTGCACACTTTTACACTCATCTGAAAGTGTCAGTCCAAAGTGTAGGGTGAATATGGGGGTAGAAAAAGATGGGATGAAGACAAGGAATTAGCCAGAGACAAAACCCCTATTTCAATCTCTGGTGACCTACTCTGGGTGGTTTCACTGACTCCTTTTACAGTTTAAACTCCCCTGAGCATGAACACAGATCAAACACTTGTACTTGTTACCTGCAATCCACTGCACAGAGTGAGAGCAGCTGAAATTGCTTGAAAGTCTATGGTTTTTCTATATGCTTGACTTCATGTAATACTCAGATTTTTTAAACTACCCCCCTTTAAAAAGTGTTGACTTTTGAGGAGACAGATGTCATATTTGTGCACCTCCTCCTAAGACACCTGCATACCTAACTATATGGGCACACCAGTAAATAAAGTGGGAAGTTTTCATTAACTTCCTTCCTGATAATATGATAAATTTTTGTATGGATAAAAAGCAGACAGTGAAATTGATTTAAATGTATTTAATGAGTCACAAAGCTTACCATCAAACTGACACTTTGTCCTTTCATATTCATCAGTAAGGGTTTGTGAGAATGCCAATGGACAAGTTCATCAAATTCCTTTTGTTTAACCAGTAAGGTGACAATGGGATCATCACTGGGAGACAAAAGGAAATATATGCATGTTATAAAATGTATGCCTCCAGATATAACAACACAAAGATTTCAACTTTATAGTACTTTAAAAATTCATAGCTCACTTTTCTCTTTCTGTGATATGATGTGAATGATAGAATCCAAAGGGTAGTTGATTAGAGGTTTAAGAACCCAGACTCTCTCCATTTCTCTAAGTGTACCATCAACATCAACAAATATTTATTAAAAACATGTAGCTGGATTGATTTTTCTCTAAGATTAAGACCACAAAAATTTTATCTAGTAGTGACTAGAGGGAATTGATAAATTTAATATTAAATTTATTTTGTGTTAAACATATATTCCATTTAATATACTGATTTAATATATTGATTTTAAATATTCTTTAATTAAACTAACAAATTCCACAACTATCTAATGAAACACACTTCTGGTTCTATACCACTTTAAAAAAGGCAACTCTTTCAAAATGTCTTTAACAAATGTATTAACCATGTTAGATGACCTTGCAATAAAACCCAATTAGGCATATTTTCCTTGGAGCTTTCTGTAAGCAAATAAAAAATTAAGACAAGCTCAATTGTAAAACTCTCATATAGAAATATTACACATTATTTTCTAAATTAACATCAGAAAACATTTTGTATTGTTCTTATTTATAGATCCATTTCAGCCCTTCCCATAAAACTAGTTCTCACATTAACACATTTTGGCAGACATGTAGAGGCTAAAATGCTTATAACCTCCCCTTAGACAAACAACATGTCTACAGTGTTTTTGGATGAAGAAACAGAAGACTGAATCAGAGAAACCATATTTACTAGAAAAGGAGAGGGGGATCCCAGAAAGGAGAGAACTTAAAAGGAGATCTCTATAATCTGTATTTAAGCCATACCCAAGTATGACTAACTCCTGAACAACACTTGAGCAGGGCAATATCTATGCAACCCAAACCCAACTTTGGATACATAAATGAAGATTTTATCCATCACTCAGAAAGCAGAGTTTGCAATTTGAATTTAAAAGTTAATTGCCTCCTAAAATAAAATAAAATACTCTTCAAAATACTATAAGGGAATCTAGAATCCCCACAACATAACATCATAATACACAGAATAAAATCCAAAATTAATCAACATATAAGGAATGAGGGAGATATGACCTATTCTCAAGAGGAGGAAAAAGCAACCCAGAACAATATGAAGATTTCCAAAATGATGAGATTAGCTGATAAGAATTTGGAAGCAGAGCAATAATCCTAGAAAAATAAGCCCTGGGGGAAAATGAATAGACTCAGTGTGAAGCGGGCAGAAAGAAAAGAGAACACAGATAAGAAAGTAAACTAGAGGAATAAGAACAAATGCAAAGGACAAAGAAAAGGAGAAATTTTGAATCATGAGACTCACCATGAAAATTCTCCATCAACCTGGGAAAGAGAGAAGTTGTTTGGCCTTTGCCACTAGTTATCATGCTATACAGAAAAAGCTGCTCAGCTCCTGGAGTGCTCTCAGCCTAAAGAATCCTTGAAAGAACTGATGTCTGTCTCTTTCTGCTCAGCTTGGATTAATGCTTACCATCATTGGGCAGATATATGACTTTTTTTTTCTTTTAACCTACGACCTTTTATTTCTCTTCTTTTGCAACTTAGGCTGCCTAGAGTTTTGCTAGCTTCCTAGTTACTGTGCAGTGGAGAATGACTGAATTGAATGCCCAGATTTTAACCATAGAATTGTTAAACTGATTTAAAAAATTAAAGCCTGTGGGTTGATAATTAATCAATCACATTAACAGGTGAGGCATCAAACATGTGCCAGGCATTTCACTAGGCCTATTACATATATTATCTAATTTAATTCCTACAAAAACTTCTATGGCATAGGCAGAATTATCTCCCATTTTAGAATTGAGGAAATTCAGGCCTCTCTAGAGGATTAAGAGTCTTAAGAAATTATCCTAGTGACCAAACCAGAAGATTTTCATTTTAAAATTATGATAATTCTTAGATTAATTTTATGTTTTATTTTAGTTAGGCAGAATAAGTAACCATATTTAAGTAATAATATAAGAACAAAATGCTAACATGGCAAAACAAATATTATACCATTTACTATTATGGTTTAATGTAGTCCTTGCCATTTAACTAGCTTTAAAAGTTCAAACTGAGATATTTCAGTGAGAATTCCATGCAATTATTTACATGTTATAGTTTAAAAAGTTTAAAAGCATATGCTGATATATTAATCTCGTTTGATCTCATGACAGTCTGTAAGGTTGGAGTCCAAATATTTTTACTCCTATATTAAGGATAAGGAACTAGCATTTAGAAGTATAGTTAGAATCAGACATTCTAATTCAATCTCTATTGCACTTTTTATTCTACCATACATAGGCTTCTTGTTTATTTTCCCCAAATGTGTTGTGTTTGGGGTGACTCCTTTAGCCCAGAATTTCCAAACTTGTGCCTCATAACCTGTTAATAGCTTTAATTAAAAACAAGTGTCCTTGTCAACTAATTTTGGAAAAATCTTCATAGTATAGTTTGTTTAAAATTGTAACATTTCTAATGAGAATTCTGAAAGAAGACTATGAAATCCCACCCTCCACCCCTTTTCTGAAGGCTAGCTATTAATGTTCAAGGGATCATGGTTTCACACACAATTGATTCATACTAGTAGGGGTTGAAACCTGTAGAAGATACTACAATGTTTACATTTTGAGAACAGGAATTTTTAAATTTCAATTAAAAAAAATATATGTGGGGAGAAAGAATGGTATCCATGTTCAGAAGACTTAAGGCAGGTCCAGGTAAGTAACCTGGAGACATTTCTTTGAGTATCTCAAAGATGGTCTGGGAGCCTTTGTCTTTATGTTGACCCACAATTTATGCAAACAATACTTGTCCCTTTAGGCTGTTTTGGTACTAATAAAAGCAAATACTTACCTTCATAATTAAACCAATTTCAGTTTTAGCTGTCTGTGGTCTCATCTTGTATAAATCAAGTCCACATACATTCCAGCTATCCAATGCCCTGATTTGAGTTCTGGGAGCAGTTTTTAGAGTTAGACAAGTTTAAAAGTCTTAGGAAGTAACCGACTTTTTGGTGGGATTTTTCTGTTTTTCTATGTCAGTAATTCAGGGGTACTCTTGGTTAGTATTTTGCTGGCATTTAGCACCTATCCACATTTGAATACTTTAGTCTAGTCCGGGCTCAGATAGCGACTATGAGTCAAAGGATAAGACATAAGATAAAATAAAAGGAAGAGTAAAATGTTCCATTTTGTTTTAAACACAGATTGGAAGATATGATTTTCCTTCTGATCTTAGCTTTTCACCTTGAGAAAGCAGCCAACTTTAGGACACCATGGTTCAAATCTGGGAAACTTGACCCAGGGCCAGGTAAATAACAACCATGGAAATTAATTTAATTAATGCTATTAAAGAGGATGGTAACATTACAGCTCAGAAAAACAAATTCTCATTCTTTCTAAGCCCTGTATCAGATCTTTTAAAATGATCAGTGGACTCTTTCCTAAATAAAATTGATCCTTCTCTGACATTCATCTTCTTAATATTCTGTGTTTTATTTTAATGGGGTGAAAAACAATTGAATTCCTGAAAATATTTTTTTCTTTCAATTTCTGGGATGCTATAATATTTTATTCTCCTCCTACCTCTTGGATTTATATTCCTCCATATTCTTTCATTGCACTATTTTTTCCCTCTATGCCTTACTTGCTGTCTCTTTTCATCTTCCCCTTTGCTTTGCTCTTTTTTTCCTGTTAAGAGTTCATCAATCTTACCAGGTTCTGCATTAGAAACAATGGGCAAATAAAAAGAAGTTTAACATCTTCTATACTATAGAAGCTACTAATATTAATAAGACAAATAATTAAGAAACATCTTTGGATTTTCTTGCATGATTTTTTTTAGTTTTGCGGCATTTGTTTCCAATGAATTGTGTCCAGAGAAATGCATTCATTTTAAGAATAAAATAGTCATTAAGAAGTTCAATGCTAGAAAATAAGAAGAAAGCATAAAGGCAAAATCAACAAATTGGATTAAAAATGGCAGTGTATAGGAGGTAATTTTCACACATTTTTTGGGCAAAGTACTCTATATTCTTTATTATTTTCTTGAGTTTCATTGTTCAGACAATACTATTTTTTTTAACCTTCAATTTTCATTTTAGAATTGTAAGTTGAATATGAAATCTAGGGACTCATGAAAAGAGAGGGTCAGAGAAGGATAAATTTGTCTAAACGTCTAATCCTTTGATGGTTCTTTGCATAGTTTCATAATATACTTTCATAGACTATTTTTAATAAAACAAAAACATAGATGTGACAACCATGAAATTATTCCCTTCTTTTATGCAGAAGTTAAAACAATTATTCTTTTATTCATTGCTGCAGGCCAAGATGGTGCTGAAGAATCTTCACTCTCATAGAGTTTGTAGTTCAGGAAACCTGGCAAAAATGCTTCTACTTCTTGTTGAGATGCTAGGAAAAATGGAGAAGTTGCCTGCTCTATTTTTCTTGTATGTTATTTAGTTAATATTTTTGTGTTTATAATTTCTATTAGACTCATTCCTTTAAAGTGAAGAGAGTAATACAGATTTTACTATTGTAATCTAGTATTCATTACTTCTGTTTGTGCTTGTCACCAGTATGTTTTTATAATACACCTTTTTGTTCAATTCTTTTAAACTATTGAACTTTTGCTATTACAAATTACCTTTATTTAGTTTTCTTCTCCATTTTTTATTTTTCTTTTCTTCTTTAAACTATTATATTTTTATTTAGGTCTTATTAATTTTCAGTAAATACCTAGGTTCTTTTTAAAAAGCATACTGAATTTATATGCAATCAGGAATCCCACATAAAATTAAGTAGCCTCATAAAGTTAGAGTATTTATTGTCAGGGTATTTTATTCCTTTTAGTTTATACTTATGAGAAGTTTGACCTAGAGGTAATGACACCTTTCTAAATTTTATGTGCTATAAGACAAAATAGGCCAAAATAGAATGTACTAGTCCAATGTTGATAAAATGGCAGCAAAGCATACTTTATTAAGTAAACAACACTTTATCTATGATGATTTATTACTATATGTCTGTTTATGAATGAACATATGTATCACTAAACTTTATCAGCTGATCAAGATTCTGTGACTTTATTTTCTATAAAATGCCCATGGTTTAAATTTAGTTTGAAGTTAATTAAAGTAAGTAAAGTCTTCTGTTCTGATCCCTAACTATGCTATCAAGGTGAATCCAAGTGTATAGAGAGTTACCCATTTAACCTTCAAAACATAGTTTGGGAACAGAACAGAAGGCTCTGTTTAGATTAGGTAATTTCAAACTATGTTCTGCCATCTGCTTTGTTTGCTAGGGCTGCTGTATGACAAACCAGATGGCTTGAAGCAACACAAATTTATTGTCTCCGTTTGGAGATTAGAAATCTGAAATCAAGGTATCTGTAAGGCCAGACCCCATCTGGTCTTTAGGGGAGAATCCTTCCTTCCTCTCCATCTTCTGGAGTTAGCCTGCAATCCTCAGTGTTCCACAGCTTCAAGATGCATGTCTGCCTCTCTCTCAATGAGACCTTCTTCTTTCTCTCCATCTTCATTGGATATTCCCCCCTTTGACCTTCTCAGTGTTTCCTTGCCTCTTCTTATAAGAACACTTGTACTGTGTTAGGGCCCAGGCTAATCCAACTTGGCCTCATCTTAACTAATAACATCTTCAAAGGCCCTATTTCCAAATAGTGACACATTCTCCTGACCAGCAGCTGGGACTTGAAGATGTCTCTTGGGAATATACAATTCAACCCATAATGCCATGGAAGCTTTATATAAACTAAGTCACAGAATCTTGCTAATGATACATATGTTCATTATAAACAGACATAGAGTAATAAAGCCTCATTGATGACATATATTTAAAATAATGGTAATAGATGAATGTAAGGTTATGGTTGAAAAATTGGAGGATTGTAATAAGATTGCTCTTTTTATCTTTGTTTTTGGGCCAAGGAAAATAAACTGCTCTACCACCAGGTAGTTGCAATGATCGCCTACTTCATTTTCAAGCATCACTATAGATTTTATTTAGAAAAAAAAAAGCAATTCTGTACCTCTGGAATATTTGAATATTTCTGAAAGCATAACTGCAAAACAGACATCCCAAAAGATCTGGGTTAATTATTCATATACTCATACACACTAAAAATATTTTAAAAGTAAAAACATTACACAAAAACACTAAAAGTTTAATTCACTTGTGGAAGTGGATTTTGGCACATTTCTTTGGAATCTTGGGTTCTCTACAAATGTACTATGGGACTCCTTGGACTTATGTAGTTTGATTTATTCATGAGTAGCTGCATCAGCAAGATCTCTGAGAATTTGTTAGGGCTCAAGTGTAGCTCTGGAATCTTTTCAAGTGGCAGGGTACCTGCCAATGTTCTCCAATGTGGGCTCTAGAATGAAGTCCTTGGTGCATTTAGTGTTTGATGTTACTAGAAGTGTGTGCTTAACAACAGACACCTCATGGTCAGGCCCAAGCTTGGAGCCCAGCTCTGCCTTTATTAACTGTATTATTACTTAACTACTTTGGGCCTCAGTTTCCTCATTTGCAAAATGAGATGATAACAATAATAATACATATGATTGAAGCAAGAATTAAAAATACATTATTAGACTGCATAAAAGAACGTTCTTGTCCATAGGAAAGGTATATGTGAATTACATTGTTTGTTCAAAGATATGTGCAGCTTGCTCTCATATGTTCAGAGGACAGAGCAATAGATGATGGATGATCGGGAGGGAGGGAGGGAAAGAAAGAAATGGTGGTGTGACAGGATGTTAAAGGTGGTGGATCGGGGTAACGGGGGAGGGGGGTCAGGGTATGATGGAGTTCTACGTATGGGGTTTGTACTGTTTTTGCAACTGTTCCTGTAATATTGAATTTATTTCAAAATAAAATTTATTAAATTTAAAAAATACATTATCAAAGCACTTAGTATAGAACTACAATTTATGATTGAGGTTCAATCTCTGGATTGCATTTTTATACATAGGTTACCAGAGGGATTTAAGAGATGAGACAGTATTATTTCTAAGTGTTCTAGATTTTGAAAATTAAAGTACTATGATGAAAATTACACCATTTAATACTAGGCATCATTTAATACTGTGCCTAGACCACAGTAGTGTGTGTTAATGCAAAAAGAATACAACATAATGCTGTTAAGAATGTGGGCTCTGAGGCCAGACTCTGCCACACATTGGTTGTGGGATTTGGGAGCAGGTCTCTTAAGACTTTTTCAGGTCTTCCAGGTACTCTCCACTCCATGCTTCCCTAGCACTGAGTTCATCCACTCACTATAAATGTAGCCGTCCTCAGATTGCCTTGACATTAACCTGCTACCTTGTCTTTCTCCTTCTGTAGACTGTGAGCTCCTTGAGTCTAGTGGCCTTGAGGCTATTTGCTTAGAATAGTGTCTGGCATATAGAAAATGCCCAATGAAAGATGGTCAAGTGCATTAATTAATTAATTAAACATCCATCAAACTGAAATTTTATTTGTGAGAAATTGTTTTTGCTGCCTAAAGCTAGAACTAGGAAGTGCTGAACATTTAAGGATATGGGGCAGAATGGGGGCACTTTCACTTCCATTTACTCATTTGATATTTACACATTTTTTAAGCTTTTTTGAGGGATGTGTTTATTTTATTTATCTTATTTTACTCCTACTTCAAAGATACAGAGAGGTCAAATGATCACTCACATTATGCATATAATGCATTTTCCAAATGATATTAGAGCTGTGTTATGACCCATAAAGAACTTTTTATATTCTTCTGGGAAGCTTGGTAATATATTATTATCTGTAGAAAGGTGAAGAATTCTTGGTTATATGTTGGAGGAGTGTGATAATGGATTTCAGTCAGGGAAGAAAGTGAAAAACGAGCAGAAATTGAATGAAGAGGAAAACAGAAAGCAGTAGGATTATTTTAGGATGGAAGATATGGTTATGTTTATACCCTAGAGGAAGAAGCTACAAGACAGAAGTGGAGAAGGGGAAAACAGGATAAGGGGAAGTAACTTTTAGGGAAAGTTTCTGGAGAGGGTATGAGTGGATAAAGTCAGGAAGACAGAATAGTTTATACTAAACAGGTTGTAGTATAATTAAAATTGAACTTTGTATATCAGAGGGAAGAAGAGTTGGCTGGGGCACATGTATTTTCATATGGGGTGGTAGAAGGAAATTGAGCCTTTTGGTGCATATGGGTCTTTTTTTTTTTAATCTTCATTTTATTGAGATATATTCACATACCACGCAGTCATACGAAACAAATTGTACATTCGATTCTTCACAGTGCCCTTACATAGTTGTACGTTCATCACCTAAATCAATCCCTGACACCTTCATTAGCACACACCCAAAAATAACAAGAATAAAAATTAAAGTGAAAAAGAGCAATTGAAGTAAAAAAGAACACTGGGTACCTTTGTCTGTACATTTGTTTGTTTCCTTCCCCTATTTTTCTACTCATCCATCCATAAACTAGACAAAGTGGAGTGTGGTCCTTATGGCTTTCCCAATCCCATTGTCACCCCTAATAAGCTACATTTTTATACAATTGTCTTCGAGATTCATGGGTTCTGTGTTGTAGTTTGATAGCTTCAGGTATCCACCACCAGCTACCCCAATTCTTTAGAACCTAAAAAGGGTTGTCTAAAGTGTGCATAAGAGTGCCCACCAGAGTGACCTCTCGGCTCCTTTTGGAATCTCTCTGCCACTGAAGCTTATTTCATTTCCTTTCACATCCCCCTTTTGGTCAAGAAGATGTTCTCCGTCCCACGATGCCAGGTCTACATTCCTCCCTGGGAGTCATATTCCACGTTGCCAGGGAGATTCACTCCCCTGGGTGTCTGATCCCACGTAGGGGGGAGGGCAGTGATTTCACCTTTCAAGTTGGCTTAGCTAGAGAGAGAGGGCCACATCTGAGCAACAAAGAGGCATTTAGGAGGAGGCTCTTAGGCACAATTATAGGGAGGCCTAGCCTCTCCTTTGCAGCAACCATCTTCCCAAGGGTAAATCCTATGGTAGAGAGCTCAACCCATCAAACCACCAGTTCCCTATGTCTGTGGTCATGTTAGCAACCATCGAGGTGGGGTAGGCCAATACCCCTGCATTCTCCACAGGCTCCTCAAGGGGGCTCTACATATTTTTTTCATTTTTTTTTTTTTTAACTTTTTTTTTTTAAATCAACTGTATGAAAAATAAAAAAAATTAAAAACAAAATTAAAAAAAAACATACAATAAACGAACATTTCAAAGAGACCATAACAAGGGAGTAAGAAAAAGACAACTAACCTAAGATAACTGCTTTACTTCCAACATGTTCCTACTTTACCCCAAGAAAGTTACCTAATATAGCAACATTTCTGTGAACTTGTTCCTACTATATCCATCAGAAATTAACAGACCATAGTCATTCCTGGGCATCCCCAGAAAGTTAAATAGCTTATCTATTCTTCTTGGATTATTGTTCCCCCTTCCTTAATTGCTCTCTATTGCTAGTTCCCCTACATTCTACATTATAAACCATTTGCTTTACATTTTTCAAAGTTCACATTAGTGGTAGCATATAATATTTCTCTTTTTGTGCCTGGCTTACTTAACTCAGCATTATGTCTTCAAGGTTCATCCATGTTGTCATATGTTTCACGAGATCGTTCCTTCTTACTGCCGCGTAGTATTCCATCATGTGTATATACCACATTTTATTTATCCACTCATCTGTTGAAGGACATTTGGGTTGTTTCCATCTCTTGGCAATTGTGAATAATGTTGCCATGAACATTGGCGTGCAGATACCTGTTCATGTCACTGCTTTCCGATCTTCCGGGTATATACCGAGAAGTGCAATCGCTGGATCGAATGGTAACTCTATATCTAGTTTTCTAAGGAACTGCCAGACTGACTTCCAGAGTGGCTGAACCATTATACAGTCCCAACAACAATGAATAAGACTTCCAATTTCTCCACATCCCCTCCAGCATTTGAAGTTTCCTGTTTGTTTAATGGCAGCCATTCTAATCGGTGTGAGATGGTCTGATTGTGGTCTTAATTTGCATCTCTCTAATAGCTAGTGAAGCTGAACATTCTTTCATGTGTTTCTTGGCCATTTGTATTTCCTATTCAGAGAACTGTCTTTTCATATCTTTTGCGCATTTTATAATTGGGCTGTCTGTACTGTTGTCATTGAGTTGTAGGATTTCTTTATATATGCAAGATATCAGTCTTTTGTCAGATACATGGTTTCCAAAAATTTTTTCCCATTGAGTTGGCTGCCTCTTTACCTTTCTGAGAAATTCCTTTGAGGTGCAGAAACTTCTAAGCTTGAGGAGTTCCCATTTATCTATTTTTCCTTTTGTTGCTTGTGCTTTGGGTGTAAAGTCTAGGAAGTGGCCGCCTAATACAAGGTCTTGAAGATGTTTTCCTACATTATCTTCTAGGAGTTTTATGGTACTTTCTTTTATATTGAGATCTTTGGTCCATTTTGAGTTAATTTTTGTGTAGGGGGTGAGGTAGGGGTCCTCTTTCATTCTTTTGGATATGGATATCCAACTCTCCCAGCCCCATTTGTTGAATAGACCAATATGACCCAGTTCAGTGACTTTGGTGGCCTTATAAAAGATCAGTCGGCCATAGATCTGGGGGTCTATCTCCGAATTCTCAATTCGATTCCATTGATCTGTATGTCTATCTTTGTGCCAGTACCATGCTGTTTTGACAACTGTGGCTTTATAATAAGCTTCAAAGTCAGGGAGTGTAAGTCCTCCCACTTCGTTTTTCTTTTTTAGAGTGTCTTCAATTCGAAACATCTTCCCTTTCCAAATAAATTTAATAACTAGCTTTTCCAAGTCTGCAAAGTAGGTTGTTGGAATTTTGATTGGGATTGCATTGAATCTGTAGATGAGTTTGGGTAGAATTGACATCTTAATGACATTTAGCCTTCCTATCCATGAGCATGGAATATTTTTCCATCTTTTAAGGTCCCCTTCTATTTCTTTTAGTAGAGTTATGTAGTTTTCTTTGTATAGGTCTTTTACAGCTGTGGTTAAGTTTATTCCCAGGTACTTGATTTTTTTAATTGCTATTGAAAATGGTATCTTTTTCTTGTCTCTTCAGTTTGTTCATTTCTATCATATAGAAACATTACTGACTTATGTGCATTAATCTTGTATCCCGCTACTTTGCTAAATTTGTTTTTTAGCTCTAGTAGCTGTATCGTCGATTTCCCAGGGTTTTCCAGATATAAGATCATATCATCTGCAAACAATGACAGTTTTACTTCTTCTTTTCCAATTTGGATGCCTTTTAATTCTTTGTCTTGCCTGATTGCCCTGGCTAGCACTTCCAGCACAATGTTGAATAACAGTGGTGACAGCGGGCATTCTTGTCTTGTTCCTGATCTTAGAGGGAAGGCTTTCAGTCTCTCAACATTGAGTACTATGCTGGCTATGGGTTTTTCATATACGCTCTTTATCACATTGAGGAAGTTTCCTTCATTTCCTACCTTTTGAAGTGTTTTTATCAAAAACGGATGTTGGATTTTGTCAAATGCTTTTTCAGCATCTATTTAGATGATCATTTGATTTTTCCCTTTCGAATTTTTAATGTGTTGTAACACATTGATTGATTTTCTCATGTTGAACCATCCTTCCATGCCTGGAATGAACCCCATTTGGTCATGGTGTATGATTTTTTTAATGTGTCTTTGGATTTGATTTGCAAGTATTTTGTTGAGGATTTTTGCATCTATATTCATTAGGGAGATTGGCCGGTAGTTTTCCTTTTTTGTAGCATCTTTGCCTGGTTTTGGTATTATATTGATGTTAGCTTCATAAAATGAGTTAGGTAGTCTTCCATTTTCTTCAATGTTTTGAAAGAGTTTGAGTAAGATTGGTGTCAGTTCTTTCTGGAAAGTTTGGTAGAATTCCCCTGTGAAGCCATCTGGCCCTGGGCATTTATTTGCAGGAAGATTTTTGATGACTGATTGGATCTCTTTGCTTGTGATGGGTTGACTGAGGTCTTCTGTTTCTTCTCTGGTCAGTCTAGGTTGTTCATATGTTTCCAGGAAATTGTCCATTTCCTCTACATTATCCAGTTTGTTGCCATACAGTTGTTCATAGTATCCTCTTATAATTTTTTTAATTTCTTCAGAATCTGCAGTAATGTCACCTTTTTCAGTCATTATTTTGTTTATATGGGTCTTCTCTCTTTTTGATTTTGTCAGTCTAGCTAGGGGCTTGTCAATCTTGTTGATCTTCTCAAAGAACCAACTTTTGGTGTTATTTATCCTCTCTATTGTTTTTTTGTTCTCTATGTCATTTATTTCTGCTTTAATCCTTGTTATTTCTTTTCTTCTACTTGGTTTAGGATTGGTTTGCTGTTCATTTTCTAGCTTCTGCAGTTGATCCATTAGTTCTTTGATTTTGGCTCTTTCTTCCTTTTTAACATATGCATTTAGTGCTATAAATTTCCCCCTGAGTACTGCTTTTGCTGCATCCCATAGGTTTTGGTATGTTGTGTTCTCATTTTCATTTGTCTCTATATATTTAGCAATTTCTCTTGCTATTTCTTCTTTAAGCCACTGATTGTTTAGGAGTGTGTTGTTTAACCTCCAGGTATTTGTGAATTTTCTAAGTCTGTGATGGTTATTGACTTCTAATTGTTTTCCATTGTGGTCAGAGAATGTGCTTTGAATAATTTCAATCTTTTTAAATTTATTGAGGCTTGTTTTATGTCCCAGCATATGATCTATTCTGGAGAAAGTTCCATGAGCACTAGAAAAGTATGTGTATCCTGGTGATTTGGGATGTAATGTTCTGTATATGCCTGTTAAATCTAATTCATTTATCAGATTGTTTAGGTTTTCAATTTCCTTATTGGTCTTCTGTCTGGTTGATCTATCTATAGGAGAGAGTGATGTGTTGAAGTCTCCCACAATTATTGTGGAAACATCAATTGCTTCCTTTAGTTTTGCCAGTGTTTCTCTCATGTATTTTGTGGCACCTTGATTGGGTACAAAGACATTTATGATTGTTATTTCTTCTTGTTGAATGGCCCCTTTTATTAGTATGTAGTGGCCTTCTTTGTCTCTCAAAACATCCCTGCATTTAAAGTCTATTTTATCTGAGATTAATATTGCTACACCTGCTTTCTTTTGGCTGTAGCTTGCATGAAATATTTTTTTCCATCCTTTCACTTTCAGTTTCTTTGTGTCCCTGTGTCTAAGATGAGTCTCTTGTATGCAACATATTGATGGTTCATTTTTTTTGATCCATTCTGCCAATCTATATCTTTTAATTGGGGAATTTAATCCATTTACATTCAATGTTATAACCGTGAAGGCATTTCTTGAATGAGCCATCTTATCCTTTGGTTTATGTTTGTCATATATATTTTTCCCCTCTCTATTAATATCCTTTATTGTACCCATACCGAATCTCTTTAGTACTGAACCTTTCTCCAAGTCTCTCTGTCCTTTCTTTGTTTCTCTGTCTGTAGGGCTCCATTTAGTATCTCCAGTAGGGCAGGTCTCTTGTTAGCAAATTCTCTCAGCATTTGTTTGTCTGTGAAAATTTTAAGCTCTCCCTCAAATTTGAAGGAGAGCTTTGCTGGATAAAGTATCCTTGGTTGGAAATTTTTCTCACTCAGAATTTTAAATATATCATGCCACTGCCTTCTCGCCTCCATGGTGGCTGCTGAGTAGTCACTACTTAGTCTTATGCTGTTTCCTTTGTATGTGGTGAATTGCTTTTCTCTTGCTGCTTTCAGTACTTGCACCTTCTCTTCCGTGTTTGACAGTGTGATCAGAATATGTCTCGGAGTGGGTTTATTTGGATTTATTCTATTTGGAGTTCGCTGGGCATTTATGATTTGTGTATTTATGTTGTTTAGAAGATTTGGGAAGCTTTCCCCAAGAATTTCTTTGAATACTCTTCCTAGACCTTTACCCTTTTCTTCCCCTTCTGGAACACCAATGAGTCTTATATTCGAACGTTTTATATTATCTATCATATCCCTGAGGTCCCTTTCAATTTTTTAATTTTTTTTCCCCATTCTTTCTTTTATGCTTTCATTTTCCATTCTGTCATCTTCCAGGTCACTGATTCGTTGTTCAACTTCCTCTAGTCTTGTACTATGAGTATCCAGAATCTTTTTAATTTGGTCAACAGTTTCTTTAATTTCCATAAGATCATCTATTTTTTTATTTAGTCTTGCAATGTCTTCTTTATGCTCTTCTCGGGTCTTCTTGATATCCTTTGTATCCCATACTATGGTCTTATTGTTCATCTTTAGTTCTTTGAGTAGTTGCTCTAGGTGCTGTGTCTCTTCTGAACTTTTGATTTGGGTGCTTGGGCTTGGGTTATCCACATTGTCTGTTTTTTTCATATGCTTTATAATTTTCTGTTGTTTTTGGCCTCTTGGCATTTGCTTAACTTTATAGGGTTCTTTTAGGATTTGTAGACCAATTGAAGTCCTTATCTCTAATTTATCAGATCTACAGCTTCGTGGAGTACACTTTCTCTAACTAACCAGCAGGTGGCGTCCATGAGCCACCTGTTCTCCACAAGCCAGTTCTCCACTGCTTTGCCTTTGTGGTGAGTGAGGGAGTGAGTCTTGTGGGGTCCAATTGGTGTACCAAGCTTGCATATGTAGTTGGTGTTGCCTGCCCTGTATATGGGGCGTGTTTCTGGGTAGTCAGAGAGGGGGGGTGGCTCTAACAATCAAATCTCCCTGATGATCCTGGAGTTTTAAAGCTGCTGCAATAGTCTAATCCTTCAGTTCAGTCCTGCCACAGTTTGTCTCTGCCACTGATCCACAAGTCCTTGGTACTGTCATATGGCTCCTGAGACTTGTGAGTGGGTCCCTCTTCCAGGCCGTGCACCCCCTGGTCCTCTGTTGAGGGATGACTGTGCTATGTCACAGGTGAGTGCTGTCCCCCCAGGGTGGTTCTGGACTGCTGGGCTGTGTAGGGAGGCTCCCAGTCTGCTGAAATGATGGCTGAATGGGGCTTTGTTAATTCACACTGCTCCACCTTCCCAACTCTGGGACAATCTGCTGAGGTTGCAGGGAAGGCTAATGTCCACACCCAGTTTTGTGGTGTATGCCTGTTATTTGAAGCACTTCCATCACACTGGGTTGCCTGGGGCAGCTCTGGGCTATGGGGCTGGTGATGGGCAGGAGTGTTTCCTGTCCACCAGGATGATGGGTGTGAGCAGACACCCCCCTTTTCTTGGGAAGTTGTGGTGTTTAGTGAATTTTCTCAGCCACTGGATTATTGCCTTTTGTCTCAGAGGTCTCTTAGTTCTGCTCTTGTCTTGACCTGCCCAAATTGCAATTCTTTGAGGCATTCTGTATTGGGCTTCTTAGAGTAATTGTTTTAGAAAAAGAAAAAAAGATTAAAAAAAAAAAAAAGGGCCCTCCTCACAGATCTAATGGGTTATTGAAATGCTAAGAGACAAAGCAATTAGGGCCATTAAGGAAAGGTCCACAGGGCCGAGAGATCACCTTTTCCTCGGGATTTGCATATGAGCCTCAGGGCCTGAGCTCTGTCCTTCCCCTTTCTATGTTCACCAGAACTCCAAAAATCCTCCACTTTTATTTTGGAGTTTTTCGTGCTGTTTTTTTTTCTATGCCTGTCTCCTCTCGGCTGGGCTGGCTGCTCTCAGATTCTCTGGTGTCTGGTCTCAGTCTATCTATGGTTGGAGTTTGAATCAGTAGAATGAGTTTCCAATAAGGGCTGCCACTGCAGTTCTCCCTTCTCCTTCCGGGAGCTGACAGCCCCTCCTCCCACGGGACTGGGCCTGGCAGGGAGGGGTGCGGGTCCTCTGGCCACAAAAGCTTACAGATTTCGCTGATCTAAGCAGTTCCACGTGTTCATGAGTGTTGTATGAAGTATGCCCAAAGTCAGATTGCTCTGTGGTGTCCACTCCACGCAGTTCCTGGCTTTCTACCTACTTTCCTGGAGGAGTAACTAAAACATACAGCTCACCAATCTGCCATCCTGCCCCCAGCCACATATCGGTCTTAATAGTGTATCTGGGATTCATAAATTTCCAATTAGCATGGTATCATCAATACAGAGGACCAGTGTGATTAGGTTCTGGAATGTCAAAAATGTCAGAGTGCAGACTATACTATGAGAGAGAACAGGAAATTTAACAAAGCTTTGTGACAAATTAGAAGTCCAGCTAGGAAAATGTAAACTTATTTTTATCTTCCTTATTGCTAGGGAATGAAAGCAAGTGCATTTTCCAGTTCAATAGCCTCACCAAATGCCAGAGACTGTATTAATCTGTTTCAGTAAATACACTGTATTTAGCAAAGTAGGTGTGATTAAATGGACATCCATTTAGTTGGGTTTTTTGGTAGGACATCATTATCTGCTCCCACATCAACAAACCCTACACTTCAACCTTAAATTTGGATACACAACATCCTGGCTTAACCTTGTCAAAATCTACATCCTTAAAATCTTCCCCCCTGCCTGAAAGCCTGTATTATTCAGGTCATCAGTTCCTTTGGCAGGTAAGCTGTTTATTCCCAGAGGAGGGACTAAACTTCTCCACAGGGGCTGTGGTTAACTTCCTAGGGTCAATGAGGGAGGAGGGACAAATCTTGAGGAACCCAAACATCATGCTGCTGCATACCTACTTCAGATGAATTCTGTGCACAGTCTCCTAGCAAGCAGAGGCTATTCTCCTCTAGCAAGGAGTGTAGAGGGTGCTTTACCAGCCTGGAGGGCTTAACAGAATTTGGTGTTCATGTTTCTTTAGCTAGCTTGTCCACCCCAAAATCCCCAACCCAGGGTATTCTCCTAACATGAGAGATCTGTCAAGGCTGTGCGGTCTCCTCTCAGTGCTGCCATTTTTATAATGAGATTCTAATTATGATTTTCAGCTTTGGCAATAGGAGATAATCATCTCTTTAAAAGCTGCCGTCAAGACATTCTGAATTCTATAGAATGCTTTAAGTCCAGACCCACAATCTATCATTTTTTCTTTGAAAGATTTCCAATGCTATTAATAGAAGACTCAGTTCCACACTTAAAAGTATTATTGCTCCAATACTTACCAGTGCCACAGCTAAAATGAATTTCCTCATTGTGCCTGCCTTCCACTTCTTTTTCATTACAATTAAACATGGGGGAAGCCTTAGTAATTGTGCTTTGGCTGTTTGCCAGGGTTATTAGCCCCTCTCTTAGCACCAGGTCCAGTATTACTATTGACATAAGACTAGGGAATGAATCAATTCCACATTCTTTGGAGAACATACTTTCAGGGGCCACTCCTGATATCAACTCTCTTAGTCTGAATTCCCAAGACAGCAAAGCATAAGAGAAAACCTTATGTGCTACTAATCCTTGAAAGAGTACAGTCCCAGCAAATAGAAGATGAACTGCTCTCAATCCTTTCTTCCTAAGCTGAAGAATGAACATTCTGATGTAGTAAGAAGTTCTGTTCTTTGTCAGCCAATACAAGAGTGTTTTGCTGCATCAGCCACTATTTAGTATCAAGCAAACCTAATAATTCAGTCTCTTGGGACAATCTTCCAAGAGAGTAATGACTCTCAGGACAATCTATTCAAGGGAGGGTGGAAGAAAGATTGATGTTCAGTTGCTACTCCTCTTAGACAGACAGTTGCCACATAAGGCATTAACTCCCTCTCAATTTCAGGTTTCACATGCATGGGTATGCAGTGAATCCTGAAGCATTTCAGGTCACAATGGCAACAGGGAAATCCTCAAATAGGGAGCAAGAGGCATGTGATGTGGATATAAGACAAAATATTACTAGATTTTGCCCCCCTACAGTTGATAGATGCCTGTGCAGATGTGGCTGCCATTGTGGTGGTGGCTGGGGAGAAAATAAGTGTCAAGGAACCTGAAAACAGGTGAGGCTGAAAAGAGCTGAGTGGCATAAAGGAGCTTCCTGCCTCAATTAGAGCAAGCAATTCACAAATCAGTATAAAATAATTAAAAACTGAAAAATAATATGCTAATAGTTTTCATCTTTTTATTATTCTAGGCACTCAATTGGATGACAAGGCGTTATAGCCAAAGACCTCTCAGATCCTCTTTGTACAAAAATAAAAATTTAATTTTATGTTATCTGCTTCTTTTCATTTAATTTGAGAATTAGGCATTTTATTCCTTCTTAAGAGGTCAAGATATTAAAATATTTTGGTGGCACTGATATTGCTACTATTGATTATATTTCATTTATCAGAAAAATTTTGATTTGCATGGTGTGAATCTCAGTACCTATGGCAACTAAGCGCCTATACTTATGGTTTTATCCATTTGTTTTGAGTATACTGTGGCCTTTCTATATTTATAATTTCAATTTCAGAGCAACTGCTCTCAATCCTTTCTTCCTAAGCTGAAGAATGAACATTCTGATGTAGTAAGAAGTTCTGTTCTTTGTCAGCCAACAGGACACTGCCCTCAGAGTTGTTATCCTTGTTAGTGCCACTACCTCAAAATTTTGCTATTTAAAAAAAGGAACAGATAAAGGAAGTGTACATATGTTGATACAACTCAGAGAAGGCATATTTCACAATCTCCATTGAGGCAATGATGAAATTCATTGGGCACACAGAAACAAGTAAATATTTTCCTTTAATTGGATGTTCCTTTAATCAATGTACAGAGGTTGACTATATGAAAGAAATGAATAAAATTTACATAATATTTGGAATGCTGAAAAATGTCTTTGAAGTCTTTTCCAAAGGTGAAGCGTACATAGAAATTTTTACTATTTTCTAGTTTTCTTGGATTAGCCCATCCTTAAAATATGTACACTTAAATTTTTTCTTCTCTAAATGTGACTTTTATATATATTTTCAGGGATATGTTGCACTTCCTGTGTAAGTCCACCTGCTCTTTTGAGTGACATCATTGAAAACACGTTTGGGGAAGGGATTGTGAAAAAATCCATCTCATTGGGGAAAGAGGGATTGTGGAAATTTAGAGAGAGAGAAGGAATCAAACAGAACAACAACACATTGAGATATATAACTTTAAATAAAGGTGATGATTAACAGCTTTGTTTTTACAGAACATGGCTTCTACATGAACTCTGCAGCGTCAAAATTCAAGCTTTAGTGACAGTGTCAGTGGAGTGAGAGTGAGATTGAAAGTGATAGCTATGAAGACAGTGAGACCACAAAAAGTTTGTCCTCATTTTACCAGTCTGAAGATTACCTAAGCTCTGAAAGCATGAAATTAATGAAGAGAACCCTATGGATGTTGAAGCTACAGATGTTAGCAGCTGTGATTTACAAAGATCAGGTGAGGCATTACTCATGCAAGTGTTTTACTATAAATTGGTTCAATAGTAAAAATAAGATCACTTAAGAATAAAAAATGTTGATATATAATCTTTTGAGGTTGAAATGGCCTAATTGATTTTACTGTAAACTTTGTCTCTAACAGTTGTTTCATAATATAGTCATATATTTTAATTTCTATTTATTTACAACTTTTATTTTATGATTAAGTTGAACTAAAATTACATCACACAAGATAATTGAAGAAAATCTCTGGGTGCCACAAAATCTTGCTGGGAAACACTGAAGCATTGGGCTGGAATGCGATAGTTCTTGGCCATTCCCTTTTGAACAAGAAAAATTATGCAATTTGTGTAATTTTCTTCTTTTTGAGAGAAATGACTTCTCATAACATTAATGGTAATAAAGTAATTTAGATTTCAAATAAAACTCCTTTACCTGAGAGACATAAAATTGAGATCTTTGTAAACTGTGTTATTCCTGAGATAAATCTAGTCCTGGAACAAGGTATCTTGACTCTCAGGCTTGTTTCATGATGGGAAGTTTGTTCTGTTTTGCTTCATGATGGTAAGCTTACCAAATAGTGTGGTACATTAAATTTTTCAAGATATTAAATGCTTTATAACTTTTTCTAAACTAGATTATTAGTTTTCTCTTCTAAGACAATTCCTTAAATTGTATGTTCAACTCAATGTGGAACACGATCTTTTCCTAATTTATTTTTTCTAAAACATTAATTGGACTTAATTGGTCAAACCATAATAAGACACAAATGTTTTCAATAGCCAGTTTTTTTTTCCCCTTTTTAAGTAAGAAATAATGTCATGTATCATATTTAGCTGTCTTTTGGACACAGAATTATTTGCACTACAATTGAAAAAATAACATCATCTGGAATTTTTTAAAAAAAATATGCTATTTCAGATTTTAGATCCTTGATCTCTGAATTTATTATGCACCAGTCAGTAAAATAATTTTAAAACATTTGTATTTTTGTGCATGTGTATAATATTCAAAAGTAAAACTTTTTAAAAATGAGAAAAATTAAAGGTAGATATTCCAGAATATTCCACATTCCAGCATTTTTCCATGACATGGATGGATTGTTTTATGCAGCCCCTCTGTGAATGTTCCCCATTATTGAGGACTTGTACTTAAATGATTAGATTTACATTGTATATTATTTTGGGTATACTGAGACTCAATCATCACACACATCAACTGGTCAATGGAATTTAATTAAAAGGATGCAAAATATGATGTGAGTGAACATTCCTGCATATTGAACATGTGGTGATCAGTGCTCTATGGATAGGGACAACTAACTTCCTTCCTCTCTCCCTTCCCTCTCCCTCTCCCTTTCCTTTTCCTTTCCCCCCTCTCTCTCTTTCTGAATATTGATGCTGTTCCATTTTCCTGGGCTGCTCAAAGCAAATATCATGAAATGGGTCAGGTTAAACAATGGGAATTTATTTGCTCATGGTTTTGAAGCTGAGAAAATCTCCAAAATATACAAGTGACAGAAATATACCTTGCTTGTCTTTTTTCTCCTCCACTAAACATATGCAGTAATCACTTACCTCAAAGGTAATTCTTTATTCTGTTTTAAAGGAGAGACACCTGCAAACTGAAACCAGTTGATACAGGAAATGTTTGTATAATATATAACCATTGATGGCAGGTTGCAAAGTTTAAAAAAAATGATGGCTGCTCTCCAATATATTTGGAACTGATTCATAAGAAAAACTTAAAATTATCTTTGAAATGACTCAGAGCTAATTTGTTAGGAAAAAATGTTTCAGTTTGAAACTTATAAAAATAATACTTAAATGTTAAAAGATTCAATGCATTTCTTTTTTCTTTGAGGGTATAAATAGTTTTTGGCAGTAACTTAACTACATTTATTCCTTTTAATAAGATATGGTTAATTAAAATTCAGTATTCCTGGATAAATTTTTGAAATGAAAAAAGATAACTATGGAAGATGTTGAAAAGACATTAAAATGGTTGTATGATGCAGGAGAAGATTGGAAAGAGATCAAAATGCACTTATCCACCAAGACTACATCAGTTTTTTTAAATGAGATTTTTTTAAACTTTAAACCTTTTTAAACTTTGGTAATTTCTGCCCTCTTCCTGTTTATATAAATGAAATAAACACTAGGCAGCTACAAGTTTCCCCAGTCATTTCACTTTATGTAAACATAATAGCATGCAAATACTTTTTTTCAGTTTTAATCCCTCATTTTTAGTGTAAATCAGAGACTGGTGTGGGATATGTGAGAACAACCTGAGGTCAACAATAGCACAAAGGCTCAGCAATATTCTCTCAAAGGGCCAAGCCAGGGCTTTTATGTGCCATTTCCTGGCAGAATTGAGTTAAGTTTGCTGTATTTTCTTTAACTGCTGGGTATTTTGAAATAAGTTACAGTGTTTTACATTTTCAAAAGACAGGAAATAAATGTTTGCTTTTTTTGGTTTAGCATCTAAATTATCACACAGTATGTTTAAAAAAAGTTTGTTTAAAAATAAATTGTGGTAAAATGCTGACATCCAGTCCTATTATGTTAATACATTTCCCATTCCGAGCCTATTTGAAGTGGGCTGGGTTGAAGAGAGTCAAGGAATAGCACCAGTTGGGCACTGGTTTGAATAGGAGGCTAGTTACATTTGGTTTTATGGCCTGGTATATTTTGGACTTAAGACATAATGGGAAAAAAGAATCACAGAAATTGTCCCTATGCATTTATTTTCATGGATACCCTTAATTTCATGGGCATGTCAAATAATGAACTATATTCTAATTTGAGCTTAGGGTTTATTTTAGATATTGTAGTGTAGCTTTATTACACATGGATTTTATCTTTACACATTGCATTTTGATCAACTTTGTATATTTATGTGTATTGTGCACTAAAAAAGGAGGAGTCTCTTCACTTAAATTAGCTGATAATTTTGTTTGTTTTTCTGTAATCAAATGATCATGAATATGATTTAGTTTAACTAGAGATTTTGCAATGTGTATTTTTATTTGAACCAGAAGATCTGTCTTCTTGCTTAGCATGAGAAACAACTGCAACATGCCTTACATGCCTACATAATACACAATTTTAAAAAGTCACAGGAAATAGGAGTACTTCTGTGTGGTCATTTGAAACTAACCTTGGGAAACATGCAGAAAGAGGTAACAACACATATCTGGAAAATTTAATAAAGTTTGGTATCAAGGAAATACACTTTTAATGCTCTTTTGCTCTTAGAAAATGGACATTTTCTTTATCAGCAGTGATGTCCTTATTGATTATCTAGGCTCGAACCTTTGGGATGTGTTTTTCAATTTGCATAATTTTGCAACAGAAAGAGCCTTGCTGAATTTATTGATTAAAAAACCCTTGTCATTTTCAACAAAACACTTAGCATAAAAGATAAAATAATACTGAGGGAAGACATCCACTGTGATATTACTGAAATATCAAAATTTTATTCTTGAGATACATGGGCTGACACACTGCAGAATCCTATTCCTAGAGGATAGGAATTTTCTTCACTTTGGAGTGGAAAGCCAGCTATGTACTTAGCAAATGACAATTGAGCAACTGATCTTTTGGTAATATCTCATGAGGAAGGTGGTCAGAGTCAATGGGGATTCACCTTTCTGATTTTTCCAATCACAGAATCTGGCATTGTTTCCCTTTTGATAACGCCTCCCTTTTGATACATCAGGTAAGGTTTGATCAGGGTCACATGACTTGGGAGTCACTATGCTAGCTAGAAAGTTACTCAACTTCTCTTAATCTCAGATCTCTCATTAGCAAACCAAGTTTACTCAATTATTCTGACCATTCTTCTTTCACTCTTTCATTTACTTATGGAGCAATATTTACTGAATGACTACTATAGTCATAATGACTATATTTATTGAATGACTACATAGTAGTCATTGTAAATAATATTATCCTTCTACTAGATAAAAGCATCTATTATCCTAGATGCTGGGCTTATAATGGAGAACAAAAACAGAAAAGGAGTTCATTGTAGTCTAGATGTACAGACAGATATTAATCTAATGTAATCATAACCAATGATAACCAAATAACCAAATGTAAAATTACAACTGAAGCAAATATTACCAAAATGAATGTAGAGTTTCCATGAGAACCAATAGAGGAAGTTGACCTAATCATGTAGTTCTGGGAGATAAGAATGATGGACTTCACAGTACAAAATAAGCTTTCATGAAATGCAAGCCTTTTTATTTTGCTTTTCACAGTCTTTATTCTTATTCTCACTCTTATCCTTAAACCAGTGGTTTTTCAACTATCAATTATGTTAGAATTCTTTGTTCAAATATTTACATGAACATCCTTTTTCCCAACCTTGTGGGACCTGTGGGGGATCTTTAGACTTCCAGGAGCAGTGTATAAAAAAGGGCTACCTAGTTTATTCTATTGTAACTGTCTGATTTCAAATGAAAGTCTCTCTGTGCTGATATCAGACTCTCAGATTGCTCCTCCAGCTCTGACCTCTCTATTCCAGTCATATATCCAGCTGCCTAATAGACATAGAATCATAATAGGCATCACAAACTTGACAGGACTAGACAGATTTTACTCCAAATCCATTCCCTTGCACTCTTCCTCATCTCAGTGGTGTCTCTGTTGCTCTAGCTCAAGACAAAAACCTTGGAGGCATACTTGACTTTACTCTTTCTCTCAGATCCCACATCCCATCCACCAGTAAATCCTGTTAATAATTATCTTGAATCTGCCTACATCTCATAATCTCCACCACTATGACATCAGTCTGAATATCTCTCAAATCTTGTCTGGTTAAATGCAGTAGACTAGACTAATGCATTAATCGATTTGTCATTCTGCTTCTGCTCTTGGTCTCCTATGATTTCCTTTCTATTAGATAATGTTTAAAAAAATTAATCCAATTGTTATACTCTTTGCCCAAATCTCTGGAGAAGTGTATCATCAAATTTGAAATATAATCCTTACAAGACAAGAAAAAAAAATTAAAAAAAAGAAAAAAAAGAAAACAAAAAGAAAAATAAATAAAAATAATAATAAAAATCCTTACAAGAGCCTACAGAGTATATATACAGTAAACAAACATTTTTAAAAGAGTAAATGAGGTCAAGTGATTTGGCAAATTAAGACAGGTTTTTAGGAGAAGACAAGATTGTAATACCCTGCCATAGATAGCATTATTTAGTTTGAAGAGCTACATTCTGCTCTTATGTAGTACTCTTGCTGAACTTCTCTAATCCTTGCTCCTTTCCTAATTTTACCCAAAGTGCAGAAGTCATAGTGATAATGTCTTTCACAGTAATAGTTTATAAATATCAAATTATGGGAAGCTAGGTGGTGAATATCAAAGAAATACATTATAATTGTGTCAGTTGCATCAGTGGTCACTGAAAAATATCCTGACAACACTGAAGAACTTATAGGTTAATTATTAATAAGCTTGTAAACTAGGTCGTAGTTTTCTAGATATTTAGAAAGTACAAATCAGTGGGAGAAGTAATCATTAATACTAAAACAGCATTTAAAGTTAGATAGTCTCATTCTCACTCTTCATTAAACATTTCCCAATTGTTTGTTTCCAATTTTTCATTTACTCATTAAGTGTTCTTAATATTTTCTTAATATTTTGAAAGAATAAATTTCGGTTCTAATAGTATAAAAGGGAAAATGCAATTTTTTTCCAGGGGTTAAATATCATGTAACCTTTGAATCTTGTTTCTTGTAATCACTGGCTCTCTTAAAAAATACTTTATTTCAGATACATCAAACCTTGTCCCTGCTTCAGAACTTGTGTCCAAATTTAATACAAATACAAATACATTAATACAAATTTAATATATGTTATTTTTTGAGCTCTTAGATGGAAAACACTATGGTAGGTGACACAGTAATTGAGTGGCAGAGACAGGATCAACACTGGAGGCTTCCCTTTTGATCACTTCAGTATAATGGTTACCATCACCAGTGTATGATGTGCCAATAGGTTTTAATATCAATTTCTTTGACCATTAGTGATATGAGTACCTTTTCAAAATTTAAAGTCCATTTGTGTTTCTTGTCCTGTGAATTTCCCTTTCATATCTTTTATTTACTATATTTTCCTTTGCTTATTGATTGTCATGAGTCTTTTATATTTAATGCATAATATTCTTTGTCCCATACATTGAGGATATTTTCCTAGTCTTTATTCTCTATATTGTGCTTAAGGAAGTTTATATTTCTGGATGTTATCCCTAAGAACCACATCTTTGGAGATATCTTTCTACCTATGGTTTGACTGAGCTCCTGCATGAGGATCTAGCACCACTTAAATGGTGTTCAGGAGTTCTTGAGACAGTCCAGTGTTTCCATACTGAGATGGTGGAGGGTGGAGGAAAGCTAAATAAAGACATGCCCTGAAATCTGGATGCGAATTTTCTCGCAGAGATTGCCAAAACCAAATATGGTGACATTCTCTATTTCATTTAATAATAAAAATCTTACACTATATTAGATCTGATTTTGCCAACACTTATAACTCTATCCATTGTTCTCCATTCAGGCTTATTAGAATTCTTCTGGAAATCACTGGGCAAAATTTTTCTATGCAGTGTGTTGTACACACTCCAGGGCATGATTACATCACAGTTGTTCTGATCTTAGAAAGGATATTTCTCTCAATTGGACATTAGTTTGAAATGGCTTTACTTAGGTGCAATCCACAGACTTGGATTCTGGCCTAATGGATTGAAGGAAATAGTTAGTGAGGAACCTGAGAAAGGGAGTAGCAAATTACCATGCTTGTATAAAGAATGAAGTTTGCATTTAATTATCTGCAATCTCTAAAGTTTTATTTGACATGCTGTTTCAGTGCTCTGAGATACTAAATATTCCCTTCAAAAATTTCAAGTGTACTGTTTGAAAACATTATTTTTTTACTTAACTCTTTTCTATTTCTTTTTTTAGAAAGCAGAGAAATTTATTGAAGGAAATCAAAAGAGACAATTAGCTACTTTAGAAAATAAAGGAAGAAGAAAGATGGAATAACTTATTCCTATCAATTGAGAAGAAAATTAAAGACAGTCCTAATTCTGGAATAAAATGGCTAGAAGATTTTCTTCAAATACGCTGCTAAATCTGTAAAATTTACTGGAGAAATGGTAGGACTGTATGCCTTTTTCAAATTATGGATGGAACACTGTCTAAAATTAGGTATAGGAATATATTAATTTTATAAATTTCTTGAAAAAAGATTGGTAAGGACAGAGCAAAAGAATTGTAGAGGTCACATATTCTGGTTCCTCTGTCATGTAATGTCTTCATGATCCCTTTCTGATATCTAAGAGGATTTCCTTTTGTTTGATCCAGTAATAATGTCATAGTTGTTTTATGTGTTAGGTATTGGTGGGTAGCTGTAATCTGAAATTCAATTCAGTAAACAGATCTTCAGATCTAGCTGTGAGCTGAGTTAGGTGCCAGTGAGAATTCTGAACAGAAGTGCCTGATCCCTACCCTGAAATGTCTCTCAATGGACCTTGCCACATCCACAAGTAACTGCAAAATAATAAAATAACCACAACTGGAGCAACAATAGCAATTAACATTTAATGACTATTTGCTATATTCTAGGATACATATATATATATATACATGCATATGTGCATATATATGCTGATAGTCTCATTCAAATCTCTCAATCTTTTGAAGTAGCTGCCATTACCTTGTTATTATACACAAAATATAGAGGTTCTAGGGTAATAAATTATGTGCCCAAATGTCAGTGACAGAGCAGGATTTTAATATATCACTCTAGTCCAGAGTATATGCACAAATTAAATTGGGAAACAAGCTCAGTGTTATGGATAAGGGCCAGAGAATGAATGTTTTGATTGGAGGAAAGATAAAAGATGATTTTCTCTTAATTATAGTCAGAGGAATATAAATAGTAAATGAGTAAATAAGGAATGGCCATCTTTTATAAAAATCTCAATTCAGCCCAAACTTCATACTAATTCTTATGATTAATAATTATTGTCATTATTGTACCATTTTTACATGGATAATTTTGTTTAATCCTTTAGTAACTCTATGAGGTAAGACCTAACATTGGTACCCCTGTTATACATCTTAAAAAATGAAACTTAGATAACTTTCCACATTTCTAAATCCCACACAGGCAAGTTAAATTTGAATTTCAGATAAACAATGAATGTCTTTTTTAGTTTAAGTATGTGCCATGCAATATTTGCCCCAAACTAGGCATCATGCATTTTTATTTGCTAAATAGCCCTACTTTAACTCAAGTGCCCACATTCTGAGTTGCTATGCAATATGGGTGGTTATGAAGTCTTCATTATTGTGAGTGATTCATATGCACAGAAATTTTTTCTGTGATAAAATGATAAATTAAATCAATTTTGGGGGTTTTCTTATAAATATCTTGCCTCACTTCAGTTATGCACACAAATATTTTACTTCAACAGAAGCAGAATCCAAAGATATAAGCGTAATTATTCAGATCATAAAAAGGATTCACATAATCCATGAAAAATATTCAGAACTCTTACAAAATACAAATCAATAAAAATTAGCCAAATATCTAAAATATATTGGATTTAACAACTTGGTACACTCATTATGTTCTCAGGTATATGCAATAGAAAATATAATATTCATATGTGTGTTTATGGGGGTTTGTGAAGTATTTTATGGAATATATTTAGAACAAATATATATATAGTAGATTAATAGTGAATGGTTGATCATATATTATCCTGTATAAGTATAAATGTAATATTGTTTATTAGAATAAATATATACTTAGTAGATTAAGTTAATGGTGAATGGTTGACCATATATTATCCTGTATAAGTACAAATGTAACATTGTTTACAGATGTGTATTTACTTAGTATAAATGTTTTATTCATATCAGGAGTTTCTTATCTTACCCAGAATAAATGGTTTTCAAGACCACAAGGCCCTCTGTATCTGGGTTCCTGCCTACTTCTCCATTCCCCTTTTCAACCATTCTGTTTGATGAGTAACTGCAACTCCTTTTTGCCTCAGGGTTCTGCACCAGTGTTTGTTCTGCATGGCATTAATTCTCTCAGATCTTAGCATGGCTTACTCCTTTGTTAAACTTAAATGAAATATCAGCTTATCATAGAAGCATTTATGGTAGGTGAACCTGAGATCCTCCAATCCTTAGTAGCATTTCATCCAGTCTTCCCTCCCACCCATGGAGTCACTCATACATTTCCTTAGTTCTGTTTCTTACCAACATGCATCGCTATCTGATTTTTTGTGTGTTTTGTTTCCTTGTTTATTTCGTTCCAAAGTTAGAATGCATGTTCCATGGGAGTAGGACACTTTCTGTTTTGTTCCTTCCTGTGACTAACATTTAGTAAGTTTTGAAATAACTGTTCAGAGAGGATGGAAGAAGAGGCAGCATAGAGAGGAGTGGAAGCTACTTTGTCCGCCTGGAACAATTAAACAATGAGGAACTACTAGTAAATAATCTGGAATAATGGCAGGGGGACAAACATGACTGCCCACTCATCATAAACCAACCTGAGTTGGGAGGAATGCCTGAGATTGCAGCATAAAATCTGTAAGTAAAGAGATCCTGCTGCAGCCTAGAGAGGAATATCCTGGGAGAAAACCATTTTGAAACCAGAACTCCAGAGCAGATGCCAGCCACATATCTTCCCAGCTAACAGAGGTTTTCTGGATGCCATTGGCTACTCTCCAGTGAAAATACTTGATTCATGATGCACTACCTTGGACACTTTATGGCCTCAAGACTGTAACTGTGTAACCAAATAAACCCCCTTTTATAAAAGCCAATCCATTTCTGGTGTTTTGCATTCTGGCAGCATTAGCAAACTGGAACAGATTTTGGTACCAGAGAAGTGGGGTGCTGCTGAGCTTGTAAATACCAAACATGTTGGAGCAGCTTTTTAAATGGATAAGGGGAAGATTCCGGAAGAACTGTTAGGAGCTTGATAGAAAAGGCCTAGACTGCTTTGAAGAGACTGTTTGTGGAAATATGGACTCTAAAGATACCTCTGATGAGGCCTTAAACAGAAATAATGAATATCTCATTGCCAGCTGGAAGAAAGTTGATCATTGTTGTAAAGTGACAGAGCATTTGGCAAAACTGAGTCCTGTTGTTGGACAGAAGGCAGAATTTGAAAATGACAAGCTGGGATACTTAGATGAAGAGATAATCAAAATACCAAAATTGTGGCCTGGCTTCTCCTTGCAGCTTATAGTAAACTGTGAGAGGAGAGAGATAAACTTAGAACTGAACTCTTGGGTTCAAAGAAACCAGAAACTAATGGTTTCTGGGCTTCCAAAAAGTGAGACCCCAGAAGCTACATCCCCACATGAGAATTTAGCCAAACATGGAACCCAACTGCCATTTCAGTACAAACCAGGATTGGAGATGTAGTTATCCGGAAAGGATTTACGGAAACTCCTGTTGTCTGACATTTTTGACTCCTGCAAACTTCATGCGAAGCCAACAAGATTTTTTGCAAAATCTGTATAGATGGAGCCACTGCTGGTCTGTACTGGAGTGAATGGAAAAGGAACAAATTGAAGGAAAAATTTCTTCAAAGACAGAGCCATGGAGATTGAGATCTGGAGTCAAGAGGTATCAGGCTGGGAGACTGGAGCAGCCTATGCATGTGGAAAGGTTGAGTTTGCCCCAGAGGCAGACTGCAGGCCTTCCACCTCAATGCTCAGGAAGAGTGCTGGCACCCTGGCCCCAGCGAGGGTGGTGCACATTCCCCAGGGATTGGGTAGAGCCTGGACACCACCCCACTATTCAGAGAGGGGAGAGCCTTTGCCCCAGAGATGCAGAGTCTGGGTGGAACCCCAATGTATGAGAAGGGAGGAGCCAAGAAGAAGGTAGGATCCCCAGTGTGTGGATATGTTGGAGCACTCATCTCAGTGTTTGGAAAGGAAACAGCTGCTGCAAATGCCCTTGTAAAGTGTTGGATTCCCACCCTCTCAAGCCCCAAGGATAAAATGCCATTTTCTAAATGACTCTCAGACTTTGTAATCTAATGAAATGTGCCCTGCCAGTTTTTTTATTGTGCTTGTTCACATACCATACAACACACAATTATCCAAGGATCCAAAGTACATTCAATTGCCCCCAGTGCCTTCATACAGCTGTGTATCCATCACAATTAATTTTTGTTCGTTTTAGAACATGTTCATTACTCCAGAAAAGAAACAAAGACAAAAAAATCTATAAGTAAAAACTGCAGCTCCAGGCTGGGGGTCCCCTCCCCACAGGGCCTGAAGTGCAATGCCTCATGGTGCCAGAGAGCACCACTCTCTGAGCAAGTGAATATAGCTCAGCTGAGCTCCAACTGGGGTACTAGTTAACAAACATGGACTGCTCAATAAAAGATATGAATCCCCAACAAGGAGATAGAGGATTTTGGTGATGACTGACCTTGGAGAGCCCAAGGTTGGCTGCAGACTGGCCCTGAAGGGGGCTTTCTGTCCTTTTTTCAGCCCAGAGGAGAAAACCTCAGTCATTTTCAGTTCCTAGAGCTCTGACCAGACAAGGGCGGAGTTAGCACATGCAGAGTGTCTATTCAAATGTAAATGACCTCACCCTAGGGGCCAAGAGAGAAGAAGGTGGGACCAAGCTCTATTACCTGCTTTCCATTCAGAATCAGATCCCAGAGCCTGGGGGAAAACAGCCATGGGCCACACCTCCTTACACCAGTCTGGAACTACAGGCTGACAGGCACCACCTGCTGGGCAGAAAAGCACAGTGACTTAAGGCCTCACAGAGTGTACCAATCTTCTAAGATAAACCCTCAGGGACATGTGATACTATTGCCTCCTGCTGAGACCTGAGCCCATTCTCATCTGGGAAAACCTGATTAGGTAATCAAGGAAATCAGATGCCTAGAAAAAAGGAAACTGCAACCTACACTAAGAAAAATGAAGTTATGGCCCAGTCAAGGAGCAAACTTACACTTCAACTGAATACAGGAATTCAAACAACTAATACAAACTGTCCTAGTTTGCTAATGCTGCAGAATGCAAAACCCCAGAGATGGATAGGCTTTTATAAAACGGGGGTTTGTTTCACTACACAGTTACAGTCTTAAGGCCACAAAGCATCCAAGGTAACACCTCAGCAATCGGGTACCTTCACCAGAGGATGGCCAATGGCGTCCGGAAAACCTCTGCCAGCTAGGAAGGCAGCTAGCATCTGCTCCAAAGCTCTGGGCTCAAAACGGCTTTCTCCCAGGATGTTCCTTTCCAGCAAGCTTGCTTCTCTTCAAAACATCACTCCCAGCTGCACTCAGTTTTTCTCTCTTTGAGTCAGCTCATTTATATAGCTCCACTGATCAAGGCCCACCCCGAATGGGTGGGGCCACGCCTCCATGGGAACATCTCATCAGAATCATCTCCCACAGCTGGGTGGGGCACATTCCAAGCAAATCCAACCAGCACCAAAAACATCTTCCCACAAGACCACAAAGATAACGGCATTTGGGGGACACAATACACTCAAACCGGCACACTAACTAAATTCAAAAAGTTTAGGGAAAATATGGCAAAAGAGATGAAGCATATAATGAAAATACTGGGTGTACATGAGGAAGAAATTGAAAGTTTGAAAAAACAACTGGCAGAATCTATGAAAATGAAAGGTACAGCACAAGAGATGAAAGACACAATGCAGACATACAACAGCAGATCTCAAGAGGCACAAGGAAACACTCAGTAACTGGAGAACAGTGCACCTGAAAGCCTACACACAAAAGAACAGATAGAGAAAAGAATGGAAAAATATGAGCAACATCTCCATTAACTTATGGACAATACTACATGCAGGAATGTATGTGTCATTGGTGTCCCAGAAGGAGAAGTGAAAGGAAAAGGGTCAGAAGCAATAATAGAGGAAATAATCAATGAAAATTTCCTATCTCTTATGAAAGACAGAAAATTACATATCCAAGAAGCACAGCATACCCCAAATAGAATAGATTTGAATAGGCCTCTGCCAAGACAATTAATAATCAGATTACTAAACATCAATGATAAAGAGAGAATCCTGAAAGCAAGAGAAAAAATGATCCATGACATACAAAGGAAGCTTGATAGGACAATGTGTGGATTTCTCAATAGAAACCATGGAGGCAAGAAGGAAGTGGGGTGATACATTTAAGTTACTGAAAGAGAAAAATCATCAACCAAGAAACCTATGTCTGGCAAAACTGTCCTTCAAATATGAGGGAGAGCTTAAACTATTCTCTGGCAAACAGAAAATGACAGAGTTTGTGAACAAGATAACTGCTCTACAGGAAACACAAAAGGAAGCACTGCAGACAGAAAGGAAAAGACAGGAGTGAGAGGTTTGGAAAACAATTTTGGGTGATAGTAGCACAGCAATGAAAATACACTGAACAAAGATGACTATGAGTATGGTTGAAGGAGGATGGTTAGGAGCATGTGGGGCAACAGAATGAAAGATGAAAGATAAAGACTGGGACCATATAACTCAGTGAAATTGAGGGCACTCAAAAATTTTAATAAAAGGTACAAATATGTTTTTACATGAGGTAGAATAAATGAATGTCAACATTGCAAGGTGTTAAAAATAGGGTAGGATTAGGGGAAAATATAATCAATGCAAAGTAGAGACTATAATTAACAGAAACATTGTATTATACTTCCTCTAATATAACAAAGGCAATATACCAAAGCTGAATGCGTATGAGGTGGGGGTAGACAGGGGAAGGGTATGGGACTTCTGGCATTGGTAATGTTGTCTGACTCTTTATTCTGCTTTGGTTTAATGCTATCTTTCCTTTTTTTGCTTCCTGTCATGTTTTTTTCTCTCTCTCTCTGTCTTTTGTTTTTCTTTAGTCTCTCTACCTTCTTTGACTCTTCCTCCTTTGTGGAATAAATGAAGATATCCTCATATAGATGTGGTGATGGTGCTGAATATGTAAATATGTGAATACATAACTATATAGGGAACCAACAATTGTTTGCTTAGGATGGAATGTATGCTGTGTGAACAAAACCATCTTAAAAAAGGGGGTTGATGAAGAAACTTTGAAGGCAATATATTGAATGAAATAAGATAGACACATAAGGACTAATATTGCAGAGTCTCACTGATATGAACTAATTATAATATGTAAACTGATAGACATGAAATATGTTACCAGGATATAGAACAAGGCTAAAAAATGGGGAGCAAATGCTTATTATGAGCAGAATGTTAACTAGGGTGAACTTAAACATTTGGAAATGGACAGAGGTGATGGTAGCACATTGCAAGAATAACTAACAGTGCTGAATGGTGTGTGTAGGTGGTGGAATGGGTAAGCTCAGAGTCACGTATGTCACCAGAAGGAAAGTTGGAGGTTAAAAGATGGGAATGTATAAAACAGTGAATCTTGTGGTGGACCATGTATGTGATTAACTGTACAAATATTAGAAATCTCTCTCATGAAGTAGAACAAATGTATGACACTATAACTAGAAGTTAATAACAGAGTGGCATATAGGAAAAAATATATACTTATTGCAAACTATATACTATAGTTAGTAGTATTTTAACATTCTTTCTTCAACAGTAACAAATGTAGTAAACCAAACTATGAATCAGTAATGGAGGGGAAGTGGTTAGGGGTATGGAATGATTGGAGTTTCCTTTTTTTTGTCCTTATTTCTTTTCTGGAGTAATGAAAATATTCTAAAAATTGAAAAAAAATTAATTGTGGTGATGGATGCACAGCTGTATGATGGTACCATGGGCAATTGTTGGTACTCTTCAGATCTTTCATTAGTTGTATGGTATGTGAACAATCTCAATAAAAACTAAAAAAAAAAAAATTAAAAAATTACTGTTCGATAAATTCAAGAAAGGTACAGGAAGGAGAGATTTCTGCGTAAATATGGTTGTTCTTTGCAAATTGGATTGTCTATTTCTGAAGACTTCAAGAAAGAAAACTAATCAGAAAGATGGATCAACTTCATTTAGTTTTTGCCTAGAAAAAACTCACAATTAATTGTTGAATATTTTCACATGTACTGACTCCTTTAAACTCCTTATTTAATTGCCATCATCTCTTTCTTTCAGAGAATCTTTTTGAGAACATTATTAAATCAAAATCTCTTCAAGTAATAAATTGAAAGCCATAAAAACAGTACATTTAGAAACAGGGTAACTGTACTCATGCTAGTGCTTGGTCTTAGAAAGGGGGGTGCTTTTTGTTATAAATGAACAGAGGGGCTGAGGGGAAAGGGGCACCAATGCAGGGTGACTGATTGGACAGAGGAAGCATAGGCAGCCTTCCACTTCCTTCTGAACTAGTCCTTCTTCAGCAACTTTATAACTCTCCTGAGTCTCCACACTGACTCACCAAAGGGACCCAGTCTTCTGCTGGGCTGCCCATTCCTAGAGAATACTAATGGTCCACAGATCTGTCCTAGATATGTCTTGCTCCCAGAACCTCAGAATGATTCTTTGCCACTCCTTGGCAATTCTGCATTCCCCTCTGGAGAGCTCAATACTAGCTTTCCTAGGTGACTTTAGTTCCCCTTTATTGTATGTCATATCAAGCCTGGAAACAGCCCTGCATCTTGATTCTCTAAGTGCCTTAGCTAAAATTTGTGTGTCATATTTGACAAGTCTCTCGAAGCCTTGAGGATATAGAAATGAGTTACACTGTAATAAAATATTTTAGCACAGTCTATGAGTTCATAGTGCAAACCCAACCACAGTATGCACTAGACAGCTCTTTCTTTGGCCAACGTCTCTCTACCTCCTATTGCAAGGCCCTATAACTTATTTTCCACAGAGACTCTTTTGAGGGACTCCAGAAATAGGGAGAAGAGAGTTTTCCTCAAATAAACTAATAAGCTTCAGGCATTCTTTATGAAAAACAAAGCAAAACAAAACAAAAAGAAGAACACAAAACTTCATGATGATGATTATGGACAGAAATCTAAGTCCCACCTGCTTCCAATTGCTCCACATCTGCAATAGGATAGTTGCTTTGTCAAAATTAGTATCATATTTTTTTTTTATTTTTCATTTAACAAGAAAGTAAACAGAAAAAACCTGGTAATAAAAATATTATTGTTTTTTGACAATTTTTACATGGAAGTTTTCCTGCTTTAGCCACATTCCAAATATTTTCTTTTTGATTATCCATCAGAAATCAAAAATATATAAATTTACACTTCCCAATGTTTGCTATATTATCATAATCAATAGAGTCTCTGATATGTAAGTGAACTTCCAGTGATTGTGAGTTTCTTAGTGATGAGTTGTTTACCAATTGGGTAGAATTATTTAAGTTGAATAATTAGATTTGTAAGATAATACACAAATAATTATATAGATCCATATAAGAATATTTCCCTTACTAAAGACACCCTTTTAATGTGAGTATGAGTTACTTAATTGAAATAAATTTTTTATTGGGGTAGTGCTCATGGTTAACTATTATCAAAGATTATACCCATTTTTAGTTAAAAACTAATTTAATATTGCACTTTACATATATTCTTATGGAAAATGGTACCGCCAGATTAAACTGTTTTTTTCTAAATATTATAGTGATGATATGGCATCTATTATATTCCTTGAATTGGAATCATGAATATGTTAAATAGAATAAAAATATCACCCTTCCTTTGTTTACTCTGGAATAGGATTTTACAGTTTTAAGACTTTCAAGATATTGAAAGACATATAAAATCATGATCCTGATTAAGCAGTGCAAGCAACAATTTGGTTGATAGTAAAAATTTCTATTGCCAGATTAAATATTGTAAAAATAGCCTGAAAATCTAATATATAATACTTATTTTAGGTGGAGGAATCAGGTACTAGGAAGGATTTTTCTGTATATTCAGTTCACATGTGTGCTACTTTGGATATATTGTAAAAGCCATATTCTTTAGTGCAATCTTGTGGGGGCAGACATATTAATGTTGATTACATTGGAACCTTTGGATTAGGTTGTTTTGATGGAGATGTGGCTCAATCAACTGTGAGTGAAACATTTGATTGGATAGTTTCCATGGAGGCCGGCCCTGCCCATTCTGCATGGGCCTTGATTAGTTCACTGGTGCCCTAAAAAAGCCCAGACAGAAGGAGCTCACTAATAGCTACAGCTAAGAGACACATTTTGAAGATGGCCATTGGCACCTGATGGAGAACATCAGTTTGAAACACAATGTGGGAGTAAGCAGATGCCAGCAATGTGGCTTCCAGCTAATAGAGGTTTTCAGATACTATCGGCCATCCTTCAGTGAAGGTACCCTGTTACTGATGCCTTACCTTGGATATTTTATAGCCTTAAGGCTGTAACTTTGTAACCAAATAAACCCCCTTTATAAAAGTGAATCAATTTCTGGTATTTTGCATAACAGCAGCATTAGCAAACTGGAACAGATTTTGGTACCAGAGGAGTGAGGTGCTGCTGAGTTTGCAAATACCAAATATGTTGGAAAGATTTTTTAAATGGATAAGGGGAAGATTCCAGGAGAATTTTGAGGAACTTGATAGAAAATGTCTAAATTGCTTTGGAGAGACTCTTTGTGGAAATATGGACTCTAAATGTACTTCTGATGAGGCCCTGAGTAGAAATGATGAATATGTCATTGCCAACTGGAAGAAAGGCAATCTTTGTCTTAAAGTGGCAGAGAATTTGGCAAAATTGTGTCCTGGTGTTGGATGGAAGGCTGAATTTGAAAGTGATGAGCTGGGATACTTGGCTGAGGAGATGTGCAGACTACATGTGGAGGACATAGCCTGGCTTCTACTTGCAGTTTATAGTAAAATGTGACAGGACGGAGATAAGCTGAGAAATGAACTCTTGGGTACAAAGAAACCAGAAACCAATAGTTTGGAAAATTCCAGGTGTCCAGAAAGTAAGACCCAGAGACTACAGCGCCACTTGAGGATTTAACCAAACATGGAAACTGACCACTATTTCAGTACAAGCCAGGATTGGAGATGGAGTTATCCAGAAAGGATTTGTCAAAAGTCCTATTGTCTGAAGGCTTTGATCCCTGTGAACTGCTGCCAAGCCTACAAAATATTTGTGACATCTCTATAGAAGGAGCCACTGCTGGTCTGGGCTGGAGTGGAAAGACAAGAAACAAATAGAAGGAAAAATTTCTTCAAGGACAGATTCATGGAAATTGAGGTCTGGAGTCAAGAGGTCTCTGGTTGGGAGAGTGGAGTGGCCCATGCATGTGGGAAGGGTGAGTTTGCTCCAGAGCCAGCGTGTGGGCCTTCTGCCTAGATACTCAGGAAGAGTGCAGCCACCCCAGGCCTCAGAGAGGGTGGAGCACATTCCCCGGGGACTTGGGACAGCCTGGTCACCACACCATTGTTCAGAGAGGGGAGAGCCTTTGTCCTGGAGGGGCACACTCTGGGTGGCATCCTGATCTTTGAGAAGGTGGGGCTGAGAAGGTGGTCTCCCCAATGTGTGGATATTTTGGAGCACTCACACCAGCATTTGGAGAGAAAAAGTTTCCCACATAAGCCTTTGGAAAGTATGGGACTACCACTCTCTCAAGCCTCAAGGATAAAACATCATTGTATTAATGACTCTCAGACTTTGAAATCTAATGGAGTTTGTCCTGTGGATTTTAGGAATTGTTTTGGTCCCTTAAACCCTGTTTTCCTTTCAGTTTCTCCCTATGGCAGTGGGGATGTTTATCCTGTGATTGTCCCACTTTTTTATATTGGCAGCAGATAACTTGTTCTAAGTTTCACAAGTCCACAGCCAGAGGGGAATTATGCCTTAGGCAGACCATGCCTTTAACTGATTATGATGGGATCTTGTACTTACCTATTGTTACTCAAATGATTTAAGTTTCTGTGATACTGTGATGGGATGAATGTATTTTGTATTTTGAAAGAATATGTCTTTTGGGGTCCAGGGGATGGAATGTGCTAGTTTGGATATATTATGTCCTGCCAAAAGCCATATTCTTTAATGTAATCTTGTGGAGGCAGATGTATTAACATTGATTAAGCTGGAACCTTGGATTAGGATGTTTCCTTGGAAATGTGACCTAACAAACTGTAGGTCACAACTCTGATTAGATAATTTCCATGGAGGCACGTCCCTGCCCATTCAGTGTGGGCCTTGATTAGTTCACTGGAGCCCTCTAAAAGCTCAGACAGAAGGAGCTCACTGCTAGCTACAGCTGAAAGAGATTTCAAAGACAGCCATTGGAAGCTGACACTGATATTCTGGAGAATGCCATTTTGAAATGCAATGTGGGAGCAAGCAGATACCAGCCACATGGCTTCCCAGCTAACAGAGGTTTTTGGACGCCATCAGCCATCCTTCAGGGAAGGTATCCTGTTGTTTATGCCTTACCTTTGACACTTTATAGCCTTAAGACTGTAGCTTTGTAACCAAATAAACCCCCTTTATAAAATCAAATCCATTTCTGGTATTTTGCATAAGGGCAGCAATAGCAAACTGGAACAACATGGAAGCAGCAAGCTTTCAGTTAACACACATGGGCCGTTACTAATTTTGAGAAGAAAGAAGTGATCTAGATCCCAGGGCACTTTATTTTATTCCAGAAACATGCAGGTATTTATCTAAAAGATCTGTGGTTTGGAAAAGCCAAGAAACTCTATGGAAATAGTGGTTGGGACCTCATTGTATGAAACCAATTTTCACTATTTAAGTCATTATAGAATGCAACATCATGTCAATGAAAGTAAACCATGTCTTGAACTACAGATAAAGAAACAGAGGAAAAGTCAGCTGAAATGAAAAAATAGTAGTCCTGATAAATGGTGGATCCTGGATGAAAAGCTAGACATTCTAATTTCAGTTAGACTACTCTTAACTATTAGACTATTAAATTATTAAACATATTCACTTAATTTCAGATCTAAAGTATAGTGCTTGGTGTTTAATTAATTATATTGGGCAACACTGTACTATTCTATTTAAAGTGGTAGTGTTTTAAGATTGTCAAATGTTAAACAGTCAAGTAATTCTATTATATCATAATATATTGTAAATATATGGCCTATTATATATATACACACAGATATGCATTTATAAAACAACTGTACTTTTCCACATCTTAATCATTCACTGACACAATATATGAACAGAGAATTGGAAAGACCAAGAACAGAAGATTGTGGTAATTCTGAGTTCAGCCTGAGGTTCCCCAATTCAGAAAGTTGGATGATGTCTGTTTTACTAGAGTATTTTATCCAGATTTAAATGAGCAGTTGTGTAGGTGGTGAGATACGAATTAACTATAACTGACAGAAATTTGTGATTCCCTTAATTTACTGCCATTTTGAACAACAGTATATCTCAGAAAGAACTGTGAATACTAATTAACCTTAGGTATAGTTGAAGTTTAATTAAAATGTACTGTGAAATAACTCCTGTAATAGGTTTTTTCCTTTACAGAAACCTGTGTAAAATGGGGTCAAGTGACTTTGGGATAAATCAAAATGTCTCTCTGCATCTAGAAAAGGATTCAGGGTATTCCTGCCTCTTGCTTTCCCTAGGAGAATAGTCAATTGCTAGCCTTGAAGATGCACTAAGAGATTCAGAGCACTGGTGTTGGGAGGGAACATCTCTACCTTATGGCCCAGTCCTCTCAGTTAACAGGTGAGGAAACTGGGGCTTAGGGAGGTGAAATGGTATGCCCATAGTGTAGTCAATTAGATTTTTTTTAAAAATAAAGAGTATTTTGTGATAATCAAAAAACACCATCTAGTCTTATCCTATCTGAATATATGTCACATTGATGTGGCATAGTAATTTTGTTTGTATTTTCCTCTATTTATCAAGTCAATAAGCACTGTATGATTTATTATATTTAGAAAAATCTTAAAATGGAGCTAGTGGGAAGCATTTGGTACAAAATATTTCTCTAATCAAGAGTTATATAAAATGAGTACTATATATTTTTTGCATGTAAATTGTTCCAAACACTGGTTTACTTGAGACGATTTTGGCAGTCTTGTCAATGATTAATGAGTAGCAGCTTATTATGTGTTTTGTGACTTAAGGCTCTTGTTAATAAGGTGGTGGGAACTGTCTGCAATTTATTTACCAAAACACTGCTAAAAGGATTAGTGGCATGTGGAGATTTTACAAGAGATTACCATCAGGACACCATGATTTGTCAGGTATGTTACACACACACACACATAATGAATAACAACATTCTGAAGGACGCCTGTTAAGTACTCCGTGGTTTTAAAGTGATGATAAATTCAAAACTACCCAGATAAATATATATTTTTATATTTGTAAAGGTTACATATATTATTTTTATTTAATAATTTGATTAAATTTCAAAAATGATAATTCCTACACAAAGTAGAATACTTTTCTGAGATATCAACATGAAAAAACAGCTTCCTAAAACAGTGATGGTTTCAAATTGTAATGATTTGATGTTCCTTATTTACCATGTGGGAGATTTTTTAATGGAATAAGTTTAGCTCCTTTTGAATTTAACAACTGCAACACACAGGGATCTGCTAAGGAAATTTGTGTAATTTTACATAAATTAAATTATCGTTTGAAACTGGAACTGTTATAATATACTATGCCATCTAAAATTTTAACTAAAGTTTAAAAATCACAACTACTCTTTATTAAAAATATCAAGACAATGCCTCAGTGTTTGTAAATACTCTTGCTATCACCTCATAATCAAAAGTGGGTGAAAAGGATTAAATATATCATATTTGATGAGATATGCCAGCTTTTATTTCCATTATCCAAACTAGCTATTTTTTACATTAATAAAAACTGGCATGTAAGTTACATACTTCATAAAGATGGCAATCATATAGATTATTAAAATAAATATCCAATTTATAAAGGAGGTTAACTCTACATGCCAGGAGTAAAGTACAGATCTGGAAGAAATTGGGAATGTGAAAAATGGGTATAAATTCAAAGACTAATGGTGTGTTAAGTCGCAGAGAAAAAGCATCTCAGAAAGTATTGGATACCCTTGTGATTAATTGGCAACAAATGCTTTATTTTTTTCCTTATAGTCAAATAACTCGTATCCCATTCAATTACCTATCCTTTAAGAGGTAATTTCCTATTTACCTACCACCAGGAAAACTGACAGCTATAACTTGTCACATTTGCTCAGTGGCTGGGTAAAAATGTCTTTTATGTCTAGCTATCTTTAGTTTGATGGCTACTACCAGGAAGAAAACAAAAAGCAAAATACAAACAGTAAACAAAACAAGCAAACAGAGAAAAAAAACAAAAATAAAATAGGCTGCAAACTTAGAAAAATGACACACAGTTTGGACATTTTATATTCAGTATTATTTATTTATTTTCAATTCTGTTTTTAGCTTATTTTTCTTGATTAGAGAAATTGTGGGTTTAAAGAAAAATCATGCATCAAATGCAGAATTCTCATATACCACCCTTTTATTAACCGGTTGCACTGGAGTGAAACATTTGTTATAATTGATGATAGCACATATATATAATTGTACTATTAACTATAGTTCATGGGTTAATGTAGGCTTCACTATTTATATAGTGTAGTTACATTAATTTTTTAAGAAAATTTATAGTTACCATATATACGATCTAAAATTTCCCCTTTAAATCACATTCAGATATATATTTCAGTACCATTAATAATGTTCACAAAATTGTGCTACCATCACCACCATCCACTACTAAAATATTTCAATCATTCCAAATTGGAACCTTATACATTTTAAGCTTTAACTTCCCATTCTCTATCCTAACCTGTTCCCTAGTAACCTATATTATAGATTTTGATATGTTTGCTTATTCTAATTATTTCAAATCAGTGAAATCATATAGTATATATCTTTTTGTGTCTGGCTTATTTCACTCAAAATGATGTTTTCAAGGTCCATCCATGTTGTTGCATGTATCAGGATTTCATTCCTTTCTACGACTGCATAATTTTCCATTTTATGTATTTAACACATTTTATCTATCCACACATTGGCTGATGGACACTTTTGGCAATAGTGAATAAAGCTGCTATTAACATCAATTTGCAAATATCACTTCAAGTCCCTGCTTCTGTTCTTTTCAGTATATACTTATTAGTGGGATTGCCAGGCCATATGGTAGTTCCATACTTAGCTTTCTCAGGATCTGACAAAATGTCTTTCACAGCAGCTGCACCTTTTTACATTGCCACCAGCAATGAATGAGAGTTCCTATTTCTCCACATCCTCTCCAACACGTTACTTTTCATTTTTTTAGCAGCCATTCTAATGTGTGAGATTTGATATCATATTGTGGTATGAAGTTGAGCATCCTCTCTAGTGCTTTCTGGTCATTTGTACATGTTTCTTGGAGAGGTATCTAGTCACATCTTTTGCCCATTTTTAAAATGAGTTGTCTTTTTGTTGTTAAGTTGAAGGATTTATTTATATATTCTGGATAATAAACCTTTACTGGATGTATGGTTTCCAAATATCTCCCCCATTGTGTAGGCTGATGTTTTACTTTCATGATAAAATCCTTTGAAGCACAAAAGTTAACTTAGATGAGGTCTATTTTTTTCTTTTGTTGCTTGTGCTTTGGGTACAAAGTCTAAGAACCATTGCCTAAAACAATGTCTTGAAGGTGCTCCCCTATATTTTTTCAGGGAATTTGATAGTTCTTGCTCTTCTATTTAGGGTTTTGATCCATATTGAGTTGATTTTTGTATATGGTGTGAGGTGTTCCTCTTTTTTATGAAAATGGAGATCTAGTTTTTCCAGCATTATTTGTTGAAGAAACTATTCTTTTCCAATTGAACAGTCTATGTCACCTTTTCAAAAATCAGTTGGCCATAAAAATGAGGGCTGATTTTTGGGCTCTTAATTCTTATTCCATTGGTCTCTATATCTGTCCTTGTGCCAGTACCATTCATTTGGATTACCATGGCTTTGTAATAAGTCTTAAGATAGGTAAGTGTGAAACCTCAAACTTAATTCTTCTTTTCCAAGATGGCTCATATTATTCAGGACTCCTTACACTTTTATATAAATTTGATGTTTGACTTTCTCATTTCTGCAAAGAAGGTTGTTGAAATTTTGATTGAGATTGCATTGAATCTCTAAATTGCTTTGGGTAGGATTGACATCTTCCAGTCCATGAACACAATATCCTTCCATGTATTTAGGTCTTCCTTTATTATAGCATTGTTTTGTAGTTTTCTGCATACATTCTTGGTTAGAGTTATTCTTAGATATTTGATTCTTTTAGTTGCTTTTGTGAATGGAATTTTTTCTTGATTTCTTCTTCCTATTGATCATTACCTGTGTATAGAAGCACTGCTGATTTTAGGGTATTGATCTTGTATCCCACCACATTGCTGAATTCATTTATTAGCATTAGGAGTTTCATTGTGAATGAGTCTGAATTTTCTCTATATAGGATCATGCCATCTGCAAATAAGGGAAGATTTACTTCTTCCTTTTAATTTGGATGCCTTTCATTCTTGCCTAATTGCTCTGGCTAGAACTTCCAGGAAAATGCTGAATAACAGTGGCAACAGTGGGCATCCTTGTCTCATGCTGACCTTGGAAGGAAAGTTTCAGTCTTTCAGCATTAAGTGTGATATTAGCTGTGTGTTTTCATATATTCCCTTTAACATGTTGAGGAAGTTTCCTTCTATTCCTAGTGTTCTAAGTGTTTTTATCAAGCAGGGTGCTGGATTTTGTAAAATGCCTTTTATACATCAATTGAGATGATCATGTGATTTTGTTCCATCATTCTAATAATGTGGTGTATTACATTAATTGATTTTCTTACCTTGAACCAACCTCTCATAGCAAGGATGAATTCCACTGGATAAGGTGTATAATTAAAATGTTAGATTTGGCTTGCTAGTACTTTATTGTGAATTTTTCCACAGGTCCTCCTGGCCTGCCCAGCAAATGCAGCCCTTCAGCTATTGTCCCCCACAACCCTGAGAAAGTGTAGCATTTTTAAATCTCCTCTGCCCTGGCCCTATTCTGTGATGGGTTGAAACATTGGCCACCGCTGCCTTTGTTCAGGGCAGGTTTAAACAATGGCTGTCCTCAGGGCTGGGCCCCCAGTGATCAAAAGTGATTGGCAGTGGCACTCCTGGTCTTGGCTAAGAGGATTTTTACATTCCTTTCTGTAACCAGCACACTAGCCAGAGGCTGTACCCAACACCCTGCAACAAGAATGCAAAGAGCAATTTACTGGCCTTTACATTAATTTATCAGCTTCTTCCTCCCACTCTTTCCTGTAGTGTTCTTCTGGCCTTGGAGTTTCACAGTAGGTGATTCAGACACTTCCAACCTGTTTAATAGGTGTTTTGTTGGAAAGACTGAGTCCTCGGGTGCCCTTCTCCACCATCTTCCTAAACTCCTCTCACTATATTCAGTTATTTTCAATATATGTGCATACTACTACACATTAATCTTAAAATGTTCATTTTTTATCATTCAGTTCAAAACATCCTTTAATTTTCATCTTGATTTCTTTTTTGTCTAATGGGCTATTTAGAAATATATTGCCTGTTTTTCAAACACACATTTTAAAAACTTTTTTTTTTCTATATTTGCACAATTGCACTTAGGACAAGGTAATATCCTTATATTTTCAATGTTTGAAATTCAAATTAAGAAATAATTTTCATGTCTACAAACACATTGAAACAAAATAAATAGCTTTTAAAATAGTGTTTAAAATAACATAAAACATATGAAGTGTTTTGGTAAAAATTTTATTAAGATGCACAAGATTTTTATAAATAAATGTTTAAACTTTACTGAGTGAAACTTATAATAATAAAATAAAACAGAAAGATTCATAGAGTCATATTCCAGGTTCTTAGATTGGAAAACTTAATATTATAATTATGATCCCTATAAACTTGTTGATCAATTTTGACATGTATTATTACTTCCCAGGATTGTTCTGTAGATTTAGGACCATCACAACCCACAGATTTTCTTCTCTCCTTCTGTGGTGTGTGTGTTTCTGTGTGTGTGTGTGTGTGTGTGTGTGTGTGTGCGCATGTGCTTGAGTGGGGAGAGGATTGATTTTCTGACTTTGAGATACATTCCAAGACAGATGTGAAAAAGATCAAGTTGGTTAAACTTGCTCTATCAGATATCAAGATTTATTTTAGTCCTAATAAAATAAAGTCAACATAAAGTGAAACTGGAATAAACACAAACCAATGGATCTGAGAATCCGAAGGAAACAGAACCATAGGTATGTAGACATTTTACATAAGAAAAAGGTGGCACTGCAAACATTCCTGAGAAAATTGGGAATCCATAGGAAACAATTTTAATTAGATCACTTCCATATATCATATAAAAAATCAATTCCAGATGGATTAAAAGCATACCTGTGAAAAGCAGTAAAATGAAACTTTTAGAAGATAATATCTGAAGAGAATATCTTCATGATTTTGAAGTAGAGAAAGACATCATAAGACATAAAAAGCATAACCAGGGAAGAAAAAATTAACAAATTTAACTATTTTAAAATTAAGAACTTTCAGTAATCAAAAGATAATATTAAGCAAAGAAAAAGACAAGCCACTTAGTGAGAAGTATTTGCAACTTTATAACTGATAAAGAACACTCATATAAAAATGTGAAGGTTTACTTTAAATTGATAAGAAAAATCCACTCACAAAGTGAATATCCAAATGCCCAATATACCCCTGAAAATTAAAATTAAAATTACAATGAGACCCACTCAACTAGATCAGTAAAAATAAGAATCAGACAATATAAAGTGTTGCAGAGGAGATGGTACAACAGGTGGGCTCATATTCTGCTGGTGGGTACTGCTGTGGAAATTGTTTGGACAAAATTTAAGGAAAATGACAATATTTCATGAACAAGGAATTCCACTCCTAGTGATACATCCTAGGATTAGAAAAATAATCTGCAAAGTTTTAAAAATAAGACTGAATTTTAAAAACTCTTACATACATGGGCCACAAGATGTGTGTACAAAATGTTCACAGCAGAACTTAATGGAAACACCAAATTAGAAACAACTCAAATGTCCACAACAGTAGAAATTGACTAAAATATGTAATTTCACACAATACATACATAGAGCAAGAGAAATGAATGCTACAGAGATTAATCTTAAAACCATAATGTTGTGCAAAGTTAGCTAGGCATGTAAGAACACATGCTATGTTTTTCCATTTATAACATATTAAAAGATTGGAAAAACCAATTTATACTGCTTATGAATAAACATACTGACACACACACATAATGAAAAACATACTAAGCAAATCATAATAAAATAGCTGCACCATAACCTCCATAGGAAGGGGCTGTTATAATCTGCACTGCTATCTGGATTTCTGAAGTGATGGCAACATTATTTATCTTAACTTACAGGGATGGTTACACAGATGTTTGCTTTATCATGCTTTGTTAATCTTAATATTTGTTTTATATAACATGGACTGATATATGTAACAATAAAATAAAGGTAGAAAAAGAATGCAGATTGATTTAGATATAAATGATTAAATTACACATATTGCTATACAGAGAACGATGATAGCGAACATTATTTTAATGTTTATTATGGACATGTGTACAATTTCCAGCTCTAACATTATGTACTCTTCAGAGAAACCCTATGAAGTAAGTGCTATTATTATGGCTACTAAACTGAAGCAAAGAGAGATTAACTTTCTCAAGTTCACACTTTTAAGTGGCAGAGCAAGCCTAGAATGCAGGCAGCCTGCTTCCATTTTCTATACTTTTAATGGTTAAGTCACCTTCTAGCACAGAGTTATCTCCATGTTTAAAATGACAAGATTTAATGTTCTCAAACATAACACTGAATTTAAAAGTTGTGAAATGTCTATGTCAAAGTATTTTGATTCTTATCTTTTGAGTCTGGTTAAAATACTAGTAAGATTGATTCTTATCAAGTTCTCACATCATCATTATAAATTCCATGCCCATCTCTGATTTATTGATTATTCTTTGACAGGTCAAACACACACTGATAAATGTTGCAGTTTATTAAAATGACTTTGTTACCAACATGTTTCTGGTTGTCTATATCTGTTTTTCTTTCATTTCCTATTTTGACTAAAAGCTCTTTGATATCTTCTGTCGCCTCTCCACAGTGCCTGTTTCAAATCTATAAAGGATAAATACTTTAGTAAAATCAGAAATGAAGCATAAACATAGGCCTTTTTTTTTTGAGAAGGCAATTATCATTTTTAATCCAGTTATATTCAGAGTTAGAAAACATTCAAATTGTTAAAAATCAGTGTTATTTTGTTACACTATGTATGTCTGTATGTACACATGTTGAAAGAGTACATATATGTGATCTTGACAGATCTGTGTATAATTTTATGTGTGTATATTCATAAACACACATAAAATTAGAAATAAGAAATGACTGCATTTTTAAAAGGTTATTACCTTATTCATACTTAGTGATTTAAATTATTTTTATTTGAAATTTAACAGTATTTTCTAAGCTTACAAACATTTTTGTTATAGCCAAGCCTATGCTGATTTTTCTATTAAATATATAATCCAGTCATATCAGTTGCCTCTCTAGTCTGTGTGTGTGTTTGTGTGTGTATATATATGTATATATATATATACACAGAATTTCTGTGGTTATGAACAGTTTTTGTTTTTTTCCTTGAGGTATTATATGTTATGTCATATCAGACACAAATGCCAAAGGTTGTTTTATACCTCTGTTGTATGTAAAATAATTTTGGAAAATTTCTTCTAAAGGTATTATTCAGTTGTGTTTAAAATATAAATCAGTATATCTTTTCAAACAGAATTTTAGCAATGACAATCAATTAGCATGTGTAATTTATGAAATGGTATAATTTCCTGCTGGGGGCCTATCCTCCAATTCTAGAAAATTTACATAGAAGAAAGAATATTATAGATTCATTATAACAATAAACAGTAACTTGTGCATCTGAAAATACCCATCAATAAGTATAAATGGGAGAAATTATTGTAGACTGTTTAACCAATACATACAAACTCTGAAAAAAACATTCTGGAATATAAAGTGTTGGTAGTATTTTAAGTTCAAGTTTAAAATGATATTTCTGAAGAAGCATCCACTAGTTGTGTATGTTTGCAAAGGTGTGTGCATGTTGCCTCTAGTTACTCCAACAAACTCTTAATGGTAATCCACACAGCATGGGGAACAATTGAGTAATTTATGATCATTTTTACAATGGTGATTATTTTACTGTATTTTGAATTTTTTGTACATGTGTGAATTTACAAAGTAAAGCATTGCATGCTTTATTTGTTGGCATACTGCTACCTGAGAAAATTCAAAGTGAATATGTGATTATATGTGAATAGAAAATTGTCTGGAAGAATATGTGGCAGAGAGGTGGAAAAACAAGAACTGCTTCTATGTTCTGCATTTGAATTTTAAATGTTTCAAAATGAACACAAACAAAAGAGGGAATTTTAAAGAGACAGTCTGTATGTCCCTTAATCCTTGCCTTTCAATGTCTTGGGGGTTCTGATTGTTTAATTCAGCTTTGTTTTCCCAGTGGCTGCTACAAATTTTTGAGGGGAATTATCATACAAAGAACACGACTACAGACTAGTGCAGCAAAGTCTTAAAACACTAAAACAAAGCATATTGGATTACCTGAGGAAAGAAGAAGCTAGACGATGGGACTGGAGGGGATCATGAGGCAAGAAATACATTTCCAGAAAACTTAAGTACAGCTGACATCATCAGAAACAGTCACTCTTCAATGGAGATCTTTAATTCAGAAGTCTTAACTGCAAGCCACAGGAGATGACAGTTCCAAGAAGGTATACTTTTGCCATCTTTTGTTTAATACCAAGAATGACACCATCAGTGAATGATCTTTTGCTGTACTCCCCACTGAAGGATTCTTCACTTCCTGGAATAAACTTTGGAAATATGATTGTGTTGACTACAGGGGAAAACGATAACATTTAAACATAGGCCTTTTGAAACAGGATTTTTTTTTTAATTCTCTTTTTCTTGCTGTATTAAAATTAGGGTGTAATATACAGAAGGATCTAATTTTAGTAAATATAGGCTTATTAGTTGAGAATTTTACAGAAATTATTCACAATCAAGTCTAATGAAGTTTTTCTTGTTTTCATGTATTAATACTAATCACACATATTTTGCCAAACTAATAATTGAACTAATCACTGCACTCATTTTGCCTCAAGTAACAGTCAGGGAACTCAGACTTTTGCTTGATTTCTCACTATTGTAGAATAGGTGCTTTATATAAAACCTGTAGATTAAAGCCTGAAAAAGTTGTTTCAAATTAGTTTATTTCATCAACATTTTTTAACTGTGTTTCAGTGATGGGATTAGTGACACATGAATAAATACATTTTTACAGAGATTTTTCTTCACCTTATTATCTTTTGATGGCAATCTCTGTAATTTAACCAATATTTAATTTGTAAATAAGACTTATAAAACCTTTTCTTTCATTCATCTTTCACTTTTTTTATGAGTTTTTACTGCCACAGCAATAAAACATATATAGTTCAGCTATTATAATGAAAGATGGATCAAGTCTTCTCTTGATACATTGTTGCTGGGGGCAATGCAGAAATTAAGATTAGAAACAAAAATATCTTTTGGAGACTGGGAGCAGGGGATGCACTGCCTGTTGGGTGAGTGTGTGAGTCCCATTTCCAAGACCCTTATTTATTATGCTTTTAGGGTACAGTAATGCTTTACTGTGGACATAGACATTTTCCCATGGTTGTTTACATCAGTCTGCAAATGGTCCTTATCTTAATCTCAAGGACAATAACAGAAAACAGTCCTTCAGCCACATTCTCATGCCCACGCATACTTGAATGAGGTGTGCCTTGACAGTGTTCTGTCTCCGCAGGGGCCTAGTGTCCCAGGCCCCCACCTCAAGCATGCAGGAAGGAGAGGAGAAACTTCAGGCCCTGTTCCCCACAATGTATTATTGGTAAAAGTCTCAAATCCAGTTTAATTCTGTTTAAAAGATTGTTAGAATCATTGGCCAACTTTGTCAGTTGGAGAATGAACAATACTGAATGGGGAAGAAGGGGCTAATAGATTTTGGTGGCATAATCTATTAAAATTTTGGAAAAATTGCAACTGATTTTTTCTTCAGACTATTTTTTTTACATTGAAAGGTGTACTGTCTTGGGACAGAAATTGGAGAAGTTTGGGATTACCTTCTTGTTATGATCTGGTGTCCCTTTTTGGCACTATCTACTACTATCACTAATCCTGAGGCTCTCACTGAGTAAGAATGAACTTTGAATTCATTATTGTTGCTATTAATGGATAGGTAATTTTATCTCATCTTTGATTCAGTTAATTTCTAAAACAAAACAAAATAAAACCTCAAGTTAAGATTTATTTTCTTTGAGTTTGGTTATATTTAACTGGAAAGCATCTCCTCTCATCACTTGACCTAATAAAATTACACATCCCTACTTGATACCTCATGAATTTTGTGTTAAAGTGATTTAATTTTTCCATTTATTGTTTGATATTTAGATTCTCACAGAGAAGTGAGAGAGAGTTTAGAACTATCCTTCTTTTGAACTATGCACATTGCTAACTTCCCCATGCAAAAAAAAAAAAAAAACTAGAAAAGTTTTCAAAATTGGTCAAAACTTTATAACTGAAATGAATATAATTACTATATTTGGTCAATGAAATTCAAAGTTTCAGCCTTTGGTGATTGTTTAAAATTAACCACAGATTATTTTATTACACATACATTTTTAATATATTCAGGATTTAGAGAATATTTTTATTCTCTTAAAATGTCTTTTTAGCTTATTTTCTTGAAAAGCAAGTAATGTCAATTTGTTTTCCGTCACAATACTTGTCTTTCTTTCTAGATTGTTGGTGTTAATTTCAAGATATTGGCAACAGTTTGAGACCAAGATGGAAAATTCTGGTCTATCACAAAATGCCTAGAAATGTTCAAAAAAATGACAAAACAAAAGGACAGAAAACCCATCACACAGAATTAGATTTGGTATGAATATCTTAATATAGGAGAATGGGAGCTCAAAATTATAACACCCTATGTGCTTGCATTGTATTTTGGCATCTTCTATATGCAAAACAATTTAGTCCTTAATAAAACATTGAAAGGTAGTTGATTTCACTTTTATTTACAGACTATACAACTAGTCTCTAGGGGGTTAAATGACCTGCTTATGTCCACATAGCTAAATGATGGTGGATCTATCAATCTCTAAGATCAGGCTCTCCCATTGTTATCTATTTCAGTCTATGTGAATTCCCTACATAATTTTCATGTGATGAAGGAAGGAATAATAGCAGTGATAACTTTTTCACTCCAAATTTTTGTAAGAGAAAAGGTAAAATCCATAGGCAATTTTAGTCCATTGAGAAATGATTGCCTCAAAATATCCTATTTATATGTGGTTCAGTTCCACATTATCATTCTTATTTCATACCTCAGGAGTCTTCCCTTTCATGAATTTTCTTGGTATTTGCATTATTCATTGTTACTCAACACTTGACTGACTTTGCTTTAATTCTTTTTGGTGAAATGACTAACATTTCATTTTTACCTTACCTCTACACTTGATGAAGCAAAGCCCTATCCATTATCTAAAAGATACTCTGTTGAGGCATAGCTCAAATACTATCTTGATTCCTCAGTTTCAAGTCCTATATTATGAGATTTTTTACAGTCTATTTTGTTTATTTTTGTGTATGCCTTAATTTCCTTTGAAAACACTAGACATTCACTTAGATACCATATCTTTTATTATTTTTATCCATATCTTAATATCTTAACTTTATATGTACTCAGTATGTTATTATTGAAGTAATCAATGTTGCTATAGTTTATTTATGACTATTTTCATAGTAATTTTCTGTGGTAGTATAAAAACATATTTTCTGCCTACATTGAACCAAAATCTGAAGGTCCCCTTATGTGACATTCATATTTTCAGTGAACAAATATTAAAGTGCCTAGTATGGACTTTGTCCCATTCTAGTTCCTTGAAGTACAAGAGAAAACAAGTCTTTGTTTCATAGCGCTTACATTAAATTTTAACATGTATAAAGGAAATAAACAAGATACCTAAGTAAAATAAATAGCAGTTAGATGATAACCATATGAAAAAATTAAGACAAGTATAATATTAATAGACATAATAGAATATCAAATATTTAGATTTGAAAAAATGGACAAGGAACAATACCTCATGTCATCTTGTGACTTGTAATGTTATTCTCAATAATAGAGACATAATATAATAAAAAATAATATTAAAAATTATAGTTACAAATTAAATAATCATATAACTATATAATTATTTATTCATCCCATACTCCTTTACACAAAGGCATGCTTCACATATATACAAGAATATATACAAAAAAAAGTAGAAAAATCATAATTAAAAACCAAGACCTGAAAGGCAATTATAGATTATAATAGAAGATAAAGACAGGAGAAAAAGCACAGATATGTTTTATAGTTAAACTGACTCGTTAAAGGTTCTTCTCACTAGTCAGCACTATTTCTAGAGCTGTATTGAGAATGAGCTCACGTACAGCTCTCCCTAGACTTGCTTGTATTCATAAAATCAAAGGTACATGATAGCTTTGAAAACACAAAGAGAATGCAGTTACCATTTCAATCCTGTAATTACAGTATGGTACAAAGAGCGGTACAATGATCTAGTAAAGCATGTGTGCTCTCTGAAGGATAATGACTTTGTTATTGAACACTATCACCACTTGCTGCACTTACAGTCAATCATGCAAGTATAAATCACTTTGGAAAGTGAGTAATTATCCAGATTGTTTTACATCTGCATAAAAGATGTGAAATTAATATTTTTGCATTTTATGGTATTTAGATAAAGAAATATGGAATCCCTTTGGATCTTGGATTTTCTCCTCAGGGAAGCCTACTGCTTTATGATGCTATGGTTCACATTTGGCGAGAATGGTCAAGAAGGCAGGTATATGTGTGTGTATGCTGTGGCTGGAATCTAAGGTCCCTTGGCTACAGCAGCACATTAATAATAAGCAGACTGTCCAATAGCATTTATTCTGGTAATAGGTAAAGGCAGCCTAGCTCATTGTTAAGAGCATAAACTCTGGAGTCATTTTTCTCCATAACTGGGAAATTAAATTCTCTATATAGCATTTTGCCAAAAGGAAAGAATAATACCTACAATATGTATTTTTTAAATAAGCACTTTACAATTTCTTTTTTTTTTTTAATATTTCTAAAGTTACCTGCAATATCTTTTAAAAATGACATCTTACATGTCGTGGTAGTTACTAATGAGAAAAAAAAAAGCAACAATAATCTAGAGAACAGAACTATCATCATATATGCAGTTGAAGCTGTAACTGAACATTGAGGGTGGGGGAATTAGCAGTTTGATAAGTTTACCTGATAGTGGTGTATGTGGAAAACTTTGGAAAGCAAGATGACTACATTTCCTTGGTATCTGCAGTTTTCCATTTTCTAGGAGTTAGAACCTGAAGAATTCAGTTGCTTCAAAAATAAAGTAGTCGTCAAAAGGAAAGATGCAAAGAAATACAAAGAGGAACTGAAAAAGAAAATGATTCAGTGGACTCAACTGGACCCAGACAAGGTATTTAAATCCATTTAGGATTTATGTAAATAGAAGATTACTATGAAAATGAGTCTGTGCTCTTCATTTGGGTTCAAGAAAATTACCCATAGAGCTATTCAAGATTTGATGGTGGATATCTGTTGCCATACTGTGATATTCTACCTTCAATTTAACTTGCTAATTGTAGGAAAATGCAAAGGGTCATTGCTTGAGTTCCAACTTGAAAAACCTCCACAAAGCTTGTATTGTATCCTTCTTTTGACTCTTCATTTAAAACAATAAAACTCAAGTTCAGCTATTGCTTCTCACAGAGGGTAGGTCTTCTGTGATTTCTAATGTGACTGTCACTCTCTCTTCTTCAATATTTCCCCAAGGATAACCTTCTATTTATTTATTTGAATCAGTGAATTTCCAGTTTCTCCTTGGCCTCAACAGAGTCCATAAATACAAGAAAAATTGTTTTTAATTATTTAATTTATTGTACTTTAAATTACATTTTTTGACATTACTCTTTTCTGATGATCAGAAATCCCAAAGAGGGCTTATTTCCTGAAAAGGAGTACAATATCTCAGTGGCATGAGCAGCATAAAGGTTATTTCTTCATAAAGTCTATTTCACACTGTTGAGGGAGAACTTTCATGGTGAGTTTCATGATTCAAAATTTCTCCTTTTCTTTGTCCTTTGCATTTGTTCTTACTCCTCTAGTTCACTTTCTTATCCATATTCTCTCCTCTTTCTGCCTTCTTCACACTGAATCTATTCATTTTCCCCCAGGGCTTATTTTTCTAGGATTATTGCTCTGCTTCCAAATTCTTATCAGCTGATTTCATCATTTTGGAAATCTTCATATTGGTCTGGTTTGCTTTTTTCCTCCTCTTGAGAATAGGTCATATCTCCCTCATTCCTTATATGTTGATTAATTTTGGATTTTATTCTGTGTATTGTGATGTTATGTTGTGGGGATTCTAAACTCCATTATAGTATTTTGAAGAGTGATTTATTTTATTTTAGGAGGCAATTAACTTTTAAATTCAAATTATAAACTCTGCTTTCTGGGTGATGGATAAATTCTTCATTTATGTATCCACAGTTGGGTTTGGGTTGTGTAGATTTTGCCCTGCTCAAGTGTTGTTCAGGAATTAGTCATACTTGCAAATAGCTTAAATACAGATTATAGAGATCTCCTTTTAAGTTCTTTCCTTTCTGGGATTCCCCTTTCCCTTTCTAGTAAATATGGTTTCTCTGATTCAGTCTTCTGTTTCTTCATCCAAAATCATTGTAGACATGTTTGTGTAAGGGGAGATTATAAGCCTTTTAGCCTCTACATGTCTCCAAGCTAAAAGTCAAGAAACTAGATACTTCCCTCATGCTTTCCTTTTTTTCTTGTAAACTTTACTCAAGAATCTCTCTGATTTTGTTCAGTCTTCTATGACTTCAGGTCACAGTTTTTGTTTTTTTTCCCTTAGGCTGTAGTTGTTAACTACAGGAGGGTTGACTCCCATACGACCTCCTTCAGCCATTAGAGAAGAAAAACTCCTGGTCCTCATTTATTGCTCTTAGATAACTCCTTTCACATTCCTGAGGACGCAGATACACATTTAAAAGAATTACCATAGTTTTCAAGAAATTTTTATTGCCATTTTTCTTACATAATAACTTTTCTTTCTTTAGCATTTTGCCTATAGACTGTCAGCTGATGGAACTGCATAATTTTTCTCAAAATACTGGATAAAATTACCATAAAAAACAACCCTTCTTATCTAATGATGGAACTTCCTTAACCTCATTAATGTTCTTTAGCATCCTGCATTTTCTACTGAAGCTAGAAATAATGAGGCCTGATGGCAGGCCTCTCCTCACAGGCCCCAGGCCCCATCCAGGCCAGGTTGAATCACCAACCTCTTGTGGATGGATTGACAGCTACCTCCTAAGAGACGTTCAGGGTTCTGAGAGATGATTCTTTAGCCTGAGTCTGGGGGTGGATGTGGAGAGCCGTCTCCCGGGACGGGCATAGCGCATGCGCTGTAAACCTGCTCCAAAGTCCCCCCGCCCATCGAATGAGCCAAGATGGCGCCCATATCCTGCTTCCGCTTATGACGTGCACACTCACTATTCCTATCTGCCAATTGAGTGCATATGCGCGGCGCTAGATCATTGGTTATGAGTAGAGTACTTAAGAGTTTGCCCAAGCGAACCTCGGAGAGACAGCCCACTAGGAGCCGTACCTGACGGCCACATCGAGGCTGCTCTCCCGCGAGGCACTCTGCCCCGCGTGGAAACCTGTAACAGAGAATGCTTATCTAGCTTCAGTAAAAGACTTGCTCTCGCAACCGCCGTGTGGCTCGAGTCGTGACTTCCAGCCAGGTCAGTTTGCGTGGTCTGCATCTCTCTCTCTCTCTCATCCCTTGTTTCTCCCCTCGCCGGCCGGGGAACAGGGGTCGAGCGGGGCGGCGCCGGACAAGTGGTGGCCCGTACGGGGAACGCTCCTCCTCCTGCCTCGCTCTCGACGGTCCCTCTGTGAGGAGAGCAGCGCTGCGCATCGAGCTTACGGCGGACTTCCCGCGCCTGATCAACGCGAGAAGGTGAGTGCGTCTTATTACATGATAGTTAGGGCCCGTGGGTTTTCAGGTGACCCCGGGGGACTCGGAAGAGCTCTCCGAGTGACTGAAGTATAGTGCCGACTGCAATCATGGGGCAGTCCGGAAGTTCACCTCTCTTAGCTCCCTTAAAGAACCTTTTGAAACAACGGGGTATCTCGGTCAGGAAAAGCTCCCTTCAGCGTTTTCTTGATGATGTTGATACTTTTGCCCCTTGGTTTGCCTGCACCGGCAGCCTTAGCCTACCCTCTTGGATGAAGCTCGGTCGCGACATAGACCGAGCGCGCCAGACGGGCGTGTGTATGGACCCGATTCTAGTACCCATATGGGAGACCGTCCGTGCGGTCCTTGAACTAGAATCGGCTGCCGGCCTAAGCCCGTCCTCTGCCTTGCAAGAAGCACGGTGCGCGCTCCAAGAAACCCAGTCAGTTTCGTCAGCGGACGGCTCCTATAAGGGCAAACCGCCGGAGTCCAGTGACTCTGACTCAGAGTCAGATAGCGATACCGACGAGGAGGCGGAAGCATCCCCGCTAATTGAGTGGGAGGAGCCTCCCGCCACACCCGTGCGGCCTTCCGCCCCGCCAATGTCTACCGCTGCACCCCCAGGGACACCCCAGCTCCTAACTGACGCCTTGGGCGGTCCCACCAAAGGACCTCGCCGAGAGCTCCCTCTAGTGGCCATGCCCAGTAAATGTAATTATCCTTTGCTGCCAGACCCGGAAACCCCGATGGGCCGGTCAGGGGAGGGGCAACCTTTGCCGTACCCCCCGCCCGAGTACAAAGGCCCTGACCCGGTGCTCAGCTGGGCCAGAGGCTCTGTTTGTGTTTTTCCCCAGGAACCAGGACGTCAACCAGTGTGGGTTCCGGAAAGACTGGTGAGAACCGTGACATCACCTGAAGAAGCCAAGGAACAGCTGTCAGAAACGCCAACGAATATACAACCTGAACCATTAGACCAAGCCTCCGACCCTGCTGATGATGGCGACGACCGACAAGACGATAATAGTAGGACTGACCACCCCGCGGTTGCCCAAAAAGAGGATCGGTAACTCTGTTCTTTGCTCTCCTATAGCAATCCTTCTAATCTGCCTTTTTCTTTTTTTAGTGGAACTGTGGTAGCGCAGGAGAGTGGTCTTTGGGGCCTGTGGCATCATCCCCCGACCCTGGCCCCATTCTCTGCTGGGTCTCCCGCCTCTCCTGTGTTTTTCACTCGTACCCTGTCTCTAGGTCTCCACCACCTGCCTTCCTCCACAAGCTTCAACGAGTCCTTCCCCCTCACCTATGACACACTGATCCTCTCTTTTGCTAACCTCTCTGTCAAGGTTGTCAACACCACAGTTGCGGCGAATGCTACTTGTGAAACTGGTAATGGCGAGTTAAGTAAGGGAGTCTTGCTTGAATTTCTTAACGTTACAGGGAAGAGCCGCCAGTCTTGTGAAGGGATCTTGAGTAAAAATGAGACTCAAAGGTGCCTTTTCCTTCCGGGGTTTGCTCCTACAGTCTGCAACCGTTCCAAAGACCCGGATGCCTCGCCGCCCCGCTATCCTAGTGTATCGCCCAAGTTATGTCTGGCTCCCCGTCAAGGCAACCGACTGGGTTGGCCCTGTTTCTCAAGTTGTTTCACTTAACAATATCCCCTTCTCTAAGTCTAGGCGTCCAAGAGGCATACCTTACCCGAGACGTGCTACGCCGCCACAATCAGATGCTGAACTTAAATTTCCAGGCCATTCAGAAACTCCTAGCGGAGATAGATGAACTTGGACTAGAAATAGATGGACTCTGGAGAGTTCTCCAGCAGACGTGTGATACCCGATGGTTATTCGGGAGGCTTTGTGTCACCCCGGTTAGGGTGAACTTGACAGAGGAGCAGCAAGATGTCGCCGAGTGGCTCAAGGACACTTATCTCCCCAACTTCACCAATCTCTCCGACCAAGTGAAATCCGACCTTCAGGGACTTGAGAACATTAGGAAATTGAAGCCTGTTAGTTTCGACCTTTCCACACTGGGCGAGACTGTAAAAAATCTGTGGGACCAAGTCACCTCTTGGTTCTCTTGGCCCAATTTGACTAATTGGATTCTCTTGATGGTGGGACCATTGGTGGGATTAGTCATTGTTAAATCTTTGCTAGAACGCCTGTTTCAAGCGCGGCAGTACCGTGTTACCACTATGATGGCTATGTCCTCCACCTTTGATACCCCCAACAGCGACCATTCTGATGGCCATACCCCATCCTGGCCGCCTCGGGCGGGGCACTCGGGAGCGAGGTTTGTAGCTAAGCGCGCAGCTGTGTCCCGGGTATAACGGGCGACGCCAGCAGTCATAATTTTTGTCTCAGGTAGGTCCCTAAGGCAGAGTCATAGTTGTGGCCAGACTTGACTCTAGCCAATGCATAGGGACGCCTAGTGACGCCTCCGACTCTGGTTAATGCTATCCCTGCCCCCGCCTTTGTCCCCCAGTTGCAAGGCAAAGCACTGCAGGGAGAGTCATGTTGTTTCCAGCTCACGGACTCTCCTGTCTCCATATGAGGTGAGCATTCTGGTCGGTGCTAGAGGCTCCGCCGCTAAATGGCTGAGACCTAGTCCAGACTCCCCAAAGCACCGGAACAAATTGTGAGCCATCTGGGTTCACGGGAGCACACTCATCACTGGGGACACTGGGTCGATATAAATAATAAAGGGGGAGATGTGGAGAGCCGTCTCCCGGGACGGGCATAGCGCATGCGCTGTAAACCTGCTCCAAAGTCCCCCCGCCCATCGAATGAGCCAAGATGGCGCCCATATCCTGCTTCCGCTTATGACGTGCACACTCACTATTCCTATCTGCCAATTGAGTGCATATGCGCGGCGCTAGATCATTGGTTATGAGTAGAGTACTTAAGAGTTTGCCCAAGCGAACCTCGGAGAGACAGCCCACTAGGAGCCGTACCTGACGGCCACATCGAGGCTGCTCTCCCGCGAGGCACTCTGCCCCGCGTGGAAACCTGTAACAGAGAATGCTTATCTAGCTTCAGTAAAAGACTTGCTCTCGCAACCGCCGTGTGGCTCGAGTCGTGACTTCCAGCCAGGTCAGTTTGCGTGGTCTGCATCTCTCTCTCTCTCTCATCCCTTGTTTCTCCCCTCGCCGGCCGGGGAACAGGGGTCGAGCGGGGCGGCGCCGGACAGGTGGAGTGGAGAGCCTGAGCTGATGGGGCAGAGCTTGTCTGAATATCATATAATGTGTTTATAAATGATGTATAACTTGAGTTATTAAACATAAACCAAAGGGTAAGGAAACATGGAACTGTAATACCAGAACAGTTCCCATAATGTCTTATTCCTCCTTGATCTCATGTTGCACAGTGCTCTAATCCCCACATTTTTAGATAATCACATTTGATGGTTAGCTGGTTTTAATTCTCAGCAATGAGTTTCTAGCCCCTTAGGAACTTAGATGAATTCAAGTTTTCTGAGATTCTAGTCTTATTTCAAAACATTTAGTGTGGCATTTAGGTTGAATTCCCAACTTCTTCCACAAATTATGCACTATATATCCATAGGTTATAAATGCACTAAGCCATGTCAATTTGATTTTCAGTCTAATCAGCTGACTTTATTACCTCTCCTTCATTATCACAAAGATTTTATGATCCACATTTTATTTATGATAATTTCATTCAGGTGAATCAGTTACTGAAGTACCTAAAGCCTCTGAGACTCCCTGGACTGGTCACCCCAAGAGTTTCCCCTAAAAGTAGCAGCAGGTCAAATGGGAGCTGTGCCTCCAGGCTGGACTCCAGGACCCTGACCTCGTCTTTGACTCAAACAGCACATATAAGATTTGGTGACTGAGAGGAACTGAAGGTGACTGAGTGTTGACCCAACATATCTACATGTTGGAGCACAGCAAAGCTCCATCTCCTAGAATACTCCAGGATTTAATTATTCAAGGAGAGCAATTTTCCACCTGAAAAAGAGGTGGGGGGAGGCTTGGGAATAAGAAGCATAAAATTTAACAGTACGGGGTATTTATAATACCAACCATTCCATATTTTCTTAAAACACACGCCCAACATTAACTACCTCTTCCAAAACGAGCCACACATGGCAATGAAAATGGGGTGTAAACCCCTGGCATCAGTGAATCTGACAATGCATTCAACAGATATGCCCTGTGTGGTCACACACTGACCGTGGGGACTACAATCACCCCTAGAGCTCTAAGTCTCCCTGATTGAAAACATGTGTATACACACACACTCAATATACTCAGATGCCCAAACATACATGCACAAACATGCACATTCAAATACACCCTCACATTCATGCACATACACACCATCACACACTCACCCGCTCTCAAACTCACACATGAAAACACCTTCACAAATACACACACTGCATTCACACCCTTATACTCACAGGCATGAGCACCCTCAGTCATGCATGTGCACACTCACATGTTACTATTCTCACATATGCATGAATACTCATATACCCTTGTACCCATACATGAGCACATCTTCACATGTGCACTCCCATGTGTGTGCACTCTCATATTCCATGTGTGCACACCCTCACAAGTTCATGTACAGTGTGCATGCCCTCACATACATGCATGTACATCCTCATATACACCAGCATGCCCTGACACATGTGCACACCCTCACATACATGCATGCAAACCCTTATATACATGAACACACCCTCATATGTGCCCTTCTGCATACTTTCATACATGCATGCTCACACCACATGTGACCACACCCTTATACACATGCACACATACACACACACATGCTCACACATTTGCACACATGCACAGCTGGCTTTTTGTAGACATCTCCAGGCAACCCAGACTTGCTGAGTGGAATCTTCTGGACTTTTTGTCCAGAGCAGAGCAGAACATCTGACTCCATGGAATAGACAGTTTTCCAGGGATGACTTCTGAGGTCAGCACCATCCTGAAAGCCTGAGAGCTCCAGAAGGCTGGGCTCTGGCTAAGGACAGCCAGAATTTCACTGTGTATTCAAAGCCATGGTCACTAAGTGGTATGGAGGTATGTGTGTGCACACGTGTGCATGTGTGTTGATGCCTCCCAGATGGAAGGAGGCTGTTCACTGGACAGTAAGAAGAGCAGAAAACAAGAGTGTATTATATTCTACTAAAATCCAATATATGCCTTCACTATATACTGTCTATATAGTTCTAAATTATATATATAGCTATATGTTTAAAATATTTTTACTGATAGGACATTATCAAAAAGTTTAGAGATGATTAAAACCATTTAAGCTAAAATGATTTACATATATATGCAGGTAAACAGAAGTTATATTATTAAATCAAATTTAAAAATGCTTAAGTCATGAAGAACTCAATGAAAAACACCAATTACTTCTACATTTTTCTCAATTTTCTATATGGTTCATACCCCAATACATTTTATAAAAAGCTGCTTCCACCATGTTTTCAATTATAAAGCATTTTATGAAAACTGGCATTCTGTAAAAAGGACTAAAGAAATTCCTTTCTTATTCAATATACATGCAATCAACTTTTAATCCTAAAATTTAATGATATGTAAGCCTATAACTTCATATATATATATATATAAAATGATAAAATATCCAAAAATAATCACATTAACCATGAAAAATTAATTTCACAATAGGGAAATAATTGAAACTATGTTACTGTAACTCATAACAACTTTGGAAATTTGATATGTAATTACTTGTTGGATCCTGCTTTGAAAGATACTAGCTTTTTGTATATATGTTGTCTTTCACATTAAGGAAATGGCTGAAAATGTGGAACTGTAGTCTATAATATTCTTTGAAATTTGCTCTCTAACTACTTGGTGAATTGTACTTGGAAAGCTGTCACTCTTATGTATATATGTTTTATTCTACAATAAATAAAGAAAGAAAACAAGTTGATTTCATTTTTAAAATCATTTACACTTAGCTTTGCTTTTACTATATTCTCTTCAAGAAAAATTATTTTTAAATATTTTAAGAAAAAATATTTCACAGGAACTAAGTAGATGTTCCTACTGCTGTTATGCAAAATACCAGATATGAATTGACTTCTATAAAGGGGATTTATTAAATTACAAATTTACACTTCTAAGGCCATAACAGTGTCCAAAGAAAGGCATCAAGAAGAAGATACCTTCACTGAAGAATGGCCAATGGAGTCCAGACAACCTCTGTCAGCTAAGAAGGCACATGGTTGACATCTGCTTGTCCTGGGTTGTGTTTCAACCTCTGCATTTCAAAATGGTGTCCTATGAAATGTCTCTGGGTTAGTCTCTCTTAGCTTCTCCAGAACAAACTCTGGCAAGCATCTCTTGGTGTCTCTAAGCATAAGTGCCAGCTCCCAAGCATCTCTCCAAAAGTCTCTCTCATCTGCAGCACTGAGTTTCATCTGTCTGTGAGCTCTTTTAGGACCCCAGTGATTTAATTAAGACCCACACTGAATGGCAGGGTAACACCTCCCTGGAAATAATCTAATCAAAGGTATTACCCACAGTTGGGAGAGTCACATCTCCATGGAAACACTCAATCAAGTTTCCACCCAACAATATTGGGTTAAAAGATCATGGCTTTTTTGGGGGGACATAATATATCCAAACCAGCAGAGTAGTCAAACCCAATTATGGAAAAATTTACATCTAATGAAAGGTGATTTTAAGTCCTCAAGGCAACTTCAATGGTGCAAATTATATCTCCATGTAAATAGCTCCTAGGCTGCAGTTTCTTGCCCACATTTTATGGGATGTATAACTAAGAAGAAATGTTTTTAAAGACAAAAAATACAAATGAATGGGTAAATAAGATGACTGAGGCAATAGCACATTTAACTCTGAGAGCTGTGAATTCCACAAGCACCTCTTTTCATAACTCCTGGCTCCCCAACATACACAGGAACAAATGAACTGCAGAACATCAATATTCTACACAAATTCCCAAGTGTGTAGCACATAAACTATGTTCTGACAAACAAGTATGAAATAAGCAAAAAAGCTAAGTGTTAAAGAGCAAAACCTCTGAAGCTCCATAAATGCTGAAAGACTGTGAAGAGGAAGAAAGGATAGAAAATACTAACTGACACTGGATTTCAAAATGCCAACATGAATTCAAAATAGCCAAATTTCCCCTTCAATAACGCAACTTTTTTTTCTCATTCATTTCAGTCTGTAAAGGGGCAGACTACCTCTCTGTTTTGGTGGAAAAACACTGAAAATTGTAGCATATCCTTTCAAAGAGACTAAATTTTAAAACTGTAGGAGATAGGGAGGGAGAAAGTCATGCTAACATTTTATGCTATGTGGGAAAGAGAATTTATAGCATCCTAAAGCAAATAAATACCAAACCTATTTAAACAGAAACTACTGCTAACTAAAATTCAATTACGTATTTTCAGTTACTATAGACAGTTAGTCTATATGTTTCATTCAAAAAGAATTTTTCAGTGATAAAGTGCAATGTCAGTTTTGACACTTGCAGCTGTTAATTAACATTTAATTATGGAACTAAAATTTCTAATTATTCCATATGAATTTAAATACTTCAATAATTAAGATCAGTTTTCAAAATATAATCAAGAAATAAAATATATCTGCTACTAGCTTATTTATTTCATATCATTTGTGACACTTCTTAATCTGGATTCCCAGTTCTTGATCCAAAATCTCCTATATCACCACTGCCTTATATTGACACCTGCTGGGAAGTGCCGGAATTGTCTATTTCTCATTTCATTATATGGGCAGATGTTAATTTTGCATATATGTGAAGAATATGTGGAAGAGAACTTTCCAATTGCAATCATGGAAATGCCAACTTTCTAAAAGAGAAAAAGTAACATTAATTCTAACATTTATTTTGATGAATTCACTGGGAAATTATAAACTTCAAGATGTCTACCCTAAGAGTATTTCAGACAACAGTTAACCAGTGAGTTCAGTAAATTAATTTCTGCTTATTTTGGGGCATAATTAAGGAACCAATTAAGCAACTTCCTCTACACTGGGCTTTTACTCCTCATCTCAGACTAACTTAATACCTGGCTAGCTTGACTTGAAGTAAAAATCCAGCTTTGTAGGAAAAAAAGACGCTTTATATGTTCTTAGTTGAAGTTAATAATAATAATTTTTTAAAAAAGATTACTTAAAGTTTTCTTCTCTATTAAAAATACTGCCTTTTCCTGGAAAAAAAAATGTTTTACCAGCACACTGAAACAATAGTTTTGCTTATGAATTGTTACAAACAGATCAATTATTAAGTTAGATTAAGTTTTAATTAACATCTTGCGCAAATGAAAACACTTCTAAGTATCCTTGCAAAGAATGCCCCACTACCGTAATCTAACTTCCAAAACTTCTCAAAATAAAGAAGTTTCCAGATAGAAATACATGTAATTGACCAAACTGTGAGAAATAACAGTATGATATAATCAAGTTAATTGAATGTTCCTCCCAAAATCTGCTGCCATGTAAGCATATTTTAGGTGCTTGGTCATGTCACATTTTATATCATCAGAAATATAATATTGCCTGGCAGAGTCAGTCCCATTATAAATGAGTCTGGGCAGCTAACAAGGCACCAGGGTACCTTCATGGGCATATGAAGATAATGGCTCTAAGAATATGAAATAAAAGAATAACTGGCACTGGGGAGCTGTAAAAATTGCTTTAATGTTCCTCTTATAATTCCTTTCTCCCTTTTATATCAAATCCCTTCCTTGTTTTGAAAAAAGTAATGACATAGTACAATCATAGTTTAAATAAAACAAAATTATGACAAAACTACAATTACTAACTTTTTAAAATTGCAGAGGTTGATTCAATGGTTCTTGTTTTGGATGATGTATTATTTGAAATTTGCACCTGTTAAACAACTTCCCTTCTGGAAGTCTACTGAATTGACCTGTTCAGTAGAACAAGTTCAAAGAATTTCTTGAAGAACAGATATTAAGTTTTAAGTTTACAACATGGAGATTCATGAATACAGAGGATGTTTTATGATAATGAGAGTAAGAACACTAGTTTCAAAAAGGTGCTTTAACATCTTTAATGAAAAACAATGACCTTACAAAAACATGGGCAGCTTTTAAGTAACCTACTGAAAGATTAAACTCTTTTAAATTTACTGAAATTTGCATAGGAATGGTGTGGCATTTTCTATGGAGAAGCTGTAAAGAACCCTGAGGTAACAGGTCCCAATGGATGAGCTGCTCACATATTTTTCTCCCAACATTTCACTAGCTCATCTCCAAAGGCAAGGTTTTGCCCATTGCAAAATAAAATATGCACTAAAGCAATACTTATTGCAGTTTCTTAAATCAAATTGAACCAAGCAATTCCCTATAACAGCTTTTACAGTTAATGAGAAAGGTGATGTTTGTCTAAGAACTAGGTAAGATTAGTTTTCAGAGGCTGAAAAACAGGAGATTTGCCAGGCCCCCAAGATCCTGCTTCCAACCAGTTACCATACAGAGCTTCTGATACCAAGGATAGGAGACTGCCATCCTCTGCAAATGATGCAAGAAAACTACAACTTTCTGCAGAGATGTCCACACCACAGCCATCATCTTAAGCTTACCACACTTCTGGGGGCACCAGGGGATTTCCATTAGAAAGAGGAGCCAGGATCATTTCCTCAGGGTTGCTGGACCACAGTCTGCCCATTACCAGGGATGCATTTTTAAGACACAGGGTTCAGGTTCTAGGGTAAAGGAGGCTGGTATTCCTCCAACTTCTTCCCAATCAAAAAAAGAACAAACAAAAATGAAAACAAAAACAAAAACAAAAACAAGCACAAACACAAAACACAGCACAAAAAGGCCCCAGCAGATGTCTTTAGCCAGCTCTTGCTCAGCCAGGCAGGGAGAGAACTTGAAGCAAGCTGTTCAGCAATGGAATGCTGTTTGCCTGCCTCTGGGGAGGAGTGTGCTCAGCAGCCAAAAAGGGTAGGAAGTGAAACATTACAGCTGCAGCTTCAAAGCAGACATCTCCCAGGAACCTGCACCCAGCATGTCTGCACAGTGACAGCCTTGCAGCAGTTTATATGAAGGAATGGAGGGGCAGTGGCTTGCTACCCTGGCACAGAGGGTGCACTCACCCATGGCTAGCTGCAGCTCAGGCAGGGCTGGGTGGATGCATGGAGAACAGACCCTACCTCTGATCAGTCTCAAGAGAAGCAGGAGGGGACCTGCTTCCAACAATATCAGACCAGACATTAGGTGCAAATAAATCATAGCCAGGCAGCTCTGAGAGCAAGATGGTCTGAAACAACACAGTGTAATGTAACACAACACAACACACCTGTGGGGTATGTAGCTTTACCAAAAGCAGGGTCAGAGCTAACTCAGGGTTCTTGTGCCTACCCAGGAGGAAAGCTGTTGGACCAGAGTTGGTGAGCACCCACCTCAATGAAAAGCAAACTAAATAACAACAGTAATAATAATGTCTGTAAGTCATGAACAAGCAGCCCAAAATGCCATGACACCCTCTGGACAGCATCTCCCTGATCTCCTTTTATTTGCATAAAGGTACTTTAAGTATATAAGGATGCTTTGGGTTTTGGGGAAAGGATGCAGCACTGTCTTGTATGGCAGCGATGCCAAGCACTGTGAGGGCTTCAACCCCCATTTCAAAGCTGAACAAGACAACTCAGAATAGTTAAATTGCTGGATCAAGGGGCATAACCAGAAATAGAAGCTGGGATCCCCTCTCTAGTGTTGGTCCTGCTGGAGCTCTGGCTGGGGCTGCAGTCCCTCATTCCCCCTATATCATGGCTGGACTTCATCACAAGACATTGCTCGGAATGCATCTTATTCCAGGAGTTGTAATTTAGGTGCTTTGGGCAAGATGTTCCAGACCCCGAACCTACCTAACTGCACCTCAGAGGTTTTTAAGTTGTTTGCTTCTCTTCTTTTACTTTACTTGTCCCCTCAATCCTTCATTTCAGCAGGATTTAAAGTGCTATATTGGGTCTTGGAATTGTGTTCATCAAGCAGCACCCTCTGAGCTTGTTTGTTTATCTGTTCCATGCAGATCTCTACTGAGAATCCACACTGCCTCCCTCTGGTCAGGCTAACAAAATCAAAATAACTATGTAAGCCAAAATCAGATGAGGAAGTCAAGTGGTGAAGTCATTAAAATAGGAAGTTACCAGGGAAATATACAGGGAAGAGTGAAGATTACTGACTGTGCGGGGCTCAGAGTGCTGGGGGATACCAGTTTTACTTTGGGGTGATGAAAACCTTCTAAAATAGGTGGTGGTAATGGCTGCAGTGCTCTTGTGAATATATAAAAACCACTGTATTTTCCACTGTAAATAGGTGAGTTGTTTGCTATGTGAATTATATCTTCATAAACTGTTATGAAATATGAAGCTCTAATTCTAATTCATCTCCCTGAAACAGCAGGTGAGGCTCCCATGACAAGGTGCTTATCATAAAAACAGCGTACTCATGGAGCTGGGTGGGGCCAGCAAAAACAATCCACAGCTTCCAGGGGATGAAAAATAGGCAGAAGGAGAAGGAAGGAGATGAAAATATAATAATCCCTGTGTCAGTTCGAATGTATTATGTCCTCCAAACACCATTATCCTTGATGTAATCTTGTGTGGGCAGACCTATCAGTGTTGATTAGATTGTTAATTCTTTGAGTGTGTCTATGGAATGCACCCACCCAGCTGTGGGTGATGACTCTGATTGGATAATTTCCATGGAGGTGTTACTCTGTCCATTTGGGGTGGGTCTAAGTTGAGTCACTGGAGCCATAAAAATGAGCTGACAGACAGAGGGAACTAAGTGCAGCTGTGAGTGACATTTTGAAGAGGAGCTACAGCCAAGAGGGACACTTTGAAGAAAGCACAGGAGTTGCAGATGAGAGACAGTTTGAAGATAGCCGTTGGAAGCAGACTCTTGCTCCAGAGAAGCTGAGAGAGGACAAATACCCCAAGTGCAACTAGGAGTGACATTTTTGAGGAACTGCTGCCTAGAGAGGAACGTCCTAGGAGAAAGCCATTTTGAAACTAGAACTTTGGAGCAGATGCTGGCCATGTGCTTTCCCAGCTAACAGTGAAGGTACCTGATTGCTGAAGTGTCACCTTGGACATTTTATGACCTTAAGACTGTAACTGTGTAACCAAGTAAACCCCCTTTTATAAAAGCCAATCCATCTCTGGTGTTTTGCATTCCAGCAGCATTAGCAAACTAGAACAATCCCCAACTGCAAATTGTTGGAGAATAAAAACAGCCAACTGTTGTGATATCAGCCCAGAATAGCAGCAGGGCAGCTGCAGAGTTTGACTCAGGGAAGAATCTTAAGCAGTGCCACTGAAATGTAAAGCTTAAGCTAAGAAATGTAACTAAAATAACAGAATCCTAGAATGTGGCCATGACCCTCAAGAATAAATGCATTTGTATTAGGAGAGAAACTTATTGGGAAGTCAATCTTAGTTTTTCATTGAAACACACATAAAAAAAGTTCTGTGCCTGTGGCCAAGTTCTCTCCTCTGAACAGATGCCCCTCCCAGCATGGGTGGGATGGAGGGGACCATCCATCATGCTGCACAGATGCCCCATGCACTTACAGTCTCCTCCGTATTCTCCCCCAGTTGTGGTTCTAAGGCTGCTGGGGGCCCCCTCACCTCCAGCCCTCCCCTCTCTGGCTCCCTGTACTATCAAATCACCGGTCCAGCCCTCCTGCCACTGCCTTGCTTCTGGCCATCACCTCCCCTGGCCTGCATGGCCACCAGCACATCCCAACAGTGGCTCAGCAGGCAGTCTCACACAGCTCCCCTCTATTCTCTACAACGCCACCAGAGAAGAAATCTCATGGCACCCCTCTCCTGCTCAATGTGCCTTACTGAGCTCTCCCCATGGCCACCAGACATATGGCAGCAAGACCTGCCACAACCTGAGGGCTCCACTCCCCAGGAGCTTCTCTCTCCTGCAAGTCACCAAAGGATCAGGTTTCCTTTAATCATGGGGCTTCTGCTGGGGATAAAGCCCCCATGCCTTGCAGCAGGACAATGTAAGGTAAAGGCTCATCCCAGGAGATGACCCTCACAGGATGAAATGGCAGTGTCCTCTTCCATGGTGCTTCCAACAGAGGCTGCAACATGCTCACCTCTGTGAAGTCCTCCCATGCCCCTGACCAGGCTGTCTCAGCCATGACGCCACAAACCCACAATGGGTGGGTAAGCAGCCCCAAGCCACCCCTGTGCAAGGGGTCCTCCTTCCACCTTGGGAGCCCACACACATGGCCCCACCTCCACCACCTCACCACTGGCTGAGAACAGATTGTGTGATTTCAGGGCCCTCTTCACATTCATTTTACTCCAGCTGTTATCTTCCCAAGGTTTCCATTTTAAATGTTTGTTCACTTGCAGAACAGGAGAGCCATACACACAAATTCCACAGGAAAACTAAAATTCTTGTGCCTCAGATATTCTCAGCTAAAGAAACTGCATCCCTCACAATCACCAACCTAAAAGACACTCACAGGAAATCATGGAGTTGCTTTCTAATAAAATGGACATTTTAAAATAAAAAGCATTTAGCAAAGGAGGAGGAGGATGGGCAGCATTGAAATTACTTTAACCTACTGGATAATATCCTAAATGGAAACAAATGAGTGTGTTTATCCTTAGATGAACAAGGAGATTTTAATGGGCTCTTAATAAATTCCCTCTTTATCTCTTCCTATGAGGCAAAAGACTAGTTTAGCCACAGTAAATTATTTTTGAGAAGCAATGATTTGTGTATTTTCATCATTAACATTTTTGCATTCATGCCATTTTCCATAAGACAAGTCATTCTGTGCTTAATTTTTTTATTTAGGAATATTCTAAATGTTTCTATTTACATATGTTTCTTCCCAAGTTTGAATATACATTAAAAAGTGAGAAGACTTTTGGCTATGGCAAGCACATAACCAAGACATGATGTGTGCATGGGAGCCCTGAGAGTCTAGGAGACCCCTGGGTCTTGCTGTTCTTTCTCCATAAGCACCCCCCACTTAAGTTAATAGCCTGGAGGCCTGGGAATTTAATAAAATTGCATAAATCAAGCAGAATGAGCACTGATATGTCAGACTTTTAGTTGTTGAAATTACAAAGAACAAGATGATGCAGGACATACACACCTGTAGAGCCCTCTAGAATTCCAAAAGCCAGGTACTCCCCAAGGGTGTCCATGGTCATTATTCAGGGTGGTCCCTGTGGTTCCAGTGCAGGGAGGTGAAAGAGCAGATTTCACCCAACACTTGCCGGGTCGCCCTCATCACCATGTCAGGAAGTGGTTGTGCAAAGAGTAGGAAGTCAGAAGTGTCACTGCCGTCAATAACAGCAACACATGTGGGTAAGGACATTCATCTAATTAAGTTTGAGAATACAACAGAAAAATTTCATAATCATCCTTATGTGGGGAACAACTTAGAAATAAATTTATCCAAAATAGTTCTCTTTTTCTCTCCCACTTTCATATTGTTTTACTGAAAAACAATCTTAAAGAAAATTTGTAAGAATAAGAACTGTTCAAAGAAAGTCTCTCTACCCTTGATCCAGATCTGCATGTTGGGAACATTTTATGAAAAATTACTAAGAAAGGGTTCAGAGAGGGTCTTCAGACCACATTCCATGGTGGTGTCACTAGGGTGGCTGGTGGTGTGTTTTCAGGACTGCATCCAGGACACTGTGCAGGCAACACCTGAAGTCAGATCTGGCCACCTTCAGAGAAGTGCATGATCTGTGGGAGTGGAGGGAACACCCACTCCCAGCCTGCAGAAAGGGTCACTGACAAACCACATGAGACTGACGTGGCCTAAGGAGCAAGCAGCAGTACAGCCACAGCAGAGAGAAGGGCCTTGAGCCAAGTTCCAAGCAAGAGGGTCTACATGACTGCAAGTATGGCTCATTCTGCCTAGAAAAGGGGCTTTAAGGGCACTTAGGGGCAGAGGGAAGCTTCCTACATGCTTCATAAGGGTCCACATAAATTCTTTAGGAGAAAAGATTTTGTATTCCCACATTTCATGTAGAAAAACAATTTGAACCTCAGACTACCGATATAATCAGTTATCAAGCTAAAGATATAAAACAAATACCTTCAAACTTATATCCTTAGATGTAAACCAAGCCAGTCTTTTGTGGTTTTTAAATTAAGTATTTCTGATAAAAGGGGAAGAAACAACCTCATGTTAAGGGAAAATACCCTTATAATTTAGGATTCCATAGGCTGATTTGGAATAGGGCTGAAAATGACGGAGAATGGAATAACTATGAGCCCACAAGTCTAAATCAACAAGTATCACCTCCATAAAGCAAGGTATTCTGCCTCTAATACTAAAAAGAATAATTTATAACTCTTATTACTAGAAACATATCAGTCACCAGGGAACATGGATTTCATAACAGAGCAAGGCAACAACCACAGCTTTTATTTTAACAGCCACTAGTCTGCAGGTGGATGGGTCTGGGTGTGCCTCAGGTGAATGTATTTCTTGTGCTCCCCCCCACTGACCTGCACCTGCTGCCTGAGCAACCTGACCAGGGTGCTCTCCTGGAGGGTATCCTCTCACTGAGAGGCCTCTGCTAGCATGTTTAGCATGGTTACTGCATCCTGGATCCACTTGAAGTTCTCCAGGTTCTGATGAGAGGCCTGTGCCACCCTCATATATACCTCCAAGGCCCTCTGCCTTCTGCAATACTGAAAGAACTGACAGGAGCTCTTGTTAGCTCCAGGCCCAGACTGCATGCACACCTTCACCAAGGGAGATGGCTGCAAGGACCACTGTTGATGACTGTCACCCTGGCAAGCAGGAGGTTCACTGACACTGGGTCCTGACCAAGCCTTCATGAAGGAGCCATATGTATTGTTAGATGAGGGAGAGAGAGAGGCAATCATGATCAAAATCATAGCCATCCATATTAAAAATCATCATGACTACACTTCACAAATCAAAACAGCAGCTGAAGTCATTCTCCTGAACGTTTTAGTCCAGTTCCTAAGTGGATAGAATGCTTGATGTGCAAAAGGCTATATCAATAAATACTTACGATAGGCAACTAAGCGAATTATAGAAAGAATGAAAATCTGAAGAAATATTTAAGATAAAATAAAAACTTGAAGCGGGACAACTTTGTTTTTACACTTCAGATCAATACAAGTTGGTTTTTTAGGCTGATTTAGTAAAGTTATATTTGGAGAACATTAGACAATCAAGCTTTTACAAACCCTTCATTAAATCCACATCAAAATTGGGTACTTTGAAGAGAGAACAACCTTGGAGATAAAGAATTTTAAAGATACACCTACCTGTTAATCCAACATTTAAAACTGCATATACCTCAGAATTCCATAAGGGAAAAAACAATGTTAACAATGGGCACACGCAATGCCACCCTGGGGTATTTAAACCCAAGAGAATTGAAAAATCCATCCACACAAAACATGCACACAATGTTCTTAACTGCATTACTTATAATAGCCAAAAAGTGGAAGCAACCCAAATATCCATCAACCAATCAATGGATAAACAAAATGTGGTGTATCTGTACAATGGAATATTTTCCAGGTATAAAAAGGAATGAACTTCTAGTAGTTGATACAACATGGATAAACCTTGAAAACATGATGCTGAGTTAAAGAATCTGGACCCAAAAGACCACATGTTATATGATTCCCTCATATGAAATGTCCAGAAAAGACAAATCCATAGAGACCTAAGTCAATTAGTGGTTGTCAGGGGTAAAAAAGGTGAGGAGTGGTATGGGTTTGTTTTGAGGGAGTGATGAAAAATGTTCTAAAATTAAGAGGGGTGATAGCTGCACAGCACTGTGAATACATAAAAAACTGAACTGTACAGTTGAAAAGGCAGAATTTCATGGTATATGAATATTTCAATAAACCAGCCTGTATTACATGATCCCATTTATTTATGTATATGTGTGTGTGTGTGTGTGTGTGTGTTTATTTTTTTTTCTCTGTTCTACTACTCATTCATCCATTTATCCACCCTTCAATCTGTATATTCCAGAAATGCCTGGCATATTGTTGACTTAATATTACAATAGTTATTTCTTGGTGATGGGATTTATGGTGATTTACTTTGTTATTTTTATTTTTCAGCACTTTCTGAATTTATGATGGGCATGTGTCTATGTAAAAAATCAAGAATCTTATTCTTTACAAAATAGGTAAGAGATTTAAATAACTTTGCTATAGAAGTTAAATGGATGGGCAACAAGCCCAGGAGAAGATGCTCAGCCTCACTGGTCACTGGAGAAATGCAAGCTGCAACCCCAATGAGATAAGGCACTACACATGAAACTGGCTTAAAAAGCTGAAAATTCTAAGTGGTTCCAAGGATTTGAAGCAACTGGGATACTCGTGCATTGCAGGCAGGGATGTAAAATGGGACAGACCATTGAAAAGAATTTGGCAGATTGTCATAAACTTAAACATGCACTTATACAACCCTGCAATCCCACTACCAGGTATTTACATGAGAAAAATGGAATTCATTCACATCAAACCTGTACATACATGCTTATAGCAGGTTTATTCATAATGGCCCAAAACTGGAGACAAGCCAAATGCCAACAACTGGTAAACAGATAAACTGTGCTGAATCCATGCATTGGGCACCACTCAGTGATAATATTAAGTAGACTGTTGACACACTCAACAACTTAGATGAGTCTCAAATGCATTCCACTAGGTGTGAGAAGCCTAACAAAATAGTACATACTATGATTCTTTATATACAGCATTCTGGAATGGCATCGGCCTTGTCCTAGCATTTATTATAAAAAACCTCCAATTGTGTCTAATGGCCCACAGATTAAATTCAAACTCCTCAGCCTGAAATGCAATGTCCTCCATAACTGACCACAATTTACCTTCCAACTTTATCCCTACTTATTTCCAATTCTCAATCCAGTTAAAGCAGCATGCTCCTTTTTCTTTGGAACATACTTAATGTTTGCTTACATCCACGTAAAAATGTAGTTCCAACCATGTGTATGTATCAAAATCCTGTCCATCCTTTAAAAGCTAAGGACCACCTCCTCCAGACCATCCCAGTCCAAATGGGTTCCCTTGCTCTGGGTTCATAAAATCTTGGTACTCCATTTGTACAGAAATTAAACACATGTATGTTAGAAAAGCCCATGGATTGTGATCTTGTTTCACTCTGAGATTTCACTTTACCTGTATCACATAAATATTTCTGGTCTGTGTCCACCTATTCTATAAACTCACCATGAGCAGAAATGGTCTTCATATCTTCATATTCCTCAGAGTCCTTCTTAAAGTATGACAACGAGTATTTACAGAATAATGACAATATATTCATAATATACCTTTCAAATTACCTCCCACACACTGTATTCAAGAAGCTGCTGGGAGTTGTCCTACACAAAATTCAGTGTCTAAGTCAAGAAAGAGGAAGGTACAAGAAGCATGACTTTACCAGCCACAACACAGGGGGAAGTTAGATGGCTCTTAAGTGAAGGGGGAAAGGGGATCCCAGAGAAGAGGCAAGGAATCAATTCAGAGCGTATTTGCTGGTCCCACCATGCCAGCCTGTGCCTTTTTGTTTTTAAGTCAAAAAAATACACAAACAAACAAACAAAAACTACTGAAGGATGCACTCAGACACAATGAGGAAATAAACCCAAACCACAACACAACAAAGCAAAACAACAATAAAAATAAATCCAAACCATTATATGCAGGAAATAAAGAATCCAATTCACAATCCACAGAACACCCAGGATGGTGGCTATGCAAAAGGTCTAGAAAGCACATCCACAAGAAAAAAATATGAGCAGTGATGGATGGCTTACTATGCCCTACTTGATTGAAAACTGTACTTTTGGGCCACTAAAAAGGTAAGAAAAATTTGCAATATGTACAAAGAAAGGAAACCGTATAAAAATAATCCATTGTTATTTTCAGGTCAAACAAAGAAAGAGGAAACAAAATTTTAGTGAACCTCAAGCTTGGTGGTTAATGATGTTTGGACAAGAATAATTATGTCAACACTGAACATCTATTCATCTAAAAATGTAATGCTGAGGAAGAAGAAGAGGGGAGGGTGGCACGTGAAAGCTCTATTCTCATTTATCAAAATAAAGCTTCAACAATTCTGAATATTGATGAACTTTGTTCACTTTATTTAGAATATGGAAATATAAAAATGACATAGGAGACCCCAGCTGCTCTGAGGAAGGGAATTGTGGCCAGTGGAGAGAAAGTAATAATAATTTTTCCCCATTATATACTCTTTCATTTGAGAAAAGTTTTTATTAATTACTTTTTGTACAATGATAGCATTGTGCTTAATTTGGTAATGTTAGTAGGTCTGAGGCATGGGGAACAGAATTAGTCATATTTAAAAAGTTTTAATTAGTTTTATACTTAATTTCAAATATAGTACACTTTCTCCTTACATGAGGACATGGGACAATTTACAATCAAAATTTTTATAAACTAGAGGGAAACACACAGGGCATCAAGATTCTCCTTCAACCTTATTTTATAAATAAGAAAATCCAAGCCACAAGTGAGACTGCCCTGGGTCATAGAGTTAATTAATGTCATTAATTCAGTCATTAAATTTATTTAATCATCACATAGTCAAATGACTACCTTAGGATGTGGAGTACCTAAAGGTGAAAAAGACCTTGTCCAGCCCTATAAGGATTTACATATCAGGAGTGAAGAACTGACATCTGCCCAAATAATTATAATAACAATTGTTATAATGTAAGAGTGACTAGAAAGTATACGGTATCATGAAGGATCCTAAGAGCTATAAAATCAAAGATGGGAGCTAAAACTTCGGAAAGGACAAATTTAGAATTGAGTAGTCGAGGCTGGGGAGGCTGGGAGAGAGTTAAAAATGCTTCTGAGCAGGAGGTAGATCTCGCTTCATTTGCTGCATCAACGAGGTAAATAACAGAGCTGGAGAGTTAGGCTGGGGTCACACTGGGGAAAACCTAGAGCACCCTACAAAGAAAGCTTGACTTCATTAAGTTAAAACAAAAATGAGTATCCACAGCGTCCTTACCGTCCTTCCATTAGAGGTGCGAATCTCCCCGGCGAAGCCAGCAGCAACGAGGCCTCCTCAGGCCCTGGCGCGCCGACGCCCCCCCACACACTCGCTGCAACCGCTGATTGGCTGCTGGTCCCGGCGTGTGGGCGGGCACTGGTCAGGCGCATGCGTGCGCACTCGGGCGTCCCCGGCGCTACCTGGTGCGGGAGATGTGAGGCTGGACGGCGAAGAGGCACCTCTGTGCAGAACCTGCTCCGGACCTGCAATGTGCTTCTCCCGGCTCAGCGTTCCCTCCAGCCTCCGGTCTCCAGACCCTCCTCAGCATTTTGAGTTTTCCGGAGTGGTGAGACGCTAGAGAAGAGATTTGTTGGTGAGGTAAGAAACAAAATGAACAACGAACATTCTGGAGAGAAGGGAATCCGGGGGAGGGAAGCCGCCATTTCCGGGTGGGCAAAAGTGGGGTAACAGCAGTGGGCGTCCCCTCTGGAGGAGGGAGTGGGGCACCGGGGTCGAGCCTTGTCTGCCGTTTGCTGTTAGCTCAGCACACCCCTACAGACCAGGCCTTGCACCCCGAATCTGAAGGAGTAAAGTGGGCACCAGAAGAGTAGGTTGTGGAGGTGGGCCCTGGTCTCAACTCTTCCATCCCACAGCCCAGCAATTTGGTGGGTGTGGTCATGGGGGAAGCAGCCCCGCACCCAATCCCAAGCCCCAAACCTTCTAAACCTTCAGGCCTCTCCCAGTCCCCTCCCCCACCACACTCCTGTTCCTGGATCACCCGAGCCCCTCCCCCACCCCAGGACCAGCCAATCCCCTCCCCCCACTCCAGTTCCCCACACCTGAGGCCTGGCTCTATACCTTTCCCCCACCCCAAGCCCAGCTCCTCCCCCACCTCAAGAGCAGCCTAGTCCCCTTTCCCCACCAGAAGCCCAGTTCCTCCCCCATCTCAGGAACATGCCAGCTCCTCCTCCCACCAGAAGCCCAGTTCCTCCACACCTTGTGGCCAGCCCTGTCCCCTCCCCCATCCCAGGCCCAGTTCCTCCTTCCCCTCATGACCAGCCCAGTCCCTTCTCCCCACCCCAGTTCCCCACACCTGAGGCCTGGACATGTACCCTCCCCCCACCCAAAGCCCAGCTCCTCTGCGACTTCAAAAGCAGCGTAGTCTCCTCTCCCCACCAAGTCCAGTTCCTTTCCCACCCCAGGACCAGCCACTTTACAGGCACCAGGCCAGGGCCCAATCCTGCCCTACCATCTTCACCCCTTCTTATCAACCCTCCCTCACCCCAAAGGCTTCCCCACACCACTTCCACCCATCAATCCCCTGGCCCCTCAGCCCATGAAAACAAACCCCTTTTGGGTTCCCTGATTGAGTCCATTAGAGATCTTCAAAATCCCGTGAGATTTTGTCCTATGAAGAACTAGAAACCAGGTTTGGTCAGACAAGGCCAACACTGGTAAGGATGTTTCTCTCCTGCTGAAGGATCATTTGCTGAGTCAGCACACTCCTTTCCTCTAGCTGCTGGAAAACTGAACGCTGTGATGAGAGGTACATGATTTGGATGAAAATCAGGTCTAAGGTCAAGCCCTGATTCTTCCGTTTTCGTGCAGAGAGACTTTGGGCTACACACTAGTTATCCTCTGGGGTCTCTGCTTCCCTTTGGTAGAAGGGGGATACCACAATGAAGGCAAAATGAAGTCACATCCTTCTCTCAGGGCAGCCCAGGACTTCTGCTTGGTAAAAGTATGACAGAGAACAATTGGCAGAAATGTGGGTGGAAGGACAGTGGTCAATTTGTTGGAGCATAAGGTGTGTCACTAAAATTCTCCCCTGGTTCAGCCAATAAGGAACTGGAGCTCGAATTGGAAGATAAAAAGGAAAGACACACTGAAAAGTCAGGACTAGCTTTCTAGTTTTCAGTTTCCTTACCCCATTGGTAGAAGTTATCCAGAGAGATCTTTGCTTCATAAATGGATGGGTTAAAGACACGGTCTCTTTGTTTGTAGAGAATCTTGGAAACTACTCTCTGACTTGGGTGGAAACAGGCCACTGAGACCATAGGAGACCCAAGAAACAAAGGTTTGGAAGATTCGAGGCAGGTCTGAGCTGGACCAGAGTGGGCAAAAGATGTCTTCAGGTAAGATGGCCCCTAAACCATCATTCCCTACACTGTGTCTACCTGCTGAGGCCCCTAGTAGGGGAAAGAGGAAGCAGGTGCACTTTTCTTGCTACCTCTTTGTGAGAAACAACCACAGAGTATAATGCTGCCTTTTCCAAAGCCACTGTGATATTCAGAACTACTGCTTAGGATGAAGGAGCAGAGCAGGAGTCAGACAACAAGACTCAAACTCCTGTTTGGGTTTCAAGCAGGGGATAATGTGTGAGCTCCATTATCAGAGTACAGGGTCCTGCCCACTCCATCTCAGGCCTACATTCCCCATTTCCCAGAAAAGCACAAAGGAGGAAAGTGGGCATGAAGAAAAGGATGAAGATATCCCAGAGGAAGTGACTCTAGAAAGAAACATCACATTAAAAGAACCCTCAGATATTATGCAATGTCAAATGGGAAAGGAAGCTGATCCAAACTTAGAGAGGAGTGAGACACACTTTCTAATCTAACCAGTATGGTCAGTTTTTATAAACAGCATAATTACATGGAACCTAGAATAAGGAATGATTGTTATTTTGTACGGGTTAATGTAATACCCTGATACATCCCAGAGTATTTTGGGCAGGAAATAATAATGTATTTGCAAAGTCCCCTTGAGGTACTCAGAGAAAGTATAGAAGTACTGAACTCTCTCACCTGGGGAATTCCTGATATTCTCACAAATATTGGATACTCCCCATTTAATAAGTCAAGCCCTCAATCTTGGAGTTTGCCCATATGAAACTTATTCTTGCAAAGGAAAAGCTAAGCCTATTTATAATTATGCTAAGGGCCACCCCCAGAGAAAATCTTTTGTTACTCATATGTGGCCTCTCTCAACCAGCTCTGCAATTAAACTCACTACCCTCCTCCCTATGTGTACATGAGTCTTAGGGTGAGTTTGGCACTACCATCGTGGGATTGACAATGACACATTTTTGACAAAAAGGGGGAAAAGAAATGAAACAACATAATGTATCAGTAGCTAAAAGATTTCAAATAGAGGTGAGAGGTCATTCAGGAGGTTATTCTTAGGCATTATGTTGATTTTCTTTTTTAGTTTCTAGTATAGTAGAATAGCTAGAAGAAAATACCTGAATTTTCTGGACTGTCATCCAGTACACTTGATCCTTGATGATAAGTGTAGAACTATATCACGTTTATCATGTGACCATGTGATTTTGAAAACCTTTTGAATGACACTCCCTTTACCCAGTGTAGAGGCAAAAGACTAATAATATATGTATATATATATATATATGTGTGTGTGTATATATATATATATATATATATATATATATAATGGGGAATGAAAAGAGTAATTATATACATATATATATAATAGGGGAATGAAGGGTATGGGATGGTTTTGGTGTTTTTTTTCATTTTTATTTTTTTCATTATTTTGGAGTAATGAAAATGTTCTAAAATTTTGGCGATGAACATACAACTATATGTTGATACTGTGAACCCCTGATAGTATACTTTGGATGGATTATATGGTGCGTGAATATATCTTAATAAAATTTCATTTAAAAAATCAATTCACCAAAGATCTGAGGTTCTAGTTCTGAGCTCTCAACTCAATTCCATTGATCAATGTCCATCTTTGTACCAGTACCATGCTGTTTTGACCACTGTGGCTTGACAGTATGCTTTAAAGCCAGGAAGGCTGATATCTCCAATTTCATTGTTCTTTTTCAAGAAGGTTTTAGCTATTTGATGCCCCTTACCCTTCCAAATAAAACTGATCATTTGCTTCTCCATGTCTGCAAAGTAGTCTGTGGGAAATTTGATTGGTATTATATTGAATCTGTACATCAGTTTGGGTAAAATTCAAGTCTTAATAGCATTAAGCCTGCTGATCCCTGAACATGGAATGTTTTTCAGTTGGTTCAGGTCTTCTTTGATTTATTTTAGCAAGTATTTTTTCTGATAAATTTAACTTTATTTGATGCCTACAGGTATCAATAGTTTCCTCTTTTTTTTTTTAAAGTTGTGGAACATAATTATATAGAATTGATAACTTTCCAAGTAAAGTTTAACTAGTAGTTAGCAAATTTCAAAGAATGTCATGGATTGCAGATCCACATTTTCAGTTATTTCTTTATTGTGAACTGTAACATATATGCCAAAGGTGACAACTTTCAAAGTAGGAATTAACGATTAGTTATATAGGAAATTTCCAAGAATGTTGTGGGTTATAGTTCCATACGTACAGTTATTTTCTTATTGGGAAATATGGCATATATTCAGAAAGGTGATAGCTTTCAAATTACAATACAAGTAGGTATATAGTAAATTTCAAAGAATGTTATGGAAGTCAGTTCTATCATTTCAGTTTTTGTGGCTAGTTATTGTAACTATTGAGTTACTATAGAGTTACTATTGTAATTCTAGCAACTAAGAAAAATAAACTTCTATAGAGATTCAGTACTCTTAATCCTTTATTCAATTCTGTCTTATCTATTGCTGCCCCTTCCTCTAATATAATCACTTTCCCAATCTTCAGGGATGTGTAGGCAGTACCACCCTAACTTGTTCATGTTGAAAAGTTTTGTCAACATTATAGGAAAAAGGGGTGCAACTGGTGGATTTTCTTGAAGAGGTGGTTGCCTCTGTGTTTTGGGACTTAGTTGGCATAGGAGCTTACTGGAGGATTTAAGTTTCTGAAGAATAAACTTAGTGAGTGAAACTATTATAGACTCTCAGATAGGGACCTGGGTATTTTTTAGTGTTTTCAAGAAGATGGTTTACTGTGGCCGTTTGAGATATGTAGCTGAAGTTTGCATAGGAGTGAACTCCAGGATATCCCATCAACTCTATTTGAAATGCCTTAGCCACTGAAAGCTTATTGTGTTACCTTTCTTTTCTCTCTTTTTGTCAAAAAGGTATTCCCAATTCTCGATGCCAGGGTCAGGCTCATTTCTGGAATCCATGTCCCATGTTGCCAGGGAGACACTCATTTAGGGGTCCTGTCCCATGTCGTGGGGAGGGTGATGAATTTATTTGCAGAGTTGGGCTTAGAGAAAGTCCACATTTGCGTAAGAAAAGAGGTTCTCTGGAGGGGACTGCTTGCCATAATTATAGGTGGGCTTAGCCTCCCCTGTATAAAGAGCAAGCCTCAAGATCAAGGACTTGAGTTATAAAGTAGGGAGTTCCCAAGATCACACGGAATATGTTTTTTTTTATTTTGAAATAAATTCAAAGTTATGGGAACAGATGCAAAAACAATACTAACCCCATACAAAGAATTCCATCATACCCTGACCCCTGTCCCCGATAGCTCAATCCACCAACTTCAACATGCTGTCACATCGCTATTTCTTTCCCTCCCTATCATCCATCATCTATTGCTCTGTCTTCTGAGCATATGAGCACTAGCTGCACACATCCTTGAACATTCAATATAAGTCATGTATACACTTCCCATGAACAAGAACATTCTTTTATGCAATCCCATTAAGTGCAGCTAAGAAGTACAAGAGATTCAACAATGACACAAAGCTTACATTCTGTATTTCCTTTTCCTTATGTCTCAACTGTGTCCATTTGAGCCACCTGTCCTCCATCCTCCAATTCCATCCTTGGCATTCAATTGTCATCTATTTAGACTGTCTTTTTTTTTTTTTTTTCCAGTTGTGGAAGCATATATACAGCCTAAATCTTCTCATTCCACCCCCTCCCTAGCCTTCCATTACTGGAATTAATCACATTTAGAATGTTGTAATGCTCTTTCCCACCATCCATTACTAGAAATTTCCCTTCACCTCAAACAGCAACCCTACACTCATTTCTTAACTCCCCAGTGCCCCTTCCCCCATTTCTCTTAACCCATACTCTTCTTTTCATTTCTATGATTATATTCTCTGATAATTTCTTTGTGTTTACTGTGGGGTTTAAATTAACCTCTTAAATCCATAACAATCTTGTTTTTCTTTGATACCACCCTCACTTCAATAGGACACATAAACTATGTTCCTATACTCCTCCATTCCCCCACCTTTATATAGTTGTCTAAAATTACATATTTTACATTGAGTTCAAAACCAATGATTTGTCATTAGAGTTTGTGTATTTTATATCATGTAGGAAGTAAATAGTTGAGTTACAGTTCAAAAATTATTGACTTCTATTTGTATTCCATTGTGATTGGAGAATGTGCTTTGAGTATATTCAATTTTTTTTTTTTTTTTAATTTCCTGAGGTTTGTTTTACGTCCCAGCTTATGGTCCCTTCTGGAGAAAGAGCTGTGATCACTAGAGAAAAATGAGTGTCCTGGTGATTTGGGATGTAAGGTACTATATATATCTGTTAAAATTCTCTGTATCTCTTTCTCCTTTCTCTGTTTCTTTGCTGGTGGGGCTCCCTTTAGAATCTGAAGTAGGGCAGGTCTTTTATTGGCAAACTCACTCAGCATTTGTTTGTGAAAAATTTAAGCTCTCCCTCAAATTTGAAGGAGAGTTTTGCTGGATAAAGTATTCTTGGTTGCAAATTTTTCTCACTTAGAATTTTAAATATGTCATGCCACTGCCTTCTCACCTCCATGGTGGCCCCTGAGTAGTCACAACTTAGTCTTAGTTGTTTGCATTGTGTGTGGTGAATTGTTTTTCTCTTGCTGCTTTCAGAACTTGCTCCTTCTCGTCAGTATTTGAGAGTCTGAACAGAATATGTCTCAGAGTGGGTTTATTTGGATTTATTCTATTTGGAGATTGCTGGGCATTTATGCTTTGTGTATTTATATTGTGTATAATGTTTGGGAAGATAAATACCCTTGGCTGTGCATTGGCCCAAGTTTCTTTTCATTTGTATAGATGCAATCTGTATATTTTAGGAAGAGTGTTTAGCCCTCCTGGCTCACAGTATGACTATGGCCTCTGCTGGGGCTCAGGCATGCAGATTCCAAGAAACTGCTTGATATCAATTAATCTGTGGGCACCTGTGATGAGGTCGACCAGTCAACAAGTCCTACATGACAGGAGGTTTGTTTCCCCTCTTGTGTGGTAGCCTTGATTTCTTGCTGTATTTTGTTTCTGCCCAGGATTTGTGTAAAGGCATATATACTGAGACACTTTGAAGAGGGTCCATTGATGCAGGCTCGAAATGGTGATGATTTTTTGGTGTTAGCTTTCAGTGTTTTCTAGGCTTAATTTTGGAGAGGAGAGGGGACTTTCGGAGGGCAGGGATGATGGAGTCACCTGAATACGGTTTGAACCTCGGTCCATCAATTGTAGCCCTAATGGATTCCCTGCCCCAGGGGTACAGAATCCCTTGTCCCTGACACTCCAAGGAATCCCTTGGAGCTGTGAAAACCCACAGTTTATCCCACATTAAACATGTTGCTGACCTTGGGAGACAGGATACCCTGATTGGGCACAATGTATGTCCAGCCTCGAAGTGAAATTTAGTAGTAATCAAAATTCAAGGAAGACTTCCCTGACCCGTTTGATCCCAAATGATGTGCTGATGCCAAAGAGAGTAGCTTCAGGGGGTCCTGATCCTGCCCATTCTTCCCAAATCCTCTGAAAGGCAGGTTCTTGTAAGTTCGCCCTCCTCTGAGTTTCTCCCTTCAAGAGGAGGGCAAACACTACCCATGAAATGTATTTATTTTATTGTTTACAACATATTAACATTTCCTTAAGTGTCTGTTCTTAGGAAATCTTTTTTTCTGAGCTATTGAAATTAATGCATAATCAAAATGTGTGAATCTTTTTCTATAGTTCTAGCATTTCCTTTAAGATCACTTCCTCTTATATATTAAGAGAAATATTCTCACATTAGGGATTTAACCTTGTTGTACTGCTAGTAACTTTAGGCATAAGCTTTACCAAACCAGTAACACCATTAATGCCCTTTGTTACACACCAATCCTGAAAATCAAAGATGATGATAGAAATGAAGGGAAAGGGTTAAACACCAATAACCAGTCTAGATTCATGTCATATATTGTATTCTCTGGTTGGGTATATATTCATCTTATTCTGAATATCTATAATTAAGTAAACAGGTATATTTTCCTTAAGGTGTCATATTTGAAGACGGGGAGGTCAGCATTTGAGAGAATGTTCCTCCATTAGATTTATTCTGCATTTCCTCTTGTTAATTTAGAGTTTGCGGATTTTTTGACGGATGCTAGAAATGTATTGATCCATTATGTGATTGATTATTAATGTTGATGTTTTTTCTAATTTTTATTTCAGTATATCAAATTTTTAAGATAATCTAATTTGAAAAATACACACACACCAAGAAAAAATAATCTAACACATATGGCAAATTGAAAAAAGCAAAAATTAAGAAATCATATTACCTCAAGTAACTAATTTCCTTCAGCATATTGCTCCTGGCTTGCATTAATGTGGTGTCTTCAGGACATTTGCTGATAAACATTTCTCATATTCTTAATTGTAGTGTTAGTTGAGGACATATAATTTCGTTCCGGTAATGTCTTTTGGTGCACACTCCTCTGTTACTCATTTTCCTGTTGTTTCTTTTAGATATGTGTATATCCACTGTTTCATTTCCAGCATTTGCACTATCAGATGTAGATTTCTCAGTGGAACGTGATGTGCAGAATCTGCTGTGGTCAACACCAACAGGTAAACATTCTTTCCATCACTCCAAGGTAGATTTCCTTACCCATTAGCTGTCACATAACCTTTGGGAAAAACCAGCACAAAGAAATCTCCTAAGGTAACCTTCAGTTCCGACAGAAACTGGGTAGAAAACAGAGGCAGACCAGGTTCACAAAGTGGCCTAGATTTCAGGTGGTTCCTCCAAATGGGAATTCACACACTCCCTGCCCCTCCTCCCCTACACATCACAATGAGCAGTGGGTTGCTAAGAGTCAGGCCTCAAATACAATGTCTCTTTCTGGGTTCCGAATATTGAAAGGGTACCAAACCTACATAGAAATTGGTAGAAGGAATTTCGCCCCTACCATCTGAAGTAGCTTTGTAGACATGATTTTGTAGCCCACAAGATCCACTACACCCCTGAGATTTGGGGAAGTTTTGGCTCTCCCAAGTGTTCCATGGGCTTCCTTGTTTGTTTGGCTGTTTGGGGCTTAAAGATAAGTACCCTTGGCCATCTTTTGCCCAAATCTCTTTTCATTTTTGCAGCAGCTATCTGTAGATTGGAGGATGGGCCCTTAGCATCCCTGGTTCACAGTGTTACCAGGGCCCATGATGAGGCTCGGGCATGCCCATTCCAAGAAACCGCTTGGTATCAAGGAAGCTATGGGTGCCTGAGATGAGTCAGACCAGTCAACAAGTTCTACTTCATAGGACGTTTGTTGTCCCTGTTGTGTGATTGCCTTGATTTCTTGCTGTATTTTGTGCCCACCCAGGATGTGTGTAATGGCAACAAACCTTAGACACTTTCAAGGCCATCCATTGATGCAGGACCGAAGTGGTGATGATTTTTGGTATTACCTTTCCGGGTTTCATAGGGTTAATTTGGGAGATGAGAGGGTAGAAGGCAGGGATGATGGAGTCAACTGAATATTTTTTTAATCTCGGTCCAACAATTCCCATAGCTTTAATGGATTCTCTGCCCTGGGGGCCAGACTCCCTTGAACTGACACTCCAAGGGATCCCCTGGAAACTGTGAAAGCCCACCCTTCATCCCCCTTTCAGATGGTCCTGACCTTGGGAGAGAGAATACCCTGATTGGGCACTATATATGTTCAGCATCGAATTGAAATTTAGTAACAATGTAAATTCATGGAAGAACTCCCCGACCTGTCTGATCCCAAGTGTGCTGATGCCAAAGAGAGTAGCTTCTGGTGGCAATGATCCCACCAGTTCTCCCCAAATCCTCTAAACTGCCATTTCTTGTAAGTTCACCCTGCTCTGACTTGCTTCCTTCAAGCGGAGGGCAGCCACTACCTGTGAAATGTATGTATTTTATGTTTTACACCATAATTAACTTTTCCTTTATTTTCTGTTGTGACATAAGCTTTTTTTCTCACCTGTAGAAATTAATGTATGAATAAAATGTGTCAGTCTTTTTCTTTGCTTCTAGCTTTTGTTTTAAGATGAAACACATTCTCTTATATATTCAAAGCAATATACCCACAGTAGGGAATTAACTTTGGTGTATGGCTACTATGTCATTTTAGGCATAATCTATACCCAACCAATAACACCATTGCTATCCTCTTTAAAAAAGAAATCCTAAATAGCAAAGATGGTGATGGAAATGAAGGAAGAAAGAAGAAACACCGACAGTCTAGATTCATATCTTATATTGTATTTTCTGGTCAGGCATATATTGATCTTATTCTAAATATATATATTTAAATAAGTAGATATATTTACCTTAAGCTTGTCATACTTGAAGACGGGTGTAACCATTTGAGAGAATGTTCCTATGTTTGCATTCATTAAGTGTTTCCTCTTGGTAATTTAGAGTTTGTGGTTTTTAGGATAGATGGCATAAAAGTATTAATTCATCATGTGATTATTTATTAATTATGTTTTTTCTAATTTCTATTTCATTTTATCTAATGTTTAAGTTAATCTAAATTGAAAGCCAACACACACACTAAGAAAAAATAAGCTAAGAGAGATTTCCAATTGATAAAAGCAAAAGTTTAAGAAATCGTATTACCTCAAGTAACTACTTTCCTTCAGCATATTGGTCCTGGCTTGCATTAATGTGGTATATTCAGGGCACTGGATGAAAAACATTTCTCATATTCCAAGCTGCAGTGGTAATTCAGGCCATAGATTTTCATACCAGTCACGTATTTTGGTGCAGGCTCCTATGTCACATATTTTCCTCTCATTTCTTTTAGATACATGTATATACACTGCTTCATTTCCAAGTTTTGCACTATCAGAGAGATTTCTCAGCTGAACATGATGTGCAGAATCTGCTCTTGTCAGCACCAACAGGTAAACATACTTTCCATCCCTCCAAATAAGATTTCCTTACCCATAAGCTGTCAAATAAACATTGGGCAAAACCAGCACAAAGAAACCTCCTGAAGTAAACTTCAATTCCACTAGAACCTGGGAAGAAAACAGAGGCAGACCAGGTTCACAAAGTGGCCTAGATTTCAGGTGGTTCCTTGAAATGTGCATTTGCCCAAGCCCTGCCCCTCCCCCCACATACCTCACAATGAGCACTGGGTAGCTAAGAGACAGGCCTCAAATAGAGTGTCTATTCCTTGGGTCTGAAAATTTAAAGGGCACCAAAGCTGGGTAGGAATTCTTAGGAGGAATTGTGGCCCTTACCATCTGAAGTAGCTGTGTAGGCAGGCTTTTGAGGCCCAAAGGATGAACAGCACCCCTGAGGTTTGATGTGGTTTTGGCCCTCCCAAATGTTCCAGGGAGCTTCCTGGTTTGTTTGGCTGCTTGGTGCTTAAAGATAAATACCCTTGGCCATGTTTTGCCCCAAGTTTCTTTTGATTTTTGCAGAAGTAATCTGTAGATTTGAGGATGGGCTCTTAGCATCCCTAGTTCACATTGTTACCAGGGCCTATGATGGGGCTCGGGCATGCACATTCCAAGAAACTGCTTGATATCAAGGAAGCTATGGGCACCTGGGATGAGTCGGACCAGTCAACAAGTACTGTGAATATGTAAGAGAAGTGTTTGATCTTAAAGGAAGTGCTAGAAGCTTAGAAAAATGTTGACAGGTTTTGTATATGCATTAATTTCAATGGTTGAGAAAAAAAGACTTCCTAACTTCAGAAATTAAAGGAAACATTAATATGGTGTAAAAAATAAAATGGATACATTTCACAGGTAGTGTTTGCCCTCCTCTTGAAGGGAGAAAGTCAGAGCAGTGTGAACTCACAAGGACCTGCATTTGAGAGGATTTGGGAAGAATGAGTAGAATCAGTGCCACCTGAAGCTACTCTCTTTGGCATCAGCACATTTGGGATCAGAGGGGTCAGGGAAGTCTTCCTTGAGTTTCCATTCTTACTAAATTTCACTTCGAGGCTGATCATACACTGTGCACAATCAGGGTATTCTGATGGTATCTCATTGTGGTCTTAATTTGCATCTCTCTAATAGCTAGTGAAGATGAACATTTTTTCATGTGTTTCTTGGCCACTTGTATTTCCTCTTCAGGGAACTGTCTTTTCATATCTTTTGCCCATTTTATAATTGGGCTGTCTGAACTATCGTCGTTGAGTTGTAGGATTTCTATATATATGCAAGATATCAGTCTTTTGTCAGTTACATGGTTTCCAAAAATTTTTTCCCATTGAGTTGGCTGCCTCTTTACCTTTTTGACAAATTCCTTTGAGGTACAGAAACTTCTAAGCTTAAGGAGTTCCCATTTATCTATTTTTTCTTTTGTTGCTTGTTCTTTGGGTATAAAGTCTAGGAAGTGGCCGCCTAATACAAGGTCTTGAAGATGTTTTCCTACATTATCTTCTAGGGGTTTTATGGTACTTTCTTTTATATTGAGATCTTTGGTCCATTTTGAGTTAATTTTTGTGTAGGGTGTGAGGTAGGGGTCCTCTTCCATTCTTTTGGATATGGATATCCAACTCTCCCAGCCCCATTTGTTGAAAAGACCATTATGACCCAGTTCAGTGACTTTGGGGGCCTTATTAAAGATTAGTCAGCCATAGATCTGGGGGTCTATCTCTGAATTCTCAATTCAATTCCATTGATCTATATGTCTATCTTTGTGCCAGTACCATGCTGTTTTGACAACTGTGGCTTTATAATAAGCTTCAAAGTCAGGGAGTGTAAGTCCTCCCACTTTTGTTTTTCTTTTTAGAGTGTCGTTAGCAATTCAAGGCATTTTCCCTTTCCAAATAAATTTGATAACTAGCTTTTCCAAGTCTGCAACCTCCTATCAAGTAGAATTGTTGACCAGTCTGACTCATCCAGGTGCCCATAACTTCCTTGATACCAAGCAGTTTCTTTGAATGTGCATGCCCAAGCCCCCTCATGGGCCCTGGTCACACTGTGAACCAGGTATGCTAAGCTCCCATCCTCAAATCTACAGATTGCTGCTCCAGAAATGAAAAGAAATGTGGCCCAAAACATGTCCAAGGGTATTTATCCTAAAGCCCCAAGCAGCCAAACATACCAGGAAGCCCCCTGGGATATTTGGGAGAGCCAAATTCTCACCCAAAATCAGGGGTGTAGGTGATCCTGTGGGCTACAAAAGCATGCCTAAACAGTTACTTCAGATGGCCGGGGCCACAATTCCTTCTACCAATTTCTCCCCAGGTTTAGTGCCCTTTCCATTTTCAGACCCCAGAAAGAGACATTGTATTGGAGACCTGTACTCTTAGCAACCCAGCGCTCAATGTCAGATATGTGGGGGGAGGGGCAGGGCATGGGCAAATGTGCATTGGAAGGAACCAACTGAAATCAAGGCCCGTTTTTGAACCTGGTCTGCCTCTGTTTATTTCACAGGTTCTAGCGGAATTGAAGTTTACTTTAGGTTTCTTTGCGCTGCCTTTTCCCATTGTCTATTTGACAGCTAATGGGTAAGGAAACCTTATCTGGAGTGATGGAAAGAATGTTTACCTGTTGATGTTGACCATAGTAGATTCTGCACATCTTGTTCAGCTGAGAAATCTATATCCGAAAGTGCAAATGTTGGAAATGTAGCAGTGTATGTATATGTACCTAAAAGAAACGACAAGAAAATAAAAACATAGGAGTGTTCACCAAAAGACATGACTAGAATGAAAATCTATGGCCTGAATTAACACTACAGTTTAGAATACGAGAAATGTTGTTTCATCAGATGACCTGAAGATACAACATTAATGCAAGCCAGGAGCAATATGCCATAGGAAAGTAGTTACTGGAGGTAATATGGTTTCCTAAACTTTTGTTTTTCTCAATTGGAAATAGGTGTTAGATTTTTTTTTCTTGGTGTATGTTGGCTTTCAATTTAGATTAACCTAAAGATTAGAGACAGTGAAATAAAAATTAGAAACAACATCAACATTAATAAATAATCACCTGGTGGATTAATACTTTTATGCCAACCGTCCAAAAATCTGCTAATACTAAATGACCAAGAGGAGACACTGAATAAATGAAAATTGAGAAGCATTCAGTCAAATGATTACATCCCTGTGTTCAAATATGACAAGCTTAAGGAAAATATAAATATTTGTTAAATATAGGTATTCAGAATAAGATGAATAGATACCTGACCAGAAAATATATAATAAGAATCTAGATTGGTTATAGGCATTTTTTCTTTCTTCCTTCATTTATATCATTGTGTTTGATATTTAGGATTTGTTTGTTAAAAAGAGCATTAATGGTGTTACTGGTCTCTTAAGCATTAGGCCTAAAATGATATACTAGCAGGACACTGAAGCTGAATCCCTAATGTGGGAATATTTCTGTGAATATATAAGAGAATGTGTTTGATCTTAAATGAAATCCTACAAGCATAGAGAAAGATTGACACATTTTGTTTACGCATTAATTTCAATGGCTGATAAAAAAAGATTTCTTAACCAAAAATAAAGTAAATGTTAATATGGTGTAAAAAAGTATAATAAATCCATTTAACAGGCAGTGGTTGCCCTCCTCTTGAAGGGAGAAAGAGCGGGGTGAACTTACAAGGACCTGCCTTTCAGAGGATTTGGGAAGAATGGGCAGGATCAGTGCCACCTGAAGCTACTCTCTTTGGCATCAGCACATTTGGGATCTGATGGGACAGGGAAGTCTTCCTTGAATTTCCTTTGCTAATAAGTTTCATTTTGAGGCTGAACATACATTGTGCCCAGTGTATTCTGTTTCCCAAGTTCAGCACCGGATTTAAGGTGGATGAGTGGTGGGATTTCACAGTTTCCAGGGGAACCCTCAGAGTATCAGGGACAAGGGCACCTGCTCCCAGGGCAGAGAATCCCCTTAGGGCTATGGGAATTCTTGGACCCAGCTTCAAAGAATATTCAGTGGGCTCCTTCATTCCTGCTTTCTGAAAGTAACCTCTCACCTCCCAAAATCAGCCTCCAACACACTGAATGCTAACACAACATAGATCATCACCATTTTGGACCTGCATCAATGGACTGCCTTGAAAGTGTCTCAGCATTTATGCTATTACACAGATGACTGGCAGGCACAAAATAAACATAACAGGGGAAACAAACCTCCTATCAAATAGAACTTGTTGACAGTGCCGACTCATCCCAGGTGCCCATAGCTTCCTTGATATCAGGGGCTTCTTGGAATGTGCATGCTGGAGCCCCATCATGGGCCCCAGTCACACGGACAACCAGGGATGCTAAGTGTCCAGTCTCAGATGTACAGACTGCTTCTGTGAAACTGAGAAAAACCTGGGGTAGCTGACAGAGGTGTTACAGACACTATTAGTGTTTTCCTCAAAAAGGTATCTACCTCTTGATTCCTTAATTGGACATCTTCATGGCAATAGAACTGTAAATTTGTGAGCTAATAAACCCCCATTGTAAAAGCCAATCCATTTCTGGCAGCTTTAGTAAACTGGAACAGAATATGATAGTCATTAACTCACTCTACCATAAAACATCTACAGGCAGAAAATTACAAAAACAGCCATTCTGGGCCCCTGTTGACCAGAGAAGATCCTCTGCATTATGTAAAGAAGACCTAGATAGAAAAGCAATAAAACTTTGAGAAACTGGGGTCATTGTACTCAATCTTGACCGTCGTGTTCCGGTTTGCTAATGCTGCTTTTTCGTGAAACACTAGAAATAGATAGGCTTTCATAAAGGGGGTTTATTTGGTACGAAGTTTCAATCTTAAGGCCTTAAAATGTCCAAGATAAGGCATCAACAATTGAGTACCTTCATTGGAGAATGACCATTGGTGTCCAGAAAACCTGTGTTAGCTAGGAAGGCATGTGACTGTTGTCTGCTTGCTCCCAGGTTGTGGTTACTCAGTTACAGTCTTTAGGCCATAAAGTGTCTAAGGTAATGCATCAACCATTGAGTACCTTCACTTAAGGATGGCCAATCGTGTCAGGAAAACCTCTGTTAGCTGGGAAGACACATATGTGGCATCTGCTCCAGAGTTCTGGTTTCAAAATGGCTTTCTCCCAGGACATTTCTCTCTAGGCTGCAGCATCCTGGGCCTGTGTAGCTATTTTTAAAGTACTCCAGTGATTCAATAACAATCCATGGTGAATGGGTGGAGCCACACCTCCATAGAAGCATTTGATCAAGAGTTCACACCCTAATCAAAGGTGTCACTCACAGTTGGGTGGGTCACATCTCCATGGAAACACTCAATCACAAGTTTCCAACCTAATCAACACCAATACGTCTGCCACCACAGGACTGCATCAAAAATAATGGCATTTGGGGGGACATAATACATGCAAACTGGCACAGATGTCAGTTCTACCAAAACTGATATACAGATTCAATGCAATTCCAATGATCTACTTTGCAGACTTGGAAAAACTAGTTATCAAATTTATTTGGAAGGGAAATAGGCCTCAAATTGTCAAAAACTTCCTGAAAAAGAACAACAAATTAGGATGATGTAAATTTCCAGACTTTGAAACCCATGATAAAGCCACAGCAGTCAAAACAGCATGGTATTGACACAAACGTAGACATATTGAACAATGGAATCAAACTGAGAGTTCACAAACAGACCTCCAGATCTAAGGTTGACTAATTTTTTATAAAGCCATGAAATCCACTGAACTGAAGTTGGAACAGTCTCTTCAACAATTGGGGCTGGGAGAACTAGATATCCATATCCAAAAAGAAATGAAAGAGGGACTCTGCCTCACAACGTATAGAAAAATTAACTCAAAGTCGAACAAAGACCTCAATATAAGAGGTAGCAAAATAAAACCCTTAGAAGATAACATAGGGAAACATCTTCAAGACCTAGAAATAGAAGGTAGCTTCTTAGACCTTATACTCAAAGAACAAGCAAAAAGTAAAAATACATAAATGGGAACTCCTCAAAATCAAAAGCTTCTGTGCCTTAAAAGACCTTGTCAAAAAGGTGAAGAGGCAACGAACTCAATGGGAGAAAACATCTGGAAACCATTTATCTGGTAAGAGACTCATTTCCTGCATATATTATGAAATTACAATTCAAGAATATTAAAAACAGCCCAATTATAAAATGGGCAAAAGATATGAAAAGCCATTTTTCCAAAGAGGAAATACAAATGGCTAAAAAACACATGAAAACATCTTCATCTTCAGTAGCTGTTATGGAAATGCAAATCAAAACCACAATGAAATACCATCTCAAACCAATAAGAATGTTTGTCATTAAACAGGGAACAACAAATGCTGGAGAGGATGTGGAGAAATTGGAGAAACTGCTGGTGGGAATGTATCATGGTACTGCTACTGTGAAAGCAAGTTTGGCGGTTCTCAGAAAACTAGACATCAAATTACCCAATGATCTGGCAATTCTGCTTTTTGGTATTTACCCAGAAGATCTGAGAGCAGTGACACAAACATACATTTGTACACCAATGTTAATAGTGGCACTGTTCACAATTGCTAAGAGGTAGAAAAATCCAAGTATCCTTCAACAGACAAGTGGATAAACTATGTGTATATACACATGATGGAATACTATGCCACAGCAAGAAGGAACAAGGTCCTGAAACATACGGAAACATGGATGAACCCTGCAGATATAACATTGTGGAAATAAGTCAGACACAAACAGATATTATATGTTAGCACTACTATAAACTCCTTGAACAATGTAATATCAATGTCTTAAACTGTAGAATACTAGGTACCTAGAGATAGAAGTTAGTGACGGGAAAGATAACCTAATGTGTTCTAATTATTACAGAGGGTGAATTTAAAAGTATGGGAATGAATAGGGATGATGATTGTTAATAGGATTATAAGCATCAGAACTGCATTGAAGGTGAACAGAATTGAAAGGGGTTGTTTACAGGCATGTATCCCACAGATCAGCACTACAAACATAGGTGCTTGCATGATATATTTCTAAACAATCACATTGGTACAGACAGTTGACAACAGAGTGGTATATGGGAAAAATCTACCTATTGCTTTTTAGGTACCATAATTAAAAAGAATACCACAGCAACACTAGGTTCAAATCATTAAGGGCTGAAAAGAGCTATAGAGTGCTTTTTGTTCTGAGAACTGCTTAAAATGGAGATTGGTGAGGATTGTACAACTAAGTGATGATGTGACATATTGATTACTGTAGACAAAACATATGCCATGTGAACTTGGGAACCCCCTACTTTATAACGCAAGTCCTTGATCTTGAGGCTTGCTCTTGTGAAACTTATGGTTATACAGGAGAGGCTAAGCCCACCTATAATTATGGCTAGCAGTCCCCTCCAGAGAACCTCTTTTGTTGCTCAAATGTGGACTTTCTCTCTCTAAGCCCAACTCTGCAAATAAATTCGTCACCCTCCCCATGACATGGGATAGGACCCCTAAGTGAGTGTCTCCCTGGCAACATGGGACATGGATTCCAGAAATGAGCCTGACCCTGGCATCAAGGATTGGGAATTCCTTTTTGACAAAAAGGGGGAAAAGAAAGGTAACACAATAAGTTTTCAGTGGCTAAGAGATTTCAAATAGAGTTGGCGGGATGTACTGGAGGTCACTCCTATGCAAACTTCAGCTACATATCCCCAAATGACCACAGTAAACCATCTTCCTGAAAACCCTAAAAAATACCCAGGTCCCTATCTAAGACTATAATAGTCTCACTCACTGAGTTCATTCTTCAGAAACTTAAATCCTCCAGTAAGCTCCTATGCCAAATAAGTCCCAAAACACAGAGACAACCACCTCTTCAAGAAAATCCACCAGTTGCATCCCTTTTTCCTATAATGTTGACACACCTTTTCAACATGAACAAGTTAGGGTGGTACTGCCTAGAATCCCTGAAGACTGGGAAAGTGATTATATTAGAGAAAGGGGTAGCAATAGATAGGACAGAATTTAATAAAGATTAAGAATACCTCTCACCACAGCATTCAGTTTTCCAGCAGCTACAGGAAAGGAGTGTGCCAACTCAGCAAATTCCCCTTCAGCAGGAGAGAAACATCCTTACCAGTGTTGGCCTTGTCTGACCAAACTTGGTTTCTAGTTCTTTACAGGGCAAAATCTCGTGAGATCTTGAAGATCTCTAATGGACTTGATCAGGGAACCCAAAAGGGGGTTGTTTTCATGGGTTGGGGGGCCAGGGGATTGATGGGTGGAAGTGGTGTGGGGGAGCCTTTGGGGTGAGGGAGGGTTGATAAGGGGTGAAGATAGTAGGGCAGGATTGGGCCCTGGCCTGGGCCCTGTAAAGGGGCTGGTCCTGGGGTTGAAGTGGGTCCCCTCCCTGTAATCTGTAACCTGTGGGTCCACCTCCCCCTTCAGTCTGTAAAGTAAAAATGTGTAAGCAGCATTGAGCCATGAGGAGGAGGGAGTGAAACTGTATCGTTTAAAGGAAGTGAAACTGCGGTTGTACGCATCAGCCAAGCATAACCCTTTAACAATCGATAACAGCACCAGTTCCAAGTGAAACTTTTTGTGATATTTTTCTTAGCTAAACCTTGCTAAATTGTCTTTTGTAACCAACAGCTAACTGCCAACTCTGCTTCTGTTAAAATAGCTTGCTTGCACTTCCAGGATATGGTTTCTGTCTATATAAGGCACCAGCACACACAGGTTGGGGCTGCTCACTGAATTCCCTGTGCGGAGAGAGTCAAGCTGAGCAGTCGCTGGCCGGCTAATAAAGGCTCTTTAAATTCTATTTAGCTGTCTCGAACTTTAACTCGTGGGCACCGCAACAGGGTGGGAAAAGAACTGGGCTTGGTGGAGTGAGGGGATTGGGCTGTCTGTCCATAAGGTGTGGAGGAACTGGGCTTCTGGTGGGAGGAGGAGCTGGCATGTTCCTGAGGTGGGAGATGAACTGGGCTTCTGGTGGGGGGAGGGGATTGGCTGGTCCTGGGGTGGGGGAGGGGCTGGGGTGGTGGAGGAACAGGAGTGTGGTGGGGGAGGGGACTAGGAGAGTTCTGAGGGTTGGGAGTTGTGGGGCTTGGGGTTGGGTGGTAGGGCTGCTTCCCCCATGACTACATCCACCAAACTGCAGGGCTGTGGGATGGAAGAGTTGAGACCAGGGCCCACCTCTGGAACCTACTCTTCTGGTGCCCACTTTACCCCTTCAGATTCGGGGTGCAAGGCCTGGTCTGTAGGGGTGTGCTGAGCTCAACAGCAAACGGTGGGAGAGGCTTGACCCTGGTGCCCCGCTCCCTCCTCCAGAGGGGACGCCCACTGCTCTTTACCCCGCTTTTGCCCACACGGAAGTGGCGGCTTCTCTCCCCCGGATTCCCTTCTCTCCAAAATGTTCTTTGTTCAGTTTGTTTCTTACCTCACCAACAAATCTCTTCTCCAGAGTCTCACCACGCCGGAAAATTCAGAATGCTGAGGAGGGTCCAGGGACGGGTGGCTAGAGGGGACACTGAGCTGGGAGAAGGACATTACAGAGCCAGAGCAGGTTCTCCACAGATACACCTCTTCACCGTCCAGCCTCATATCTCCCGCATCAGGTAGCGCCGGGGACGCCCAAGTGCACACCCATGCGCCTGACCAGTGCCCGCCCACACGCCGGGACCTGGCAGCCAATCAGCGGTTGCAGCGGGTGTGTGTGCGGGGCGTCGGCGGTGCCAGGACCTGAGGAGGCCTCGCTGCTGCGGGCTTCTCGTGGGGATCGCTGCGGGGTGGTTTCACCGCGGGAGATTCGCACCACTAATGGATGTACGGTAAGGACGCTGTGGATACTCATTTTTGTTTTAACTTAATGAAGTCAACCTTTCTTTGTAGGGTGCTCTAGGTTTTCTCCAGTGTTGACGCCAGCCTAACTCTCCAGCTCTGTTATTTACCTCGTTGATGCAGCAAACGAAGCCAGATCTACCTCCTGCTCAGAAGTGTTTTTAACTCTCTCCCAGCCTCCCCAGCCTCTACTACTCAATTCTAAATTTGTCCTTCCTGAAGTTTCAGCTCCCAACATTGATTTTATAGCCCTTAAGATCCTTTATGATACCGTATACTTTCTAATGGCTCTTACATTATAACAATTGGTATTATAATTATTTGAGCAGATGTCAGTTCTTCACTCCTGCTATGTAAATCCTTATAGGGTTGGGCAAGGTCTTTTTCATCTTTAGGTACTCCGCATCCTAAAGTAGTCACTTGACTATGTGATGATTAAATAAATTTAATGAATGAATTAATGGCATTAATTAATTCTGTGACCCAGGGCCGTCTCACTTGTGGCTTGGATTTTCTTATTTTATAAAATAAGGTTGAAGGAGAATCTTGATGCCCTGTATGTTTCCCTCCAGTTTATAAAAATTGTGATTGTAAATTGTCCCATGTCCTCATGTAAGGAGAAAGAGTATTATATTTGAAGTTAAGTATAAAAACTTTTTAAATGCAGTGATTAATTCTGTACTCCTGCCTCACACCTGTGTTATTTTTAATTTCCTGCTAACATTACCAAATTAAGCACAGTGCTATCATTGTACAAAAAGTAATTAATAAAAACTTTTCTCAAAGAGTGCATAAGGGGGAAAACTTTCGGTGACTTTCTCTCCACTGGCCACAATTTCCCTTCCTCAGTGTAGCTGGGGTCTCCTCTTTTGTCATTTTTACATTTCCATATTCTAAATAAAGTGAATAGAGTTCATCAGTATTCAAAATGTTGAAGTCTTAGTTTGACAAATGAGGATAGCACTTTCATGTACCACCCTCCCCTCTTCTTCTTCCTCAACATCACATTTTTAGATAAATAGATGTTCAGTGTTGACATACTTATTCTTGCCCAAACACCCTTAACCACCAGGCCTGAGGTTCACTAAAATTTTGATTCCTCTTTCTTTGTTTGACCTGAAAATAATAATGGATTATTTTTATATGGTTTCTTTTCTTTGTACATATTGCTAATTTTTCTTACCTTTCCAGTGGCCCAAAAGTACAATTTTCAATTAAGTAGGACATAGTAAGCCATCCATCACTGCTCATATTTTTTTCTTGTGGATGTGCTTTCTAGACCTGTTGCATAGCCACCATCCTGGGTGTTCTGTGGATTGTGAATTGAATTCCTGATTTCCAGCATTTAATGCTTTGGGTTTAATTTTGTTGTTTTGCTTTGTTTTGTTGTGGTTTGGGTTTATTTCCTCATTGTGTCTGAGTGCATCCTTTAGTAGTTTTTGTTTGTTTGTTTGTTTTTTGACTTAAAACAAGAAGACACAGGCTGGCATGGTGGGACCAGCAAATATGCTCCAATTTGATTCCTTGCCTCTTCACTGGGATCACCTTTCCCCCTTCACTTAAGAGCCATCGAACTTCCCCGTGTGTTGGGGCTAGTAAAGTCATGCTTCTTGTACCTTCCTCTTTCTTGACTTAGACACTGAATTTTGTGTAGGACAACTCCCAGCAGCTTCTTGAATACAGTGTGTGGGAGGTAGTTTTAGAGGTATAGTATGAATATACTGTCATTATTCTGTAAATATTCATTGTCATACTTTAAGAAGGACTCTGAGGAATATGAAGATATGAAGACCATTTCTGCCCATGGTGAGCTTATGGAATAGGTGGACACAGACCAGAAATATTTATGTAATATAGGTAAAGTGAAATCTTAGAGTGAAACAAGGTCACCCTCCATGGGCTTTTCTAGCATGCATGTGTTTAATTTCTGTACAAATGGAGTACCAAGATTGTATGAACCCAGAGCAAGGGAACCCATTTGGCCTGGGATGGTCTGGAGGAGGTGGTCCTTAGCTTTTAAATGATCCACAGGATTTTGATACATGGAGATGGTTGGAACATTTTTTACGTGGATGTAAGCAAACATTAAGTATGTTCCAAAGAAAAAGGAGCATGCTGCTTTGACTGGATGGAGAATTGGAAATAAGTAGGGATAAAGTTGGAAGGTAAATTGGGGTCAGTTATGGGGCATATTGTATTCCAGGCTGAGGAGTTTGAATTTAATCTCTGGGCCACCGGACACAATTGGAGGTTTTTTATAATAAATGCTAGGACAAGGCTGATGCCATTCTAGAATGCTGTATATATAGAACCATAGTATGTAGTATTTTTTGTCTGGCTTCTCACACCTAGTGGAATGCATTTGAGACTCATCTAAGTTGTTGAGTGTGTCAACAGTCTGCTTAATATTATCACCGAGTGGTGCCCAATGCATGGATTCAGCACAGTTTATCTGTTTACCAGTTGTTGGCATTTGGCTTGTCTCCAGTTTTGGGCCATTATGAATAAACCTGCTATAAGCATATATGTACAGCTTTGATGTGAATGAATTCCATTTTTCTCATGTAAATACCTGGTAGTGGGATTGCAGGGTTGTATCATAAGTGCATGTTTAAGTTTATGACAATCTGCCAAACTCTTTTCAATGGTCTGTCCCATTTTACATTCCTGCCTGCAGTGCATGGGTATCCCAGTTGCTTCAAATCCTTGGAACCACTTAGAATTTTCAGCTTTTTAAGCTAGTTTATTGTGTAGTGCCTCATCTCATTGGGGTTACAGTTTGCATTTCTCCAGTGACCAATGAGGCTGAGCATCTTCTCGTGGGTTTGTTGCCCATCCATTTAACTTCTATAGTGAAGTTATTTAAATCTCTTACCTATTTTGTAAGGAATATGATTCTTGATTTTTTACATACACACATGCTCATTATAAATTCAGAAAATGCTGAAAAATAAAAATAACAAAGTAAATCACCATAAATCCCACCACCAAGAAATAACTATTTTAATATTAAGTTAACAATAATCCAGGCATTTCTGGAATATAAAGGTTGAAGGGCAGATAAATGGATGAATGAGTAGTTGGACAGAGAAGAATATATATATACACACACAAACATATATATGCATATATATATATGTATATATAAATATATATACACACACACACACACATAAATGGGATCATATAATACAGGCTGGTTATTGAAATATTCATGTACCATGAAATCTACCTTTTCACCTATATGATTCAGTTTTTTATATATTGCAATGTAGTGCAGTTATCACCCCTCTTAATTTTAGAACATTTTTCATCACTCCCCCAAAACAAACCCATACCACTCCTCACCTTTTTGGCACCTGGCAACCACTTATTTACTTAGGTCTCTATGGATTTGTCTTTTTTGACATTTCATATGAGGAGAATCACATAACATGTGGTCCTTTGGGTCTAGATTCTTTAACTCAGCATCATGTTTTCAAGGTTCATTCAAGTTATATCACCTACTAGAATTTCATTCCTTTCAATACCTGGAAAATATTCCATTGTACAGATACACCACATTTTGTTTATCCATTCATTAGTTGATGGATATTTGGATCACTTCCACTTTTTGGCTATTATAAGTAATGCTGCTAAGAACATTGTGTGCACATTTTGTGTGGATGGATTTTTCAATTCTTTTGGGTTTAAATACCCCAGGGTGGCATTGCTTGTGCCCATTATTAACATTGTTTTTTTTCCTTATGGAATTGTGAGGTATATGAAGTTTTAAATGTTGGATTAACAGGTAGATGTATCTTTAAAATCCTTTATCTCCAAGGTTGTTCTCTCTTCAAAGTACCCAATTTTGATGTAGATTTAATGAAGGGTTTATAAAAGCTTGATTGTCTAATGTTCTCCAAATACAACATTATTAAATCAGCCTAAAAAACCAACTTGTATTGATCTGAACTGTAAAAACTAGTTGTCCCACTTCAAGTTTTTATCTTAAATATTTCTTCAGATCTTCCTTCTATCTATAATTCACTTAGTTGCCCATTGTAAGTATTTATTTATATAGCCTTCTGCACACCAAGCATTCTATGCACTAAGGAACTGGACTGAAATGTTCAGGGGAATGACTTCAGCTGCAGTTTTGATTTGTGAAAAGTAGTCATGATGATTTTTAATAGAATGGCTGTGATTTTGATCATGATTTCCTGTCTCTCTCCCTCATCTAACAATGCATATGGGTCCTCGTTCACTCTCTCCATGTCTTGCTAAGCATGATGTTTCCATCCTTTCCATCTTCCCTCCCTCACTACCTTCCTGCCTCTCTTCTCTTTCCTAATTACTGGCAATTTCCTTTCTTCTTGTCAACCTCCACCAAGGAGTAATGATCAGCAGTATGCTGCCACCTTCTGCAGTCAATAGATTGATCAGTTACCTATTCAACCTACTCAGGGAGCAACTCTCAGAGGCCTGGAGTTGAATTGATTCCTATGGAAGAAAGTGATCACCGACCCCACAGATTAAGTGATTGTCATGTGCCTGGTATGTCTTTAGGTATGTGGCAAAAAATTCATTTTCTCAACGTCCCCATAGGTTTCCACTTCCTTTAGAGAGGATGGACACAATGTTAAAGATAAAGGAACTGTTTCATCACTTTTCCAGTTAGCTAATGCTGCCATTATGCAAAATACCAGAAATGGGTGGTTTTTATAAAGGGGGTTTATTTGGTTACAAATTCACAGTTCTTAGGCCATGAAAGTGTCCAAACTAGGCATCAACAGATGATCACTTTACTGAAGGATGGCCGATGGTGTCCAGAAAATCTCTGTTAGTTGAGAAGGCATGTGCCTGGCACCTGTTGATCCACAGTTGTGCTCCAGCTTCTATCTCAGCTCCTGTTCATTCTTGGTTGTTTCTCCCAGGACATTTCTAAGTGACTGGGGTTCCTTCTTAGCATACCCTGGGGCAAATTCTGGGCTTCATCTCATAGCTAAACATCCTTCTGTCTGCATCTCCAAGTATCTCTAAGCTTCTCTCCAAAATGTCCCTCTCAGCTACTCTGAGCTCCTTCTGTTTGTGAGCTCCTTTATAGGACTCCAGTGATTAAACAAAGACCCACTCTGAGTGGGCAGGGCCCATATCTCCATGGAAATCATTTAATCAGAGGTCTAGCCCACTATTGATTAAGTCACATCTCCATGGAAACACTGAATCAGCCACATCCTAATCAGAAAGATTAATAAATTTTAAAGCTGAAAGACTTGAGAGGCAGAAAAACTCAGTAACATTAATACCAATCCAGATTTAAGACAAAAGCTGCATAATTTGAAAGCTACTGCTAGGACTCATTCCTTTGTGGACTGTCTGATTCTAGCCTGCAGAGATTATATAATGACACCTGGTGAACTTCCTAATCTACCCACAGGTTGGTAAAGTCTTTAAGGAGGTCAGGGAATGTTAAAAGAATGAGGCATGAGAGGCAATATATGACTAAAGGTTTATAGGTCCTGACCATACAATGTTTACAGGAGAAATTTGGGGAAAAGAGCATTAATTCAGGACATAGGGAATGTTATGGTGCTTTAGTGGCCCTCTTGAGTCCCCAGGTGGCTCAAGAGAGTTATGTAGTGGGAGAAGCTCTGACTGACCTTAGTGTCTAGACAAGAATAGAGAGCAAGTAAGAAGATAATAATGGAATCAAAACCCAGGTGTTCTAGTTTGCTAATGCTGCTGGAATGCAAAAAACCAGAAATGGATTGGCTTTTATAAAAGGGGGTTTATTTGGTTACACATTCAGTCTTAAGGCCATAAATATCCAAGGTAACACATCAACAATTGGGTTCCTTCACTGAAGGATGGCCAATGGCATCTGGAAACCCTATGTTAGCTGTGAAGGCACATGGCTGGTATCTGCTCCAAGTCCTGGTTTCTTAATGGCTTTCTCCCAGGACATTCCTCCCTAGGCTTCAAGTGCTCAAAATGTCACTCTTAGTTGCTCTTGGGGCATTTGTCCTCTCTTAGCTTCTCCAGAGCAAAAGTCTGCTTTCAAAGGCCATTTCCAAAATGTCTCTGTAAGCTGAAGCTCCTCTCTCAGTTCCAGTGCATTCTTCAAAGTGTTTCTCTTAGCTGTAGCTCCTCTTCAAAATGTCACTCTCAGCTGTACTAAGTTCCTTCTGTTTGCCAGCTCATTTATATAGCTCCAGTGATTTAATTTAGACCCACCCTGAATGGGTGGGGTAACACCTCCATGGAAATTATCCAATCAGAGTCATCACCCTCAGTTGGGTGGGGTGCATCTCCATGGAAACTCTCAAAGAATTACAATCTAATCAACACTGATATGTCTGCCCACACAAGATTACATCAAAGATAATGGTGTTTTGGGGGACATAATACATTCAGACCAGCACACCAAAGAACAAAGTCAGGAACAGCTCAAAGAAAAAATAAATCCTACAAAGGGTTTCATTAGAGTGACCCATAAACAAATGTGGGTCTATCTCTTGAGAGCAGGCATTGCCCATGAAGAAATATATGGAAAACCAAATGTCGGTTTAGCTGGTCTCTGGAAAATCTTAAAACGTGAACAGAAATTTACTAAACCTGATACCTCTGAAGGAGAAATAACTGTGATGCCTACAGCTCCAAGGAGAGATGACTCTCTGGGAGACACACCCCTGGAGCCTCTGCTGATAAGAGGGCCAAGGTTGCCCACATGATAGGGCTCTACAAGGTGACCAGAGGCCATGTGTGGAGCTCACCATATGTTTGGCATCCTGAAATAAGGAAAAAGAATGGGCATTAGTAGATAAAGGGACTGAGTATATTTTAATGTATGTAAATCCTGAAAAAACTTCAAGGACACTGGGTTACTGTTGATGGCTATGGTAATTCTGCCATATGGGGAAAATGAACATGTTTAACTCTTGCAATTGGTAACTACCCCCCAAAGGAATATATAGTGTGTGTGTGTGTGTGTGTGTGTGTGTGTGTGTGTGTGTGTATGTATATATATATATATCAAATATGAAAATATTTTAGGGATTGATGTTCTAATGAGTCATACTCTGCACAATACTACAGGTGAGTTTCTCCTCTGAATATGTATAGTAAAAGTGGTCTTGTGGGGATGGGCTAAATGGAATCCAGTCAGTCTGCAAAGCCCATGGCAAATTGTGCACACCAAACAATACCAACAGTCACATGGGCATCAAAAAATAACTGATACAATTTAAGAATTGGCAAAAGTACAAATTGTATGATCAATGCAGAGTCCCTTTAACAGCCCTGTCTGGCTAGTAAAAAAGCCCAGTGAAACTCAGAGAATGACCATAGATTATTAACAACTAAATATGACCATAGATTATTAACAACTAAATAAAGTTGCCCCCCCCCCATACACACTGCTGTACCCAATATAACTGAACTACTTGATCAAGTGATAACTAAGTTGGGGACCACTCATGCTATAATAGACCTGGCAAAGGCTTTCTTTAGCTTACCCTTAGATCCTCAATCCTAAGATCAGTTTGCCTTCACATGGGAAGGCCAACAATGGACATTTACCTTCCTGCCACAAGGATATTTACACAGTCCTTCTATCTGTCATGGAATGGTTGCTCAGGATTTATCAACTCTAGATCGAACATCTGCTGTTACATTGTTACATTTTGTAGATGATGTTATGTTAACCTCTTGTTCTCTCATAGATTTAGAATTTACCATAAGAGTTGTCTGCAACAGGTAAAATCATGCAGGATGGGAAGTCAACATAGCAAAAATACAAGTTCCTGGGAAGGCTGTAAAGTTCTTGGGTGTCACCTGGTTGGGTAAGATCTGAAACATTCCAGAGTCATCAAGAAAATCCTACAACAACCTGTCTCTATCACTGTTAAAAAATTACAAGTTCCTATAGTACTTTTAAATCACTGGAGTATGTGTATACTACACTTAGCCCAAGTTCTCCAACCATTATATGCACTTATTAAAAGAGGGAAAACATGGGACTGGGGAATGTAATTATGGGAAGCTTTTGATCTAGCAAAGCCCTTGGTCTCCCAAGCCAAAGCTTTATTTCCTCTCTATCCCAACACCCACACATACTTGAAACAATCTGGAGTGAAGAAGGCATGAGTTGGGGCTTGTGGCAAAAACGGCCTGCTGGTACTGTGCCTGTGGGGTTTTGTTCACAACTCGAGGTGGGCAGAAGCCAAATACACAATAATGGAGTAACAGTTATTTGCAGTATATAAAGCCTTTCAACAAATTGAGTCAATTACAGGAGCCCAAACTATAACTGTAAAACTTGCTTATCTGATTAAAGGATGGAGAGAAGTTTAATTGGGTAAACCTCAATCTGGAATAGCTCAATTATAAACTTTACAAAAATGGCATGCATACTTACAGCAGAGAAGAATTTTATCAGCTAGTCCTCTCAGCCAAGCCCTCTGACAGATTTCAGGCCCTAATTTGTTTGAAGAACCAGATAATCTGCCTCAGGTAGACCCCTTACTTCAATTTTACCCACAGTATATGAAGGCCAACACCCCATACCTGATGATGCCTGGTATACTGATGGGCCAAATGAAGGCCATACTCAAAGCTGGGTAACTGTGGCTATTCAGATGAAACAGATAGTATCTGCTTAGACTCTGGTTTAAGACAAAGTATTCCAGTGGGCTGAACTGTGAGTAGCATGGGTGATAACAGGAGAATATTGACCTCTTGTGATATGTACAGATAGCTGGGCAGTCAACCAGGGGCTCATGTGGATGAATCAATGGCATAAAGAAACTTGGCAAATTATGTACTGTCTCTAGGGAGCTACTACATGGCAGGAAATTTACTCATGCCTTTCAGCTCCTGAAGCAGCTCTAACTGTTTATCATGTACAAAGTGTGACAGAAAGTCCTCCCACCCTCCCCAGGTAACAAAGAGGCAGACACTTTGGCCTGATGCACCTCATTTGTCCAACATCTGCTGAAGAAACCACCAAATGGCTGCCCAGGAAAAGTGGACAAATGTGGAGATCCATGGGGAGTGTATTGCAAAGGCTTTAGAAGTCACTATAAAATATTCTTGCTACATGCTGTAAAAATTATACCTGTTCTCCCTTCAACTATGCTCTATACCTTGTAGTTGTGGGCATATGTATAAAGCTAATATGCCATTGAAAGATTGGCAAATAGTCTAGCTAGGACCTTTACCTGTTCATGGTGGCAAACATTATCCCTTAACCCATGTAGATACTAATACTGGCCTTTGCAAGCTTTCCCAGTGCAGCGTGCTACCCAGCAATAGACCATCAAAGGGTTAAAATGACTCAGTAGAGAATAAAAATGTATGTGCAGCCACCCTGCTCCCCTGAGGAGCTGGCAGAAAATGCAGAAGTGTTGGACTTCCTCACCTGGATTGTTGCTGATATTCTTACAAACATTGAGGACTGGCTGTTTGGTATACCAAGCCCTCTACATTGGTGCTTGCCCTTATAGAAATTGTTATTGCAAAGAAGAGGCTAAAACAGCTTATAACTGTGCCTAAGGATATCCCCCTGAATACCTCTTTGTTGCTCAGATGTGGCCCTCTCTCTCTAGCTAACTCAACTTGGCAGGTGAACTCATTGCCCTCCCTCCTTTGTGGGACTTGACTGCCAAGGATGTAAATGTCCCTGGCAATGCAGGATATGACTCCCAGGTTTGAATCTAGATGGAACATCATGGAATTGAAAACATCTTCTTGACCAAAAGTGGGATGCTAAATGAAACAAGATGAAGTTTTAGTGACTGAGAGATTCCAAATGGATTCAAGAGGTCACTCTGGTGGGCACTCTTATGCATATATAGATAACCCTTTTTAGGTTTTAAGATATTGGAATAGCTGGAAGTAAATACCTGGAACTATGAAACTGCAACCCAGTAGCCCTGACTCTTGAAGATGATAGTATAACAATATAATTTACAGGGGATGGCAGTGTGATTGTGAAATCCTTGTGAATCACACTCCCTTTACCCAGTGTATAAATCTATGAGTAGAAAAATGGGGACAAAAACTAAATGGAAAAGTATGGTGGGATGGGGTTATGATTTGGGTGTTCTGTTTTATGTTTATTTTTTATTCTTATTTTTACTTTTTCTGGTACAAGGAAAATGTTCCAAAAATAGATTGGTGATGAATGCACAACTATATGATGGTACTATGAATAGTTGATTATACACCACAGATGATTGTATGTGAATATGTCAGTAAAACTGAATTTTTAAAAATGGATCAGTAGGTTTTATGGAATCTCACACCACATAAATAGTGAGCATGATGCACAGTCAAGGGCTAAAGAACAAGAAATACATTGGCATTTTCACTTTTAACCCTCACCCCTCCAGGACTTGGGTTAATAGAATGAAAAACATGGTTTATTAAAACAGCAAGTAAGACAACTCAATAAAACCCATAACCTGCATAATTGAACTTCTATATTAACATATTCTCTTACCTGCTTATCCAAGTTCCAGTACTGCACATGGTGTTTCCCCATTTGAGATATTGGCAAGGCTGATTTCCACAGCCCTCAAAACTAGAAAGGTATCAGCCACATTTTCTGGTCATGCCCCAGAGGTGGATGGACATGCCTGTGGGCACCTGTAGTCCTGCCTGCAGAAAGGGCTCCATCATCTTGGCTCTTCAGGGACACTGCCTCACTGGCCGTCTTTCCTAGTGCCAGAGGGTGCTATGAGACAGGTGAGTGGAACCCTGGAACCCATTTTCCTGTGCTCAACAGGACTGATGATGCTACAATATCAAAGATGCACAAGAGATATATCCACTAAGGGAATGACAGCCAGAGTGATGTGGGCAGGATCTAAAAGTATGCAGGTGGCATTAAAACCTGCTCCTATGGAGTGACAGCATGTGTGGTGGTGTAAGCCTGGCACTTGCCCAGTGGAAACCAATGTCTTGGACCAATGGGAGAAAACTCTATCATCATTTTGCTTCCTGGCAAAGACCTATTAGAGTACCCACTAAACATTTATGTTTATGCTCTTAGGCTCCTTTCCCTGCTGCATGCAAGCTCATCTAACTTCTGGTATGAGCCACAATGGTCTGTGGTCCACAATCAAACTGACTGTTGGGTATGTGGATATGCACCAGCTTCAAGAAGCTCTGGCATACTATGGAGTAGTCTCCCATTGTCTTTAGTTAACTGGGGTACTTGGATAATAACTATTTTGCATGTCCCCAAAGATGGCAACTACATGATTCTAATGCTCTCTATAACTATTCCCTCTCTATTCAACATGTTATTTCTCTTGTTTGAGAACATCTAAACAAGCCACACCCATTTGTGACATGTCTTTGGGATGTCTTGACCTGGGTGATTGCTGACTGTTGCATCCTAAGTGCCAGAACTTCTTTGTGTATTGAGAGACATAATGCTTCTGATTTAGCTGTGCACTGACACCTGAGGTGGCTGTATGCACTGGAATGTGGTCAGAGCATCATTGTATGGCAGAAAAGGTGGACAGGAAAACAAAGCAGCTCTGAACATGCCAGAGTGTACACGCCTCCTTCCTGCAAGGGAACATTCATAAAATTTTACCTAGCACACCACCAAATTTCCCACCTTTACAAGATCACTTTGGTTTAGGAGTAAAACACTCCTTCACCTGATAGGAATGACTGCTTATTATCCATCCTCTCCCCCAGTGCTGGAACATTAGATGCATTAACACAAGGTACAGCATTAGCAAACTTTATTGTGATTCCCTTAATGATACTAAATATGGCATAGGCCTTTTAAATGAAGAAACAACCCAAAAAGAAAAGTAGTGTTACAAAACCATTTGACCTTAGAGTTGCTTACTGCCACTCAAGATAGTACTTATTCCCTGATTGGCACAGCTTGCTGCTCATGTATAGCAGATGAGCATGTGTTTGTCACCATTGCCTTAGCATATGTAGAAAATTCTATAACCATATCAATAAGTTTAGGTTTATAGACTCCTTTTCCTCATGGCTCACTCACCTTCTCTTGCATTGGAGTTATACTCTCATTGGCACACTGACTGTATTGATTATTTGTCTGTGTTGTTGCTTTTTATATTATAGTTATGACCTTATTTCTAAATTTCACAGGCTGTAAACCTGTACCCTCCTGTTCCCATGCTTAGGGACTTCTGTGGAAGAAGTGGCAGAAAGATTGTAAGAGTTGTGGGACAAGTTGGATTTTAATATAGTAATGCTGTCACACTGTCCAGTATCCCCCAACTCTTCCAATTTGCCAGCAATTATGCACATTCATGCACATACTCTCTTAGATCTGTGCCTTCATTATCTTTCCCCAAGGTTAACTTCATGGGGAAGTTGTGCACAGAGGCACAAACATTAAGAAACACTTAACTTTGCACTTACGTGTGTTCACTCTCTTGGCTCCATGCCTTCTTTGTCTATTCCCACTATAAGACCCTGTCTTCCCCTAAGGTCAGTGCAGACCATCATAGCAAAGAATTTCTCTCTCCTCCTGCCTCTGAGGGTGAAGACCCCATGTAGGCCCCCAGTAAATATCTTACTCACCAATCTGGACATGTCTGAGTCATTCTTTGGTCTGTCATACCTCACATTTGGTGGCAGGCTGTGTTTTGCACAGTCCTTTACCTTACGTGGAGCATAGTCTGTATCAGAACTTCATTACATTCTATGGTTCAATAATATTCCATTGTATGCATATGCAACCTTTGTTTTTACCAGTTCATCTGCTGATGGATGGTTGTGTGGTTTCCAACTTTGGGCTATTGTGAGTTAGGCTGCTGTGAACATTGGTTTGCAAGTATCTCTTTGAGTCTCTCTGTTTAGTTCTTTCACGTAACATATCTAGTAGTTAGATGGCTGCTCATACAATAACCCAACATTTAACTTTTTGAGGGATTGCCAAACTATTTCACACAGTGGCTGTTCCATTTTACATTCCTACCACCAATGTATGGGGTTCCAATTTTTTCACATCCACACCTTTTTTTTTCATTTTTTGAAAAGAATATTAGCCACCCTAATGGGTGTGACATCTTATTATGGTTTTGATTTTGCATTTCTTTAATGACTAATGATGTTGAGCATCTTTTCATGTGCTTATTGGTAATTTATATATATTCTTACAAGAAATATCTACTCAAGGCTCAGAACTGGATTCAAATCCAGGAGTCCATGCTCCAAATCAGCTGCTTTACCTAACAACAACCATGTTATTTTAACACCATCTTACTTTTAAATGAATATGATAAAGCTGTCAAAAAAACCTGTTGGTGACTGCCTGAGTGTAATAACTTTCTCCTAAATGAACCACTTTCCTGGCTGGGACGTGATACCTGGTCAAATGAGATGAAACACAGCTACAAGGGGTGGTGGTGTTATTTATTATGAAGTCCTGTGTTCCAAAACCTAATAAAAAATATCATTTTGTATTATTTTTTCATTGTAAATATGTGCCCCCATTGATATACTCATGAAGTTACGGAATTAACCATAAATTAGCTTTTGAAAAGAGCTCTGGTTGAGGAAGCAGGAAAACTGAGTCCTCTTTCTGATAGTTGAAGCACTTAAAATTGAAAATATTTCCTTGCAGGGTTGTATTGTGCGGGTGCAGGATGGAGGAATGGAAAGGTAGTTGGGAGGGGACTGTTTAGGAGAGAGAAAAGAAGGAACCTCACCAACATTTTGTCAGGTTTGTTCCAGCAATGTAGGCTAGAGTTGACTGAAAGAGAGATTTAAGCATTTATTAAATAGGTAATTATCAAATGACCCTAGAAATAACTGAAAAAAATTTCTTGAAGTCTGTAATACACTGTGTTTATCACAAAATTCCAAACCTTTAGGTAAAACTTGAAGAAGGAAAAAAAAAAAGGAAAAATCAGGTCAAAAGCAAGACATTCATAATAAACTTTGCAGGAACTCAGCAGGGGAAAGGAAATAGAATTAGACCTCTGCAGAAACATGAAACATTTTCTTAGCTAGAAGAGCTCATTGATGGAGATATATGTGTTTAATTCCATTTCCAGATTACCTAATCTCATATGACTGTCATTCCTTATAAAAAGAGAAGGAGGAGGCGGGGCAAGATGGCAGACTGGTGAGCTGTATGTTTTAGTTACTCCTCCAGGAAAGTAGGTAGAAAGCCAGGAACTGCGTGCACTAGACACCACAGAGCAATCTGACTTTGGGCATACTTCATACAACACTCATGAACACGTGGAACTGCTTAGATCAGCGAAATCTGGAAGCTTTTGTGGCCAGGGGACCCGCACCCCTCCCTGCCAGGCCCAGTCCCGTGGGAGGAGGGGCTGTCAGCTCCCGGAAGGAGAAGGGAGAACTGCAGTGGCAGCCCTTATCGGAAACTCATTCTGCTGATCCAAACTCCAACCATAGATAGACTGAGATCAGACACCAGAGAATCTGAGAGCAGCCAGCCCAGCAGAGAGGAGACAGACATAGAAAAAAACAGCACAAAAAACTCCAAAATAAAAGCGGAGGATTTTTGGAGTTCTGGTGAACATAGAAAGGGGAAGGGCAGAGCTCAGGCCCTCAGGCTCATATGCAAATCCCGAAGAAAAGCTGATCTCTCTGCCCTGTGGACCTTTCCTTAATGGCCCTAATTGCTTTGTCTCTTAGCATTTCAATAACCCATTAGATCTGTGAGGAGGGCCCTTTCTTTTTCTTTTTTTTTTTTTTTTAATCCTTTTTTTCTTTTTCTAAAACAATTACTCTAAGAAGCCCAATACAGAAAGCTTCAAAGACTTGCAATTTGGGCACGTCAAGACAAGACCAGAACTAAGAGAGCTCTGAGACAAAAGGCAATAATCCAGTGGCTGAGAAAATTCACTAAACACCACAACTTCCCAAGAAAAGGGGGTCTCTGCTCACAGCCATCATCCTGGTGGACAGGAAACACTCCTGCCCATCGCCAGCCCCATAGCCCAGAGCTGCCCCACACAACCCAGTGTGACGGAAGTGCTTCAAATAACAGGCACACTCCACAAAACTGGGTGTGGACATTAGCCTTCCCTGCAACCTCAGCTGATTGTCCCAGAGCTGGGAAGGTGGAGCAGTGTGAATTAACAAAGCCCCCATTCAGCCATCATTTCAGCAGACTGGGAGCCTCCCTACACAGCCCAGTAGCCCAGAACCGCCCTGGGGGGACGGCACTCACCTGTGACATAGCACAGACATCCCTCAACAGAGGACCAGGGCGTGCACAGCCTGGAAGAGGGACTCACTCGCAAGTCTCAGGAGCCATACGCCAATACCAAGGACTTGTGGGTCAGTGGCAGAGACAAACTGTGGCAGGACTGAACTGAAGGATTAGACTATTGCAGCAGCTTTAAAACTCCAGGATCACCAGGGAGATTTGATTGTTAGAGCCACCCCCCCTCCGTGACTGCCCAGAAACACGCCCCATATACAGGCCAGGCAACACCAACTACACACGCAAGCTTGGTACACCAATTGGACCCCACAAGACTCACTCCCCCACTCACCACAAAGGCACAGCAGGGGAGAACTGGCTTCTGGAGAACAGGTGGCTCGTGGACGCCACCTGCTGGTTAGTTAGAGAAAGTGTACTCCACGAAGCTGTAGATCTGATAAATTAGAGATAAGGACTTCAATTGGTCTACAAATCCTAAAAGAACCCTATCAAGTTCAGCAAATGCCAAGAGGCCAAAAACAACAGAAAATTATAAAGCATATGAAAAAACCAGATGATATGGATAAGCCAAGCCCAAGTACCCAAATCAAAACATCAGAAGAGCCACAGCACCTAGAGCAGCTACTCAAAGAACTAAAAATGAACAATGAGACCATAGTACAGAATACAAAGGATATCAAGAAGAACCTAGAAGAGCATAAAGAAAACATTGCAAGACTAAATAAAAAAATAGATGATCTTATGGAAATTAAAGAAACAGTTGACCAAATTAAAAAGATTCTGGACACTCATAGTACAAGACTAGAGGAAGTTGAACAAAGAATCAGTGACCTGGAAGATGACAGAATGGAAAATGAAAGCATAAAAGAAAGAATGGGGAAAAAAATTGAAAAAATTGAAATGGACCTCAGGGATATGATAGATAATATAAAACGTCCTAATATAAGACTCATTGGTGTTCCAGAAGGGGAAGAAAAGGGTAAAGGTCTAGGAAGAGTATTCAAAGAAATTGTTGGGGAAAACTTCCCAAATCTTCTAAACAACATAAATACACAAATCATAAATGCCCAGCGAACTCCAAATAGAATAAATCCAAATAAAACCACTCCGAGACATATTCTGATCACACTGTCAAACACAGAAGAGAAGGAGCAAGTTCTGAAAACAGCAAGAGAAAAGCAATTCACCACATACAAAGGAAACAGCATAAGACTAAGTAGTGACTACTCAGCAGCCACCATGGAGGTGAGACGGCAGTGGCACGATATATTTAAAATTCTGAGTGAGAAAAATTTCCAACCAAGAATACTTTATCCAGCAAAGCTCTCCTTCAAATTTGAGGGAGAGCTTAAATTTTTCACATACAAACAAATGCTGAGAGAATTTCCTAACAAGAGACCTGCCCTGCTGGAGATACTAAAGGGAGCCCTACAGACAGAGAAACAAAGAAAGGACAGAGAGACTTGGAGAAAGGTTCAGTACTAAAGAGATTCAGTACAATAAAGGATATTAATAGAGAGAGGGGAAAAATATATATGACAAACATAAACCAAAGGATAAGATGGCTGATTCAAGAAATGCTTTCACGGTTATAACGTTGAATGTAAATGGATTAAACTCCCCAATTAAAAGATATAGATTCGCAGAATGGATCAAAAAAAATGAACCATCAGTATGTTGCATACAAGAGACTCATCTTAGACACAGGGACACAAAGAAACTGAAAGTGAAAGGATGGAAAAAAATATTTCATGCAAGCTACAGCCAAAAGAAAGCAGGTGTAGCAATATTAATCTCAGATAAAATAGACTTCAAATGCAGGGATGTTTTGAGAGACAAAGAAGGCCACTACATACTAATAAAAGGGGCAATTCAACAAGAAGAAATGACAATCATAAATGTCTATGCACCCAATCAAGGTGCCACAAAATACATGAGAGAAACACTGGCAAAACTAAAGGAAGCAATTGATGTTTCCACAATAATTGTGGGAGACTTCAACACATCACTCTCTCCTATAGATCGATCAACCAGACAGAGGACCAATAAGGAAATTGAAAACCTAAACAATCTGATAAATGAAGTACATTTAACAGACATATACAGAACATTACATCCCAAATCACCAGGATACACATACTTTTCTAGTGCTCACGGAATTTTCTCCAGAATAGATCATATGCTGGGACATAAAACAAGCCTCAATAAATTTAAAAAGATTGAAATTATTCGAAGCACATTCTCTGACCACAATGGAATACAATTAGAAGTCAATAACCATCAGAGACTTGGAAAATTCACAAATACCTGAAGATTAAACAACACACTCCTAAACAATCAGTGGGTTAAAGAAGAAATGGCAAGAGAAATTGCTGAATATGTAGAGACAAATGAAAATGAGAACACAACATACCAAAACCTATGGGATGCAGTAAAAGCAGTGCTGAGGGGGAAATTTATAGCACTAAATGCATATATTAAAAAGGAAGAAAGAGCCAAAATCAAAGAACTAATGGATCAACTGAAGAAGCTAGAAAATGAACAGCAAACCAATCCTAAACCAAGTAGAAGAAAAGAAATAACAAGGATTAAAGCAGAAATAAATGACATAGAGAACAAAAAAACAATAGAGAGGATAACTATCACCAAAAGTTTGTTCTTTGAGAAGATCAACAAGATTGACAAGCCCCTAGCTAGACTGACAAAATCAAAAAGAGAGAAGACCCATATAAACAAAATAATGAATGAAAAAGGTGACATAACTGCAGATCCTGAAGAAATTAAAAAAATTATAAGAGGATACTATGAACAACTGTACAGCAACAAACTGGATAATGTAGAGGAAATGGACAATTTCCTGGAAACATATGAATAACCTAGACTGACCAGAGAAGAAACAGAAGACCTCAATCAACCCATCACAAGCAAAGAGATCCAAACAGTCATCAAAAATTTTCCCACAAATAAATGCCCAGGGCCAGATGGCTTCACAGGGGAATTCTACCAAACTTTCCAGAAAGAACTGACACCAATCTTACTCAAACTCTTTCAAAACATTGAAGAAAATGGAACACTGCCTAACTCATTTTATGAAGCTAACATCAATCTAATACCAAAACCAGGCAAAGATGCTACAAAAACAAAAGTACCGGCCAATCTCCCTAATGAATATAGATGCAAAAATCCTCAACAAAATACTTGCAAATCAAATCCAAAGACACATTAAAAAAATCATACACCATGACCAAGTGGGGTTCATTCCAGGCATGCAAGGATGGTTCAACATAAGAAAATCAATCAATGTATTACAACACATTAAAAATTCAAAAGGGAGAAATCAAATGATCATCTCAATAGATGCTGAAAAAGCATTTGACAAAATCCAACATCCATTTTTGATAAAAACACTTCAAAAGGTAGGAATTGAAGGAAACTTCCTCAATATGATAAAGAGCATATATGAAAAACCCACAGCCAGCATAGTACTCAATGGTGAGAGACTGAAAGCCTTCCCTCTAAGATCAGGAACAAGACAAGGATGCCTGCTGTCACCACTGTTATTCAACGTTGTGCTGGAAGTGCTAGCCAGGGCAATCCAGCAAGACAAAGAAATAAAAGGCATCCAGATTGGAAAAGAAGAAGTAAAACTGTCATTGTTTGCAGATGATATGATCTTATATCTGGAAAACCCTGAGAAATCTACAATACAGCTACTAGAGCTAATAAACAAATTTAGCAAGGTAGCGGGATACAAGATTAATGCACATAAGTCAGTAATGTTTCTATATGCTAGAAATGAACAAACAGAAGAGACACTCAACAAAAAGATACCGTTTTCAATAGCAACTAAAAAAATCAGGTACCTAGCAATAAAATTAACCAAAGATGTGAAAGACCTATACAAAGAAAACTACATAACTCCACTAAAAGAAATAGAAGGGGACCTTAAAAGATGGAGAAATATTCCATGTTCATGGATAGGAAGGCTAAATGTCACTAAGATGTCAATTCTACCCAAACTCATCTACAGATTCAATGCAATCCCAATCAAAATTCCAACAACCTACTTTGCAGACTTGGAAAAGCTAGTTATCAAATTTATTTGGAAAGGGAAGATGCCTCGAATTCCTAAAGACACTCTAAAAAAGAAAAACGAAGTGGGAGGGCTTACACTCCCCGACTTTGAAGCTTATTATAAAGTCATAGTTGCCAAAACAGCATGGTACTGGCACAAAGACAGACATATAGATCAATGGAATCAAATTGAGAATTCAGAGATAGACCCTCAGATCTATAGCCGACTGATCTTTGATAAGGCCCCCAAAGGCACTGAACTGAGTCATAATGGTCTATTCAACAAATGGGGCTGGGAGAGTTGGATATCCATATCCAAAAGAATGAAAGAGGACCCCTACCTCACACCCTACACAAAAATTAACTCAAAATGGACGAAAGATCTCAATATAAAAGAAAGTACCATAAAACTCCTAGAAGATAATGTAGGGAAACATCTTCAAGACCTTGTATTAGTCGGTCACTTCCTAGACTTTACACCCAAAGCACAAGCAACAAAAGAAAAAATAGATAAATGGGAACTCCTCAAGCTTAGAAGTTTCTGCACCTCAAAGGAATTTCTCAAAAAGGTAAAGAGGCAGCCAACTCAATGGGAAAAAATTTTTGGAAACCATGTATCTGACAAAAGACTGATATCTTGCATATATAAAGAAATCCTACAACTCAATGACAGTAGTACAGACAGCCCAATTATAAAATAGGCAAAGGATATGAAAAGACAGTTCTCTGAAGAGGAAATACAAATGGCCAAGAAACACATGAAAAAATGTTCAGCTTCACTAGCTATTAGAGAGATGCAAATTAAGACCACAATGAGATACCATCTAACACCTATTAGAGTGGCTGCCATTAAACAAACAGGAAACTACAAATGCTGGAGGGGATGTGGAGAAATTGGAACTCTTATTCATTGTTGGCGGGACTGTATAATGGTTCAGCCACTCTGGAAGTCAGTCTGGCAGTTCCTTAGAAAACTAGATATAGAGTTACCATTCGATCCAGCGATTGCACTTCTCGGTATATACCCGGAAGGTCGGAAAGCAGTGACACGAACAGATATCCCTACGCCAATGTTCATAGCAGCATTATTCACAATTGCCAAGACATGGAAACAACCCAAATGTCCTTCAACAGATGAGTGGATAAATAAAATGTGGTATATACACACGATGGACTACTACACGGCAGTAAGAAGGAACAACCTCGTGAAACACATGACAACATGGATGAACTTTGAAGACATAATGCTGAGTGAAATAAGCCAGGCATGGAAAGAGAAATATTATATGCTACCACTAATGTGAACTTTGAAAAATGTAAAACGATTGGTTTATAATGTCAAATGTAGGGGAACTAGCAATAGAGAGCAATTAAGGAAGGGGGAACAGTAATCCAAGAAGAACAGATATGGTATTTAACATTCTGGGGATGCCCAGGAATAACTATGGTCTGTTAATTTCTGATGGATATAGTAGGAGCAAGTTCACAGAAATGTTGCTATATTATGTAACTTTCTTGGGGTAAAGTAGGAACAGGTTGGAAGTAAAGCAGTTATCTTAGGTTAGTTGTCTTTTTCTTACTCCCTTGTTACGGTCTCTTTGAAATGTTCTTTTATTGTATTTTTTTCTTTTTTTTTTTTTTTTTTTTTTTAATTTTTTTTTTCCATACAGTTGATTTAAAAAGGAAAACAAGGTTAAAAAAAAAAAAAAAAGGAAAAAAATATGTAGTGCCCCCTTGAGGAGCCTGTGGAGAATGCAGGGGTATTGGCCTACCCCACCTCAATGGTTGCTAACATGACCACAGACATAGGGAACTGGTGGTTTTATGGGTTGAGCCCTCTACCGTAGGTTTTACCCTTGGGAAGACGGTTGCTGCAAAGGAGAGGCTAGGCCTCCCTATAATTGTGCCTAAGAGCCTCCTCCCGAATGCCTCTTTGTTGCTCAGATGTGGCCCTCTCTCTCTAGCTAAGCTAACTTGAAAGGTGAAATCACTGCCCTCCCCCCTACATGGGATCAGACACCCAGGGGAGTGAATCTCCCTGGCAACGTGGAATATGACTCCCGGGGAGGAATGGAGACCTGGCATCGTGGGATGGAGAACATCTTCTTGACCAAAAGGGGGATGTGAAAGGAAATGAAATAAGCTTCAGTAGCAGAGAGATTCGAAAAAAGAGCCGAGAGGTCACTCTGGTGGGCACTCTTACGCACAATTTAGACAACCCTCTTTAGGTTCTAAAGAATTGGGGTAGCTGGTGGATACCTGAAACTATCAAACTACAACCCAGATCCCATGAATCTCGAAGACAATTGTATAAAAATGTAGCTTATGAGGGGTGACAATGGGATTGGGAAAACCATAAGGACCACACTCCACTTTGTCTAGTTTATGGATGGATGAGTAGAATAATAGGGGAAGGAAACAAACAAACAAACAGACAAAGGTACCCAGTGTTCTTTTTCACTTCAATTGCTCTTTTTCACTTTAATTATTATTCTTGTTATTTTTGTGTGTGTGCTAATGAAGGTGTCAGGGATTGATTTAGGTGATGAATGTACAACTATGTAATGGTACTGTGCACAATCAAATGTACGATTTGTTTTGTATGACTGCGTGGTATGTGAATATATCTCAATAAAATGAAGGTAAAAAAAATAGTGCTGGTACAACTGGAAATCCACATGCAAAATTTGAATGTAAACCTCTAACTCTCACCGTATATAAAAGTTAATTCAGAATGGATCAATTCCCTAAATATAAGAGCTAATACTATAAAATTCTTACAAGACAGCATAGGGAAATATCTTCAGATATATATGTCCACTCTTCCCCCTTGTCTCAGATTACACCTTTATACATTGTATGTCCCTTAACATAGATTTAAAATGCTATTTTACACATTTTCTTGTTAAGACATAAGGAGGAGAAAAAGCCATTAGAAACCCAAATGTACAATAATAGAGGATTTTATATTTACCTAAGTAGTTACCTTTCCTGGTGTTCTTTATTTCTTTAGAATCTTGTAATAGGTAATGAATTTTTAGATTTTAATTCTTAAGGGCCCTTAAGAATTATGCTAAAAGCACAAGCAACCAAAGAAAAAAATAGATAAAATAGACTTCATAAAGATTTTTAAATTTTGCATATCAAAGGACAGTATCAATAAAATGAAAAGAAAACCTACAGAATGGGAGAAAATTGGAAACCATGTATCTGAGAAGGGTTTAATATCCAGAATATAGAAAGAACTCATACAACTCAACAACAAAGAAGATACAGGCATACCTCATTTTACTGGCTTTATTTTATTATGCTACACAGATATTATTTTTTTGTTTGTTTTTGTTTGTTTTACAAATTGAAGGTTTCTGGCAACCCAGTATTGAGCAAGTCTGTCAATGTCATTTTCCCAACAACACATGCACACTTTGTGTCTCTGTGTCACATTGTGGTAATTCTCACAATATTTCAAACTTTTTCATTATTAGTATATCTGTTATGATGATTTGTGATCAGTGATCTAAGATGTTACTATTTTAATTGCTTGGGGGCACCATGAACTGTGCCCATATAAGACAGTAAACTTAATCAATAAATGTTGTATCTGTTCTGACTGCTCCACCAAAAAAAAAAAAAAAAAAAAAAAAAAAAAGAGAGAAGGAACAAAGGAGAAAACATGAAGGGGAGAAGGCCATGAAAAGCTGGAGGCAGAATCTGGAGTCACAGCTACCAGCCCTGGGACACCAAAGGTCCCCATACTCCCCCAGGAGACAGGGAAAGGTGAAGGAGGACTCTTCCCCTGGAGCCTTCAGAGAGGGCATGCCCTGTGACACTTTGATTTCAGACTTCTGCACATTTATTTCAACTAATAAATGAATTAGTTTGTTGATGACGTATATAACTACCTAATATAAATGATATATTATCTCCAGTGCTGACCCAAATGAGGGGATTTTTTGTGCAAGGGTCTAGGAAACAGGTAATACTCCAATGTCCTAAGTTGAGAATTTCTAATGGCCCCAGTTTGATAGAAAAAATAAGAAAAATATAGATTGAGAAGGACAACAAAAAGTAGAAAACAGGTCATTCTTCTGATGTCACCTGGAAGAGTAATGAAAAAGTATTAGGAAATGTGAGAAATATGTACCCTTTGGAACAGCATTCTACAGGCTGTGTTATGCATGCAACCCATATTTCCCATTTTTAGGCAACGTTTGGAATGAAGCAGAGAACTTCCTTCCCTGCTGCTTTCTCTGAATAGTAAATGAAGAATAAGTTAGAAAATAGAGGTAAAGCCCTTTGAAAACTAGTGGTACAGTGTCAGTGATGAAAGGATTTTGAATGAACAAATCTGGAAGGATATGCAAAACTTTTTCAGTTGTTACTGGAGAGGCAGAACCTGGGCAGCTGCAGAAGTGAGAGGGAAAGTCACTCAGATTTCAATGTACAAGTTTTTCATACATTTTCAATTTTCTACAAGTGAAATGTTTTTCTTGCTATTATTATGCAAAAACCCTGGCCTCCCAAATAGTGGAATGAAACAATCTTTTCAATTTGCTTTTATATCATGGGGTTACGAATCCAGAGAGGACACTGTGGCCGTATTCAGTTGTGCTCTTTGATGACTGGTGCCTTAATGGTAAGACTCACTGGGGATGGCTTGGAAACATCTGGTTTCCTTCACCCAAGTTTGAGTGGAAGCTGGGTTTTGACTGTAAGCCTCTGTGAGGGGTTCCCTATGTATTTGTTACTATAGCGCCCCCTCTTCCCAGTACCAAATCTGTATTATGGGGTTACCATAATAAATTGCCACTAACTAGGTAGCTTAAACAACAGAAACTTATTCTGTCTCAGTTCTAGAGACAATAAATCCAAAATCAAGGTGTCAGAATTGACATGCCCTCTCTGAAGACTGGCTAGGAATCATTCATTGACTCTTCCAGGTTCTGGTGGCTCAACTATAAGCTCAGCCTCATTCTTCATATGTCCCGTGTGTCTCCATCTTCACCCAGCCTTCTTCTCTCTGTCACTTCTCTTATATGCACACTAGTCATATCAATTTATGGCCCACTGTTTCAGTTTGCTAAAGCTTCCAGAATGCAATATACCAAAAATAGGCAGGCTTTTACTATGGAATTTATAATTTTACAAATTTACAGTTATACGGACATGAAAATGTCCAAATTAAGCATCAGCTGGATAATTCCTTCTCTGAAGAAAGGCCACTAGCCTCCAGGGTTCCTGTCAGATAGCAAGGCACATGGCTGGAGTCTGCTGCTCCTTGAATACTGGGCTTCATTGCTTTCAGCTCATGTTCTCTCTGAGCTCTCTCTGGGTGTTTCTCTCTCTGAACTCTCTGGGATTTTTTCTGTCCTTTATCCTTTCATAAAAGACTCCAATAAGACCCACTTTGAATTGGGTGGGTCACATATCAATTGAAACAACCTAATCAAAAATTTCCACACACAATAGGTTGATGTTAAAAGAACATGGCCTTTTCTGATGTATGTAAGAGTTTCAAACCAGCACAACTACCTTAGTTCAGTAGACCTCATCTTAATGACACCTGCAATCTGCCGATATCCAAATGAGGTCACACAGGGAACCAAGGATTTCAAAACATAATTTTGAGAAACATAACATTCTGACATGGTGAAAATATGCCTTTGTCAAAACCCACAGAGCTGTACAAAATAAAGAGTAATTCTTCATTAACATGTATCAATAGTTCCCTTTAATTGTACACACATACCACACTAATGTGAGATGTTAATAGCAAGGGAAATTGCTGGGATGGGAGGGGGATGGTAGGGGAATATCTGGAAATTTTTGTCCTATCTGCTCAATTTTTTATATGAATCTGAAACTGCTCTAAATATGTCAACTTTCAGCAATCTTGCAGTATTTTCTTAGAAATCTTCTATTTCAGGTAATATTCAACAATAAACTAATATCTAAACATTAGCTTGAAATGCTGTCTACTATTAAGTGTAAACCAAACTTGAATGTAAATTCATCTTTAATTCTGTAGTTGGGGCACCTCTGATTGACTTAGTAACTTAAATGTTTCACACATCTTAAAGGAAGGAACATGGCTTACATGTTTTTTAGTGTTTTCCTGTATATGGCACATTGAATATACTACAGCCTTCATTGTTGAATCAAAATGATTGCACCTCCACAGTACACTCCATAGAACAGTTGTTTGGGGGATACATGAAGATGCTCAGTCTTCTTTGGCCAGAAGGTGGTTTTGATGCTGCTGACCAAATGGGAGTGGTGGGCAGTAGATTTTTCTGAGTGGGGGAAAATTTTCTTCTTTTATACTTGAGGCAATGACTGGGAAATGAATTGACAATGGAAATATCAGTTTACATCTTACTGACAGAGGAACTTAGGAAAACTTTTAGTAATTTATTTACAGTACAAAATTGGATGCTCTCATTCACAAGCTGCCTGGGAGACCCATGTGAATCAAAGTTGGGTTTCAAGAAAATCTTGTAGTTTTATGTTCTGTTAAAACACTCAAAAGTCATATGTGAGAGCAAATACATTTATGTAGATGAGACAGCATAGGAAGGCAGCACAGCTTAGCAACTAGATGCACGGGTGCTGGTGCCTGAATGGCTGGGTTCAAACCTCATTAAGAGGGAACTCAAGGCAGGGAAAGTTATGTAATCTCTTGGTGCTCAATTTGCTGCACTATAATATGTAAATTTTAATAAGGCCTATTTGTTAGTGTATGTTATGAAATTAAAATGAGTAAATACAAGCAAATCCTTAAGGAAAATGGCAGGTATGTCATAAGGACTCTAGAAGAGTTCAATTTCAAAGCTTGGTAGGAACAGGCAATACATTTTGTAGTGGTTGCCCCCAGAGAGGCTGCTTCATGGCTCCAGGACAAGGGAGGGTGTCAGGACACATGTGCTGTGCACTGTGATCTCCACATCAGCCCTGCATGGTCACAGTACTACTGAGTGTGCAATCCCAGGTAGAAAATGTAGACAGTTACATCACTTAGAAAAGTCCAGGGTTTACAACTTACCTTCCAGGGGCTGTAACATATGCTGTCAGACTTCTCTATTACAGGGAAGAGATTGGCTCAAATTGTCATCCACCCTCCTGACTAAAAGTGAATCCCTTGACCCAAAATATGACACAGAATTCCCCCAAATGAGGTCCCTGTGAAGGGCCACAGGATATCCAAGCTTTTGGCCCTACTACCCCAAGATATTCACACTGTCAGCTGCCTTGTGTGAGTCTTCCCATGGGTCACTCCCCCATCCCAAGTGATGAGAGTTCTGCTTGGCTCACAAGCTTGCTCAGTACAAAGGACAATGACAGCTATGCCGCTAATTAGCTTTGCCTTCAACTTACTATCCTGGAGGAGCACTTGCAGGAGAGAGGGTCCCTTCTCCACTCAGAGGACCCTCTATAGCCACAGCCTGGATACCCCACCCAGGAATTTCTTGAGCACCCACAGGCCCTATTTCCCTAAGGTCCCATGTGCTCATCCACTACGGGGCTGTCCCTTCTCACCACTCTTCAAGGCTTCACTCACTAACCTGTGTCCATATCACCCCTAGAAATCCCACCATAAAATCCCAGTTTCTCTCCTTTCTATTATCTGCATCCAGATTGCAAATATTTAGTGTGCATTCTATCATCAATGTTCAGAAGAGTTTGCCCTGTAATTTGCCTTTCCTGCCAATCCTTTCCTGTGTTTGGTAACAATACTCTTATCTGATGAAAGTATGTACCCTCTGTATTTATTCATTGGAACTGCTTGCAAAACATAGGTATTATTTCTCTCAATATTTAATAGAAATCAGTGGAAGCCACTGGGGCCTGGAGATTTGTGAAAAATTTACTTTTCGTATTTCTTGTTTTATAATTGATGCTTAATTTATATATTCTATAGTTCATAAATAAAAGTATACAGGTGGGTGGCTTCTTGGGAATATAAACAAAGTATTGCTAACACCCTGATCAATGTAAAGAATATGTCCAGCCCCTGGCAGCCACTTATTTTCTGCTTCCCATCCTTACCCCCAGCAGTTACCAATATTCTGACCTTGATCACCATACTTAGATTTCTCTGTTTCTCACATTCTATCAGACCCACTTGAGTCTGGCTGGATATTATGTCTGAGTATTCTCTGAATTTCAAGTTGTTGCTGACTAAATCAAAATTTGTTGTATGGAATATCATATAACATTGTAAGGATATAGCACAATAAGTTTATTCCTTCTACATTTTATATGCTTTAGTGTTTCCCCAGAGGGGTACTCAGAATAATCCTGCTCTGAAGGAGGTCTTGCAGGTCTTTCAGTGGACTCATTCAGGCCACAGGATATATGTACCAGGAATGGGGTTGCAGGGTCACAGGTGCATGTAACTGTAACCCACACTGGAAAACTGTGTCCCAGAGTGGCTGAAACAGTGTGCCCCCACAGCATTATGGGAGAGTTACAGCTTCTCCACATTCACACCCACCCTTGGTGTTGTTCATCCTTACAACCAGTTGATTCTGGTGGGTGCAAGAGACTCCCCCATTCTACAGGAAAAACAAGACTCATGAGTAGATCTTACACAATCAACATATTGTTCAGGTGACACCCATACCATGGATATGTTAGACTTGAGACACAGATCCTATATTTTTATTCATCTCCTTTATAGGTCTTAAAAATCTCATACAAAGTTCAGAGAATGAGACTTTTCAAGCCAATGTAATTGCATTTGTAGGCTGGCAATAGCCTGAGATGAAAGAAAGCTATCTGCACTTTCTGCCATGGGATAGGTTTTTAATTAACACTCTTAAACCATGGAACCAAAATAATCCCAATCAGATCTTCAACATCTGATAAAATTGCATGTATTTATGTAAGAATAGAAAATCCACTAATAAAGGATTTTAAAATGAATCCTTTGATTTAAGCTCAGCATTTATCTTGCTTTTATAGTCGTGCTTCCTAACCAATGAAACACCTTAAAATTTTAGTGTGTGTTATTATGGATAACATATAAAAAAAGTCAACATCAATTTATGATGTAAAACAGAAAGAAAAATATGAGTTGTTATTTACAATGCTGATAACAGGACAAAAAGTAAAAGAAAAGACAGGCAAATGAAAGCATGGGGAAAGAAATGAGAGATGGATTCCTTGGCTTTCCTGTAAAGCATCCTAAAATGACAAGAAATAATCAATCTAAACATGACTAAATACTAAAATATAAATTATAACAAAAAGTCCCATAACTCCACCTGCTTATTTGTAGCACAGCCTAAATGCCAGCATCTTCTTCCAAGACCATACCACCTTCCACAGATCATTTATGCTGCCTCTGCATTTGCCATCTCTTCTGTGAGAATTTACAATCCATTGAGGGACTGGATTGAATTATAGGCATGATATTTTGTTGTGTCTATATTCAATATGTGATTCAATATTGAAAAGTTGAAATATTGAAATCGTATCATTTAAAAATAACAACTATTTTTCATGTTGTATTTTCCTTCTTGACTTTCTTTTTTATTCTGTGTGTTTATTCATTGAAGTAGGTGCCTCTCCATGTTCGCACTAAAAAGCCACATTGGAGAGTTCAGTAAGGAGAGCTTGCATGTACTGAGGAAATTTACAGGTCTTTTGGTCTCTGACCTAAGAGCACAGGACTGTTCAAAAATGTTGACACCTGCTAGTATACCAGGGAAAATTTGAGTTCTAACCAGCTGCTGTATGTAAATCCTGTAACTAGCAAAATTAGAGCATTTGTAGGGTTCATGGCAATAATGTTATAAAATACATGAAAGTGTTTCCCCAATTCTTATCAGATATTGGCCAGGCATGTTAACAGATTCTGCCAGTTTGAATGTATTATGTCCCCCAGAAAAAGTCATATTCTTTGATGCAATCTTGTGGGGCAAGCATAATAGTGGGGATTAAGTTGGACCGTTTGGATTAGGTTGTTTGCATGGAGATGTGCCCCACCCAGCTGTGGGTGGTGACTCTGGTGGGATACTCCCATGGAGGCATGGCCCCACCCATTCAGGGTGGGCCTTGATCAGTGGAGCCATATAAATGAGCTGGCTCAAGGAGATGGAACTCACTGCAGCTGTGAGTGATGTTTTGGAGAGAAGCAAGCTTGCTAGAGAGGAACGTCCTGGGAGAAAGCCATTTTGAAACCAGAACTTTGGAGCAGATGCCAGCCACGTGCCTTCCCAGCTAACAGAGGTTTTCCGGACGCCATTTGCCATCCTCCAGTGAAGGTACCTGATTACTGATGTGTTACCTTGGACACTTTATGGCCTTAAGACTGTAACTGTATAGCCAAATAAACCCCCTTTTTATAAAAGCCAATCCATCTCTGGTGTTTTGCATTCTGCAGCATTAGCAAACTAGAACACGGATATTGACCTTATCGTCCTAAGTGGTGAATTTGAACACTTAGATCTATGGCTCACCAGAAGCAAGTGAAAATTGCAATAAGATGCACTGATAGTTGACATGGATTATGTCACACTGATATTATCTTATAGCCATGGCAGTCTTTGGGAAATCTGTAGATCTGGGAAATCTCAGGAACTTGCATGGATCTCCTATTGTCTAGGTTTCCCATGTACATTGTCTAATAGTCTCATTTCTGAGTTTTAAGTGCAGGTTCAGAATAACAGCATTGAGGCCACACTCCTGGTTACATTTCTTGGCTGTAAGGCATAGGAGCTGGTGAGATTGTTGGCATGTGTCTCTGTGCCTTGGTTTTTCAATCTGAGGTGTGTATGGTAAACACACCCACCACATATGACTAATGAGGATTGAATGAATTACTATGTGTAAATTGTGCAGTCCTTAGATGGGATTGTTTTCTTGGCATCGTTGACAGTGATGATTGTCCTGTTAAAAAAGGAATGTCATCTATGAGATATAAGTACAATCACTCATGTGCACACAATAATGCACATACTCAGATTGCCAATCACACCCTTAACACCAATTAATGCTAATCCACACTGCAAGGGAACCGAGCTGCTTCCAGGGACTCTAGAAACATCAAACTTCTTTTCCTGTAAATAAGTTTCTCTCACCTTATGCCCAATTCTCATTCCTACATAGAATTGGGAGTTGCCATTTCTCTACACATTAAAGCCATTAGGGAAACCCAGTCATATTCATCTAGATTTCTTTCATCAGCAAGTTAGTGATTCCAGAATATGCACCTTTTCCTCTTGTTCTTAAGGCAATCTGTAATGAAGGAAAACAAGT